>NC_069072.1:55030666-55674966 GCF_025698485.1 Gossypium arboreum
AGCCTCGTCATTCGGATTGTTAGCAACAGGTTGAGAGTCCGCCGGCGCTGTCCCTTGTGCGGGAGCAGCGCCACACTCTCCACATCATCAGCTATCGCTTCGGTTGGGATCGGGATCCATTACTATAAATAAACACAAGTTCAAACGTCGAAATCACCACACTATCATATAATCACATAAAATGGCATGTATAGCTAGACCCCAAACGCATTACGGTAGTCCTAGAATCGACTAAACCGTAGCTCTGATACCAATAAAATTGTAACACCCGAACCCGAGACCGTCACGAGTCGAACGCGAGGTGTTAATGAACTTCAACCCACTTATTGACAATTTTCAGACAAGCTGCCAATCTGAGTACTAGTCGCTCCAAAATTCATAACTTGAGTTTTACAACTCGAAAATCAGTTCCGTAAATTTTTCCTGAAACTAGACTCATATGTCCATCTACATATTTTTTCTAGAATTTTGGTCGAGCCAATTAGTACAGTTTATTAGTTAAAGTCTCGCCTGTTGTAGGGATCGACTACACTGACCTTTGTGCGTTACGAATTGGATATCTCCCTGTACAGGGCTTCAATACTAATGCCGTTTGTTTCTATAGAAACTAGACTCAGAGAGGAATCTACACATATATGGAATGACTCCTAATTATCTCTGGTTAATTTACAATGATTTTCCAAAGTTGGAACAGGGATCCAGAAACCGTTCTGGCCCTATTTCACAAGAACTTTAAAATCTGTTAACTTATAACTCATATGACCATTTCGTTTCTTCCATATGAAAGTAGATTCATCAAGGTACACTTACATAATTTATTTGCTATTTAATACCATTCCTACTATTTTTAGTGATTTTTCACATCCACGTCACTGCTGCTGTCAGCATCTGCCTTTAGTAGGCTTTACCTATTTCATACTTTCCATGATTCAATTGGCCCTTTTACATACATAGCACAAAGCGTGATCATGATTAACCATTCCAATGGCTAATCGTTTCAAAATAATTCCATACCTCATAAGGGTCAACATACAAACGATTATAGTTCTATGCTAAAACGATATAAGCCATTTTCGCATGGCTATCCAAGTTTACACAAACCGAAGGTACATGACCTTCAACAAAGGATGGTCCTATACATGCCATTTCAAAGTTCAACCAAAATTTGTACCAAAATGGGGCTTCGATAGTGTGGATGACTTCGACTTCTTTGATCCCGAATCCGATAGCTAACGAGCGAAACCTATAAAACAGAGAGCCAAAGCAACGGGGTAAGCATTTTAATGCTTAGTAAGTCTCAAGCAATGAAATCAGCTTTGACTAAGGTATTTTATTCACATGGCTAATTAAACCACTTTACTAATTCACATTCCCATACTCATACTTATTTCACATCACCGACCCTTATGTTCATACACAAAAGAACAACTTAGCCCAAGGCCGGTAGCTCGTTTATCAACTTAGCGCATACTTACTTGTAAGAATTCAATTAGTACAAGCACATACAAACATACCTCATTGCTGGAATTTTCACAAGTGTATAAGCTGAAATTTTCACAGCAAGATTGCTCACTTCCGAATCACATACTTTCGGGATTTAACCGGATATAGCGACTCGCACGATTGCCTTCGGGTCATAACCCGGATTTGGTGACTTGCACAAAGGCCTTCGGGTCTTAGCCCGGATATATCAACTCGCACGAATGCCTTCGGGTCTTAGCCCGGATATATCAACTCGCACGAATGCCTTCGGGTCTTAGCCCGGATATATCAACTCGCACGAATGCCTTCGGGTCTTAGCCCGGATATATTTCCAATGTTCACTTACATATATATCAATATTCAAGACACGTCCATAGTTCATTTTCGTTACTAAAGCTCTAACACAAAATATCTATCAACCTTTACTATTTCGGCTCAATGGCCACACAAACAAGGAGCATAATTTTGATATAATTCAAGTAGGGTCATCACTCGAAGACTTACCTTGGATGTTGTCGAGCGATTTCGACGGCTATTCAACTACTTTTTCCTTCCCTTTATCGGATTTAGCTCCCTTTGCTCTTGAGCTAATTTACACAAATTTAACTTATTAAAATCTCATCATGATAGCTTATGGCGAATATGACAAGGAGTGTAAATGGTCATATGGCCATCCTTTAGCTCAAATACACAATGGTCATGCACATTTTACATCACAACAAGCAATTCAATACATTCAAACATCAACGTGAAGTTCAAAGTACTTGGCCCTTATATACATTAGGCATCAAAGTTGTATATGTACGAAATCATAAATCGAACTCAACACATTAGTTAATATTCCTCTTAGCCGAATTTTCTAAGCCAAGAATAGGCATCAATATGCTTGCCTCAAACCGAATGCATGCACACTAATTACCCCTCATGTGGCGAATATACACTTAATACCACACAAAAAAAACAGCATACATTTTACTACTAACACATTACATATCGTAATTCATTGCACATCTCTTATTTACTTCATAATCAACACATCATCACAAGCAAATATACACTTTGAATTAGTATATATGTCATACCAATCCATCATGTGCAAACATATATTCATGTAGGTGCAAGGGCGAATTCTCAAGTGGCTTATATCCAAATATATACACATTTCCAAAGCTTAAATCTTACTTACCATGCAACATGCATGAATTATACTTATGGATATATCATGGCGAATACCACAACACCACACCATTTCAATTTGGTCATGGTGAAACAAAGAACTTAGTATCTCATTCAAAAAAATGCTAAAAGAAAATCTAAGAATCTTCAATCCTCCATCACATGTATCACTTTCAAGCTTGTTATTTAACATGCAATGGCATTAACACCACATTCACTTTGGCCGAATTTCATTCCCATGACATAACAAGGATTTGAACCATGGGCTAACAAGAACATTAAGCTAGCAACTAAAAACATGCATGAACCTCAAACATACCTTAATCTTGATGCAAGTTTAGCCAACCTCTTCCTAATCCTCTTCCAAACCAAGTATGAAGCAAAACTCCTTCCTTAACCTTAGTATTTTCGGCCAACAAGAGAGTGAAAAGAGATGAACAAAATTTTTTCTTTCTTCCTTTAGGACATTCGCCAAGCTATGGAGGAAGATGGACACTTTTTTTTTTTTTTTGTTTCTCATCTACTAACATTAATTGTTTATTCCATACCCTTATTTTATTCTTTCCATCATAACCCATTTACTAAACATGTTTCATGACATGATTTTTGCCCATAAATCCTTGTCATGGCCGGCCACTAGCTATGGGGGAAATTTGACATGCAAGTCCATTGTTTTGCATGCATCCTTTAATTAGTCATCACACATTTCCCTCATACTTTCAAAGTTTATTACTAGGTCCTTTCTAGTGAAATTCACATCTATAATTCTAAATCAAAGCATAAAAATATCACACATGAGTTAACACACATTATAGGCAATAAAATAAATATTAAATTATTTTTATGCCTTGGTTTTGTGGTCCCGAAACCACATTTCGACTAGGGTCGCTTTTAAGGCTGTCACAACTCTCCCCACTTTAGAAATTTTCGTCCCAAAATCTTACCGGTAAATAGGTTTGGATATTGCTCTTTCATAGAGTTCTCGGTTCCCAAGTAGCTTCTTCTATCCCGTGTTTGAGCCATAACACTTTCACTAGCGGAACCCTTTTGTTTCGCAACTCTTTCATTTCACGAGCTAGGATTGTCGTCCCGAAACCACATTTCGACTAGGGTCGTTTTAAGGCTGTCACAGGATCTCTGTTTTATAGATTTTGGTTCATCAGCATCGAACTCTGGATTGTCGAAGTCAAGTCGTCCACACTATCAAACCCCTTTTGGTACACTTTTGGTTGAACTTTGAAATGGCATGTATAGGACTACCCTTTTTGTTGTGGGTCTTGTACCCTTGGTTTTGTATAAATTTGGATAGCCATGCGAAAATGGCTTATATATATTTTGAGCATAATGTTATAATCATTTTGTTTGTATATGGTTATTGAGAGGTGTGGATATGCTTGGCAATGATTGGCCATTGGAATGGTTAATCACGATCATACTTTGTGCTATATATGCTAAAGGGTTAGTTGAATCATGGAAACTGTAATAGGTAAAGTTTACCCTAAAGGCGATCTTGACAAAGAAGAAGTGGTGTGAATTTGAAAATCACTAAAAATAATAGGAATGGAGTTAAATAGTGAATAAATTATGTAAACGAACCTTGATGAATCTACTTTCATATGGAAGAAACGAAACGATCATATGAGTCATATGTTAAGAGATATTTAAGTTTTCGTGAAACAGGGCCAGAACGGTTTTTGGATTCCCTGTTCTGACTTTTCGAGATAATTAGAAGTCATGCCATATATGTATAGATTCCTTTTCGAGTCTAGTTTCTATAGAAACAAACGGCATCAGTATTGAAGCCCTGTACAGGGAGATATCCAAGTCGTAGTGCGTGAAGGTCAATGTAGTCGAACCCTAAAATAGGGGAGACTTTAACTAATAAACTGTACTAATTGGCTCGACCAAAAATTCTAGAAAAAAATTTGTACATGGACATATGAGTCTAGTTTCAGGAAAAATTTACAGAACTAATTTTTGAGTTTTGGAACTCGAGATAAGATTTTTATGGTGACAGTGACGCAGTTAGCCAGCTCATCTGGAAATTTAAAATGGACTGTGCAAATAAGTGATTTAAGTCTGCAAACCCCTCGTGTCCGACTCCGGCAACGGTCTCGGGTATGGGGTGTTACAATTAAATTGGTATCAGAGCTACGGTTTAGTCGATGCTAGGACTACCGTAATACGTTTGGGTCTAGCTATACATGCCATTTTGTGATTATTTGATAGTGTGGTGATTTCTGACATTTGCCAATGTGTTTATTTATAGTAATGGATCCCGATCCCGACCGAGCGGTAGCTGATGATCTTGAGAGTGTAGCGCTGCTCCCGCACAAGGGACAAATACGGCGGACTCTCAACCTATTGCTAGTAATCCGAATGATGAAGCTAGACAAGCATTTTATAGCGTGATGAATGATTGGTTCAACCAATACATTCGAACTAATATGGTTGTTCCACAACCTCCATTCCCGACAAACACAACCCTCGCACCTACGATACCTCTGGTAGCTGACCAAATAAGGTCAAATAAGCCCCCAGTTGACAGAATCCGAAAGCATAGGGCTACTAAATTTAAAGCTACAGATAGCGATGATGTCGAGCAAGCTGAATTTTGGTTGGACAACACTATTCGGGTACTCGATGAGCTATCTTGCACACCCGATGAGTGCCTAAAGTGTACTATCTCCTTGCTACGTGATTCGCCTACTATTGGTGGAATACGTTGACTTCACAGCCCAGAGAGCAAGTAACTTGGGAGTTTTTCCAAACCGAGTTTGGAAAAAGTATATCAGTAAGAGATTCATGGATCAAAAACGGAAGGAATTTCTTGAACTTAAACAAGGTTCCATGTCGGTTACTGTAACACCCAGAATTTGGGCCTAGAAGTATTGGGCCTTGAGTGGGGGTCCGTAAGGAGGTTGTATATAGGTATTTAATTGTGCAATGAAATGAAACAATTAAATGTTTGCTATTAATGGTTAATGGCTTTGAGAACTGTTGGAGAAATCTTGGGTTCAAACTTGGGCTTTAGCAAAATTTTGGTATTAAGTGAAAAAAACACGGATGCTTGGATGAGGGTTTTAAATTATTGTGTTAAATAAATGACACAAGGAAGCTTGTAGTCTAGTGGTTGTGGTGTCATTAAGGTTGTATGGGAGCACTGGGTTCAAGCCTTGGCTCTTGCAATTTATTTTGTTTTTTTTAAAGGGAACTGGACTTTGGCCTTTAGACCTTATAATTAATTGGGGATAAAATATGACACAAAAAGCCTTGTGGCTTAGTGGCAAGTAGCGTGTGGAGCATTTAAGGGGAGGCATAGGTTGAATCCCATGGCAAGCAAAGAGCATTTATTTTGCTAACAGAGGCGGCAAGAGTTGGTGTTGAATTTAAACTCTAATGTTAGAGGATCCCACATCGGAAGCTAACATAAGAGTGGATACAAAGTCGGCTTTAAATAGAGGAACCATGAGGAGAGTAAAGGCACCTTTCTTGGTGATCCCTTTCATTGTATGGCGTGCTCGTTTGGGTTGGGCGTCGGCTAAGAGTGCTCGAGCGTGGATTAACTCCGATCTCCTATCGTGTGTATTTTCTCGCTACTCTAGGCGTAGGGATGGCTACTTGGCCGCGATGGGTCGAAAGGGTCATGTGGGCCTAATGGGCCTACAAGCCCAATTGGATAAGTTGTTTGATTGTGTAGTAAATATTGGGCTAGGCTAGGTGAATCTAATATTTGTGGCTAGGTTTGGGCTAAAAGGGCCACACGAGCGTGTGGGCCCATTTGGGCCGAGAATAGGCTTTAGGCCCATTCGTATTGTTATCCATGTTTAGAATACTTTAGTTTACCAATTACTGAAATGCCCTCGACTTGTAAAATTACCAAAGTACTCCCGATTTACAGAATTACCGTTTTACCCTCAGTTTATAGAATTACTGTTTTACCCTCGATTTGTAAAATTACCGTTTTACCCTCGATTTATAGAATTACCGTTTTACCCTCGATTTGTAAAATTATCGTTTTACCCTCGATTTACGAAATTACTGCTTTTACCCTCGGTTCGTAATTACTATTTTACCTCGATTTATAGAATTACCGCTTTACCCTCGGTTCTGAAATTATTGTTTTACCCTTGATTTACGTAATCACTGTTTTACCCTCGATTTATAGAATTACCGTTTTACCTCGATTTGTAAAATTACCGCTTTTACCCTCGATTTACGTAATTACCGCTTTTACCCTCGGTTCTGAAATTAATATTTTACCCTCGATTTATAGAATTACCGTTTTACCCCTAATTTACATAATTACCATTTTACCCCCGATTTACATAATTATCGTTTTACCCTCGATTTACAGAATTACTGTTTTACCCTCGATTTACGTAATTACCATTTTACCTCGATTTATAGAATTCTTGTTTTACCCTTGATTTACGTAATTCTTTGTTTTACCCTCGATTTACAAAATTACTAAAATACCCTTGGGTTATGAAATTACCGCAATACCTCAATTTGTAAAACTACCAAAATACCCCTGTATGGTAAAATGATGAATATGCCCTTATGTTCCATATGACTGATGTGCTTAGGATTTACATATATTGATATTGGAATAGTTAAGTTTGAGTGACAGGTGGTGGTTATCGTAGGTGATTGATTATGGAAACGTTTCAACTTCAACTCGTAATGTGTGTACTAACCCTCGTAATAGCTTAGATTAATATTTGTTTGAAAAGTCAAAGCTTCATATTTTAGTGATTTGGGAATTAATATTTAGATCTATTTTCACGCACGTTTAAGTTGGATTCTAGCGGATATGGGGTAGGAAGGTATTTGTAACATTCTTCAATGAGTAGATCTCTTGGTAAGTATTGAACCTTCTTTCCATTTGTATCTTGTGGTTTAAGAAAAGCTGAAAACCCCTCTGTCGACTAAGGCTAAAAGGGTTTTTGGTGTTATTTGGTTTGTTGGTGCTAGTGAGGATTAAAGGCTACCGATCGAGGAGTGTGTGAAAAGCTTGGATCATCGGAGTGACTAAATCTAGTCATCAACTTCGGTAAAGGTATGAACCCAAGGGCCATTGGGGATGGTGGCCGAATGTGTAAGTGATGATAATAGGTAGTTTTCGATTTGGTTTAATATTAACATGGTCAAATCTATAAGTGGTTGATTATAGGAGAAATCGCATAGGAGATCTCGTCAAGGAATATCGCAAATCAGGTGTGTAACGAACCCTTTTTCATAGCTTAAAGCGACAAATGCCGAAAAGCCGAAATGCCAAAACTCTAGCATTTCGAGGACTTGTGAGCAAGCGAACGCTCATTAGTCAGTTAGATTCGTTGAGATGATGATCGGGAAGGTTGGAAAAGGTAAGAGCGTGATTCTTGGCATTCACGGTAAGTTGGGCCTCGAAGGGCTGAAACAGGGCCCGATGGGCATTCGGGCCCATTTGAGTAAAATTGGTAGAATATGGAAACTTGTTAAATTGCATAGAGACCGATAAAACCGTTATGGAATATAGGCTGAATAGGACTAGATGACAAAATCGCCTAAGTAGGGCCATTAGGGGTTTTAGGCCCAATAACTCGATTTCGCTAAAAAATAGGCCAGAATCACTGTTTGCACCCATGAATTGTTAGTAACCGTTAATGAACATGGGAACCCTAATTTTTGGTAAAATTACAAGATTACCCTTATAACATGAAAATGACTGTTTTGCCCCTAGGTAAATATGACCATTATACCCCTAGGGTTTATGTATGATCTTAATGCATGGGATTTTGATAAACATGATATGTATGATATGCACATGACATGTATGATATGCACATGATATGTATGATATGCACATGAGATGTTCATAAATGCATTGGGTTGGAATTTATATAGATGGAGGAAGTGCAAAAGGGCTTATGCCCCAGTTATTAAAGGGCTTATGCCCCAGTTATCAAAAGGGCTTATGCCCTGATTATCAAAAGGGCTTATGCCCCATTATTAAAGGGCTTATGCCCCGATTATTAAAAGGGCTTTTGCCCCGATTATTAAAAGAGGCTAGGCCTCCAAGATATGATAAAGCAACTATCTTTGCCGGTGGAGAGTTATGGCGGGGTGGGTCGAGTTAATCCTACATGGTGTGTTGGTTGGTACGGGTGGAGAGCAATGGATGGTGGGTTGAGTAGTCTCCCAAATGGGTTGCATTCTTTCATTTGACATTACATGTGTTATAAAAGGGCCTATGGGCCATACCGCTTCTGATAAAGGCTTGACGCCCATAAATATGAAACTTGAAAAGGCTTGCCCATGATTATGAAATATGAAATATGAAAAGGGCTATGGCCCAAGATATGTTTGAGATTGGATTTGGGTTTAGACCCAACAGTGCTTATTGTTTTGGGCCCTGAAGGGGCTTGTTGCACTGTGAGTTTCCAAACTCACCCCTTTCCTTAACCTTGCAGGTGAGCCTTGATGTGGGGACTTGGGCCGGAGGGGATTTAGAGTGGCCACGGTGATCGTCTTTGGGCTTTTAAATAAGCGTTGGTTTTCATTAAATTTCCTTTATTATTTATTTTTGGTTTGTAATAAGGCCATTTTTAACTTCTCTTTCATTTCTTTTTGGGATTATTTTATTTTCAATAACTTTAAAATTGGTTGATAATTATTCAAAAGGGGCTAGACTTAGGACGTGATTTCAAAACAATATTTGATTTCAAAATATCACAACACCACGATTAATCGATTTATCAAAGACGTCCACTTAAACAAACTTAAACTCGATATAACAAAGTGTGGCTATGGTTGTGGGCATGTCTAGGATTGGATCCAATCAAAGAGCTTGGTACTTAAGTAGCCTTCATGGCTCACCTCCTCTGTCTCGGATACCTACCTGGTGCCCAGCTTCCATACACTTTGTTAACTCAACAAAATATATGGTTTTAAAACACTAAAACGAACGTGGGTTTTCAACTCCAATGTGGCACGTCGATTCTACCATAACGTCTGGGCGGGTTTGGGGTGTTACATTTAGTGGTATCGAGCTAAGTTGCAACAACTCTACTGTGGATCGAGTCCAAAATTTTTCAAAAATTTAGGCCTAAGAAGGGTATTTTGGAAATGGTTTTGAAAAGTTCATTTTAAAGATGTTTTATGGAGTATATATGTTAAAATGGTCCGTGTTTTTCTGTTTTAAATCAAGAGTTTCAAAATAAAGGGTGTTTTCAAATCAAAGTTTTTAAATTTCTATTTTCGGTGATCAAAAATATGGTTTTCGAGTTTTAAATGGATTGAGAAAGAAGTGGCGCACTGAATCCCCGGTACCAAGTCTGTAAGTATTTTTGTTCCTCATATTAGACTGTATTAAGATATTACTGTAGATAGAAATGAGACCATATCATGACATTATAACTAGGGCAACCCTAAAAACTCTAGAATACCGAGACTGTAGCTAGGCTATGATTCTGTGAAAATAGAAACTTTAAAATACTACCTCTGCATAAGACATGTGAATAAATAGTAAAATTTTTTAGATCTTTGTAGTTAATTGATATGTCTACTGGCAATGTAGAGTATTGATATGAATTCTGAGGGTAAGCAAAGTCTACCAACTTCGGGTAGCGGTAACTCGGAGCTTGGTACTGAGGCACTGGCCGAGTTAGTAAGGAAAGTGGTAGAGGAAGTATTGGATACCAAAATTAAGGAAATTAGGGAAACTCTTCAAGCAGGGTGCTTGGAGTGTAAGAAAAGGAAAGATTCTAGTTCTCAGAAAACCAAGCCTCGTTCTGTGAAACATGTTAAGGCACGACCAAACTATCCAATCTGAAAAGACTGCAACGGACGTCATCCGGGTGAATGCCATAGGAAGACAGGAGCATGTCTTAGATGTGGGTCCAAGGAGCATCGAGCTCGGGATCGCCAAGTTTATTTTATTTAAATATGTGTTATGAATTGTATGCGTGCTTGATAAATGTTTCTTTACTTTGGTAATTAGATGTTACGGTCGTACTAAGAATTATTTTTAATTAGAGTGCGTGGCGGAAGCATAGAGGTTTGACTTGAGTAATACGGTTAGTTGATAGTTGGAAATTTCGAGGACGAAATTTCTTTAAGGGATAGAATTGTAACACCCAATTTGGGCCTAAAGTATTGGGCCTTGAGTGGGGGTCCGTAAGGAGGTTGTATATAGGTAGTTAATTGTGCAATGAAATGAAACAATTAAATGTTTGCTATTAGTGGTTAATGGCTTTGAGAACTGTTGGAGAAATCTTGGGTTCAAACTTGGGCTTTAGCAAAAATTTTGGTATTAAGTGAAAAAAAAACCTGGATGCTTGGATGAGGGTTTTTAAATTATTGTGTTAAATAAATGACACAAGGAAGCTTGTAGTCTAGTGGTTGTGGTGTCATTAAGGTTTCAAGCCTTGGCTCTTGCAATTTATTTTGTTTTTTTTTTAAAGGGAACCTGGACTTTGGCCTTTAGACCTTATAATTAATTGGGGATAAAATATGACACAAAAAGCCTTGTGGCTTAGTGGCAAGTAGCGTGTGGAGCATTTAAGGGGAGGCATAGGTTCGAATCCCATGGCAAGCAAAGAGCATTTATTTTGCTAACAAGGGGCGGCAAGAGTTGGTGTTGAATTTAAACTCTAATGTTGGAGGATCCCACATTGGGAAGCTAACATAAGAGTGGATACAAAGTCGGCTTTAAATAGAGGAACCATGAGGAGAGTAAAGGCACCTTTCTTGGTGATCCCTTTCATTGTATGGCGTGCTCGTTTGGGTTGGGCGTCGGCTAAGAGTGCTCGAGCGTGGATTAACTCCATCTCCTATCGTGTGTATTTTCTCGCTACTCTAGCTGTAGGATGGCTACTTCGGGCCGCGATGGGTCGAAAGGGGTCATGTGGGCCTAATGGGCCTACAAGCCCAATTGGATAAGTTGTTTGATTGTGTAGTAAATATTGGGCTAGGCTAGGTGAATCTAATATTTGTGGCTAGGTTTGGGCTAAAAGGGCCACACGAGCGTGTGGGCCCATTTGGGCCGAGAATAGGCTTTAGGCCCATTCGTATTATTATCCATGTTTAGAATACTTTAGTTTACCAATTACTGAAATGCCCTCGACTTGTAAAATTACCAAAGTACTCCCGATTTACAAAATTACCGTTTTACCCTCAGTTTATAGAATTACTATTTTACCCTCGATTTGTAAAATTACCGTTTTACCCTCGATTTATAGAATTACCGTTTTACCCTCGATTTGTAAAATTATCGTTTTACCTCGATTTATAAATTCTTGTTTTACCTCGGTTTGTAATTACTATTTTACCCTCGATTCTGAAATTACCGCTTTAACCCTCGGTTCTGTAATTATTGTTTTACCCTTGATTTACGAAATTCTTGTTTTACCTCGATTTATAGAATTACCGTTTTACCCTCGATTTGTAAAATTACCGTTTTACCCTCGATTTACAGAATTACCGTTTTACCCTCAGTTTACAGAATTAATATTTTACCCTCGATTTATAGAATTACCGTTTTACCCTTAATTTACATAATTACCATTTTACCCCGATTTACATAATTATCGTTTTACCCTCGATTTACGAAATTCTTGTTTTACCCTCGATTCTGAAATTACCATTTTACCCTCGATTTATAGAATTACTGTTTTACCCTTGATTTACAGAATTACTGTTTTACCCTCGATTTACAAAATTACTAAAATACCCTTGGGTTGTGAAATTACCGCAATACCCTCAATTTGTAAAACTACCAAAATACCCCTGTATGGTAAAATGATGAATATGCCCTTATGTTCCATATGACTGATGTGCTTAGGATTTACATATATTGATATTGGAATAGTTAAGTTTGAGTGACAGGTGGTGGTTATCGTAGGTGATTGATTATGGAAACGTTTCAACTTCAACCCGTAACAGGTGTGTACTAAATCTAGTCATCAACTTCGGTAAAGGTATGAACCCAAGGGCCATTGGGGATGGTGGCCGAATGTGTAAGTGATGATAATAGGTAGTTTTCGATTTGGTTTAATATTAACATGGTCTAATCTATAAGTGGTTGATTATAGGAGAAATCGCATAGGAGATCTCGTCAAGGAATATCGCAAATCAGGTGTGTAACGAACCCTTTTTCATAGCTTAAAGCGAAAAATGCCGAAAAGCCGAAATGCCAAAACTCTAGCATTTCGAGGACTTGTGAGCAAGCAAACGCTCATTAGTCAGTTAGATTCGTTGAGATGATGATCGGGAAGGTTGGAAAAGGTAAGAGCGTGATTCTTGGCATTCACGGTAAGTCGGGCCTCGAAGAAATTTGAAATAGGGCCGATGGGCATTTGGGCCCATTTGAGTAAAATTGGTAGAATATGGAAACTTGTTAAATTAGCGCATAGAGACTGATAAAACCGTTATGGAATATAGGCTGAATAGGACTAGATGACAAAATCGGCTAAGTAGGGCCATTAGGGGTTTTAGGCCCAATAACTCGATTTCACTAAAAAATGGGCCAGAATCACTGTTTGCACCCATGAATTGTTAGTAACCGTTAATGAACATGGGAACCCTAATTTTTGGTAAAATTACAAGATTACCCTTATAACATGAAAATGACTGTTTTGCCCCTAGGTAAAAATGACCATTATACCCCTAGGGTTTATGTATGATCTTAATGCATGGGATTTTGATAAACATGATATGTATGATATGCACATGACATGTATGATATGCACATGATATGTATGATATGCACATGAGATGTTCATAAATGCATTGGGTTGGGAATTTATATGGATGGAGGAAGTGCAAAAGGGCTTATGCCCCAGTTATTAAAGGGCTTATGCCCCAATTATCAAAAGGGCTTATGCCCCGATTATCAAAAGGGCTTATGCCCCGATTATTAAAGGGCTTATGCCCCGATTATTAAAGGCTTATGCCCCGATTATTAAAAGGGCTTTTGCCCTGATTATTAAAAGAGGCTAGGCCTCTAGTTATATGATAAAGACTATCTTTGCCGCCAAAGGAGAGTTATGGCGGGGTGGGTCGAGTTAATCCCCACATGGTGTGTTGGTTGGTACGGTGGAGAGTAGCGGATGGTGGGTTGAGTAGTCTCCCAAATGGGTTGCATTCTTTCATTTGACATTACATGTGTTATAAAATGGGCCTATGGGCCATACCGTTTCTGATAAAGGCTTCGCCCATAATATGAAACTTGAAAAGGCTTGACCCGGTGTTATGAAATATGAAATATGAAAAGGGCTATGGCCCAGTATATGTTTGAGATTGGATTTGGGTTTAGACCCAACAGGCAGTTATTGTTTTGGGCTCTGAAAGGGGCTTGTTGCATATTGAGTTTCCAAACTCACCCCCTTTCCTTAACCTTGCAGGTGAGCCTTGATGTGGGGACTTGGGCCGGAGGGGATTTAGAGTGGCCACGGTGATCGTCTTTGGGCTTTTAAATAAGCGTTGGTTTTCATTAAATTTCCTTTATTATTTATTTTTGGTTTGTAATAAGACCATTTTTAACTTTTCTTTCATTTCTTTTCGGGATTATTTTATTTTCAATAACTTTAAAATTGGTTGATAATTATTCAAAAGGGGCTAGACTTAGGACGTGATTTCAAAACAATATTTGATTTCAAAATATCACAACACCATGATTAATCGATTTATCAAAGACGTCCACTTAAACAAACTTAAACTCGATATAACAAAGTGTGGCTATGGTTGTGGGCATGTCTAGGATTGGATCCAATCAAAGAGTTTGGTACTTAAGTAGCCATCATGGTTCACCTCCTCTGTCTCAGATACCTACCTGGTGCCCAGCTTCCATACACTTTGTTAACTCAACAAAATATATGGTTTTAAAACACTAAAACGGAACGTGGGTTTTCAACTCCAATGTGGCACGTCAGATTCGGCCATAATGTCTGGGCCGGGTTTGGGGTGTTACAGTTACCGACTGTAACACCCCAAACCCGAGACCATCGCCGGTGTCGGACCCGAGGGGTTAACAAGCCAAGTTCACATGTTTTGCCCACCAATTTGACATTTCCAGTCAGGCTGGAAATCTGCGTCACTGTCGCCTTAAAAATCATATCTCGAGTTTCAAAACTCGGAAACTGGTTTCGTAAATTTTCCCTGAATTTAGACTCATATATCCATCCATGGATTTATTTCTAGGATTTTTTGTCGGGCCAATTGGTACAGTTTATTAGTTAAAGTTACCCATGTTACAGGGATCGACTGCTCTGACCTTCTCGCGGTATAACTTGAATATCTCTCTGTACAGGGATTTAATGCTGGTTTCGTTTGTTTCTAATGAAACTAGACTCAAAATGGAATCTGTACATATAAGGTATGTCTCCTAATTCTTTTTGGATAATTTATAGTGAATTTTTAAAGTTGCGACAGGGAACCCAGAAACCATTCTGGCCCTGTCTCACAATAGCTTTAATATCTCTTAACCTGTAACTCCTATGACCATTTCGTTTCTTCCATATGAAAATAGACTCATCAAGGTTCATTTACATAGCTTATTCACTATTTAATTCCATTCCTATGAATTTTGGTGATTTTCACATTCATGCCACTGCAGCTGGCAGCATCTGTTTTAAGGTAGGACTTACCTATTTGGTAGTCTCCATGAATCAACTAGTCTTGCCATACATAGGTTCATATATGATCATTTTAACCATGCCAATGGCTGATCATATGACCAACATTCCCATTTCAAGCCATAGCCACATCATGACACCAAATATATACATACAACCCACAATTAGTCTAAGTTCATGCTTCCTTTTCGAGCCATTTTCGCATGGCCGTACATACTTACATTACAACATATTTAACAAACAAGAGGTAGTCCTATACATGCCATCTCAAGTTCAATCAAAATTTATACCAAAATGGAGGCTTGATAGTGTGAATGACTTCGACTTCAACGATCCCAAATCCGATTGCCTCGGCGAAATCTAGAAAACGAGAGCCAAAGCAGCGGGTAAGCATTTTTATGCTTAGTAAGTCTCAAGGAATATAATCAACTCTAATTACAGCAATACATTCACATAGCCAAATGCATCATTTCATTTATACACATTCTTACTTCACACTTCATCATTATATAATTTCACAAAGTATCAATCAATTCAATAACTGAAATTCATTAGTCGATTGAGCGGATGTTGCTCAAACATGTCGACTTTCCGATGCACATATAACGTACCTTATCCTTTGGGCTTTTCGAGTGTACTAATTGAATTCATTACAGCAACCAACACTCACCTCCAGCCCAAGATTCTTGAATATAACCGGATATAATCACGTGCACAAATGCCTTGGTCTTAGCCGGATAGAATGTCTCGCACGAATGCCTTGGTCTTAGCCGGATGTAGCCACTAAGCGCAATTGCCTTGGTCTTAACCGGATATAATTTCAGCATAATTGTCTTGATTTAGCCGGATATCATTCAATTTCCCATGAACACATACATCAATTATCATTGGACATACATAATTCATTTTTAGTTACTAAGGCTCAAACGCAATTATAGTCACAAGCATATTCGCCTTTGGGACTTAGCCGGGTAGAATTCAAATACTCATGCATACACAATCAATAATCAATACACATCCATACTTTATTTCACACAATTCAAGTAGGGTCACTTCTTGAGGACTTACCTCGGATGTTGTCGAACGGCTTTTTCGGCTATTCGATCACTTTCTCCTTCCCTTGTCCAATTGTGGCCCTCTAAGCTCTTGAGCTTACTCTTGATGCAAATTTAGCCAAATCACCTTCTAGATCTCTTCTAAACAAAGGAAATGAAGCAAAATCCTTCTTCCTCTTAGTATTTTTGGCCAAAAGGAGAGAACAAGGATGAACAAATTTTTTGTTTTTTCTTCTTGGTTGCACGGCAATGGGGGATGCTACTCTCACACACATTTTTTTTCATTCTTTTCTTACCCATGCTTATTTGTTTATTATTTCTCCCTAATGCCCAACAAAACATGTTTCATGACATGTTTAGCCCATATCTCTTTGTCATGGCCGGCCATCACTTGTAAAAGGGGAATTTGACATGCAAGTCCATTATTTTGCATGCATGCTTTAATTAGTCATCACACATTTCCTATCGTACTTTCCAAGTTCACTACTAAGTCCTTTCTAGTGGAATTCACCTTTATAACACTAAATCAATCATCATAAAATGTCATACATGAGCACACACATATTATAGGCATCAAAATAAATTTTAATTATTTTTATGCCTCGGTTTTAATGGTCCCGAAACCACATTCGACTAGGGTCAATTTTGGGCTGTCACAACTCTCCCCACTTAAGAAATTTTCGTCCCGAAAATCTTACCGGTAAATAGGTTTGGATATCGCTCTTTCATAGAGTTCTCGGTCTCCCAAGTAGCTTCTTCTATCCGTGCTTGAGCCATAACACCTTCACTAGCGGAACCCGCTTGTTTCGCAACTCTTTCACTTCCGTGATAGGATACGAATCGGTTCTTCCTCATAACTCATATTGGCTTGAATTTCAATTTCTGATGGACTAATCACGTGCGATGGATCGGATCTATAGCGTCGAAGCATCGAAACATGGAAGACATCGTGAACCTTTTTGAGTTCAGGGGGCAAAATCAAGCGATATGCCACTGGACCGACTCGCTCGATATCTCATATGGTCCAATGAACCTCGGGCTCAACTTGCCCTTACAAATTAACACAGTATCTTTTTCCAAGGCGATACCTTGAGAAACACTTTATCACCCACGATACTCGACATCCTTACGCTCAGATCCGCGCATCGACTTCTCGACGATCGGAGGCTATCTTGAGACTTTCACGGATTACTTTCACTTTACATTCAGCATCCCTAATCAAATCCACCGAAAATCTTGCTTTCACCGAGCTCGGTCCAAAACAATGGCGTCGGCATTTACGACCGTACAAGGCCTCGTAGGGTGCCATCTTAATACTTGATTGAAAGCTGTTGTTGTAAGCGAATTCAATTAACGGCAAATACCGTTCCCATGAACCACTAAACTCGAGGACGCAACATCTTAACATATCCTCAAGTATCTGAATTATCCGCTCGGATTGACCATCGGTTTGGGGGTGAAAGGCGGTGCTGAAATGCAACTTGGTACCCAAAGCTTCTTGCAACTTTTTCCAAAATCGCGAGGTA
Source organism: Gossypium arboreum (assembly GCF_025698485.1). Taxonomy (NCBI): domain Eukaryota; kingdom Viridiplantae; phylum Streptophyta; class Magnoliopsida; order Malvales; family Malvaceae; genus Gossypium; species Gossypium arboreum. The sequence continues at coordinate 55,048,523 of NC_069072.1, forward strand.
AATCTCGGATCTCTATCCGACACGATAGAAATAGGCACCCCGTGTAATTTCACAATCTGAGAAACGTACAATTCCGCTAATTTGTCCATTGAAAAATCCGTACGTACGGGGACAAAGTGGGCCGACTTAGTCAATCGATCTACCACGACCCAAACCGCATCCTTCTTACTCGCTGACAATGGCAGTCCGGATACAAAGTCCATTGTGACTCGATCCCATTTCCACTCGGGTATCGTGATTGGCTGAAGTAATCTGAAGGCACCGATGTTCCGCTTTCACTTGTTGACATATTAAACATCTCAAACAAAGTCGGAGATGTCTCGCTTCATACCATGCCACCAAAATCGACGTTTCAAATCATTGTACATCTTCGTACTCCCGGTGGATTGCCATTCGGCTACAATGGGCTTCATTCAAATTATCGAAATGAGTTCAATTCTTTGGGACACAGACGACTTTTGAACCTCAAACAATTGTCATCGTCGATTTGAAACTCCGAGTCCTTGTTCGAACACACGCAGCCGTTTTGCAACCAACTCGTCATCGACTTTCTCGAGCTTCTCGAATTTGGTGTGTCAATAATGGTTTGGCTTTCAATTCAGCCACTAACACACCGTCGGATCGGATAGACAAGTGCACATTCATCGCTCGCAAAGTGAATAACGATTTACGACTCAAGGCATCCGCAACCACATTCGCCTTTCCGGGTGATAGTCAATGATCAGCTCATAATCCTTTAACACTCGAGCCAACATCTTTGTCGCAGATTTAAGTCTCTTTGGGTCATCAAATACTTGAGACTTTTGTGATCCGAGTATACATGGCACCTTTCACCAAATAAGTAATGTCGCCAAATCTTTAAAGCGAATCGATGGCGGCCAATTCGAGATCATGAGTCGGATAATTTTTCTCATGTGGCTTTAATTGCCTCGACGCATAGGCCACAACTCGACCTTCTTGCATTAATCGCAACCTAACCCAAGTAGAGAGGCGTCGCTATAGATGACAAACTCTTTGCTTGGGACTCGGGTTGCACTAGAATTGGGGCTTCAGATCAAATAAGTTTTCAGTTGATCGAAACTTTTTGGCATTTCTCAATCCATTCGAACTTAACGTCCTTTTGGAGTAAGCCGTCATCGGCGTGGCTATCGTTGAGAAGCCTTTACAAATCGTCGGTAATAACCGGCAAGCCCCAAAAGCTTGAACCTCAAGAATATTTCTGAGGCTTCCAATTTAGTATGGCTGAAATTTTATTGGTCGACTCGAATACCCGATCTGATACCACATGACCCAAGAAGCTAACCTCTCTTAACGAACTCACACTTCTTTGAACTTAGCATATAATTGCTTGTCCGTAAAATTTGCAGCACTAACCGCAGTGTTCAAAGATGTTCGGTCTCATTTCTTGAATAGACCAAGATGTCATCAATGAACATGACTACTGAATCGATCCAAATATGGTCTAAAGATTCGATTCATTAAATCCATAAATACCGCGAGGGCATTAGTGAGCCCAAGCGGCATCACTAGGAACTCATAGTGACCATATCTCGCTCAAGGCGGTCTTGGGCACGTCTCAATCTCGGATTCGCAATTGATAGTAGCCCGATCTCAAATCTATTTTCGAGAACACCGAGGCTCCTTGATTGATCGAACAAGTCATCAATACGTGGCAACGGATATTTGTTCTTTATCGTCGCTTTGTTAAGTCGACGATAGTCGATCTGCAATCGCATGGTTCCATCCTTCTTCTTCACGAACAACACCGCGCACCCAAGGCGAAAAACTTCGGGCGAGCAAAACCTCTATCCACCAATTCTTGCAACCGAGCTTTCAACTCCTTTAATTCCGTTGGTGCCATACGATACGGAGCTATCGAAATTGGAGTGGTACCGGTACCAATTCGATGCCAAATTCTATTTCCGAACAGTGGTAAACCGGCAATTCCTCGAGGAAAACATCCGGGTATTCACGAACCACGAACACAGATTCGGGTTTCTTCTCGATTCCTTGTCATCGAAAGCACGACGCAAGGTGCGCCGCACCTTTTCTTACATATTTACGGGCCAACATCGCGATATTACAACCGGCAACCCCTTTAAGTCCGTGGACTCAACCCGAACTATTTCATTATTCGCACCTCAAATCGATAGTCTTGCTCTTGCAATTTACAACCGCATCGTGCATGGTCAACCAATCCAAACCAAGAATAACATCGAACTCATCGAGCGGCAAAAGCATTAAGTCCGCGGAAAACAAGAACCTCGGAACACTAGGGGACTTTTCTTGCACACTTTGTTAACAAGCACGTAATGACCCAAGGGTTTGACACCGAATTACAAACTCGATGAGACTCAATAGGCAAAGTCTTCTTTGGATGCTAAGGTTTCACATATATATGAATGAGTAGAACCGGGGTCAATCAAAGCAATCACATTTGTATTGAAAAGAGTGAAAGTACCGGTAATAACATCCGGAGAGGCAGCATCCTCGCGTGCGCGTATGGCATAAGTCCTAGCAGAGCACGAGCCTCGGATCGATGGTAGCATCTCTAGATCCTCTCGACCGCCATGACATTGCCCATATTTCTAGGTGGCCTACCTCGGCGATGGTAGCACAGGTTTGCACTCGACTTACATTCATTCATGCATCCTCGGGCAATCCTTCATAAAGTGGTCGACCGATCCACACTTATAGCGGGGCGATCACGAAACCAACAGCTCCCGAATGCCATTTGCCACAATGTGGACACTCCGCCCTCTCTCGGCGATCATTTCCACCATGGCGATGGAAGTGACTTGTGTGGTCACGAGGGGTCGATCGCGTCCTCGTCTAGAAAAGCCCAAACGCCTCTAGACCGGCTCGCATCATCTCGAAATCTCTTGATGCTTGTTGAAGAGACTTTCCGAGGACCTCTTCGAATTCTCCAATCCCCACATCAGCTTTTTGTTTCTCCTTTCTAAGCTCTTGACTTTACAAGCTCGCTCAACAAGTACTCTGAACTCTCGTATCTCGAGAATGCCAACAAACATCCTTATATCATCATTCAGCCCATCCTCAAGTGTTTACACATAATAGCTTGGACGAAATGCATTCTCGCTGCATCTGCTAAGCCTCACAAACTTTCGTTCGTAGTTGGTAACGGACATAGAACCTTGCTTAAAATCAAGAAATTCCTCCGCTTTTGGTCGATGAATCTCGATCGATATGCTTTTTTCGAACTCGGTTTGAAAGAATTCCCAAGTCACTTGCTCTCTAGGCACCACAAGTCGAGTACTCCACCAATAGTAGGCGGACTCGCGTAGCAAGGAGATGGTACACTTTAAGCACTCATCGGTGTACAGGATAGCTCATCAAGCACCGGATAGTTGTTATCTAACCATAATTCAGCTCGCTCGGCATCATCATCATCCGTAGCCTTAAATTCAGTGGCCCCATGTTTTGAATCCTATCGACCGGGGCTTACTTGACCTTATTTGGTCGATCCACCGGAGGTATTGTAGGTGCGGGGTTGCATTTGTCGGGAATGGAGGTTGTGGAACAGTAGTGTTGGTTCGAATGTATTGATTAAACCATTCGTTCATCACACTATAAAAGGCTTGCCTAGCCTCGTCATTAGGATTGCTGGCCATAGGTTGAGAGTCCGGCGGCTGTCCCTTCTGCGCGCAAGCGCCACACTCTCCACATCATCAGCTATCGCTTCGGTTGGGATCGGGATCCATTGCTATAAACAAACATAAAGTCAAATTGTCGAAATCATCACACTATCGATTCATCATTTAATGGCATGTATAGCTAGACCCCAAACACATCACGGTAGTCCTAGAATCGACTAAACCGTGGCTCGATACCAATAAAATTGTAACACCCCAAACCCGAGACCATCGCCGGTTATGGGACCGAGGGTTAACAAGCCAAGTTCACATGTTTTGCCCACCAATTTGACATTTCCAGTCAGGCTGGAAAACTGCGTCACTGTCGCCTTAAAATCATATCTCGAGTTTCAAAACTCGGAAACTGGTTTCGTAAATTTTCCTGAATTTAGACTCATATATCCATCCATGTATTTATTTCTAGGATTTTGGTCGGGCCAATTGGTACAGTTTATTAGTTAAAGTTACCCATGTTACAGGGATCGACTGCTCTGACCTTCGCGCGGTATAACTTGAATATCTCTCTGTACAGGGATTTAATGCTGGTGTCGTTTGTTTCTAATGAAACTAGACTCAAAATGGAATCTGTACATATAAGGTATGTCTCCTAATTCTTTTGGATAATTTATAGTGAATTTTTAAAGTTGCGACAGGGAACCCAGAAACCATTCTGGCCCTGTCTCACAATAGCTTTAATATCTCTTAACCTGTAACTCCTATGACCATTTCGTTTCTTCCATATGAAAATAGACTCATCAAGGTTAATTTACATAGCTTATTCACTATTTAATTCCATTCCTATGAATTTTGGTGATTTTCACATTCATGCCACTGCAGCTGGCAGCATCTGTTTTAAGGTAGGACTTACCTATTTGGTAGTCTCCATGAATCAACTAGTCTTGCCATACATAGGTTCATATATGATCATTTTAACCATGCCAATGGCTGATCATATGACCAACATTCCCATTTCCAAGCCATAGCCACATCATGACACCAAATATATACATACAACCCACAATTAGTCTAAGTTCATGCTTCCTTTTAGAGCCATTTTAGCATGGCCGTACATACTTACATTACAACATATTTAACAAACAAGAGGTAGTCCTATACATGCCATCTCAAGTTCAATCAAAATTTATACCAAAATGGAGGCTTGATAGTGTGAATGACTTGACTTCAACGATCCCAAATCCGATTGCCTCGGCGAAATCTAAAAACCGAGAGCCAAAGCAGCGGGTAAGCATTTTTATGCTTAGTAAGTCTCAAGGAATATAATCAACTCTAATTACAGCAATACATTCACATAGCCAAATGCATCATTTCATTTATACACATTCTTACTTCACACTTCATCATTATATAATTTCACAAAGTATCAATCAATTCAATAACTGAAATTCATTAGTCGATTGAGCGAATGTTGCTCAAACATGTCGACTTTCCGATGCACATATAACGTACCTTATCCTTTGGGCTTTTCGAGTGTACTAATTGAATTCATTACAGCAACCAACACTCACCTCCAGCCCAAGATTCTTGAATATAACCGGATATAATCACGTGCACAAATGCCTTGGTCTTAGCCCGATAGAATGTCTCGCACGAATGCCTTGGTCTTAGCCGGATGTAGCCACTAAGCGCAATTGCCTTGGGTCTTAACCGGATATAATTTCCAGCATAATTGTCTTGATTTAGCCCGGATATCATTCAATTTCCATGAACACATACATCAATTATCATTGGACATACATAATTCATTTTCGTTACTAAGGCTCAAACGCAATTATAGTCACAAGCATATTAGCCTTGGGACTTAGCCCGTAGAATTCAAATACTCATGCATACACAATCAATAATCAATACACATCCATACTTTATTTCACACAATTCAAGTAGGGTCACTTCTTAAGGACTTACCTCGGATGTTGTCGAACGGCTTTTTCGGCTATTCGATCACTTTCTCCTTCCCCTTGTCCAATTGTGGCCCTCTAAGCTCTTGAGCTTACTCTTGATGCAAATTTAGCCAAATCACCTTCTAGATCTCTTCTAAACAAAGGAAATGAAGCAAAAATCCCTTCTTCCTCTTAGTATTTTTGGCCAAAAAGGAGAGAACAAGGATGAACAAATTTTTTTGTTTTTTCTTCTTGGTTGCACGGCAATGGGGGATGCTACTCTCACACATTTTTTTTCATTCTTTTCTTACCCATGCTTATTTGTTTATTATTTCTCCCTAATGCCCAACAAAACATGTTTCATGACATGTTTAGCCCATATCTCTTTGTCATGGCCGGCCATCACTTGTAAAAAGGGGAATTTGACATGCAAGTCCATTATTTTGCATGCATGCTTTAATTAGTCATCACACATTTCCCTATCGTACTTTCCAAGTTCACTACTAAGTCCTTTCTAGTGGAATTCACCTTTATAACACTAAATCAATCATCATAAAATGTCATACATGAGCACACACATATTATAGGCATCAAAATAAATTTTTAATTATTTTTATGCCTCGATTTCAATGGTCCCGAAACCACATTCCGACTAGGGTCAATTTTGGGCTGTCACACCGACTATGAACGAAAATTTGTGAGGCTTAGCCGGTACGCATGAGAATACATTTCCTCAGAAGCCGTAATGTGTAAACGTTTCGAGGATGGACTAAATGATGAGATAAAGCTGTATGTTGGCATCTTGGAAATCCGAGAATTTGTGATACTTGTCGAGTGAGCTTGCAAAGCCGAGGAGCTCAGTGTGAAGAAAAGAAAAGCTGATATGGGAGCAAAGGAGTTTCGTAAGAGGTCTTCGGGGAAGCCCTTCCAACAGTCATCGAAGAAATTTAGAGATGGCTTAGGCCAGTCTAGAGACACTTCGGGCTTTTCTAGACGAGATCGTGATCGACCCCCTATGGTTACACGAGTCACTTTGATCGCCAGTGTTGGAAATGATCGTCGAGACAGAACGGAGTGCCAATATTGTGGTAAATGGCATTCGGGGAGTTGTAGATTCCATGACCGATCTGTTACAACGGATCAGTTGACCACTTTATTAAAGATTGCCCGAGGTTGTCTAAGCAGAATGTAAACCGAGTGGGAAACCGGTGCTACCACCGCCGAGGTAGACCATCTAGAAACACGGAAATCCTAGTGGTGGTCGAGAGGATCTAGAGATGCTACAACCAGATCGAGGCTCGTGCTCTGCTAGAGCTTACGCTATACTGGCATGCGCCGAGGATGCTTCCTCTCGGATGTTATTACCGGTACTTTTACTCTCTTTGATACTAATGTGATTGCTTTGATTGACCGGGTTCTACTCATTCTTATATATGTGAAACCTTAGCATCCAAAGAAGACTTTACCTATTGAGTCTACTGAGTTCGTAATTTGGGTGTCAAATCCCTTGGGTCGTTACATGCTTGTCGACAAAGTGTATAAGAAATGTCCCCTAGTAATTCGAGGTTCCTGTTTTCCGGCAGACTTGATGCTTTTGCCGTTTGATGAATTTGATGTTATTCTCGGTTTGGATTGGTTGACTGTGCATGATGCGGTTGTGAATTGCAAAAGCAAGACTATTGATTTGAGGTGCGCAAATAACGAGATAATCCGAGTTGAGTCTACGGACTTAAAGGGGTTGCCAGCTGTAATGTCATTAATGTTGGCTCAGAAATATGTAAGAAAGGGGTGCGAAGCATACCTTGGATATGTACTTGATGACAAAGAGTTAGAAAAGAGACCCGAATCTGTGCGGTGGTTTGTGAATACCGGATGTTTTCCCGAGGAATTCTGGGTTTACCACTGCTCGGGAGGTAGAGTTTGGTATTGAGCTTGTACACAGGACTACACCGATTTCGATAGCTCAGATCGTATGGAACCAACCGAGTTAAAAGAGTTGAAAGCTCGATTGCAAGAATTGATGGATAGAGGTTTCGCCGACCAAGTTTCTCACCTTGGGGTGCACTAGTATTGTTTGTGAAAAGAAGGACGGAACCATGAGGTTGTGCATCGACTATCGTCACCGAATAAGGTGACAATAAAGAATAAATATCCGATGCCACGTATTGACGATTTGTTTGATCAACTAAAGGGAGCCTCGGTGTTTTCAAAGATAGATTTGAGATCGGGTTATTACGGTTGCAAATTCGAGATTCGGATATACCCAAAACCGCTTTCGAGCGAGATACGGTCACTATGAGTTCTTAGTGATGCCGTTTGGGCTCACTAATGCCCTACGGTATTTATGGATTTGATGAATCGGATCTTGAGACCGTATTTGGATCGGTTTGTAGTCGTGTTTATCGATGATATTTTGGTTTATTCGAGAAATGAAACCGATCATCTTTGAACACACAGGATTAGTGTTGTAAATTTTACGGATAAGCGGTTATATGCTAAGTTCGATAAGTGTGAGTTACGGTTAAGAGGTTAGCTTCTTGGGTCATGTGGTATCCGCGACGGTATTCGAGTTGACCCGAGCAAAATTTTAGCCACACTTAACTGGGAGCCTCCGAGAAATATTACTGAGGTTCGGAGCTTTTTAGGACTTGCCGATTACTACCGACGGTTTGTGAAAGGTTTCTCGATGATAGCCACACCAATGACGAAACTACTTCAGAAAGATGTTAAGTTCGAATGGACGGAAAAATGTCAGAAAAGTTTTGATCAACTGAAAACTTATTCGACTGAAGCCCCAATTCTAGTGCAACCCGAATCAGGCAAAGAGTTTGTCATTTATAGTGATGCCTCCCTACTTGGGTTGGGTTGCATATTGATGCAAGAAGGTCGAGTTGTGGCCTATGCGTCGAGACAATTAAAGCCACATGAGAAAAATTATCCGACCCATGATCTCGAATTAGCTGCCATCGTATTCGCTTTGAAAATATGGCGACATTACTTATTTGGTGAGAAGTGCCATGTATTTTCGAATCACAAAAGTCTCAAATATTTGAAGACTCAAAGAGACTTAAATCTACAACAAAGACATTGGCTCGAGTTGTTAAAAGATTATGAGCTTGTCATTGACTATCACCCGGGAAAGGCTAATGTGGTTGCGGATGCCTTAAGTCGTAAATCACTGTTTGCTTTACGACGATGAATGTACACTTGTGCATTCTATCCGACAATGTGTTAGTGGCGGAATTAAAGGCCAAACCATTGTTGATTCATCAAATTCGTGAAGCTCGAAAGTCGATGATGAATTGGTTGCAAAACGGGCTGAATGTGTTCCGAATATGGAATCAGAGTTTCAAATTGATGATGACGATTGTTTGAGGTTCGGAAGTCGGTTGTGTGTTCCAAGAGATTCAGAAATCATTTCGATGATTACGAGCGAAGCTCATTGTAGCCGAATGTCAATTCACCCGGAGTCTGAAAATGTACAACGATCTAAGGCGTCGGTTTTGGTGGCATGGTATGAAGCGAGACATTTCGATTTTGTCTCGAAGTGCTTAGTATGTCGACAAGTGAAGGCGAATATCAAGTGCCTCTTGGTTTACTTCAACCGATCATGATACCGAATGGAAATGGGATCGAGTCACGATGGATTTTGTGTGCAGGTTGCCATTGTCGACAAGTAAGAAAGATGCGATTTGAAACATGTTGTTGATAGATCGACTAAGTCGACTCATTTTATCCCGTCGTCGGATTTTTCATTGGATAAACTAGCTGAATTGTATGTTTCTCGATTGTGAGATTACACGGGTACCGATTTCTATTGTGTCGGATAGAGATCCGAGATTCACCTCGCAATTTTGGAAGAAATTGCAAGAAGCTTTGGGTACCAAGCGCATTTTAGCACCGATTTTCATCCACAAACCGATGGTCAATCCAAGCGGATAATTCGAGATACTTGAGGATATGTTGAGATGTTGCATCCTCGAGTTTAGTGGTTCATGGGGCGGTATTTACCTTGGATTGAATTAAACACAATAATAGTTTTCAATCAAGTATTAAGATGGCACCTTACGAGGCTTTGTGCGGCGTAAATGCCGTACGCCATTGTTTTGGACCGAGCTCGGTGAAAGTAAAATTTTCAGAGTGGATTTGATTAAAGATCTTTGAAAAGTAAAAATAATTAGTAAAAGTCTGAAGGCGACATCGGATCGTCGAGAGTCGTATCGGATTTAAAACGAAGAGATATTGAGTATCAGGTGGGAGACAAAGTGTTTCTTAAGGTCTCACCTTGGAAAAAGATACTCAGATTTGGCCGTAAGGGCAAACTGAGTCCGAGGTTCATCGGGCCATATGAAATATCTGAACGAGTCAGTCCAGTTGCGTATCGATTGATTTTGCCCCCTGAACTTGAAAAGATTCACGACGTCTCTCATGTTTCGATGCTTCGACGTTATAGATCTGATCCATCGCACATAATTAGTCCATCAGAGGTTGAAGTTCAAGCCAATATGAGTTATGAAGAAGAACCGATTCGTATCCTAGCTCGTGAAGTGAAAGAGTTACAAAACAAAAAGGTTCCTTTAGTAAAAGTGTTATGGCTCAAACACGGGATGGAAGGAGCTACTTGGGAACCTGAGAACTCTATGAAAGAGCGATACCCAAACCTATTTACCGGTAAGATTTTCGGGGATGAAAATTTCTTAAGTGGGGAGAGTTGTGACAGCCCTAAAGTGACCCTAGTCGGAAAGCGGTTTCGGGACCACTAAACCGAGTCACCAAATTATTTGAATATGATATTTATTGTCTAAAATATGTGATTATGAATGTGTGAAAGTTTTAAGCTTCGATTTAGTAAATTACATGTGAAATTAGTCGATAGGACTTATGTGTGACACTTTGAAATGTGATAGGTTAATCTATAAGGATCTATTAGTGCATGTAATCAAAGGGTGGACTTGCATGTCAATTTCCCCATTTAATTACTAGTGGTAGGCCATGACAAAGGGTGATGGGCAAAACATGTCATAAAACATGTTGTGATAATGGTTTATGTTAGAAAAAAATAAAATAAGGAGTATGGGCAATAAAATAATAATGGGAAGGTAAATGATGATGAAAAAAGGAAAAGAAAGAAAAAAAAAAGCTCTCATGTTGTTCTTGGCCGAATAGAAGAAAGAAAAAGAAAAAAAAAAAGAAAAGCTCTCATGTTGTTCTTGGCGAATAGAAGAAAGAAAAAGAAGGAAAAAGAGCTTTGAGGAAATCGGCTATGGTGGTTTGATAGACTAAGGTATGTTTGATGATGTTCCATGAGATGCATGCATGTTTTAGTTGTTAGCTTGAGTTCTACCTAGCCCATGGTCTAAATCTTGCTATGTGATGGAGATGACACTTTCGGCCATGGATGTATCATTCTTGCTTGGTGTTGATGTTGTGTTGATGAGATATCAAGTTATTTTTGTGACCCAAGTTGAGATTTGGATTTTGGAATGAGTAAGGTTTTCGCTATGGTAATTATAAGGGTGATGGATGTTGTTTCATGCTAAATCTAGATGAACAATGTTAGTGCTTATATCTCGATATTTATGAGTTTCTTTCTTGGTTTTACCTCAAACCCATGAAGTATTCTCAATTGGTGTCGTTAGAGGTTTCGGTCATGGGATTATAAGCTTGTTAGTTTTGATGGTGAAAGTTATGCCTTGTAAGGGTAAATGGTTCAAAGGAACATTCGGCCATGATGTAAAAATTATGGTGGAGTGATGTTAAATGCTTTGAATATTGAATATATATATATATATATATATATATAATATATTGTTATAAGTTGAATTTAAGGTTTGCTAAATTGTCTTTGTCATGGCCGAATGTGTGTATAGTTAAAGAGAATTTGTTTAAGTGCTTAGTTAATTGATATTGAGTTAATGATATGTGTATTCGGTCATAAAGTTGCACATGAGGAAATGTTAGATTAATGGCATTAAATTGCTTAATGTGATTAAAAATGCGTATGACCATTTTGTATTTGAGCTAAAGGTGGCCATATGACCTATCAAATTCATTGTCATATTCGGCCATAAGCTAGCATAATGAGGCTTTATTAAGCTAAATTTGTTTGAATTAGCTCAAGAGCTTAGAGGACCAAAGTTGGATAAGGAAAGGAAAAAGTGATCGAATAGTCGTCGAAATCGTTCGACAACATCCGAGGTAAGTTTTGAGCAATGAGACTTAGTTTATGATTTGATTAAGTCATGATGTATGAGCATAACAAATATACGGTGATATGATGATTCTACTTGAATTATATGATGAGTTAATTAGTTTATACGTATGACGGGTAGCCGTATGTGCATAGAGATCGTGTCATAAAGCAAACTAAACCATGCTGTTTGTATGTGGCTAGTGAGCCAAAATGGGAGTGCTTATCGTGACTTGTGTTTGAACTCTAATTATGAAAATGAGATATAAATGTGTCATGATTTATTGATATGTGCATGAATATTCGGATGATAACCGGGCTAAGTCCCGAAGGTATTTGCGCTAGTGACTAGTTCCGGGCTAAGTCCCGAAGGCATTTGTGCGAGCTACTATATCTGGGCTAAGTCCCAAAGGCATTTGTGCGAGTTATTACATCCGGGCTAAGTCCCGAAGGCATTTGTGCGAGCTACTATATCCGGCTAAGTCCCAAGGCATTGGTGCGAGTTACTATATCCGGCTATGTCCCAAGGCATTGAGCGAGTAGCTATATCCGGTAAAATCTCAAGGTACTTGGCTTGGGAATGAGCGACCTTGCTGTAATAGTTTCAATTAATATGCTCGTAAAATCCTAGCAATGAGGTATGTCTCGTACATGCATTGATTTAGTTGATCCCTTACAAAGAGTATTCGCCCAGTCGATAAATGAGCTACCGGCCTTTGGCTAAGTTGATCTTTTGTGTATGAATATAAGGGTTGGTAATGTGAAGTAAGTATGATATTGAGAATTTGTGCATATGAAATTATCTGTTTAGCCATATGAATGTTACACTTTAGTTGTGTCAAATTTTATGGCTCGAAACTTACTAAGCATTAAATGCTTACTCCGTTTCTTTGGATCTCTGTTTTATAGATTTTGGTTCGTCAGCTATCGGACTCGGGATTGTCGAATTCGAAGTCGTCCACACTATCAAACCCCCTTTTGGTACACTTTTGGTTGAACTTTGAAATGGCATGTATAGGACTACCCTTTTTTGTTGTGGGTCTTGTACCCTTCGGTTTTGTATAAATTTGGATAGCCATGCGAAAATGGCTTATATATATTTTTGAGCATAATGTTATAATCATTTTGTTTGTATATGGTTATTGAGAGGTGTGGATATGCTTGGCAATGATTGGCCATTGGAATGGTTAATCACGATCATACTTTGTGCTATATATGCTAAAGGGTTAGTTGAATCATGGAAACTGTGTAATAGGTAAAGTTTAACCTAAAGGCAGATGCTGACAGCAGCAGTGGTATGAATTTGAAAAATCACTAAAAATATTAGGAATGGATTTAAATAGTGAATAAATTATTTAATCTAACCTTGATGAATCTACTTTCATATGGAAGAAACAAAACGATCATATGAGTCATATGTTAAGAGATATTTAAGTTTTCGTGAAACAGGGCCAGAACGGTTTCTGGGTTCCCTGTTCCGACTTTGGAAATTCATTATAAATTAACCAGAGATAATTAGAAGTCATACCATATATGTATAGATTCCTTTTCGAGTCTAGTTTCTATAGAAACAAACGGAATCAGTATTTAATCCCTGTACTGGTAGATATCCAAGTCATAGTGCGTGAAGGTCAGTGTAGTCAAACCCTGAAACAGGGGAGATTTTAACTAATAAACTGTACTAATTGGCTTGACCAAAAATTCTAGAAAAAAATTTGTAGATGGAAATATGAGTCTAGTTTCAGGAAAAATTTACGTAACTGGTTTTCGAGTTTTGGAACTCGAGATATGATTTTTAAGGTGACAGTGATGCAGTTAGCCAACTCGTCTGGAAATTTAAAATGGACTGTGCAAATAAGTGATTTAAGTCTGCAAACCCCTCGTGTCCGACTCCGAAAACGGTCTCGGGTACGGGGTGTTACACCAGGTTTCTTTAAAATAAAAACCAAAATAAATTACAAGAGCCAAGACTTGAACCCAGGCTCCTTTACAACTTTAATGACGCCACAACCACTAGACCAGAAGCTTCCTTGTGTCATTTATTTACCACAATAATTTAAAAGGCCTTCATCAATACACCCAAGGTTTTATTCACTTTTTACCAAAATTTTTGCTAAAGCCCAGGTTTGAACCCAAGATTTCTCCAACACTTCTTAGGGCCATTAACCACTAAAGCAGACATTTAATTGTGTCATTTCCATGTACAATTAAATGCTTATATACAACCTCCTTACGGACCCATACTAAAGGACCAATACTTCTAGGCCCAAATTTGGGGCGTTACATAAACATATTCAAATTAAGCTCATTCAAACATATTTTGATTCAATTTAGTCCAAAAACACATAAGTGGGCAAATTACAATTTTACCCCCGACATTTACACTTTTTACAATTTAGTTCCTATTGCACAAAACTCAAAATATACAAAATTTCAATATACCCATGTTGGGCCAAAATTTACCCATACTCAGACTAGTCCATATATTTCATTTATTTCACATTTTCATCCCTCAAAATATTATTTTTGCAATTCAGCCCTAATTACTCAAATCATCAAAAACTCCATAAAAAACATGTTAATCTAAAACATATCTTTCATATTTCATCATCAAACAACATAAACCAGAAGCTCTCAACAATGTCATTACTCAAAATATTCACCAAAATAAAAAATTTAAGCATGGGTTTTGTAGTACTCGAAGCAACGATCTCAAAAACGTAAAAATTATCAAAAACTGAACTAGCTACATAACTTGATTGAGCTTGACTATGGCCTAACCCTAGTTTCTTTTCTTTTTCTTTCTTTTGTTTAGTTTTGGCAATGAATAAATAATATGAACATGGGTTTCTTTCTTCTTCTTTTTTTTATGTTTTATGTTATAATATATATTTTATTAACTTATGATTTAATTTACTTATTTAACCATACTAAAATTATAACAAAACCATATAATATATATCCACTACCATCCATTTAATATGTCAATGGGCTATTTACCACTTAAAGGCTTCCATTTATAAAGCCAATAGCAATTCGGCCCTTTATACATTAAACTACCAATTTTTTTAGTTTACACGATTAAGTCCTTTTATTTAATTAGATACTCAAACGATAAAATTAAAGCACAAAAATTTCACACATACAAATTCACACATAATAAACACAGGAAATAATTTTTAAATATTTTTCTAACTCAAATTCATGGTCCCGAAACCACCGTTCCAATTAGGGTCTACCTCCTATTAGAGAAGTTGAATTTAGTATTGACCTAGTTTCGGGAACAGCACCTATTTCGATTGCTCCATATCGGATGGCTCTGACGGAATTAAAAGAATTAAAGTTTCAATTGCAAGAATTGATGGATAAAGGTTTTGCAATACCTAGTTTCTCTCCTTGGGTTGTACCGGTATTATTCATGAAGAAGAAGGATGGTTCTATGAGACTTTGCATCGATTACCGTCAACTCAACAAGGTAACAATTAAGAATAAATACCCATTTCCAAGGATTGATGATTTGTTTGACCAGCTAAATGGAGCAGCGGTATTTTCAAAGATAGATTTGAAGTCTGGCTATTATCAATTGCGAGTTAAAGAGTCAGATGTGCCCAAAACTACTTTACGAACAAGGTATGGTCTCTATGAATTCCTTGTTATGCCGTTTGGGCTAACGAATACTCCCGTAGTATTTATGGACTTGATGAACCAAATATTCTAACCATACTTGGATAAATTTGTTATAGTGTTTCTTGATGACATACTGATTTATTCATCTAATGAATCCGAGCATGCTGGACACTTGAGGACAGTTTTGCAAACTCTAAGAGATAAACAATTGTTTGCTAAGTTTAGCAAGAATAAATTTTGGCATAGAAAAGTCAGATTTTTGGGACACATTGTTTTGGGTGACGGCATTGGAGTTGACCAGAGTAAAATCTCGGCTATCGTTGAATGAAAACCGCCAAGAAACGTAACAGAAGTTAGAAGCTTTTTAGGCTTAACTAGCTACTATAGACGATTTGTTAAAGGGTTTTCTATGATTGGCACTCTGATGACAAGGGTGGTCCAAAAAGATGTTAAGTTTGAGTGGTCAGAAAGATATCAGCAATGCTTCGAGAAGCTAAAGACATTACTGACCGAAGCACCAATTTTGGTACAACCCGAGTGTGGTAAAGAATTCGTGATTTATAGTGATACATCCTTGAATGGTTTAGGATGCGTACTCATGCAAGAGGGTAAGCTGGTAACATACGCTTCAAGACAGTTGAGGCCTCACGAGAAGAACTACCCGGCACATGAATTGAAATTGGCCACCATTATATTCGCGTTAAAGATCTGGACACACTATCTGTATGGTGAGAAGTGTCGAGTGTTCACTGATCATAAAAGTTTGAAATACTTGATGACTCAAAAGGACTTGAACCTAAGGCAATGTAGATGGCTTGAATTACTCAAATATTACGAACTTGTTATTGATTACCATACAAGTAAGGCGAATGTGGTCACAGACGCTTTGAGTAGAAAATCATTATTTGCCTTGAGGGCCATGGGTACACAGTTGGCTTTATCCAATTATGGCTTAATCCTAGCGGAGTTGAGAGCTAGACCAACTTTTCTTCAATAGATTTGTGATGGCCAGAAAGCTGATAAAGAGTTACAAGATAAAAGAGTTCAACGTGAGTCTAGCAGTAACCGATTTTTTAGAATGACTCCAATGGTTGCTTGAGGTTCTGTGGTAGGATATATGTTCCGAATGACGCCGAATTGATTTGAAATATTTTATGTAACAGTCTGGTTTTGACCTTAGTCGCAATAGTGGTTTCGGGACCAAAAATATGAGTCTAAAAATTATTTTAAAATTATTTTTGGTGTCTATGATATGAGAATTTTTGTCTGTGTGATTTCTGTGATTTAATTTGTCTGTTTCTATGCTTAATTATGAAAAAGGATTAAATTGCATAAAGTGTAAAAGTTGAGTGCTAAATGTTAAAGCACCTAATTAGCTTGGCTTTTAAAATAAAATTCCTTGCATGTCAAATTTACCATTTATATTAATGGTAGACAATGATGGACATTAGTTGGTAGAAATTTAATGGTATATGCCATGGGTAAATTGGTAAAAGGTGAAATAATGTTAATTAAAATAAAAACAAAACAAAAGATAGCCATATTATCATGCATGTTAGCCGAAAATCAGTAAAAGGAATAAGGGCTTGAAGCTTTTGTACATTTCGCACTTTGGCAGCTAAATTGAGGTTGAAATTTGTTCGATTTTCGATAATTTCTATGTTTCGGTGATCGTTGGTTTGTGTTCTTCAAAACCTATGTCTGAATTTCTCTTTCTGTTAAAGATTTCATGAAATGCCATTGTTGATATCATGAGTTTTGTAATGTTTTTGGATGAATTATAAAGGCTTGGTAGATGATTTATAAGTTTTGTCTTTGAATTTTAATGAAATAGAGCTATTTGGACTAATTTGTGAAAATGAGGTTTTGAAGGACTAAATTGTGAATTAAATATGTTATTTGGGCTGGTATGGAAGCCATGTATATTTAGCCAAGCTATAGTCTTGGTGAATTTTGCATATTTGTGATTTTGTGAAAATTGGACTAAATTGTCAAAGTGTGAAAATGTGAGGGCTAAAATGAAAAGTTTCCTAAATATGTGTTCATGGATTATTTTTGAATGAAATGAATGATTGAATGGTTGAATTTGAATTGTATTAGATCAAGAACAAAGAAAATCGGACTTAGATCGAGGGAAGTCCAAAATAGTTGAATAGTCGACTCATTTCATTCGAAATCCGTCCAAGGTAAGTCAAATTACAATTATGTGTTAAATTTACTAATTTCCATATATATAAATTGTAAGACCACGTCTGGGACGTCGGCGTTACTTGTTTATGAGTATCTGTATCGTTTCTGAACTATCTGATGATAGAGTACCAAATATGAGAATGAGTATATGAAATGTATAACTTATACAGGTACGTATAATCATACTAAAATTCTGTATATGAAAAACTCTGTCTCTGTGAAATATGTATGGAATTTGAAAATGAAGCATGACATAAATGCAAACAAATGAGCACGGTTAAGCTTAATGAATTATTCTATGAAATGGCTATAAATCTTTGTTTTGAATTGTACTTATATGCTTTAGTAGTTAGACCAATTGTATTTGGCTTACTAAGCTCTTTGTGGCTTACTCTGTGTGATTTCTTCCTGTTTTACAGTTATCGTTAGCTACTGAAGGCTCAAGGATAGTCGAGGATCGTCACCACACTATCGAACTCATTTTGGTACTTTTTGAAAGTGTAAATATTTTAAAGTATGGCATGTATAAGCTAGAAGGTCTATGTATTAAGTTTTGATTTTTAAATATATGTTATGCCATGAGAGCTGGCTAGCAAATGGTATGAATAATTTTTCATATAGTTTTGAATGGGTTATTGAATGATGATGACTTAGTTGTAATGAAGCATGTTTTGAGCACGGAATTGGCTGAAAATTATTGTATGAATGTTTTTTAACATTGCTAGTAGGAAAGACTCATATAGGGGTGGCAAGTTGGCTTAAACCAAGCCTGCATTGTGCCACACGATCAGGGGACACAGGCGTGCCTTATGGCCATGTAAGAAAGTCAGTAGCATAGCACACGAGCGTGCTTAATGAATGTGGGTGAAAGTCAGTATGGG
The DNA here is from genome assembly GCF_025698485.1 of Gossypium arboreum. Taxonomy (NCBI): domain Eukaryota; kingdom Viridiplantae; phylum Streptophyta; class Magnoliopsida; order Malvales; family Malvaceae; genus Gossypium; species Gossypium arboreum. The sequence continues at coordinate 55,066,962 of NC_069072.1, forward strand.
TGCCTTGTTTTGGCAAGGCTGGTTCACATGGGTGTGTCTGATTCCCGTGTAAGGCACACGGCCTGGTCACACGAGCATGTGACCTCATCAGAAGTGATATTTTCTCTGGATTCTAAAAATTTTTGTATGTGTTCGGTTTAGTTCAGACTATTCTTAAAAGTATGTTTTAGGTCTCGCGGACCATCTTAAACGGTGATTGCTTGTGCAATGATGTTTTATGATAAATGAGATTCTAAAATGTTCTGTCTGTCTGGTAATGCCCTTTACCTATTCTGGAGATGGTTACGGGATAGGGGTTTTACATTTTATTGATATCAGAGCTATGGTTTAGTCGGTTCTAGGACTACCATAGCGTATGTGAGTTTGGCTATACATGCCATATATCTGAATTTGTGATAGTGTGATGACCCCTAACATTGAAATGTGTTTTTATGTATCAAATGGATCCCGATAGAGCTGTAGCTGACGATGTAGAAAGTAATGCGCCTGCTCCCGCGCAAGGGACAGTGCAAGCTGATTCTAGACTGGCTACGAGTAACCGTGATGGTGAGGCTAAGCAATCCTTCTATCAGATGATGAATGAATGGTTCACCCAATACATTAGAACCAATCCGACTATACAACAACCTCCTCCCCCGGTTAATCTTTCTCAAGATCCTTTCATGCCCTCTGTGAATCTGGTTCAGTCTAGTAAACCACCAGTTGATAAGATTAGAAAGTATGAGTCTGAAGAGTTTCGAGCTACAGCAAATGATGATGCTGAAGGAGCCAAATTCTGGTTAGAGAATACAATACGAGTGTTCGATGGAATGCCTCTAAATCCTGAGGAATGTATAAAATGTGTCGTTTCACTTCTAAGAGATACGGCGTATCATTTGTGGAAAACTTTAACATCTGTGGTTTCGAGTGAACGAGTTACGTGGGATTTCTTCCAAGCTGAATTCCGGAAGAAATATATCAGTCAAAGATTCATCAATCAGAAACGAAAGTACTTTCTTGAGCTTAAACAAGGCCGTTCTGTCACTAAATACGAACGTGAATTTGTGAGATTGAGTCAGTATACTCGAGAATGTGTATCGAATGAAGCAATAATGTGTAAAAGGTTTGAAGATGGACTAAACGAAGATATTCGTTTGTTAGTTGGGATTTTGGAGATTAAAGAAATGGTAGTGCTTGTTGAGCGAGCCTGCAAAGCTGAAAAATTAAGTAAAGAGAAAAGAAAAGCTGATTTTGAAGCTAGAGATTCTAGAAAGAGATCTTCAAGTAGATCATTTCAATCTGTATCAAAGAAATTCTGAGATGATCAGAGCTGTTCAAATACTAATGTGGGACATTCGAATCGAGATTGAGCTAGATCGCAATCGAACTTCAGAGCCCCTGCTACTTCTGTTGCAAGTGTCGGGAATGTCTAGTCTGAGAGACCTGAATGTAAACACTGTGGTAAAAGACATGCCAGAAATTGTTGATTGAATGAACGAGCCTGTTTCATATGTGGATCTCTGGACCATTTTGTAAGAGATTGTTTTGAACCTACTGAACAAGAGAATGTACGGAATCCGAGAACAAGCAACACCTCAGCTAGAGGTAGACCTTCGAGAAATACAAGAAATGTTAGCAGGGGTCAAAGAGCTACTAGGGATACTGCTGTTAGATCTGAGGCCAGAGCACCTGCCAGAGCCTATGCTATTCGAGCTCGTGAGGAAGCTTCGTCTCCAGATGTGATTATTGGTACTTTTACTCTTGATGATACTTCTATGATTGCATTGATAGAACCTTGATAAACGCATTCTTATATCTGTATGAATTTAGTGCACAGTAAGACTTTTCCTGTAGAGTCTACTAAATTCTAATTAGAGTATCGAACTCTTTAGGAAAAAGTGTCCTGGTTTATAAACTCTGCAAGAATTGCCCGTTAATGATTCGAGATGTCTGTTTTCGTGCTGATCTGATGCTTTTTCCTTTTGACGAATTTGATATAATTCTGGGAATAGATTGGTTAACTTTGCATGATGCTATTGTGAATTGTAAACAAAAAGTCATTGATTTGAGGTGTAAGAGTGATGAGATAATTCGAATTGAGTCTAATGACCTGAATGGATTACCAGTTGTGATATCTGTAATGAAAGCACGAAATTTTGTAAAGAAAGGCTGTGAAGCCTACTTAGCTTATGTGTGAGACTCGAAAGTGGATGATAGGAAAGTTGAATCAGTGTCCGTTGTCTGTGAATTTTTTGATATGTTTCCTGAAGAACTACCGGGTTTGCCTCCGATTCGAGAAGTTGAGTTTAGCATTGAATTAGTACCTGGTACTACTTCAATTTGATAGCTTTGTATAGAATGGCACCGGCTGAGTTAAAGGAATTAAAATCTCAATTGCAAGAATTGACTGATCAAGGGTTTGCTAGACCGTGTTTTTCACTATGGGGTGGCCCTGTTCTGTTTGTGAAAAAGAAAGATGGCACAATGAGAATGTGTATTGATTACCGTCAGCTTAACAAAGTGACTATAAAGAATAAATATCCTCTGCCCAGAATTGATGACTTATTCGATCAGTTGAAAGGTGCTACTGTATTTTCAAAGATAGATCTGAGATCGGGTTACTATCGGTTGTGGGTAAAGCACTCTAACATTCCGAAAACTACTTTCAGAACGAGGTATTGGCATTATAAATTTTTAGTTATGCCTTTTGGATTAACGAATGTACCTGATGTATTTATGGATTTAATGAATAGAATTTTCAGACTGTATCTAGATCAATTTGTTGTTGTATTCCTTGATGATATATTAATTTATCCACGTGATGAATCTGAGCATACTGAGCATCTGAGAGTAGTGTTACAAACCCTGCGAGATAAACAATTGTATGCAAAGTTCAGTAAATGTGAATTCTGGTTGCGGGAAGTTGGTTTCTTAGGTCATATTGTATCAGCATCTAGTATCCGAGTTGATCCAAGTAAAATTTTAGCTAATCTGGATTGGAAGCCCCCAAAAAATGTATCTGAAGTCCACAGTTTTCAAGGACTTGCCGGTTACTACAGACAATCTGTAAAAGATTTCTCTGTGATAGCAACTCCGTTGACAAAATTGCTTTAGAAAGATGTGAAATTTGAATGGTCTGAGAAATGTCAGAAAAGTTTTGATCGGTTAAAAGCTCTGTTAACTGAAGCTCCAGTGTTGGTACAACCTGAGTCAGGTAAAGAATTCGTTGTTTACAGCGATGCTTCGTTGAATGGACTAGGTTGTTTTTTAAAGCAAGAAGGAAAAGTTGTTGCTTATGCTTCGAGACAGTTGAAGCCGCATGAGAAGAACTATCCGACACACGACCTTGAGTTAGCTACTATTGTGTTTGCTTTGAAGATCTGGCGTCACTATATGTTTGGTGAGAAATGTCACGTGTTTTCTAATCACAAAAGTCTGAAGTATTTAATGATACAAAAAGATTTGAATCTGAGACAGAGAAGATTGTTAGAACTACTAAAAGACTACGAACTTGTGATTGATTAACACCCGGGAAAGCAAATGTAGTTGCTGATGCTTTGTGTCGAAAACTGTTATTTACTTTGAGTGCGATGAATGCTCATTTAGTTCTGTCTGATGATGGTTCAGTTTTAGCTGAATTAAAAGTGAATCCTTTGTTCTTACAACAGATTTACGTGGCTTAGTAGAAGGATAATAAGATTATAGTTAAAGGAACTCAGTGTAATTCTGATTCTGATTCTGAATTCTAAATAGATGTTGATGACTGTTTGAGATTCAGAAATAGACTTTGTGTTCTGAGAAATCCAGAGTTGATTCAAATGATTTTGAGTAAAGCTTACAGTAGTAGATTTTTTGTACATCCGGGAAGTACGAAAATGTATAATGATCTGAAGAAGCATTATTGGTGGTTCAGAATGAAAAGAGATATCTCTGATTTTGTTTCTAAATGTTTAATCTGTTAGCAAGTTAAAGCTGAACATCAAGTGCCATCTGGGTTATTACAGCCAATTATGATTTCGGAGTGGAAATGGGATCAAGTGACCATGGATTTTGTTTCGGGATTACCTTTGTCTCCGAGAAAGAAAGATTAGATCTGGGTTGTAGTTGACAGATTAACGAAGTCAGCTTATTTTATTCCAATACGATCTGATTTCTCACTCGATAAATTAGCTGAGTTATATATTTCTGATATTGTGAGATTGCATGGTGTGCCATTGTCGATAGTGTCAGATAGAGACCCGAGATTTACATCGCGATTTTGGAAAAAGTTGTAAGATGCTCTGGGTACTAAATTGTATTTTAGCACTTCTTTTCATCTGTAAACTGATGGTCAATCTGAACAGACTATTCAAATACTTGAGGATATTTTGAGATGTTGCATTCTTGAGTTTGAAGGTGCCTGGAATAATATCTACCTTTGATTGAATTCGCTTATAATAATAGCTTTCAATCGAGCATTAAAATGGCACCGTACGAAGCCTTATATGGTAAAAAGTGCAGAACTTCGTTGTACTAGACTGAACTCGATGAGAATAAGATTTACGGTATTGATCTAATAAAAGAAACAGAACAGAAAGTGAAAGTAATCTGAGATAGTTTGAAAGTTGCCTCTGATCTTCAAAAATCTTATGCGAATTTAAAACGAAAAGATATCAAATTTAAGATCGGTGATAAAGTGTTTCTGAAAGTATCTTCGTGGAGGAAACTGTTTTGATTTGGAAAAAAGGGCAAGTTGAGTCTGAGGTTCATCAGACCGTAAGAAATCATCAAACGAGTTGGGTCGGTTGCTTATAGATTGAGGCTACCATTTGAGTTAGAAAAGATTCATAATGTGTTTCACGTATCAATGCTTTGATGATACAGATCTGATCCCTCGTATGTAATTTCACGTTCTGAGATTGAAATTCAGTCCGATATGACTTACGAAGAAAAGCCGATCCGTATTTTAGCTCGTGAGGTTAAAAAGTTGCGAAACAAGAAAATTCCATTGGTTAAACTGAAGTGGCAACGACACAGTGTTGAAGAGGCCACGTGGGAGTCTAAAGATGCTATGAAACAACAATATCCGAATCTGCTTAATGGTAAGATTTTTGGGACGAAAATTCCTAAGGGGGAGAATTGAAACAGTCTGGTTTTGTCCCTAGTCAGAATAGTGATTTCGGGACCACAAATCTGAGCCCGAAAAATATTTTAAAATTATTTTTTGTTTCAGTGATATGTGAATTTATGTTTGTGAGATTTCTGTGATTTAATTTGTCTATTTCTGTGCTTAATTATGAAAAAAGATTAAATCGCGTAAAGTGTAAAAGTTGAGTCCTAAGTGTTAAAGCACCTAATTGGCTTGGCTTTTAAACTAAAGGTCCTTGCATGTCAAATTTACCATTTATATTAATGGTAGACAATGATGGACATTAGTTGGTAGAAATTTAATGGTATATGCCATGGGTAAATTGGTAAAAGGTGAAATAATGTTAATTAAAATAAAAACAAAACAAAAGGTAGCCATATTATCGTGCATGTTAGCCGAAAATCAGCAAAAGAAAGAAGGGTTTGAAGCTTTTGTACATTCAGCACTTTGGTAACTAAATTGAGGTATGAAATTTGTTCGATTTTTGATAATTTCTATGTTTCGGTGATAGTTGGTTCGTGTTCTTTAAAACCCATGTCTGAATTTCTATTTCTGTTAAAGATTTCATGAAATGCCATTGTTGGCATCATGAGTTTTGTAATGTTTTTGGATGAATTATAAAGGCTTGGTAGATGATTTATAAGTTTTGTCTTTGAATTTTGATGAAATAGAGCTATTTGGGCTAATTTGTGAAAATGAGGTTTTGAAGGACTAAATTGTGAATTAAATATGTTACTTGGACTGGTATGGAAGCCATGTATATTCGGCCAAGCTATAGTCTTGGTGAATTTTGCATATTTGTGATTTTGTGAAAAATGGACTAAATTGTCAAAGTGTAAAAATGTAAGGGCTAAAATGCAAAGTGCCCTAAATATGTGTTCATGGATTATTTTTGAATGAAACGAATGATTGAATGGTGGAATTTGAATTGTATTAGATTAAGAACAAAGAAAATCGGACTTAGATCGAGGGAAGTCCAAAATAGTTGAATAGTCGACTCGTTTCATCCGAAATCCATCCAAGGTAAGTCAAATTACATTTATGTGTTAAATTTACTAATTTCCACATATATAAATTGTAATCTGTATCGGATGGCCTTGAGAGCCTGATGAATATCGTTTGAGTAAAGTATGATAATATGTTAGTATTTGAGAAGCTCTGTATACTTCTAAAGGAACATTGACATCTATCTGAGATATCGTGTAAGACCGTGTCTGGGACACAAGCCTTGATTGAGATTTACGTATAAGACCATGTCTGGGACATCGGCATCGTATCTGATTTCGTGTAAGACCCTGTCTGGGATAGAGGCATCGACACTGAATTACATGTAAGACCACGTCCGGGACGTCGGCATTACTTGTTTACGAGTATCTATATCGTTTCTGAACTGTCTGATGATAGAGTACAAAATATGAGAATGAGTATATGAAATGTATAACTTATACAAGTATGTATGAATCGTACTAAAATTTTGAATATGAAAAACTCTGTCTCTGTGAAATATGTATGGAATTTGAAAATGAAGCATGACATAAATGCAAACAATGGAGCACGGTTAAGCTTATGAATTATTCTATGAAATGGCTATGAATCTTTATGGTTGAATTGTACTTATATGCTTTAGTAGTTAGACCAATTGTATTTGGCTTACTAAGCTCTTTGTAGCTTACTCTATGTGATTTTTGCCTATTTTACAGTTATCGTTAGCTACTAAAGGCTCCAAGATAGTCGAGGATCGTCACCACACTATCAAACTCATTTTGGTACTTTTTCAAAGTGTAAATATTTTAAAGTATGGCATGTACAGGCTAGAAGGTCTATGTATTAAGTTTGATTTGTAAATATATGTTATGCCATGGGAGTTGGCTAGCAAATGGTATGAATGTGTTAAGTTTTCATATGGTTTTGAATGGGTTATTGAATGATGATGATTTAGTTGTAATGAAACATGTTTTGAGCATGGAATTGGCTGAAAATTGTTGTATGAATGTTGTTTAACATTGCTAGTAGGAAAGACTCATATAGGGGTGGCAAGTTGGCTTAAACCAAGCTTGCATTGTGCCATACGGTCATGGGACACAGGCGTGCCTTGTGGCCGTGTAAGAAAGTCAGTAGCTAACTAAATATCACATGGTCATAGCACACGGCCATGCTTAATGGCCGTGGGTGAAAGTCAATATGGGTGCCTTGTTTTTGCACGGCTGGTTCACATAGGTGTGTCTGATTCCCGTGTGAGGCACACGACTTGGTCACATGGGTGTGTGATCTCATCAGAAGTGAGATTTTCTCTGGATTCTGAAAATTTTTGGATGTGTTTGGTTTAGCTCTGACTATTCTTAAAAGTATGTTTTAGGTCTCGTAGACCATCTTAAATGGTGATTGCTTATGCATTGATGTTTTATGGTAAATGAAATTCTGAAATGTTCTGTCTATTTGGTAATGCCCCTTACCTATTTCGAAGACGGTTACGGGATAGGGGTGTTACATTTTACATGAGGCGCATAGTAGTTGTTTATCAGTTCACTCGAGTAGTAAAAAGATGTATAATGACTTGAAGAAAATGTATTAGTAGAATGGCATGAAAAGGGACATCTCAGAATTCGTATCGAAATGTCAAGTTTGTCAGCAGGTGAAGGCCGAACATCAAGTACCTTCAGGGTTGCTTCAGACTATCATGGTTCCCGAGTGGAAATGGGATCGTATTACTATGGACTTTATAACAGGGTTGCCATTGACATCAAAGAAGAAAGATGTTGCTTGGGTTGTAGTTGACAGATTTACCAAATCGACTCATTTTATATTGGTACGAACTGATTTCTCACTTGATAAGTTGGCTGAGTTGTACGTTACTGAAATTGTAAGACTTTATGGAGTACCTTTGTCGATTATTTTGGATAGAGATCCAAGGTTCACTTCTCGATTTTGGAAAAAAGTTACAAGAAGCTTTTAGTACAAAGCTAAATTTTAGTACTGCTTTTAATCCACAAACAAATGGCCAATCTAAGAGAATAATTTAGACCTTGGAAAATATGCTTAGATGTTGTATTCTTGAATTCCAAGGCAGTTGGGAAAACTACTTACCGTTGATAGAATTTGCTTACAACAACACTTATCAATCAAGTTTGAAAATGGCACCTTATGAGGCATTATATGAGTGTAAGTGTCGAACACCTTTATATTAGGCTGAACTCAAAGAAAATAAAATTCATGGGGTCGACTTAATTAAGGAGATTGAGGAAAAGGTAAAGATTATTCGTGATAGTTTGAAAGTTGCTTCCGATAGACAGAAATCCTACGCGGATTTGAAATGAAAGAAAATTGAATATCAAGTTGGTGATAAGGTATTTTTAAGGTATTTCTAAAAGTTTCTTCGTGGAAAAAGGTTCTGAGATTCAGTAAGAAGGGCAAATTAAGTCCTTGATATATAGGGCTGTATGAGATTACTAAAAGGATAGGATCGGTAGCATACCGGTTGGCCTTGCCATCAGAGTTGGAAAGGATTCATGATGTATTCCATGTATTTATGTTGCGCCGTTACCGATCTGATCCCTCACATGTGATTTCACCAGCAGAGGTTGACATTCATTCGGATATGACTTACGATGAGGAACCAATTAAGATTCTTACTCAGGAAGTCAAACAGTTAAGAAACAAGAATATTACACTCGTGAAAGTATTGTGGCAAAGACATGGAGTTGAAGAGGCTACATGAGAGCCTGAGAAGACTATGAGAAATCAATACCCGAACCTTTTCACTGGTAAGATTTTCGAGGAGGAAAATCCCTAAAGGAGGAGAGGTGTAACATCCTGATTTGGGGCCTAGTCAGAATAGTGGTTTCAAGACCACAAATTCGAAGTAGAAATAATTAATTTATGATTACTATGAGGTCTAGAATGGGAATCCATGCTTGTGTGAAAATTTCATGAAGAAATTCTATGCCTAAGACACCCAATTTATTTTTAGGGACTAAATTGAATAAGTTGCAAAACTTGAGTTCTAGAAGCTTTTAACATAGAATTGAGTTGGATTATTAATTAGAAGCCCTTAAATAGTAATTTGACCAAGTTCTAAAATTTTGGACAAAAATGGGCATGCATGGGTAAAAATTCAAAGTTTAGTCAAAAGGGCATTTTGGTCATTTGGTTAATTAAAGAATAAAAAGGCAAAATGAAGTAAACATCTTGTCCATCTTCTCCATCAAGTGCCAAAAATTTAAGAGGCCATAGCTAGGGTTTTTCTTCAACTTTCAAGCTTGATTGTAAGTATGTCCTAGCCCCGTTTTTAATGTTCTTTATGTTTTTAATGTCCTTAAAGCATGATTTAGCTATTTCTACCATCATTTTGAGCTAGGGTTCATGTTCAAAAACTTACCCGTGTGTGACATGTATGTATTTTGGTGTTTAATGGAGGAATATGAAAGTTTGATGTATGATAAACATCTTTTTGCTAAGTAGTTTTTCATAAAAACACCTAAAAAGGACTTGTTTGTAAAAAGGTGTAAAATGAGTAGTAGATATGTGAAATAAAAGAAAATGTGGGCTGCTATGAGCTAGTATATGATTCGGCTAGGCTTGGGTAATCAAGAAAAATGCATGCATTTCATTTTACGAGCTTAGGGACCAAAATGTAAAAATGTGCAAAGTTAGGGGTAAAAAAGTAATTTTGCCATAGAGTGAAATTTTTGGGTTGAAATTTTTAGGGGTAAAAATGTGCAAAGTCAGGGGTAAAAAAGTAATTTTGCCATAGAGTGAAATTTTTGGGTTGAAATTTTTAGGGGTAAAAATGTGCAGAGTTAGGGGTAAAAAGGTAATTGCTTATATAGACTTGGAAAGACCAATCTTGGAAGTAGATCGTGGAAAACAAAAAGTTTTGGAATAGTCAGAATTCAAAACCGAAACATCATCAAGGTAAGTTCATGTAACTTAATTGAATATGTAAATATGTTGATTATGATTGTTGAGTGGAATTGAATGTGTAATGTAAGAATATTGAATTATGTGAAATTATTCATAAGTTAAGAATTGATTGAAAAGGGATTGTAATCTGTTTGAATTTTTGAATTCCGATGGTTAGGTTATTTCTTACGCGAAGTGGAATCCTGCATGTGTTGCAGAAAGGATTTAGCTCGGATAATCCCAAAATGAGCCTATCAAATATATGTTTCAATTAGGATTTAGCTTGGACTGGTAATCCTAATTGACTTGATTTAGCCTAGATTGGTAATCCAGATTTGACTCTATAGGGAATTCTTTGTCACATAAATGATTTAGCCTGGACTGGTAATCCGACAAAGCCCTTAGAATATATGGTACAGCTAGAACTTAGCCTGGAATGGTAATTCTGCTATAGGATATGTGGCTCGAGAGTGTACTAAGAAGGTGCTACTGAATATGAATTGACAGATGAAATATCCATCGGGAATTCAGTAATTCAATGGATAATATATATATAAGACATGAGAAACATGAAATAGAATGTGTACATGATGTGATGAGCTCATCTATGCATCTTGCATTTTTTGAGACTAACTTATTGATTGAGTGCATGTGTTTAAGGAAAATTATCTAAAATTTATTGATAGTATGGCTTATTGAGATTAGGTGTTTTACATGACCGGTAAGTTTACTTTCCATTATACAAACTTACTAAGCATGTAATGCTTACCCTGATTTACTTTTCCCTGTCTTATAGTGCTTCCTGACTCGTGGAGGTTGGAGGATGGTTGAAGCTTTGATCACCCTATCAACAATCTTGTTTCAGGTGCAAAAGAAATATTCATTTTGATATAATGGCATGTATAGGGTAACTTATCTTTTGTCATATGTGTCATTGAATTTGGTCAAGTATGATGGCTTTTGATGATTGATAATTCATTTTGTATATAGCCATGTGATATGGCTAATATGTGATTATTAGGTTGTAACTCTAATTAATAATACATGTATGAATTGAGTTACACTCATGTTATGCATGATGGTTACTTGTGTTGACTAGAGTGATGAATGTCATTCATGTTTAGAGAAAGAATTATAATCAATAAGTGTGGCCATAATCTTGATAAAATGGTATAAATGAGAAGTAGGTTCTTGCTAAAGATTTGTTATGGAATTTGTGTGGAATGACTTAAGTTACTTACTGAATTGAATATGTGCTAAGTGAACTCTATATGGTCATATATTAACCACATTTTGAGCAAAAATCAAGCCATGTTGTAAGCCTTCGAAACTATGAATGACCATGTTCAAATAAGGGTGGCAATTGGCTTGGAAAATAGCCACAAAATTGTCCACACGGGTAGACACACGAGCATGTGCCTAGGCCGTGTGTGACACACGGTCTGCCCCATGGGCGTGCTGTTCAGCCGTGTGTCCCCTGCACCTTATTTTTACAAGTTAGAATGTCCAGTAGTAAACACACGGGCTAAGGCACGGGCATGTGTCTTGGCCTGTGAGAGACACAGCCTACCCATATAGGAGTGTACTCTGGCTGTGTGAAGTCTGCACCATTTTATGAAAAATCATTTAATTTTTAATTGACCACACAGTCTGGCCACATAGGCATGTGATAGAGCCGTGTGACCTTGTTTTGCTGCTAACGTCATAAACAGAGAGTTACACGGTCTGAGGACACAGGCATGTCCCCTTCATCACATGAGCATGTGACATTATTTTGATAAAAAATTTCCTAAGTTTTCCAAAGATTCCGACTTAGTCCTAAACCATCCCCAATGTATGTTTTTGGGCCTTGTAGGCCCATATAAGGGACAATATGTATATGTATGAATGGTTTTAAGTTGCATGAATATGAATGGTTTTAAGTTGCCTAAAATTTTATGGCCCTTTTTTATGTGAGTATTAATGTAAATGTCTGGTAATGCCTCGTGCCCTATCCCAGCCTCGGATACGGGTAAGGGGTGTTACAACAAGTATCCTTTGCCACGAATAGATGATTTGTTCAATCAGTTGAAAGGAGCAACAATGCTTTTGAAAATTGATTTGACATCTAGCTATTATCAATTGCGAGTTAAATATTCAGATGTGCTGAAAACTGCATTCAGAACAAGGTACGGGTATTATGAATTTCTTGTTATGCCTTTTGGATTGACTGATGCTCCTAGCGTTTTTATGGATTTGATGAATTGGATTTTTAGACCGTATTTAGATAGATTTTTTGTGGCATTCATTGATGACATTTTGATCTATTCTCGAGATGAGTCTGAGCATGCCGAGCATTTGAGAATAGTGCTACAAACATTAAGAGACAAGTAACTATTTGCTCAATTCAGCAAATGCGAGTTTTGGCTCCCAAAAGTTAGATTTTTGGGACATATTGTTTCAACGGAAGGTATACGAGTTGATCCAAGTTAGATTTCAACAGTTGTTGAGTGGAAACCACCAAGAAATGTGTCAGAAGTTTGAAGCTTTCTAAGATTAGTTGGCTATTATCGATGTTTTGTAAAAGGATTCTCGATGATTGCTACACCGATGACTAGATTGCTACAGAAAGATGTGAAATTCGAATGGTCTGAGGAATGTCAACAGAGTTTTGAACAGTTGAAAGCATTGTTAACTAAGGCACCAGTTTTAGTTCAACCTGAATTGGGTAAAGAGTTTGTGATTTTTTGTAACACCCCGTACCCGAGACCGTCGCCGGAGTCGGACACGAGGGGTTAACGGGCTTAATCCACTTACTTGCACAGTTTATTTTAAAAATTTCCAGACAGCCGGCTAACTGTGTCACTATCACCATAAAAATCATATCTTGAGTTCCACAACTCGAAAATCAGTTTCGTGATTTTTCCCTGAAACTAGACTCATATATGAATCTAAAAATTTTTTTCTAGAATTTTTGGTGGGCCAATTAGTACAGTTAATTAGTTAAAGTCCCCCATGTTACAGGGATCGACTACACTGACCTTTGCGAATTACGACTTGGATATCTCCCTGTACAGGGCTTCAATACTGATACCGTTTGTTTCTACAGAAACTAGACTCAAAAAGGAATCTTTACATATATGGCATGACTTCTAATTATCTCTGGTAAATTTATAATGAATTTCCAAATTCGGAACAGGGACTCCAGAAGCCGTTCTGGCTCTATCTCACGAAAACTTAAATATCTCTTAACATACTATTCATATGATCTTTTCGTTACTTTCCTATGAAAATAGACTCGTCAAGGTTCGTTTAAATAATTTATTCACTATTTAATTCCATTCCTACTATTTTTAGTGATTTTTCACATCCACATCACTGCAGCTGTCAGCATCTGTCTTTAAGGTAGGCTTTACCTATTTCATAGTTTCCATGATCCAACTAGCCCTTTAACATAAATAGCACAAAATATGATCATGATTAACCATCCCAATGGCTAATCATTTCCAAACATTTCCATACCTCTTAATGAACAACATACAATGATTATAATACCATGCCCAAAGTATACTTAAGCCATTTTCGCATGGCTATCCAAATTTACACAAAACCGAAAGGTACATGACCTACAACAAAAGGGTAGTCCTATACATGCCATTTCAAAGTCCAACCAAGAATATACCTGTAACACCCCATACCCGATACCGTTGCCGGAGTCGAACACGAGGTGTTAACGGACTTAATTCATTAATTAAACAGCTCATACAATTCATTTTAAAAATTTCCAGACAAGCTGGCTAACTGCATCACAGTCGCTTTAAAAATCATATCTCGAGTTACGAAACTCGAAATCCAATTCCGTAAATTTTTCCTGAAACTAGACTCATATATATATCTACTAATTTTTTTCTAGAATTTTTGGTTGGGCCAATTAGTACAGTTTATTAGTTAAAGTCTCCCCTGTTTCAGGGTTCAACTACTCTGACCTCAGTGTATTACGAATCAGATATCTCCCTGTACAGAGCTTCAATGACTATGCCGTTTATCTCTAATAAAACTAGACTCAATAAGGAATCTGTACATATAAAGCGTGACTTCTAATTATCTTTGTAAAATTTATGGTGAATTTCCAAAGTCAGAACAGGGGATCCAGAAATCGCTCTGGCCCTATTTCACAAAAATTTAAACATCTCATAAAATATAGCTCATATACCTGTTTCGCTTATTCCATATGAAAATATACTCATCAAGCTTCGATTCCATAACTTATTCATTATTTAATTCCATTTCTACTATTTTTAGTGATTTTTCAAACTCACGTCACTGCTGCTGTCTGAATCTATTTTATGGTAAATTTTACCTATTTCATGGTTTCCATGGATTAGCTAGCAATTTGACATACATAATACCAAATATGATCATGATTAGCCATTCCAATGGCTAATCATTACCAAGCATTTCTATTTCCATACCACTCAATAACCATATCATAAGACCATACATATAAAATGATTATAATGCTATACATGCCATACTCAAAATATACAAGCCATTATGTCAAGATGGTATACGGATAGTGTGAGCGTGCCTCCGACCGCTTCCGATTTCCGAGCTGGCTTGTCAACACTACAAGGAATGAAAAGGAGGAGTAAGCATAAATGCTTAGTAAGCTCACATGCAAATAGCAAGTAACATAACCATATAAGCAAACATAAAACATCATTTGCATGATCATCACCAAGACATTCATATCACCTTTTCATTTATCATCTTACCATATTGTTGTTATATCGAGTTTTCAACCCGAGGGTTAAGTACATACCTGTTCAAAGTATCCATTTCACAACACTTACCAATACGTCCCTTTCATCTTGAGTATTCCTCCATTTGAGTAGAACTTTACCCGTTGAACACATCGAATATAATTCGGATACATGGATAACTTGCACATAAGTGCCACATATGTAGCCAAGCTACCATGTAACCCGCCCATAAGTGAACTCGGACTCAACTCAACGAGCTCAGGCGTTCGCATCCATAAGTGAACTCGGACTCAACTCAACGAGTTCGGATGCCTAGTTACATCTCACGAACTCGGACTCAACTCAACGAGTTCGGACGTCGCATCCATAAGTGAACTCGGACTCAACTCAACGAGTTCGGATGCCCAAATATCCCAGTGACATGTCACTTGTATCCTAATCCATTCCCGAGGTTCAACGGACCTTTTGCCAATCATGTGTCTCAACCATCTTCTACGGAATGCCGATACTGATACTCGGTAGTATTTCACATTTTCCAAGTATATCACATAATTTGACATATTATCAAACAATTATCACAAGTATAATATTTTATAATAATTATCATATCATTTAAAAAACATTAAAACATTTAAAATAATAACTATGTTACCAACATTTACATATGAACTTACCTCGTATGCTAAAATGGCTATTTTACCATTTCGTCCACAACTTGGTATTTTCCCCATTTTAGCCCGAATTTCAGTTTTCCTTGCTCTATCATTTAAAATATAGTCTAATTAGGACTCACATTATTCAAATTGACCCAAAATCATATTTTGGAAAAATTACAATTTTGCCCTAAACTTTTGCATATTTACACTTTTGCCCCAAAGCTCGTAAATTAAAATTCAGCCTATTTTCTTATGTTTTATGACATGCTGATCATTTTTCCTTCTATGGCAACATCAAATTCTCACTCTAACATGTACTTATGACTATTAGGTATTTTTACCGATTAAGCCCTTTGCTCGTTTTCACTTAAAACCGAGTAGCACAAGTTGTCTAACATAATTTAAAACTTCATATTCTATCATAAAACACCAAAATACACAAATTTCACCTATGGGTATTTTTCCAAATATAAACCCTAGGTTAAATTATTGCTAGCATAAGCTAAATCGAGCTACTAGGACTCCAAAACGTAAAAATCATTAAAAACGAGGCTAGAACGAACTTACAATCGAGCTTGGAAGCTTGAAAACCCTAGCCATGGTTTCTCCTTGCTATATTCGGCCATGGGGTTGAAGATAAGCAAAATTGGCTTTAATTTTGTATTTTAATTCATTTTACCCTAAATGACCAAAATGCCCTTACTACTAAACTTTCCAAAATTCCATCCATGTCCAATTTTTGTCCATAGACTTAGAAATTGGTAAAATTCTCTTTAAGGACCTCTAATTAATAATCTAATTCAATTTTATGCAAAATACTTCTAGAACACAAGTTTTGCAATTTATTCAATTTAGTCCCAAATTTCAAATTAAGCACTTTATGCATAAAATTTCTTCACGAAATTTTCACACAATCATGCAATCATATCATAGACCTTAAAATAATCATAAAATAATTATTTATATCTCGGATTTTGTGGTCACGAAACCACTATTCCGACTAGGCCCAAAATCAGGATATTACAATACCGAAAGGAGCTTTGATAGTGTGGGCGACTTCAACTTCAAAATCCCGAGTCCAATAGCTGAAGGACCAAAATCTATAAAACAGAGAATCAAAGAAACGGAGTAAGCATTTAATGCTTAGTAAGTTGAGTTATGAATTTAGACACAACCAAAGTATAGCATTCATGTAGCTAAACAGATAATTTCATAAGCACAAATTCTCAATATCATACTTACTTCACATTACCAACCCTTATATTCATACACAAAGATCAACTTAGCCAAAGGCCGGTAGCTCATTTATCAACTGAGCGAATACTTATTTGTAAGGGCTCAACTAATTCAAAGCACATACGAAACATACCTCATTGTTGGGATTTCACAAGCGTATTAACTGAAATTTTACAAAGAACTTCATTCATTCCCTAATCACGTACCTTGAGTTTAACCGGATATAGCTACTCGTTCAAATGCCTTGGGACATAGCCCGTTATAGTAACTCATACAGATGCCTTCGGGACTTAACCCGGTTTAGTAACTCACAAAATGCCTTGGATCTTAGTCCGGATTTAGTAACTTGCACGAATGCCTTCGGATCTTAGTCCGGATATAGTCACTTAGCACAAAGCCTTCGGACTTAGCCCGGACATCATTCAATAACCATGCACATTTATCAATAAATCATGACACATTCTTATTTCATTTTCATTAGCAAAACTCAAACACAAGGCACTTTTCACACTTGCAATTTCGCTCAATAGCCACACATAAAGAGCATGATTTTGATTTGCTTAAAACATGATCTAATCAAATCATAATCTAAGCTCCATTACTCAAAAACTTACCTCGGATGTTGTCAATTCATTTCGATGGCTATTCGACCACTTTTTCCTTCCCTTTATCGGATTTAGTTCCCCTTTGCTCTTGAGCTTAAATTGACAAATAAATTGATTTAATCATTTGAGTATCAAAAAGAGGAACTCAAGGTGCTTAGCCCATATATATTCATTAGACATTAAAGTCACATAAGTACGAAATCATGAATCTAACTCAACACAATAGTCCAAACTCTCTTTTAGCCGATTATCTAAGCCAAGATAAGGCATCAATATGCTTGCCTCTAACCGAATACATGCACACCAATCCACCTCATGTGGCCAAATATGCATGTCTATGTTGAGGCTAATCGTGATCATGATTAACCATCCCAATGGCTAATCGTTTCCAAACATTTCCATACCTCTTAATGAACAACATACAATGATTATAATACCATGCCCAAAGTATACTTAAGCCATTTTCGCATGGCTATCCAAATTTACACAAAATCGAAAGGTACATGACCTACAACAAAAGGGTAGTCCTATACATGCCATTTCAAAGTCCAACCAAGAATATACCGAAAGGAGCTTTGATAGTGTGGGCGACTTCGACTTCAAAATCCCGAGTCCGATAGCTGAAGAACCAAAATCTATAAAACAGAGAATCAAAGAAACGGAGTAAGCATTTAATGCTTAGTAAGTTGAGTTATGAATTTAGACACAACCAAAGTATAGCATTCATGTAGCTAAACAGATAATTTCATAAGCACAAATTCTCAATATCATACTTACTTCACATTACCAGCCCTTATATTCATACACAAAGATCAACTTAGCCAAAGGCCGAGAGCTCATTTATCAACTGAGCGAATACTTATTTGTAAGGGCTCAACTAATTCAAAGGACATACGAAACATACCTCATTGTTGGGATTTCACTAGCGTATTAACTGAAATTTTTATAGCAAGTTCATTCATTCCCGAATCACGTACCTTCGGAGTTTAACCGGATATAGCTACTCGTTCAAATGCCTTCGGGACATAGCCCGGTTATAGTAACTCGCACAGATGCCTTCGGGACTTAACCCGGATTTAGTAACTCACAAAAATGCCTTCGGATCTTAGTCCGGATTTAGTAACTTGCACGAATGCCTTCGGATCTTAGTCCGGATATAGTCACTTAGCACAAAGCCTTCGGGACTTAGCCCGGACATCATTCGAATAACCATGCACATTTATCAATAAATCATGACACATTCTTATTTCATTTTCATTAGCAAAACTCAAACACAAGGCACTTTTCACACTTGCAATTTCGGCTCAATAGCCACACACAAAGAGCATGATTTTGATTTGCTTAAAACATGATCTAATCAAATCATAATCTAAGCTCCATTACTCAAAAACTTACCTCGGATGTTGTCAATTCATTTCGATGGCTATTCGACCACTTTTTCCTTCCCTTTATCGGATTTAGTTCCCCTTTGCTCTTGAGCTTAAATTGACAAATAAATTGATTTAATCATTTGAGTATCAAAAAGAGGAACTCAAGGTGCTTAGCCCATATATATTCATTAGACATTAAAGTCACATAAGTACGAAATCATGAATCTAACTCAACACAATAGTCCAAACTCTCTTTTAGCCGATTATCTAAGCCAAGATAAGGCATCAATATGCTTGCCTCTAACCGAATACATGCCCACCAATCCACCTCATGTGGCCAAATATGCATGTCTATGTTGAGGCTAATCGTGATCATGATTAACCATCCCAATGGCTAATCGTTTCCAAACATTTCCATACCTCTTAATGAACAACATACAATGATTATAATACCATGCCCAAAGTATACTTAAGCCATTTTCGCATGGCTATCCAAATTTACACAAAACCGAAAGGTACATGACCTACAACAAAAGGGTAGTCCTATACATGCCATTTCAAAGTCCAACCAAGAATATACCGAAAGGAGCTTTGATAGTGTGGGCGACTTCGACTTCAAAATCCAGTCCGATAGTGAAGAACCAAAATCTATAAAACAGAGAATCAAAGAAACGGAGTAAGCATTTAATGCTTAGTAAGTTGAGTTATGAATTTAGACACAACCAAAGTATAGCATTCATGTAGCTAAATGATAATTTCATAAGCACAAATTCTCAATATCATACTTACTTCACATTACCAACCCTTATATTCATACACAAAGATCAACTTAGCCAAAGGCCGAGAGCTCATTTATCAACCGAAATAATACTTATTTGTAAGGGCTCAACTAATTCAAAGGACATACGAAACATACCTCATTGTTGGGATTTCACTAGCGTATTAACTGAAATTTTATAGCAAGTTCATTCATTCCCGAATCACGTACCTTCGAGTTTAACCGGATATAGCTACTCATTCAAATGCCTTGGGACATAGCCCTGTATAGTAACTTCGCACAGATGCCTTCGGGACTTAACCCATTTAGTAACTCGCACAAATGCCTTTGGATCTTAGTCCGATTTAGTAACTCATACGAATGCCTTGAATCTTAGTCCGGATATAGTCACTTAGCACAACGCCTTCGGGACTTAGCCCGACATCATTCAATAACCATGCACATTTATCAATAAATCATGACACATTCAGTATTTCATTTTATTAGCAAAACTCAAACACAAGGCACTTTTCACACTTGCAATTTCGGCTCAATAGCCACACACAAAGAGCATGATTTTGATTTGCTTAAAACATGATCTAATCAAATCATAATCTAAGTTCCATTACTCGAAAACTTACCTCGGATGTTGTCGAACAATTTCAATGGCTATTCGACCACTTTTTCCTTCCCTTTATCGGATTTAGCTCCCCTTTGCTCTTGAGCTTAAATTGACAAATAAATTGATTTAATCATTTGAGTATCAAAAAGAGGAACTCAAGGTGCTTAGCCCATATATATTCATTAGACATTAAAGTCACATAAGTACGATATCATGAATCTAACTCAACACAATAGTCCACACTCTCTTTTAGCCGATTATCTAAGCCAAGATAAGGCATCAATATGCTTGTTTCTAACCGAATACATGCACACCAATCCACCTCATGTGGCCGAATATGCATGTATATGTTGAGGCCAATTATTTACTTAATACCACACATAAATGGCATACATTTTACTAACTAATGCATTACATATTGTAACTCAATACGCATCAATCATTTACTTCATAACCGAAACGTCATCATATGTAAATATATACCTTGAGATAGTATATATGTCATACCAATACATCATGTGCAAACATATATATATATATATATGTGCAAGAGCCGAATCACAAGTTGATCATAACCAAATATAAACATATATCCAAAACACAAATCTTACCTATCATGCAATAAGCATAAACCATGCCTATGGATATACCGTGGCCGATACTTCCAACAACACCAAATAAAAATATACTTCATGGATCTAGGGTAGACCCAAGAAAGGAACTCATAATCATCAAGATGTAAACAAACTACCATTGTTCATCTAGATTTAGCATGAAACACAACCATCACCCTTATTAATCTCCATAGCCGAAAACCTTAGTTATTCCAAAATCACAATTTCAACATGGGTTACCAACAATAACTTGATATCTCACTCAAAATCAACTAGGATTTCAAGAACTAGTATCAACTTCCTTACCTTAATATCGACCTAAGATGACCGATTGCTTCACTCCTTTCTTCCTCCTCTCAAATCGCCAAGAAGAACCAAAGAACACAACTTGTTTTCTTTCTTCCTTAGAATTTTCAGCCAAAAGAAGTGAAAATGATGGACACTTTTTTTTCTTCTTTCCCTCAACTCACGGCAATGGGGGAACACTCACACCATTCTTTTTTTTTTTCCATTTCTTTATTACCCATACTCCTTATTTTATTCTTCCTAACATACACCATTGTCACAACATGTTTTATGACATGTTTTGCCCATCACCCTTTGTCATGGCCGGCCACTAGCAAATAAAAAGGGGAAATTTGACATGCAAGTCCACCCCTTTGATTACATGCACTAATAGATCCTTATAGATTTACCTATTACATTTCAAAAGTGTCACACATAAGTCCTATCGACTAATTTCACATGCAATTTACTAAATCGAAACTTAAAACTTTCACACATTCATAATCACATATTTTAGACAATAGATATCATATTCAAATAATTTGGTGACTCGGTTTAGCGGTCCCAAACCGCTTCCGACTAGGGTCACTTTAGGTCATCACAACTCTCCCCACTTAAGAAATTTTCGTCCCCAAAATCTTACCGTAAATAGGGTTGGGTATCGTTCTTTCATAGAGTTCTCGGTTTCCCAAGTAGCTTCTTGGATTCCGTGTTTGAGCCATAACACTTTTACCAACGGAACCCTTTTGTTTCGCAACTCTTTCACTTCACGAGCTAGGATATGAATCAGTTCCTCTTCATAACTCAAGTCAGATTGAATTTCAACTTCTGATGGATTAATTACGTGTGACGGATCGGATCTATAACGTCGAAGCATCGAAACATGAAAGACGTCGTGAATCTTTTCAAGTTTGGGGGCAAAATCAATCTATACGCAATCGACCAACTCGTTCGAGATTTCAATGACGCCCAATGAATCTTGGGCTCAACTTGCCCTTACGGCCAAATCTGAGTATCTTTTTCCAAGGCGAAACTTTAAGAAACACTTTATCTCCCACCTGATATTCAATGTCTTTTCAATTCAAATCCGCATACGATTTCTGACGATTTGTGGCTGCCTTCAGACTTTCACGGATTATTCGACTTTCATTCAGATCTTTAATCAAATCCACTCAAAATTTTACTTTCACCGAGCTCGGTCCAAAACAATGGCGTCGGCATTTTCGACCATACAAAGCCTCGTAAGGTGCCATCTTAATACTTGACTGAAAACTATTATTGTAAGCAAATTCAATCAAAGGTAAATACCGCTCCCATGAACCACTAAACTCGAGGATGCAACATCTCAACATATCCTCAAGTATCTCGAATTATCCGCCGGATTGACCATCGGTTTGTGGATGAAAAGCGGTGCTAAAATGCAGCTTGGTACCCAAAGCTTCTTGCAATTTCTTCCAAAATCGTGAGGTGAATCTCGGATCTCTATCGGATAACGATAGAAATAGGTACCCGTGTAATCTCACAATCGAGAAACATATAATTCAGCTAATTTATCCATTGAAAATCCGTGCGTATGGGGATAAAGTGAGCCGACTTAGTCCATCTATCAACAACGACCCAAATCGCATCTTTCTTACTTGCCGACACTGACAACCCAGATACAAAATCCATCGTTACTCGATCCCATTTCCATTCAGGTATCATGATCGGTTGGAGAAACCTGTAGGCACTTGATGTTCCGCCTTCACTTGCTGACATATTAAACACTTCGAAACAAAATCGAAAATGTCTTGTTTCATACCATGCCACCAAAACTGACGTCTTAGGTCGTGGTACATTTTCATACTCCCCGGGTGAATTGACATTCGGCTACAATGAGCTTCGTTCAGAATCATCGAAATGAGTTCTGAATTTCTTGGAACACACAACCGATTTCTGTACCTCAAACAATCGTCATCATCAATTTGAAACTCCGATTCCACATTCGGAACACATTCAGCCCTTTTTGCAACCAACTCATCGTCGACTTTCTGAGCTTCACGAATTTGATGAATCAATAATGGTTTTGCCTTTAATTCGCTACTAACACATTGTCGGGTAGAAACGCATAAGTGTACATTCATCGTCAGAAGCAAAGCAAAGGATTTCGGCTTAAGGCGTCCGCAACCACATTAGCCTTTCCCGGTGATAATCAATGACCAGCTCATAATCTTTCAACAACTCAAGCCAACGCTTTGTCGCAGATTCAAGTCTCTTTGAGTCATCAAATATTTGAGACTTTTGTGATCCAAAATACATGGCACTTCTCACCAAATAAGTAATGTCGCCATATTTTCAAGGCGAATACGATGGTAGCTAATTCGAGATCATGGGTCGAATAATTTTTCTCATGTGGCTTTAATTGTCTCGACGCATAAGCCACAACTCGACCTTCTTGCATCAATACGCAACCTAACCCAAGTAGGGAGGCGCCACTATAGATGACAAACTCTTTGCCCGATTCGGCCGCACTAAAATTGAGCTTCACAAATAAGTTTTCAGTTGATCAAAACTTTTCGACATTTTTCCGTCCATTCAACTTAACATCTTTTGAAGTAGCTTCGTCATGGGCGTGGCTATCATAGAGAAACCTTTACAAACCGTCGGTAGTAACCGCAAGTCCCAAAAGCTCCAAACCTCGAAATATTTCTGAGGCTTCTAGTTAAGTATGGCTGAAATTTTGTTCGGTCAACTCGAATACCGTCGCGGATACCACGTGACCTAAGAAGCTAACCTCTCTTAACCGTAACTCACACTTCATGAACTTAGCATATAACCGCTATCCCGTAAAATTTGCAACACTAATCTCGTGTGCTCAAGATGTTCGGTCTCGTCTCTTGAATAGACCAAGATGTCGTCAATGAACACAACTACGAACCGGTCCAAATACTGTCTGAAGATCCGATTCATCAAATCCATAAATACCGCAGGGGCATTAGTGAGCCCAAACGGCATTACTAAGAACTCGTAGTGGCCGTATCTCGCTCAAACCAATTTTGGGTATATCCGAATCTCGAATTCAAGAATCGGTAATACCCGATCTCAAATCTATCTTTGAAAACACTGAGGCTCCCTTTAGTTGATCAAACAAATCATCAATACGCGGTAACGGATATTTATTCTTTATCGTCACTTTATTCAGCTGACGATAGTCAATGCACATCCTCATGGTTCCGTCCTTCTTTTCACAAACAATACTTGGTGCACCCCAAGGTGAGAAACTTGGTCGAGCGAAACCACTATCCGTCAACTCTTGCAATCGAGCTTTCAATTCTTTTAACTCGGTTGGTGCCATACGATCTGAGCTATCGAAATTGGCGTAGTCCTGTACAAGCTCAATACAAAACTCTACTTCCGAACAGTGGTAAACCCGTAATTCTTCGGAAAAACATCCGGTATTCACAAACCACCCGCATGATTCGGGTTTCTTTTCCAATTCCTTGTCATCAAGTACATACGCAAGGTATGCTTCGCACCCCTTTCTTACATATTTCTGGGCCAACATTGCTGATATTACAGCTGGCAACCCCTTTAAGTCCGTAGACTCAACCCGGATTATCTCGTTATTTGCGCATCTCAAATCAATAGTCTTGCATTTGCAATTCACAACTGCATCATGCACGGTCAACCAATCTAAACCGAGGATAACATCAAATTCGTCAAACGGCAACAGCATCAAGTCCGCCGGAAAACAGGAACCTCGAAGTACTAGGGGACATTTCTTACACACATTGTTGACAAGCACGTAATGACCCAAGGGATTTGACACCCGAATTACGAACTCAGTAGACTCAATAGGTAAAGTCTTATTGGATGCTAAGGTTTCGCATAGATAAGAATGAGTAGAACCAGGGTCAATCAAAGCAATCTCATTAGTATCAAAGAGATTAAAAGTACCGGTAATAACATCTGGCGAGGAAGCATCCTCGCGTGCGCGTATAGCATAAGCTCTAGCAGGAGCATGAGCCTCAAATCTGGTCGTAGCATCTCTAGATCCTCTCTGACCACCACTAGCATTGCCCGTATTTCTAGATGGTCTACCTCGAGCAGTGGTAGCACCCGGTTTCCCACCCTGATTTTCGTTCTGCTCGGACAATCTCGGGCAATCTTTGATAAAGTGGTCGGTGACCAACTTGTAACAGAGCGGTCATGGAACCTACAACTCCCGAATGCCATTTACCACAATCGGCATTCCGCTCTGTCTCGACGGTCATTTCCAACATCGGCGATCCGAGTGACTCGTGGGCTCACAGGGGTCGATCGCGATCTCGTCTAGAAAAGCCCAAGTATCCGAGACCGCCCAAGCCATCTCTAAATTTCTTCGATGATCGTGGGAAGGGCTTCCCAAGACCTCTTACTGAAACTCCTTGCTCCCACCTCAGCTTTTCTTTTCTCCATATCGAGCTCCTCGGCCTTGCAAGCTCGCTCAACAAGTACCACAAATTCTGATTTCCAAGATGCCAACATACAGACTTTATATCATCATTTAGTCCATCCTCAAACGCTTACACATTACGGCTTCGAGGAAATACATTCTCGCATGCATCGGCTAAGCCTCACAAATTTTCGCTCATAGTCGAGAACCGACATGGAACCTTGTTTGAGTTCAAGAAATTCCTTCCGCTTTTGATCCATAAATCTCGATCGATATACTTTTTCCAAAACTCGGTTTGGAAAAATTCCCAAGTTACTTGCTCTTTGGGCACCACGAAGTCAACGATTCCACCAATAGTAGGCGTAATCACGCAGCAAGGAGATAGTACACTTTAGGCACTCATCGGTGTGCAAGATAGCTCATCGAGTTCGGATAGTGTTGTCTAACCAAAATTCAGCTTGCTCGGCATCATCGCTGTCCGTAGCTTTAAATTCAAGAGCCCGTGTTTTCGGATTACATCAACTGGGGCTTATTCGACCTTATTTGGTCGGGCCACGGAGGTATTGTAGGTCTTGAGGGTGGTATTTGTCGGGAATGGAGGTTGTGGAACAGTAGTATTAGTTCGAATGTATTGGTTGAACCAATCATTCATCACGCTATAGAAAGCTTGTCTAGCTTCATCATTCGGATTACTAGCATTAGGTTGAGAGTCCGCCGCTTGTCCCTTGTGCGGGAGCAGCACTACACTCTCAAGATCATCACCACCGCTTCGGTCGGGATCGGGATCCATTACTATAAATAAACACATTTGCAATGTCAGAATCACCACACTATCAAATAATCACATAAAATGGCATGTATAGCTAGACCCAAACGCATTACGGTAGTCCTAGAATCGACTAAACCGTAGCTTTGATACCAATAAAACTGTAACACCCCGTACCCGAGTCGGACACGAGGGGTTAATGGGCTTAATCCACTTACTTGCACAGTTCATTTTAAAAATTTCCAGACAGCCGGCTAACTGTGTCACTGTCACCTTAAAAATCATATCTTGAGTTCCAAAACTCGAAAATCATTTTCGTGATTTTTTCCTGAAACTAGACTCATATATGAATCTACAAATGTTTTTCTAGAATTTTTCGTCAGGAAAATTAGTACAGTTTATTAGTTAAAGTCCCCCATGTTACAGGGATCGACTACACTGACCTTTGCGCATTACGACTTCGATATCTCCCTGTACAGGGCTTCAATACTGATTCCGTTTGTTTCTACAGAAACTAGACTCAAAAAGGAATCTGTAAATATATGGCATGACTTCTAATTATCTCTGGTCAATTTAAAATGAATTTCCAAAGTCGGAACAGGGACTCCAGAAGCCGTTCTGGCCCTGTCTCACGAAAACTTAAATATCTCTTAACATACTGTTCATATCATCGTTTCGTTACTTTCCTATGAAAATAGACTCGTCGAGGTTCGTTTAAATAATTTATTCACTATTTAATTCCATTCCTACTATTTTTAGTGATTTTTCACATCCACGTCACTGCAGCTGTCATTATCTGTCTTTAAGGTAGGCTTTACCTATTTCATAGTTTCCATGATTCAACTAGCCCTTTAACATAAATAGCACAAAATATGATCATGATTAACAATCCCAATGGCTAATCGTTTCCAAACATTTCCATACCTCTTAATGAACAACATACAATGATTATAATACCATGCCCAAAGTATACTTAAGCCATTTTTGCATGGCTATCCAAATTTACACAAAACCGAAAGGTACATGACCTACAACAAAAGGGTAGTCCTATACATGCCATTTCAAAGTCCAACCAAGAATATACCGAAAGGAGCTTTGATAGTGTGGGCGACTTCGACTTCAAAATCCCGAGTCCGATAGCTGAAGTGTGACATCCCTAAAGTGACCCTAGTCGGAAAGCGATTTCGGGACCGCTAAACCGAGTCACTAAATCATTTGAGTATGATAGTTACTGTCTAAATATGTGAAAATGCATGTGTGAATTTTTAATTCTTTGATTTAGTTAATTTGAATGTGAATTGAAAGAAAAGGGACTCATGTGAAAGGATTCAATTATATGTGGCTAATTTTAAGAGGTTAATAAAGGAATGAAGTAAAATAAATGGAGTTGCATGTCAAATAATCCATTTGACAAGGATAGTGGCCGCCATGACAAAATTATAAGGCAAGGAAACATGTTTCCAACATGTTATGTTAGTGGGGTATGTAGAAAACAATAGAATAAAAGCTAGTAATAAAGAAAGGGAAAAAAAGGAAAATGATGATAGCAAAAAAAAGTGTGTGGATGCCTCCCCCAATTTGCCGTGAAGTGAACAAAGAAAAGAAAAAAAAAGTGTTCATCTTTGAACATGCTTGGCGAATTGAAGAAGAAAGCAAGAGAAGGTTTGGTCACCCTTGAGCTTGAATTAAGGTAAGTGAGTTCATGTTGGTTCTTGAAAGGTTAGCATACTTTAAGCTAGCTACTAAAATTTCCTACTTAGCCATGTCAAAATCTTGGTTGTGTGGTAATATTGGGTAATCGGCCATGGAAGAAATTGAGGAAAAGGATTGTTGTCTTTGTGTTGTAATGAGTATTTGTGGATGGGTGAAGTTTGAGTTAGTTAAGTGTTCATGTAGATGGTTTGGGTGATAGGAAAAAATCGGCTTGTGTGTGTATGGATAGTTGCCGAATGTGTGTATAGTCAAAGAAGAAATCCTTAAAGTGTCTAGTTAATTGATGTTAGGTAAATGGTGTGTGTAAATTATTTAAAATAAAATAATTGTATGAGTATTAAGGATGGTACATGAATTCGCCTTAGAAGAAATTTTAGTATAATATGCTTGGATGTTAATAGGTTATTGCTTTAATGACCGGGTGTGTCAAGGATAATGCATGGACTAATTGATTAATATGTGTTAAGGGAAGGTGAATAAATGTCTATTTGATAAGCTATATATATATTCGGCTATGAAGGCTGAAGGTTAAGTCATAGAGATTTTGGTGATATTCATATTCGGTCATAAGGGTTATATGTGTAACTTGGCTATGTGGGTTACGAGTTAAGGTAAATTGCTTATTTGATATGGGTATTCGCCATAAGCTAGCATGATGGGACTTTAATAAGATAAATTTGTTTGAATTAGCCCAAGAGCTTAGAGGATCGAAGTTGGACAAGGGAAAGAAAAGTAATTGAATAGCCGTTGAAGACATTCGACAACATCCGAGGTAAGTCATTAAGCATATATTTGGTATTGATTTAAATGATCATAATATATATGCAATTGTGTTTAATGAATTGATGTGTAAATGGAAATGTATGTGTATGGAATGATGCCATCGTTGAATGTATAAAGGTGGTAAATTGCATAAAGTATTGGTCTCGCACTAAGTGTGCGGGTATAAATGGACACGGTGACAAGATTGGCACTAAGTGTGCGGGTATAAATGGACACGGTGACAAGATTGGCACTACGTAAAGGGTTTAAAATTGTACAGCACTAAGTGTGCGAATTTGATTATATAGCACTATGTGTGCGAGCTGATTTTATAGCACTAAGTGTGCGGATTCACTATATGCTCTTGCATTACAATTGGCACTGAGTGTGCGACATTATCGAGTTAATCCCGGACAGCGGATCGGGTAAGTACCTTGAGCTCATGACGAATAGGCAATATGTTCATGCTCGGGGTTGAGCTTGGTAAGCTTTAAATCTATGTGATGATTGCAATTGTGTGATTGTGGTGAAAATGAGTTAGTGTGTGAAAATGCCTCAAATATCTTATTGTGTAGAATATGAAATGTGGATGTATGACTTGGTATGAGATTGAACCGAAAGGTCCGAGGAATTATGGTATAGTTTCGGTATGGATGAGTACCTAGCCTCGCTTATTGTTTCATGTTGTGATAACTTTATTAATGGATGGTGGTTGAATGCTTATGACTTACTGAGTTATAAACTCACTCGGTGTTTTCTTGTCACCCCTTTTAGGTCTCTTGGACTCGTATTGTTTATGCGTGCTCGGAACCGTCGTTGAAGTCATCACACCGCTGGAAATCTTTTGGTATTGTCTTCATAGTTGAACTAGGAGAACATTTGGCATGTATAGGCTATTATGTTTTGTTGAATTATGGGTTGTAAACTTTAAGCCATGTGAAAATGGCCTATGTGGTCGTTGAGTGGGATGCTAGAACCTATAGCCACGAGTCTTAGAAACTTTAATTTTGATAAGGTGGCCATAATTTGTGTCATGTATGATGGATGATTAGTAAGGTCAAGGAAAGATTCATGAAATTGGCATAGTCTACTGCAGTAACTGTTGCGGACAGCAGCAGTGATATGAGATTGAAAAATCACTAAAAATAGTAGAAGTAGAATTAAATAGTGAATAAATTATTAAATTGAACCTTGATGAATCTATTTTCATATGGACGAAACGAAACAACCATATGAGCAGTATACTGAGAGATATTAAAGTTCTCGTGAGACAGGGCCAGAACGGTTTCTGGATCCCCTATCTCGACTTTGAAAATTTACTATAAATTATCCAGAAAGAATTAGAAGTCATGCCTTATATGTGCAGATTCCATTTTGAGTCTAGTTTCATTAGAAACAAACGGAACCAGTATTAAAGCCCTGTACAGAGAGATATTCAAGTTGTAACATGCGAAGGTCAGTGTAGACGACCCCTGTAACATGGGTGACTTTAACTAATAAACTGTACCAATTGGCCTGACCAAAAATTTTGAGAAATAAATCCATGGATGGATATATGAGTATAGTTTCAGGGAAAATTTACGGAATTGGTTTTCGAGTTCTGGAACTCGAGATATGATTTTTAAGGTAACAGTGATGCAGTTAGCTAGCCTGCCTGAAACAAAATTTCATAATTTCCAAGAGGGAAATAAGGAAGTAAGCCCTAACACCTCGTGGTCGAATCCGTGACGGTCACGGGTTTGGGGTGTTACATTTAATTGGTATCAGAGCTATGGTTTAGTCGGTTCTAGGACTACCATAGCGCGTGAGTCTAGCTATACATGCCAAATTGTTAGTGCTTAATAATGTGATGACTTCGACGGTTGAAATTTTTGTTTTGATTAGCAATGGAACCCGGTAGAGAGACCCTTGGCGGATGACGTTGAAAGTGTAGCGGCTGCTCCGCGCAAGGGACACCGCCTGCTGAGCCTCAGTCATCCGCGAATAATCAAAATGAAGGGGCGAAACAAGCCTTCTTCACCATGATGAATGAGTGGGTCGCGCAATATGCCCGAACCAATCCGGCTGTCCAACCATTCCCGAATTTAAATACTCTACCCCAAGAGCCCGCAATGCCTCCAATTACTGATCCTGTGAGGCTGAGTAAACCACCTGTGGACTTGATTAGGAAGCGTGGGGCCGAGGAGTTCAAGGCCATAGTTATTGATGATGCCGAAAAGGCCGAGTTCTGGCTCGATAACACCATTAGAGTGTTAGATGAACTGTCATGCACACCCGATGAATGTCTTAAGTGTGCTATATCCTTGTTATGAGACTCACTTACTATTGGTGGAGGACTTTAATTTCCATAGTCCCAAATGAACGAGTTACTTGGGATTTCTTTCAATCCAATTTCGAAGAAATACATTAGTCAACGGTTCATCGATCGAAGCGTAAGGAATTCTTGGAACTCAAGCAAGGCCGGATGATCAGATCTGAATACGAACATGAGTTCGTAAGACTTAGTCGGTATGCTCGGGAGTGTGTGGCTGATGAGGTTGCGATGTGCAAAAGATTTGAAGAAGGATTGAATGAAGAGTTAAAGTTACTAGTGGGAATTTTGGAGATAAAGGAGTTCGTGACACTAGTCGAACGAGCCTGCAAGGCGGAAGAACTTGTGAAGGAGAAGAAGAAGGCTGAATTTGAAGCAAGAGATTACCGTAAAAGATCGACGAGTAAAGCTCCGTTCTCGGCTGTAAAGAGGTTCAGGGAGGACACCAGTAAGTCGAGGACGACTGCAGGAATTTCCATTAGAGCCCGACCATTGACGGACTCCCGAGCTACTTCGGTAGCTAGTGTGGGCAATAATCGTCAAGAGAGACCTGAATGCCCCCAATGTGGAAGACGACACCTAGGTGAATGTTGGGGTAAGTCTGTTAATAGGGCCTGTTATGGATGCGGTTCGAAGGACCACTTCATTAGAGATTGCACGGAGCTAGATGAGAGGAATAAGACGCAAGGTGCAAGACCTAGTGGAACGACGGCTGGAGGTAGGCCCCCGAGAATCTCTGGAGGTAGGGGTGGTAATCAGAGAGGAGCCTCTAATACGGCTGTCCGATCCGAGACCCGTGCTCCTGCTAGAGCATATGCCATCCACGCACGAGAGGAGGCATCCTCCCCTGACGTTATCACTGGTACTTTTACTCTCTTTGATACTAGTGTGATTGCATTGATTGACCCCGGCTCTACTAAAAATAGTAGAAGTAGAATTAAATAGTGAATAAATTATGAAATTGAACCTTGATGAATCTATTTTCATATGGACGAAACGAAACAACTATATGAGCAGTATACTGAGAGATATTAAAGTTCTCGTGAGACAGGGACAGAACGGTTTCTGGATCCCCTGTCTCGACTTTGAAAATTTACTATAAATTATCCAGAAAGAATTAGAAGTCATGCATTATATGTGAAGATTCCATTTTGAGTCTAGTTTCATTAGAAACAAACAGCACCAGTATTAAAGCCCTGTACAGAGAGATATTCAAGTTGTAACGCGCGAAGGTCAGTGTAGTTGACCCCTGTAACATGGGTGACTTTAACTAATAAACTGTACCAATTGGCCTGACCAAAAATTTTAGAAATAAATCCATGGATGGATATATGAGTATAGTTTCAGGGAAAATTTACGGAATTGGTTTTCGAGTTCTGGAACTCGAGATATGATTTTTAAGGTAACAGTGACGCAGTTAGCTAGCCTGCCTGAAACAAAAATTTCATAATTTCCAAGAGGGAAATAAGGGAAGTAAGCCCGGTAACACCTCGTGGTCGAATCCGGTGACGGTCACGGGTTTGGGGTGTTACATGAAGAACCAAAATCTATAAAACAGAGAATCAAAGAAATGGAGTAAGCATTTAATGCTTAGTAAGTTGAGTTATGAATTTAGACACAACCAAAGTATAGCATTCATGTAGCTAAACAGATAATTTCATAAGCACAATTTCTCAATATCATACTTACTTCACATTACCAACCCTTATATTCATACACAAAGATCAACTTAGCCAAAGGCCGGTAGCTCATTTATCAACTGAGCGAATACTTATTTGTAAGGGCTCAACTAATTCAAAGGACATACGAAACATACCTCATTGTTGGGATTTCACAAGCGTATTAACTGAAATTTTTATAGCAAGTTCATTCATTCCCGAATCACGTACCTTCTGAGTTTAACCGGATATAGCTACTCGCTCAAATGCCTTCGACATAGCCCGGTTATAGTAACTCGCATGATGCCTTCGGACTTAACTCGGATTTAGTAACTCGCACAAATGCCTTCGGATCTTAGTCCGATTTAGTAACTCGCACGAATGCCTTCAATCTTAGTCCGGATATAGTCACTTAGCACAAAGTCTTCGGACTTAGCCCGACATCATTCAATAACCATGCACATTTATCAATAAATCATGACACATTCAGATTTCATTTTCATTAGCAAAACTCAAACACAAGGCACTTTTCACACTTGCAATTTCGGCTCAATAGCCACACACAAAGAGCATGATTTTGATTTGCTTAAAACATGATCTAATCAAATCATAATCTAAGTTCCATTACTCAAAACTTACCTCGGATGTTGTCGAACAATTTCAATGGCTATTCGACCACTTTTTCCTTCCCTTTATCGGATTTAGTTCCCCTTTGCTCTTGAGCTTAAATTGACAAATAAATTGATTTAATCATTTGAGTATCAAAAAGAGGAACTCAAGGTGCTTAGCCCATATATATTCATTAGACATTAAAGTCACATAAGTACGATATCATGAATCTAACTCAACACAATAGTCCACACTCTCTTTTAGCCGATTATCTAAGCCAAGATAAGGCATCAATATGCTTGCCTCTAACCGAATACATGCACACCAATCCACCTCATGTGGCCGAATATGCATGTATATGTTGAGGCCAATTATTTACTTAATACCACACATAAATGGCATACATTTTACTAACTAATGCATTACATATTGTAACTCAATACGCATCAATCATTTACTTCATAACCGAAACATCATCATATGTAAATATATACCTTGAGATAGTATATATGTCATACCAATACATCATGTGCAAACATATATATATATGTGCAAGAGCCGAATCACAAGTTGATCATAACCAAATATAAACATATATCCAAAACACAAATCTTACCTATCATGCAATAAGCATAAACCATGCTTATGGATATACCATGGCCGATACTTCCAACAACACCAAATAAAAATATACTTCATGGATCTAGGGTAGACCCAAGAAAGGAACTCATAATCATCAAGATGTAAACAAACTACCATTGTTCATCTAGATTTAGCATGAAACACAACCATCACCCTTATTAATCTCCATAGCCGAAAACCTTAGTTATTCCAAAATCACAATTTCAACATGGGTTACCAACAATAACTTGATATCTCACTCAAAATCAACTAGGATTTCAAGAGCTAGTATCAACTTCCTTACCTTAATATCGACCTAAGATGACCGATTGCTTCACTCCTTTCTTCCTCCTCTCAAATCGGCCAAGAAGAACCAAAGAACACAACTTGTTTTCTTTTTTCCTTAGAATTTTCAGCCAAAAGAAGTGAAAAATGATGGACACTGATTTTTTTTTCTTCTTTCCCTCAACTCACGGCAATGGGGGGGGGGAACACTCACACCATTCTTTTTTTTTTTTCCTTTTCTTTATGACCCATACTCCTTATTTTATTCTTCCTAACATACACCATTGTCACAACATGTTTTATGACATGTTTTGCCCATCACCCTTTGTCATGGCCGGCCACTAGCAAATAAAAAGGGGAAAATTGACATGCAAGTCCACCCCTTTGATTACATGCACTAATAGCTCCTTATAGATTTACCTATTACATTTCAAAAGTGTCACACATAAGTCCTATCGACTAATTTCACATGCAATTTACTAAATCGAAGCTTAAAACTTTCACACATTCATAATCACATATTTTAGACAATAGATATCATATTCAAATAATTTGGTGACTAGGGTCACTTTAGGGCTGTCACATTTTTAGCGACGCGTCATTGAATGGTTTGGGTTGTGTTTTGATACAAGAGCGAAAAGTGATAGCTTATGCTTCTCGACAGTTGAAACCGCATGAAAAGAATTATCCGATGCACGATTTAGAGTTAGCCACTATTGTTTTTGCATTAAAAATTTGGCGACATCATTTATACAGTGAAAAGTGTCATATCTTTACAGATCACAAAAGCTTGAAGAATATAATGACTCTGTAACAGCCTGTAACACCCCAATCCCGTGACCGTTACCGGAAATCGAATACGAGGTGTTACCGAGCTTACTTCATTTATTTCCCCCTATTTATTTATTTATTTTTTTTTTGTTCCAGGCAAGCTGGCTAACTGTATCGTAGTCGCTTTAAAAATCATATCTTGAGTTCTGGAACTTGAAATCCAATTCCGTAAATTTTCTCCGAAACTAGACTCATATATCTATATGGGGAAATTTTTGTAGAATTTTTGGTTGGGCCAATTAGTACAGTTTATTCACTAAAATCTCCCCTGTTTCAAGGTTCGACTACACTGACCTCTGTACCTTACGATTTAAATATCTCCCTGGAAAGGGCTTCAATGCCTATGTCATTTGTCTCTGATGAAAATAGACTCGATAACAAATCTGTACATATAAGGCATGACTTCTAATTATCTTGATAAAATTTACGGTGAATTTTCTAAGTCGAAACAGGGGATCCAGAAATTGCTCTGGCCCTATTTCACAAGAATTTAATTATCTCCTAACATACAGATCATATGGTAGTTTCGTTTCTTCCATATGGAAATAGACTCATCAAGCTTCGATTACATAATTTATTCATTATTTAATTCCATTTCTACTATTTTTAGTGATTTTTCAATCTCACATCACTGCTGCTGTCAGCATCTGTTACTAAAGCAAACTATGCCTATTTCATGATTTTTCCTTGATCTAACTAATAATTCATCATACATATTACAAATTATGACCATGACTAGCCATGCCAAAGGTTAATCATCACCGAGCATCTCCCTACTACACTATTACCAAATCATGAATTTAACACTGAAAATAATCAGCCATGACATATGGCATAATAATCGAGTAGGCCTCAACCAATACTCAACCAAAACCGAATTACCAAGACTTGTGTCCAAACATCATAGAACCAAATCCAACCTAACATTATGCCATTTTCGCATGGCTAAAGTTTACATACCAAATTTCAACAAAACATAATAGCCTATACATGCCGAAATGTTCTCCTAGACCAACTAAAAAGAAGATACCAAAAGTTGCTAGCGGTGTGATGACTTCGATGACGGTCCCGAGCACGCAAAAAGTCGAGTCCAAGAAACCTAAAATAGGTGACAAGCAAACACCGAATGAGTATATAACTCAAGAAGTCATAAGCATTACACTACCATCCATTAATAAAATTTTCACAAGAGGAAACAACGAAATGAGGCTAAGTACTCCATCCATACCGAACTATGCCATAGTTTCTTAGACCTTACGATTCAATCTCATTCCAAGTCCTACATTGACATTTCATACGCTATTCAATAGGGTAATTGAGGCATTTCCATACATCATTTTATTTTTGTTACAATCATACAACTAAACGAACTTTCACCTATTCCACGATGAACCTTATGTACGTGACTTCAATTATAAACATCACATAGGTTCAAAACTTACCACGCTCAACTCCAAATATAAACATAGCACCTATTAGCCATGAACTCAAGGTACTTACCCTTTCCGCTGTCCAAAATCGACTCGGTAAGGTCGCACCCTTAATGTAAATAATCTATAGAAAATACGTAGTGGGTTCGCACACATAGTGCTTAATAATCAGCCGCGCACACTTAGTGCCATATACTTTAAACTCGCACACTTAGTGCCATGCATTTCAAGCTCGCACACTTAGTGCCATGCATTTCAAGCTCGCACACTCAGTGCCAATCTCTCAACCGTGAACACTTATTGCTCGCACACTTAGTGCTGAAAACCAGCCACTCTATGCGATTCACTTCTTTTTTTACATTCGACAATTTCATCTCTACATACATATACATTTGTATACATTTCACCTCATTAAACACAATTGCATAGGTATTACGATCGTTTAAATCAATACCAAATATATGCTTAATGACTTACCTTGTGTTGGGTAGAACGGTTCCAACTCGGCTATTCGATTGCTTTCTCCTTTCCTTTATCCGATTTAGTTCCCCTTTGCTCTTGAGCTTAATTTAACAATTAAATTGATTTAATCATTTTGAATATCAAAGAGAAATTCAAGGTACTCAACCCTTATTTTTAATAATAAGACCAACCATACACCTATAATAACATCCAATTCATTAATTATTTTAGCACACGCATGGCACATAAGGTTAACTAAAGCTACATTCACTTATAAGATAGCACCCTTAATGAGCTCATACCATGACTATACCTAACCGAATTCAAATAAAGAATTTAGTACAATTACACATTCTTACTAATGTATAATTCTAGCATGCTTTAATATTTTATACACCTCATTCGGCCCTAACCATTCACTTAGCTTATATGTACAAATTCCATCTCAAAATTAAGAGTTGCAACTACAATTAGGTTACAACAATGCCCATCAGTGACCGAATGCTTAAGCACAACTATACTAAAAATTTATCCAACATCATTTTAATTTGCCCTTCACTATTTTTTTTCTAATCATCAAATACAAAGTGATTTACATATATATATTAAACCAACCTTGCTAGCACACAATATTCCTTAACCGAATGTCATAAACCCAAGCCACACATTTTGTTCATTAAGACCCTTCAATGACCACATTCTGCACCCCTTATGAACAAACCAATTTCAACCTTCAAGAAAATGTATATGTACCAAGAGCTTCAAACTACTTGGCCGAATATCAAACCTCCAAACAACCAAACTTAATCCATAGAATGAGTAGAACTTGAACTAATCACCTTATTTATACCTAAATTTCCAAGAATTTCAAAGTGCTTACCTCTTCCAAAGCATCATCCAAGCCGAATCATGAACAAAAGAATTCCTTTCTTCTTCCTCCCTCAAGTCACGGTAATGGAGAAGAAAGATGAGCATTCCTTCATTTTTTTTCATTTTTACCTTCTTTTACTAACAATATTTTATCTCCAATAACCCAATTTCTTATTATAATATCTAATTAACATATATATTGCCCATCAACAATCCATCTTGGCCGACCACGAATTTGACATGCAAGTCCACCCTTGTGTCATCATGCATTAACAAGCTATTTAAAATTAGCCTATCATATTTCACCATGTCTCATATTGATCCCTATTTAATAATTTCTCATGCAATTGGAAAAATTAGAGAATGAAACTTCCACATACTCATGTACACACATAATAAGCATAGAATATAGCAATTAATTATTTTTATGACTCGGTTTTGTGGTCCCAAACCACTTTCCGACTAGGGTCACATTAGGGTTGTCACAACTCTCCCCACATAAGAAATTTTCGTCCCGAAAATCTTACCGTGAACAATTTTGGATATCGATCCTTCATAGAGTCCTCAAGTTCCCAAGTGGCTTCTTCAATTCCGTGTTTATGCCACATCACCTTCACTAATGGGATTTTCTTATTTCAAACTCTTTACTTTACGCATCAAAATGCGAATCGGTTCTTCTTCATAACTCAAGTTAGGTTGAATCTCGATCTCGATGGAGTGATTACGTCGACGGTCGGACCTATATCGTCAAAGCATCGAGACATGGAAAACGTTGTGAATCTTTTCAAGCTCAGGGGGTAAAATTAACCGGTATGCGACTGGCCCAACTCGTTCAGATACTTCATACGGACCGATGAACCTCGGACTTAGTTTGCCCTTATGACCAAATCTAAGCACCTTCTTCCAGGGTGAAACTTTGAGAAATACTTTGTCTCCAACCTGATATTCAATGTCTTTTCTTTTCGAATCCGATACGACTTTTGACGATCCGGCGGCTTTCAAACTTTCACGAATTACTCGAACTTTCTGCTCAGCATCCTTAATCAAATCAACCCCAAAAATTTTACTTTCACTAAGTTCAGTCCAAAATAATGGGGTACGGCATTTACGACCGTATAAGGCCTCGTAAGGTGCCATCTTAATGCTTGATTGAAAGCTATTGTTGTAAGCGAATTCAATCAAAGGCAAATATCTTTCCCATGAACCACAAAACTCTAAGACGCAACATCTCAACATATCCTCGAGTATCTGAATTATTCGTTCAGATTGGCCATCATCTGGGATGAAATGCGTGCTAAAATGCATCTTAGTACCCAACACTTCTTGTAACTTTTTCCAAAATCGCGATGTAAATCTTGGGTCTCTATCCCACACGATAGAAATAGGTACCCCATGCAATCGAACAATTTGGGAGATGTATAATTCCAATTTATCGAGCGAAAAATCAGACGGACAGGGGATAAAATGAGCGGACTTGGTCAATCTATCAACAATAACCCGCATCGAGTCTTTCTTACTCGAGTCAAAGGTAACCCAGATACAAAGTCCATTGTCACTCGATGCCATTTCCATTCGGGTATCATGATTGGTCAAGTAATCCCGATGGCACTTGATGTTCCGCTTTTACTTGTTGACATATCAAACACCTTGAAACAAATTCAGAAATGTCTCGTTTCATACCCGGCCACCAAAATTGACGTTTCAGATCGTTGTACATTTTAGTACTACCCGGGTGGATAGACATTCGGCCACTATGAGCCTCATTCAAAATCATCGAAATAAGTTCCGAATTTCTTGGAACACATAATCGACCCTTGAACGTCAAGCAATCATTGTTGTCAATCCGAAACTCCGATTCCTCATTCGAGGCACATTCACTCGTTTAGCGACCAATTCAAATCGACTTTCGGATTCAAGTATTTGATGAATCAATAATGGTTTGGCCTTTAATTCAACTACTAGCACCTCATCGGGCGAAACGGATAGGTGAGCATCCATCGCTCTTAAAGCAAACAGTGCTTTACGACTCAAAGCATCGGCCACCACGTTAGCCTTCCCCGGGTGATAATCAATGACAAGTTCATAGTCTTTCAACAACTCAAGCCAACGTTTTTGTCGCAGATTTAGATCTCTTTGAGTCATCAAATATTTAAGACTTTTGTGGTCCGAATAAATATGACACCTTTCCCCAAACAAGTAATGCCGCCATATTTTTAGGGCGAACACTATGGCTGCCAATTCAAGATCATGGGTCGGATAGTTTCTCTCATGCGGCTTTAATTGTCTCGACGCAGTAAGCCACAAATGACCTTCTTGCATCAACACACAACCTAGCCCAAGTAAGGATGCATCACTAAAATGACAAACTCTTTGCCGGACTCGGTTGTACAAACACCGGAGCTTCAGCTAAATGTGTCTTTAGTCAATCGAAACTCTTCCGACGGTTTTCATTCATTCAAACTCAACATCTTTTTGGAGTAGTTTCATCAATCTGCAGCTATCATCGAGAAACCCCTTACAAACCGTCGGTAGTATCCGGCAAGTCCCAAAAAGCTCCTAACTTCAGTAACATTCCTCAAAGGTTTCCAATCGAGTATGGCCAAAATTTTGTTCGGATCCACTCTAACACCCGATGCAGACACCACGTGCCCCAAAAAGCTAACCTCTTTCAACCAAAATTCACATTTACTGAATTTTGGGTATAACTGCTTGTCTCGCAAAATCTGTAATACTAACCTCAAATGCTCGGCGTGCTCGGCTTCACCTTGTGAATAAACTAAAATATCATCAATAAACACAACCACAAATCGATCCAAGTATGGCCTGAATACTCGATTTATTAAATCTATAAATACCGTAGGGGCATTAGTGAGCCCAAACGGCATCACTAAGAATTCGTAGTAACCGTACCTCGTTCTAAAAGCGGTTTTAGGTATGTCCGAGTCTCGAACCCTCAACTGATAATAACCAGATCTCAAATCTATCTTGGAAAATACTGAGGCTCCCTTTAATTGATCAAACAAATCATCAATACGTGGCAACGGGTATTTATTCTTTACGGTCACTTTATTCAACTGACGATAGTCGATGCACAATCTCATGGTTCCATCCTTCTTTTCACAAACAATACGGTGCGCCCATGGAGAAAAACTTCGGTCGAGCGAAACCTCTATCCATCAATTCTTGCAATTGAACTTTCAATTCCTTTAATTCCTTTAATGCCATACGATACGGGGCTATTGAGATTGGCGTGGTACTAGGTACAATCTCGATGCCGAATTCCACCTCTCGAATCGGTGGCAACCCCGATAACTCCTCAGGAAAAACATCTGAATACTTACAAACCACTGGTACTGATTCAAGTTTCCTTTCCATCTCTTTGCTATCAAATACATATGCAAGGTATGTTTCACACCCCTTTTTCACATATCTCTGAGCGGTCATTGAAGATATTATCACTGGCACCCCCTTCAAATCGGTAGACTCAACTCGGACTACCTCATCATGTGCACTCCTCAAATCGATGGTTTTTCTTTTGCAGTTCACCACTGAATCATGTACGGTCAACCAATCCATACCAAGAATGACATCAAATTCGTCAAATGGTAAAAGCATCAAATCGGCCGGAAAACAGGATTCTCGGATTATTAGAGGGCATCTCTTACACACTTTATCAACAAGTACGTATTGACCCAAAGGGTTTGACACTCGAATTACGAACTCAGTAGACTCAACAGGTAGAGTCTTACTGGATGCTAAGGTTTCACATACATATGAATGAGTAGAGCCAGGGTCAATCAATGCAATCACATTAGTATCAAAGAGAGTGAAAGTACCAGTGATGACGTTAGGGGAGGATGCCTCCTCTCGTGCGTGAATGGCATATGCTCTAGCAGGAGTACGGTCTCGGCTCGAACAGTAGTATTAGAGGCCCCTCTCGACTACCACCCCTACCTCCTAAAATTCTCGTGGTCTACCTCTAGCTGTCACTCCACTAGGTCTTGCACCTTGCATCTTATTCTTCTCATCAAGCTCCGTGCAATCTCTAATGAAGTGGTCCTTCGAACCGCATCCGTAACAGGCCCTATTAGTAGACTTACCCCAACATTCACCTAGGTGTCGTCTTCCACATTGGGGGCATTCAGGTTTCTCGTGACGATTATTGCCCACACTAGCTACCAAGTAGCTCGGAGTCCGTCGATGGTCGTGCTCGATGGAAATTCCCGCAATGTCCTCGACTTACTAGTGTCCTCCCCGAACTTCTTTACACCGAGAATGGAGCTTTACCGTCGATCTTTTACGATTGTCTCTAGCTTCAAATTCAGCCTTCTTCTTCTCCTTTCCAAGTTCTTCCACCTTGCGTGCTCGTTCGACTAGTGTTACGAACTCCTTTATCTCCAAAATACCCACTAGTAGCTTTAAATCTTCATTCAATCCTTCTTCAAATCTTTTGCACATAGCAACCTCATCGGCCACACACTCCGGGCATACCGATCGAGTCTTACGAACTCATGTTCAGATTCGACATCTTGTCGTCGGCCTTGCTTGAGTTCCAAGAATTCCTTACGTTTTTGATCGATGAACCGTTGACTAATATACTTCTTTCAAATTCGCTTGAAAGAAATCCCAAGTAACTCGCTCGTTTGGGACTATGGAAATCAAGGTCCTCCACCAATAGTAGGTCGAGTCCCGCAACAAGGATATAGCACACTTTAGACATTCATCGGTGTGCATGATAGTTCATCAAACAC
This sequence comes from Gossypium arboreum, assembly GCF_025698485.1. NCBI lineage: Eukaryota > Viridiplantae > Streptophyta > Magnoliopsida > Malvales > Malvaceae > Gossypium > Gossypium arboreum. The sequence goes on from NC_069072.1 coordinate 55,109,338, forward strand.
CAATGGTGTTATCAAGCGTAACTCGGCCTTTCGGCATCATCAAGAATTATGGCCCTGAACCCCTCAGCCCGCTTCCTAATCAAGTCTACAGGTGGCTTACTCAAATTTCACAGGATCAAGAATCGATGGCATTACGGGCTCTTGGGGTGGATTATTCAAATTCGAAATTGTTGGACAGCCGGATTGGTTTGGGCATATTATGCGACCCACTCATTCATCATGGTAAAGAAAGCTTGTTTAGCCCCTCACCTTGATTATTCGCAGATGACCGAGGTTCAACAAAGGCGTCCCTTGTGCAGGAGCAGCCGCTACACTTTTAACATCATCCGCCAAGGTTCTCTCTACACCGGGATCCATTTACTAATCAAAATAAAAATTTTAACCGTCAGAAGTCATCACACATTTAAACATTAACATTAAGGCATGTATAGCTAGACTCATACGTGCTATGGTAGTCCTAGAACCGACTAAACCATAGCTCTGATACCAATCAAATGTAACACCCCAATCCCGTGACCGTTACCGGAAATCGAATACGAGGTGTTACCGAGCTTACTTCATTTATTTCCCCCTATTTATTTATTTATTTATTTTTTGTTCCAGGCAAGCTGGCTAACTGTATCGTAGTCGCTTTAAAAATCATATCTTGAGTTCTGGAACTTGAAATCCAATTCCGTAAATTTTCTCCGAAACTAGACTCATATATCTATATGGGGAAATTTTTGTAGAATTTTTGGTTGGGCCAATTAGTACAGTTTATTCACTAAAGTCTCCCCTGTTTCAAGGTTCGACTACACTGACCTCTGTACCTTACGATTTAAATATCTCCCTGGAAAAGGCTTCAATGCCTATGACGTTTGTCTCTAATGAAAATAGACTCGATAACAAATCTGTACATATAAGGCATGACTTCTAATTATCTTGATAAAATTTACGGTGAATTTTCTAAGTCGAAACAGGGGATCCAGAAATTGCTCTGGCCCTATTTCACAAGAATTTAATTATCTCCTAACATACAGATCATATGGTAGTTTCGTTTCTTCCATATGGAAATAGACTCATCAAGCTTCGATTACATAATTTATTCATTATTTAATTCCATTTCTACTATTTTTAGTGATTTTTCAATCTCACATCACTGCTGCTGTCAGCATCTGTTACTAAAGCAAACTATGCCTATTTCATGATTTTTCCTTGATCTAACTAATAATTCATCATACATATTACAAATTATGACCATGACTAGCCATGCCAAAGGTTAATCATCACCGAGCATCTCCCTACTACACTATTACCAAATCATGAATTTAACACTGAAAATAATCAGCCATGACATATGGCATAATAATCGAGTAGGCCTCAACCAATACTCAACCAAAACCGAATTACCAAGACTTGTGTCCAAACATCATAGAACCAAATCCAACCGAACATTATGCCATTTTCGCATGGCTAAAGTTTACATACCAAATTTCAACAAAACATAATAGCCTATACATGCCGAAATGTTCTCCTAGACCAACTAAAAAGAAGATACCAAAAGTTGCTAGCCGGTGTGATGACTTCGATGACGGTCCCGAGCACGCAAAAAGTAGAGTCCAAGAAACCTAAAATAGGTGACAAGCAAACACCGAATGAGTATATAACTCAGTAAGTCATAAGCATTACACTACCATCCATTAATAAAATTTTCACAAGAGGAAACAACGAAATGAGGCTAAGTACTCCATCCATACCGAACTATGCCATAGTTTCTTAGACCTTACGATTCAATCTCATTCCAAGTCCTACATTGACATTTCATACGCTATTCAATAGGGTAATTGAGGCATTTCCATACATCATTTTATTTTCGTTACAATCATACAACTAAACGAACTTTCACCTATTCCACGATGAACCTTATGTACGTGACTTCAATTATAAACATCACATAGGTTCAAAACTTACCACGCTCAACTCCAAATATAAACATAGCACCTATTAGCCATGAACTCAAGGTACTTCCCCTTTCCGCTGTCCAAAATCGACTCGGTAAGGTCACACCCTTAATGTAAATAATCTATAGAAAATACGTAGTGGGTTCGCACACATAGTGCTTAATAATCAGCCGCGCACACTTAGTGCCATATACTTTAAACTCGCACACTTAGTGCCATGCATTTCAAGCTCGCACACTTAGTGCCATGCATTTTAAGCTCGCACACTCAGTACCAATCTCTCAACCGTGAACACTTATTGCCCGCACACTTAGCGCCGAAAACCAGCCACTCTATACGCTTCACTTCTTTTTTTACATTCGACAATTTCATCTCTACATACATATACATTTGTATACATTTCACCTCATTAAACACAATTGCATAGGTATTACGATCGTTTAAATCAATACCAAATATATGCTTAATGACTTACCTTGTGTTGGGTAGAACGGTTCCAACTCGGCTATTCGATTGCTTTCTCCTTTCCTTTATCCGATTTAGTTCCCCTTTGCTCTTGAGCTTAATTTAACAATTAAATTGATTTAATCATTTTGAATATCAAAGAGAAATTCAAGGTACTCAACCCTTATTTTTAATAATAAGACCAGCCATACACCTATAATAACATCCAATTCATTAATTATTTTAGCACACGCATGGCACATAAGGTTAACTAAAGCTACATTCACTTATAAGATAGCACCCTTAGTGAGCTCATACCATGACTATACCTAACCGAATTCAAATAGAGAATTTAGTACAATTACACATTCTTACTAATGTATAATTCTAGCATGCTTTAATATTTTATACACCTCATTCGGCCCTAACCATATTTGGCCCTAACCATTCACTTAACTTATATGTACAAATTCCATCTCAAAATTAAGAGTTGTAACTACAATTAGGTTACAACAATGCCCATCAATGACCGAATGCTTAAGCACAACTATACTACAAATTTATCCAACATCATTTTAATTTGCCCTTCACTATTTTTTTTCTAATCATCAAATACAAAGTGATTTACATATATATATTAAACCAACCTTGCTAGCACACAATATTCCTTAACCGAATGTCATAAGCCCAAGCCACACATTTTATTCATTAAGACCCTTCAATGACCACATTTGGTACCCCCCCTTATGAACAAACCAATTTCAACCTTCAAGAAAATGTATATGTACCAAGAGCTTCAAACTACTTGGCCGAATATCAAACCTCCAAACAACCAAACTTAATCCATAGAATGAGTAGAACTTGAACTAATCACCTTATTTATACCTAAATTTCCAAGAATTTCAAAGTGCTTACCTCTTCCTAAGCATCATCCAAGCCGAATCATGAACAAAAGAATTCCTTTCTTCTTCCTCCCTCAAGTCACGGCAATGGAGAAGAAAGATGAGCATTCGTTCATTTTTTCATTTTACCTTCTTTTACTAACAATATTTTATCTCCAATAACCCAATTTCTTATTATAATATCTAATTAACATATATATTGCCCATCAACAATCCATCTTGGCCGGCCACGAATTTGACATGCAAGTCCACCCTTGTGTCATCATGCATTAACAAGCCATTTAAAATTAGCCTATCATATTTCACCATGTCTCATATTGATCCCTATTTAATAATTTCTCATGCAATTGACAAAATTAGAGAATGAAACTTCCACATACTCATGTACACACATAATAAGCATAGAATATAGCAATTAATTATTTTTATGACTCGGTTTTGTGGTCCCGAAACCACTTTCCGACTAGGGTCACATTAGGGCTGTCACACAGCCCGACCTTGGGGCTAGTTGAAATAGTGGTTTTGGGACCACAAATCTGACATAGAAAATTTTATTTTTATTATATTTTTATGGTCTACAATTTCACGATTCGTGAAAATTTCATTAGAAAATTTTGACGTTTAGGCACTCAATTTAGTAAAAATGACTAAATTGTAAAAAGTGCAAAAGTTGAGTTCTACATGCTAAAGGTGTCCAATTGCTATGAGATTTTAAACTGAAGGTCCTTAGATGGTAATTAGACCATTTTACTTTAATTTGGGCAAAAATAGACATGGGGTGCGAGAATTTTTGTGTTTTGAGAAAAGGGCATTTTGGTCATTTGGTTAATAAAAGAATAAAAAGGGAAAATAAAGCCAAAATTGTATCCATCTTCTTCTACCTTTGCCGAAATTCTCAAGACACCATAGAGAGGGTTTTCTTAAACTTTCAAGCTTAATTATAAGTACATTTTATCCCCGTTTTTAATGCTCTTTACGTTTTTAAGTCGTTATCACTCGATCTTTCTATTTCTACCATTGTTTTGAAGTAGGGTTCATATTTAAAAAATTTACCCATGTGTGACATGCATATATTTTGATGTTTGATGGAAGATATTGTAAGTTTAAGGTGTGATAAGGAACTTTTATTAAGTGATTTTTAGTGAAAATGTATAAAGAGGACTTATTTGTAAAAGGATGTGAAATGGGTAGTAAAAATCTGATTTGATGAAAACTGTGGGCTAATATTAGTATTTATATGGTTTGGCTAGGCTTGAGTAACAAAGAAATTGAATACATTTCATTTTACGAGCCTAGGGACTAATTTGTAAAAATGTGAAACTTTAGTGGCAAAAAGGTAATTTTTTCATAATGTGATGTTTGCACTGATTTGAGTAATGTGAATATTAAATAAGTTAAATTTTCTATTATAGATCAAGAAAAACGAAGTTCGAACCTTGATCGAGGAAAGAATAAGGTGTTTGACGATTAGATCCTTTTCTACTATTTTTTGTACCGAGGTAAGTTCGTATGTAAATAATGCATTATTATTTATGCTTTAATTGTTGTGTTATTATTGTATGAATTTTTATTTACTCTTTGAATGAATTTGACAAAGTTCGACAAGCGAGAAAATCCTGGTTGAACCTTAGGAATAGTTAGGATACAAATGTCATGACATTAGGGTTTGTTGAGATTACGTGTAAGACCATATCCGGGATATGGCATCGATATGAGATTTCATGTAAGACCATAGCTGGGCTATTGACATCAATGTGAGATCCCATGTAAGACCATATCTGGGATATGGCATTGGTATGATACTATGTGTGCACCCCTAATTTGACCCTAGTCGGAAAGTGGTTTCGGGACCACAAAACCGAGTTACAAAAAATAATTAATTTTTATATTCTATGCTTATTATTTGTGAATAAGAATGTGTGAAAATTTCAAGCTTCGATTTAGCCGATTGCATATGAATTCAGTTAGTAGGACTTGTGTGACACTTTTGAAAAGTGATAGGCTAATCTATAAGGACCTAATAGTGCATGTAGTCAAAGGGGAGGACTTGCATGTCAAATTCCCCCCCCCCAAGTTCTAGTGGCCGGCCATGACAAGGAATCATGGGCAAAACATGTCCTAGACATGTTATGTTGGTACATCATGGGAGAAAAGAAATAAACAAATAGGTATGGGTAATAAAGAAAGAAAAAAAAATGTGTGTGAGTGAACCCCCCATTGCCGTGCATTGAAGAAAAGAAAAGAAAAAAATTTGTTCATCCTTTCATTTTCTCTTGGCCGAAAATCCTAGGGAAGAAGGAGGGGGGTTTTTGCTTCATGCTTGGTTTGGAAGAGGATTAGGAGGAGGTTTGGCCATACTTGTACCTAGATTAAGGTAAGTTTGATGTTTTGCCATGAGATTCATGTATATTTTTGTAGTTAGCTTGAGTTCTAACTAGCCATGGTTCAAATCTTTGCTATGTCATGGGAATGATATTCGGCCAAGGTGGATGTTGTGTTAATGCCATTGCATGCTAAATATGAAGCTTGATAATGATACATGTGATGGGGGATTGAGGACTCTTGGATTTTCTTTTAGCATTTTTGAGTGAGACACTAAGTTCTTTGTTTAACCATGACCAAATTGAAACGGTATGGTGTTGTGGTGCATTCGGCCATGGTATATCCATAAGTGTGATTCATGCATGTTGCATGGTAGGTAAGATTTGAGCTTTGGATATGTGTTTATATTTGGATATGAGCAACTTGAGATTCGGCCCTTGCACCTACATGAATATATGTTTGCACATAATGTATTTGTATGACATATATACTATTTCAAGGTGTATATTTGCTTGTGATGATGTTTCGGTTATGAAGTAAATGAGAGATGTGTATTGAGCTACAATATGTAATGCGTTAGTTAGTAGAATGTATGCTGTTTTTTTTGTGTGGTATTAAGTGTATAATTGGCCTCAACATGGACATGCATATTCGGCCACATGAGGGAAGTTGGTGTGCATGCATTCGGTTAGAGGCAAGCATATTGATGCCTTTATCTTGGTTAGGACAATCGGCTAAAAGGGATGTGAGTTAATATGTTGAGTTGATGCATGATTTCACATGTATGTGACTTTAATGTCTAATGTATAAATATGGGCTAAGTGCCTTGTATTCCTCTTTTTGATGCTCAAATGATTAAGTCAATTTGTTTGTTTAATTAAGCTCAAGAGCCTAGAGGATCAAAGTTGGATAAGGGAAGGGAAGAAGTGATCGAATAGCCGCCGAAATCGTTTGACCACATCCGAGGTAAGTTTTAAGAAATTAACCGTTGAGTAAATTCAATCATAATAGGACATAATGAGTTGATTTGATAAGATATGATGTGGCCATGATATGTCTTAAACCCGAATGGTAAGTTCATAAGTGTTTGGACTTGGAAAGTTAAGAGCAAATTGTAATAAATTGCTTGGACAGCAGCAGTAATGTGATTTTAGAAAATCACTATAAATTGTTGGTGTGGAATTATAGGCTGAATAAAATATGTAATCAAAGCTTAGTTGGTCTAGTTTCTTATAAAAGAGACTGTGGAAGCAAAGAAATTTCCTATAAAGAGATATTTAAAGTTGTACGGGACAGTGTCGGAATGACTCCGAAATCCCCTGTTCTGTTTTTGGAAAATCATTATAATTTGTACAAAAATGGTTATAAGATAAGATTTATATGCTTAGACTCCTTAATGAGTCTAGTTTCAAATGGAATCAAAAAGAACCCATTATGAATTCTGTACAATGAAAAATTTGATCCGTAGTGAAGAGTGGTCAGATTAGTCAAACAGTGAAACAGGGGAAACTTTAAGAAAAATCTGGTATTGATTGGCCACACCTAAAATTCTGAAAATTTTATGGATGAAGGATACATGAGTCTACATTTGGGGAAAATTAACGGCAATTGATTTTGAGTTTTGTAGCTCCAGTTATAAGCAATTTAGTGACTGTTGCTCAGGAAAAACTGCTTGTAGGGAATGGGTGATTTTGTTGTAAACTTTGATGAAACTATTTGAGTTGCTTATGAGCTATTGCTGAAATTCATGTACAAGAAAAATATGAAATATGTATGAGATGTATATATGTGATAAGGCCTAATGGCCGATGTGATGAATGTGAAAGTGTATATATGTGATAAGGCCTAATGGCCGATGTGATGAATGTGAAAGTGTATATATATGTGATAAGGCCTAATGGCCGATGTGATGAATGTGAAAGTGTATATATGTGATAAGGCCTAATGGCCGATGTGATGAATGTGAAAGTGTATAAATATGTGATAAGGCCTAATGGCCGATGTGATGAATGTGAAAGTGTATGTATATGTGATAAGGCCTAATGGCCGATGTGATTAATGTGAAATATATGTGTGATATGTTTATGTGGTAAAGCCGAATGGCTAATGTGAATGTTGTAACATGTGATTAAATGTACATGAAACTTGGAAATATGTTCTGGGTGAGACCCGATGACTACGTGTGGAGATTATGTCCGGGTAAGACCCGATGACTACGTGTGGAGATTATGTCCGGGTAAGACTTCGTGATAAGAATTTCTTATAAATATACGCAATGCGAAAGGTTAAACAGGTATGTACTCCAAGTTTATATATGATGCACACGAGAGCAATCTATGGGACTATTCCTATGATTATGTGACATCGGTTTAGTGTGAGAGTTTATCTGCCTATTGTACATGATGAGATGTGCATATTCGGAAAAGGGGGATAGTATGCCCGAAGGAAGAGTGAAATAAAAATACGAACAACTATGTTATAATTTGGTTGTTATCTGTTGACACTGCTTAAAACTTACTAAGCATTGTAATGCTTACTCTGTTTACTTTGTTTCCTCTGTTTTATAGATCTCATTGAAGCTCTTGGCTCGGGATCACAAAGAACCAATCACACTATCACTACCCACTGTTTGGTACTGCTACATTTTGGAATATCTTATGGCATGTATGGAATAGACTAGTAGTGAGAGGATATTTTGGTCAATGTATAGGACTACCCCTTTTGTTGTGGGTCATGGACCCTTTGGATTTGTATAATTTTAGATAGCCATGCAAAAATGGCTTATAAATATTTTGGGCATAATGTTATAATCATTCGATATGTATATGCTCATTAAGAGGCATGGAAATGTTTGGCAACGATCAGCCATTAGAATGGTTCATCATGATTATATTTTGGACTATATATGCATGAGGGTTAGTTGAGTCATAGAAACTATGTGTTAGATAAAGTCTACCCTAAAAATAGATGCTGGCAGCAGCAGAGATGTGGATGTGAAAAATCACTAAAAATAGTAAAGATAGAAATAAATAGTGAATAAATTATGTAAATGAGCCTTGATGAATCTACTTTCATATGGAAGAAATGAAACGGTCATATGAGTTGTATGTTAAGAGATAATTAGGTTTTCGTGAAACAGGGCCAGAACGGTTTCTGGAATCCCTGTTCCAGCTTTGGAAATTCATTGTAAATTAACCAGAGATAATTAGAGTCATGCCATATATGTATAGATTCCTCTTTGAGTCTAGTTTCTATAGAAACAAACGGCATCAGTATTTAAGCCCTGTACATGGAGATATCCCATTCATAATGCATGGAGGTCAGTGTAGTCGAACCCTGGAATAGGGGAGACTTTAACTAATAAACTGTACTAATTGGCCTGACCAAAAATTCTAAGAAAAAATATGTAGATGAACATATGAGTCTAGTTTCAGGGAAAAATTACGAATCTGATTTTCGAGTTGTGGAACTCAAGTTATGATTTTTAAGGTGACAGTGACGCAGTTAGCCACCGTCTGGAAAATTTTTAATTGAATGCGAGAGTAAATGAATTAGTCGGTTAGCACCTCGTGTTCGACTCCGGTAACGGTCTCGGGTACGGGGTGTTACACTATGTGTGTGAGATATCCCGAGTATCCTTTAGTATTCCAAGTGGTTCAACGGGAAACTTAACGGCAATGTTTAAGTTGTGAAAGACTATGGTATGTTGTGAAAGATTAAAGTCACAAGTTGGTACAGGTATGTACATAAAACCCATGCTTAATGAGCTAGATATGTGATGAACCCTCGGTGTGGTATGATGTTAAGGTTTTAATAACATCTATGTTAAGTTTGATTATGAAATTTTACAATGATATTATGTTAATTTACTTCATGTTAAATTTATGCTAAAGTGTGTATGATGCCTATTATTTGCATAGAAACTTACTAAGCTTTAAAGCTTACTCCCCTTTCTTTTTCCCTTGTCTTATAGTGTCACCAAGCCATCTTAAGGATCGAAGGCTGTCGGAGATCCATTCACACTATCAAATTATCATTTTGGGTACTTATGATTACAATATTCTGAGCTATCGCATGTATAGGGACTTGGTCGTTTTATTATGTGTCATATTTGATTTGGTCAAATGTGTTGGCTTATAATGGTTGTTGATTCATTTTGTAAATGGCCATTGAAATTGGCTAATATTGGTTAACTATATATGAAAATGAACATGTATTTCATGAATGTGGATTTTGCATGGTTTAAAATGTTAAGTATGAGATGTTGTATGTGATAGGAAATAGCCTGTAATTAATGTGTGGATAACTTGGTTGTGGCTGAATTGGTTGTACGTATATACCTCGATTTGTGTTGCTTGTTGTTGTGTAGGTTGGTGCAAGTAAGGGTGGAAAAATGGCTTGGTAAATAGCCTTATTTTTGTCCATATAGGTGGACACACGAGCTTGTGTCTAGGCCATGTGTGACACACGGCTTGCCCCATGGGTACCCCAGGGGACATACGGCTGTGTAACATGACCGTGTGTCACACACAGCTGAGACATATGCCCGTGTCTCTACCCGTGTGGACAAAAATAGGATATTTGTAAAGCCAATTTGCCACCCTAATCTCAAGCACACAAAATAACCAAATTTGGTACCATTTCATCACATATATAGGTATTCAAAACATGCAATTTCATATACATTTCATGCCATTTATACTTCATCTTTTTCATTACTCAATTACACAACCAACAACATGCCAAATCAAATTGATACTTTAACTAATATCCATAATTAAATACAACCCAAATCATCAAGCAATTACTAAACTGAAATGGTATCCAAACCTCATCTTAAATTATACCAAAACTTACCATTTCTTAAACATAACACATCATTAACAATTCACTAAATACTTATTCATCAACCCATCAAAATAACCATATAGTATCTACCAAAACATAAGGCATCATAAATACATCACATATCACATATTAACTCGTAACATAAGTAAAGTTCAACTTCATCAACAACACCATTTACAAGCCAACTCACATGGCTAAATTGACAACTGAAAACATATCAAGATGACTCTAGCCTATACATGCCATATACCATATATACAAAGCTTCCAAAAATACCAACGAGCTAATCGATAGTGTGATGACTTTTCCCGACAATCCCAGAGTCCGAGCTAGCTTTGATGATTTATAAATACATGAAAAGAACATACAAAGTAAGTTTTAAGAGCTTAGTAAGCCATATACAAATAATCATAACACATGAGATAAACTTAAACCAATTCATCCATAGAAAGATCATACAAATCACAGTTTCATTTCATAAATCACATTTAGTTCACTTGTTCATAGTTCACTTGAATGTAATCACATTTCATTCTCTTATAATTCACATGTCATCAACATACTCACCTTTCATTCTTGAACAACATGTACATTTTATACGTACCTAAATCAAATACTCATTCACATATTAATTCCTTTCTCGATAATGCCCCTTGAACTGTTTGGAATCGATAAGGATACTCAGATAACTCATAGAACTGGTACATTGCCATATCCCAGATATGGTCTTTCATGTTATCAAATATCGATCTCACTATCCAAGACAGGGTCTTATATGAAATTATATACGATACCAATGTCTTAGAGACGGTCTTACATATAAATCTCAAATCAATGCTGATGTTCCAGACATGGTCTTACACGATATCACATCTTGGAATCCTATGTCATGACTTATGTATCCTATTCTATTCCTATGGTTCGTACGGGACTTGCAGACGTCGTAACACTGTCGATGCTTTCCCAATTTCACATATTAATCTTCCATGGCCATTCATTACATTTCAATATCATATAAACATGAATAAATCAATTCAAATACATTTATTTGCATATGAACTTACCTCATAGTCAAAATAGACGAATTGGATCGATTACTCAATAACTTTTAATTTTCCCCGATCCAAATCTGATTTCTTTCTTTCAGGATCTATATAAATTCAATATTAACTCTTTTATTCCTCAATTCATTCAATTTCATCCAAAGCACACAATTTCGTGCATTTTACACGTTAACCCTTATAATTTCATATTTTCTCAATTTAGTCTCTATTTCACAAAATCAAAATTTACACAATTTCTTTCTAATTTCATGCTAGCCGAATTTCATATAGCTTCATATCAGTCCATATTTTTATTTAGTTCATACATTTAACTACACATTTTACACTTTTCACAAATCAGTCCTTTTTATGCAATTTCACTAAAAATTACTTTACAAAACATGATAATCTATCAACAAATACTCATTTTCTATCATCAAACATTCAAGAAATCAAACATTCATCAATGGAAATTTACAAAATCACCAAAAAATTCAGAAATTAAGGTGCGAGCTAGCTAGTACTCAAAGCAATGGTCACAAAAACATAGAAATCATCAAAAACTGAGCAAAGAACATACCTTAATCAAAGATATGCTAGCCGAATATCAAAGCCCTAAAATGATTTCTTCTTCACTTCATATTCGGTTGAAAAAGATGACAAAATGTCAAATTTTAACTTTGTTTTATTTAATTACCCTTAATTGCCAAATTAAAAATTTAACCTTAATTAATACCACCAAAAATTCATGATATAATGCCCATTAATGTCTATTAACACTTTTAACTTATAGCATGCCACTTTTTCATTTTACGCGATTAAGTCCTTTTTTCTCAAATTAACCACTTAAACAATAAACTTAAAATACAAAACTTTCACACATACATATTCACATGCTATAAACATCAAAAATAATATTAAAATAATTTTACGACCTCAGATTTGTGGTTTCAAAACCACTATTATGATTTAGCTAAAGCCGAGCTTTTACAACTCTCCCCCATTAAGAATTTTCATCCCCAAAAATCTTACCGGCAAATTGGTTTGGATATTTCTTTCTTATAGCATCTTCGGACTCCCACGTAGCTTCTTCAACCCTATTTCGATGCCATAAGAATTTCACTAAAGAAAATTTCTTATTTCTCAATTCTTTAACCTCGCAATCTAAATTTTGGATCGGTTCTTCTTCGTATGTCATATCAGGCTTAATTTCAATCTTAGACGGAGAAATTACATGCAAGGGATTAAATCGGTATCGTTGAAGCATTGATACGTGAAATACGTTATGAATCTTTTCTAACTCAGGTGGCAACAATAATTTGTAAGCAACCAGCCCAATACGCTCAATAATCTCATACGACCCAATGAATCTCGGACTTAATTTGCCTTTACGACTGAATCAGAGTATTTTCTTTCATGGAGATACTTTCAAAAACACTTTATCCCTGATCTGAAACTCAATATCTTTCCGTTTCAAGTCTGCGTACGATTTCTGACGACGCTGCTTTTAGACTTTCATGAATCACTTTTACTTTCTGTTCAGTCTCTTTGATCAAATCAACCCCGTGTATCTTATTCTCACTGAGCTCGGTCCAATACAAAGGTGTTTGGCATTTGCGACTATACAATGCTTCGTAAGATGCCATTTTAATACTCAATTGAAAGCTATTATTATACGCAAATTCAATCAATGGCAAATATCGTTCCCACGTACCTTCAAACTCAAGAATGCAACATCTCAACATATCCTCAAGTATTTGAATAATCTGCTCGGATTGACCATCTGTTTACAGATGAAAAGCGGTACTAAATTGTAGCTTTGTACCCAGTGCATCTTTCAATTTCTTCTAGAAACACGATGTAAATCTCGGATCTCTATCCGAAACAATAGAAATAGGTACTCGTGCAATCTCACAACCTAGTAAATATACAACTCAGCTAACTTGTCGAGCGAAAAATCCGTATGCGCAGGAATGAAATGAGCTGATTTTGTCAGTCTATCAACAACCACCCATATCGCATCTTTCTTACTCGGAGACAGGGGCAAACCAGACATAAAATCCATCGTGATTCTATCCCATTTCCACTCAGGAATCATAATCGGCAGTAGTAACCCAAACGATACCTGATGCTCAGCTTTGACTTGCTGACAGATTAAAGATTTTGAAATGAATTTAGAGATATCAAGCTTCATACCAGACCACCAATAAAGCATTTTTAGATTGTTATACATTTTCGTAATTCCCAGATGAATAGATAACCGACTACTATGAGCTTCGTTTAAAATCATCTGAATCAACTTTGAATTTCTCAGGACACAAATTCGGCTTCTGAATCTTAAACAGTCATCATCATCAACTCGAAACTCATTCAAATCACATTAAGCTCTTTTAGCTAACAATTCATTATCAACTTTCTGAGCTTCAAAAATTTGTTGTAGAAACAATGGTCTCGCTTTCAACTTAGCTACAATCAAACTGTCCTCAGAAAGAGCTAACTGAGTATTCACTGCACGTAAAGCAAATAGGGATTTTTAGCTTAAAGCATCAGCAACGATATTAGCCTTTCCCGGATGGTAGTCGATCACAAGCTCGTAATCTTTCCACAATTCCAACCATCTTCATTATCACAAATTCAGATCTTTCTGAGTCATTAAGTATTTTAAGCTCTTGTGATTAGAATAAATATGACATTTCTCACCGAACAGATAGTGGCGCCAAATTTTCAATGCGAACATGATAACTGCTAACTCTAAATCATGCGTCAGGTAATTCTTTTCATGCGGTTTTAATTGTCTTGAGGCATAAGCTATAACTTTGCCTTCCTACATCAAAACACAGCCTAGACCATTCAACGATGCATCACTATAGATTACAAATTCTTTACCCGATTTTGGCTGAACTAACACTGGAGCTTCAGTTAATAAAGCTTTCAGCTGATTGAAACTTTTCTGGAACTTGTCCGAGCACTCAAACTTAACATCTTTCTGAAGTAGTCTTATTAACGGAGTTACAATCATAGAAAAACCTTTTACGAATCATCTGTAATAACATGCAAGTCCTAGAAAACTTCAGAGTTTGGATACATTTCTCAGAGGCTTCCAATCCAATATTGCTGAAATCTTACTCAAATCTACTCGAATATCCAATGCTGACACAATATGCCCCAGAAAACCAACTTCACGCAACTAGAATTCACATTTATTGAATTTTGCAAAAAGCTATTTATCTCTCAAAATTTTGTACCACTAATCTCAGGTGTTCAGTATGTTCGAATTCATCACGGGAATAAATCAATATGTCATTTATAAACACAACAACAAATCTATCCAAATACGATCTGGAAATCTGATTCATTAGATCCATAAAAATAGTAGGTGCATTCGTTAGTCCGAAAGGCATAACTAAAAACTCATAATGTCTATACCTCGTTCGAGAATCAGTTTTTGGCACATCAGAGTCTTTAACTCGCAACTGATAGTAACCTGATCTCAGATCTATCTTTTAAAACAGTGTAGCCCCTTTTAATTGATCAAAGAAATCATCAATTCATGGAAGTGGATATTTGTTCTTGATTGTCACTTTATTGAGCTGTTGATAATCGATGCACATTCTCATAGTTTCGTCTTTCTTTTTCACAACAAAACCGGTGCACCCCAAGGCGAGAAGCACTGTCGTGCAAATCCTCTATCTGTCAAATCTTGCAACTGAGCTTTCAACTCTTTTAATTCGGTCAGTGCCATACTATACGGAGCTATTGATATAGGAATTGTTCCCGGCACTAACTCAATATCAAACTCTACCTCTCGGATCGGTGGCAAACCCGGTAACTCTTCAGGAAACATATCAGGATATTCGCACACAACTGATACAGATTCAATCTTCCTTTCAGTCACTTTCGTATCAAGCACATAAGCTAAATAAGCTTCACAACCCTTATTCACATATTTTCGACATTGAACAAATCACTACCGGCAAACCATTCAAATCATTAAACTCAATCTGAATTATCTCATCATTCTGACATCTTAGATCAATTATCTTTCATCTGCAGTTCACTATCACATCATGCAATGTTAACCAATCCATACCCAGAATTATATCAAATTCGTTGAATGGCAACAACATCAATTCAGCCAGAAAACATGAATCTCGAATCATCAACGGACTATTCTTGCATACTTTATCAACCCATACACATCTGCCTAAGGGGTTCGATACTCTAATCACAAATTCAGTAGACTCTACAGGCAAAGTCTTACTGGATACTAAAGTTTCACATATATAAGAATGAGTCGATCCTTGATCTATCAATGCAATTACATTAGTATCATAAAGAGTGAATGTACCAGTAATAACATCTAGTGATGAAGTCTTTTTCGTGAGCGCGAATAGCATAAGCTCTAGCAAGTGCACAAGCCTCAGATCTAACAGCAGTGTCTTTAGTTCCCTTTTGGCTACTACTCACATTACCAGTGTTTCTGGGTGGTTTACCTCTAGTTGCAATGTTACTCGACCTCGTATTCTGTACTGTATCTTGCTCGGTGAACTCAGGACATTCACAAATGAAATGATCTGTTGCTCCACATTTGAAACAAGCTCGATCATTCAATCTAAAGTTGTTGGGATGTCATTTACTGTAATGTTTGCACTCAGGTTGATATGATATAACGTTACCAACACTAGCCATAGAGGTAGCTTTTGAACTTACAGGTGGTCTGTCTCGATCACGTCTAGAATAACCCACAGTAGCCTTTGAACAGCTAAAATCATCTCAGAATTTCTTTGATGGCATCTGAAATGACTTACCCGATGATCTTTTACGTATCTCTCTAGCATCTGAGTCGGCTTTTCTTTTCTCTTTCCCGAGTTCTTCAGCTTTACACGCTCGTTCAACAAGCACAACAAACTCTTTTATTTCCAGAATCTCGACTAACAGCTTGATGTATTCATTCAAACCATCCTCAAATGTTTTACACATTAATGCTTTATTCAAAACACATTCTCGTGCATATTGACTTAATCTCACAAATTCTTGTTCATATTTTGTAATAAACATACGGCCTTGTTTCAACTTAAGAAACTCTTTATGTTTTTGATCTATGAAGCTCTGACTGATGTACTTCTTTCTAAACTCAGTCTGAAAGAACTCCCAAGTAACTCGTTCTTTCGGAACCACTGATATCAACGTTTTCCACCAATGGCACGTTGTATCTCTCATAAGTGAAATAGCACATTTAAAACATTCATCAGGAGTACATAACATTTCATCAAACACTTGTATCTTATTCTCAAGCCAAAACTCAGCTCTCTCAACATCATCATTAGTAGCAGCACGAAACTTTTCAGCCCTATATTTTCTAATTTTATCAACCGGAGGCTTACTCAATTGAATTGGATTCACAACTTGTGGCATGACAGGGACTTGTGAAGGATTATGCGGGGGTGAAGGTTGTGGAGTAACCAGATTAGTTCTAATATACTGAGTGAACCAGTCATTCATCATCTAGAATAAGGATTGCTTAGCTTCTCCCTCATGGCTACTCGTAATCGGCCTAGAATCAACCAGTGCTACCCCGCGAGCAAGAGCGGGTGCATTACTCTCCACATTATCAACTATGGCTTGATCGAGATCCATTTACTATACGATAAACACATTTTAACTGTCAGGAATCATCACACTATCATAGTTTATATATATGGCATGTATAGCTAGACTCACACACACTACGTTCGTCCTAGAATCGACTAAACCGTAGCTCTGATACCAATTAAATGTAACACCCCTAACCCATATCCGTCGCTGAAATAGGGTTACGAGGCATTACCAAAAATCACACATAATTCACATTCATTCATACATTCATAAAAAAAAAATCTATTCATATCAATCACATTATCCCTTGTAAGGTCCTACAATACCTTAAAACATGTTTAGAAGTGGTTCAAGACTAAACCAATAACACTCACAAACTTTGGGAAACATAGAAAATTTTCAAAAATATAAGGGTCACATACCTGTGTGAACAGGCCGTGTGCCTCACATGGCTACCAGACACGTGCCATAGACCATGTGAAAATAGGGCATACATGTTAACTTGCGCCACGCGGCCGATGACATACCAGTGTACCAGATCGTGTGAAATCTAAGAGGGTTACTGACTTGGGTCACACGGCCAACCACACGCACATCTGCCAGCCCGTGTGCCACACAAGACCAATAGAAACGCGTCTGTCTAAGCCATGTCAAAATTGTAGGGTATACTGACTTTAATTCGAAGTGTACCCCAGCGGATACACGCCCGTGTCTTTACCCGTGTAGACAAAAATAGGCCATTTGTAAAGCCAATTTGCCACCCCAATTTGAAGCACACAAAATAACCAAATTTGGTACCATTTCATCACATATATAGGTATTTAAAACATGCAATTTCATATACATTTCATGCCATTTATACTTTAACTTTTTCACTACTCAATTACACAACCAAAAACATGTCAAATCAGATTGATACTTTAACTAATATCCACATTTAAATACAACCAAAATCATCAAGCATTTACTAAACCAAAATGGTATCCAAACTTCATCTTAAATTATACCAAAACTTACCATTTCTCAAACATAGCACATCATTAACAATTCATTAAATACTTATTCATCAACCCATCAAAATAACCATATCATATCTACCAAAACATAAGGCATCATAAATACATCACATATCACATATTAACTCATAACATAAGTAAAGTTCAACTTCATCAACAACACCATTTACAAGCCAATTCACATGGCTAAATTCACCACTCAAAACATATCAATATGACTCTAGCCTATACATCCCATATACCATATATACAAAGCTTCCAAAAATACTAACGAGTTGATCGATAGTGCGATGACTTTTCCTGACGATCCCAGAGTCCGAGCTAGCTTCGATGATTTATAAAAACATGAAAAGAACACACAAAGTAAGCTTTAAAAGCTTAGTAAGCCATATACAAATAGTCATAACACGTGAGATAAACTTAAACCAATTCATCCATAGAAAGATCATACAAATCACAATTTCACTTCATAAATCACATCTAGTTCAGTTGTTCATAGTTCACTTGCATATAATCACATTTCATTCTCTTATAATTGAAATGTCATCATTTAAAACATACTCACCTTTCATTCTTGAACAATATGTATATTTTATACGTACCTGAATTGGATACTCATTCACATATTATCAAATATCGAATACTCGGATAACTCATAAAACTGGTACATTGCCATATCCCAGATATGATCTTACATGTTATCAAATATCGATGCCACTGTCTCAGTCAGGGACTTATACGAATTTATATACGATGCCAATGTCCCAGACATGGTCTTACACGTAAATCTCAAATCGATGTCGATGTCCCAGACATGGTCTTACACGATATCACATCTCGGAATACTATGTCATGACATATGTATCCTATTCTATTCCTTTGGTTTGTACGGGACTTTCAGACGTCGTAAAATTGTCAATGCATTACCAATTTCACATATTCATCATCCGTGGACATTAATTACATTTCAATATCATATAATCATGAAAAAATTAATTCAAATACATTTATTTGCATATGAACTTACCTCGTAGTCGGAATAGACAAATTGGATCGATTACTCGATAGCTTTCGATTTTCCCCAATCCACATCCGATTTCTTTCTTTTAGGATCTATATAAATTCAAAATTAAGTCTTTTATTCCTCAATTCATTCAATTTCATCCAAAGCACACAATTTGGGGTGTTTTACACATTAACCTCTATAATTTCACATTTTCTCAATTTAGTCTCTATTTCACAAAATCACAATTTACACAGTTTCTTTCTAATTTCATGCTAGCCGAATTTCATATAGCTCCATATCAGTCCATATTTTCATTTATTTCACACATTTAACCACACATTTTACACTTTTCACAAATTAGTCCTTTTTTTTTGCAATTTCACTAAAAATTACTTTACAAAACATGATAATCTATCAACAAATACTCATTTTCCATCATCAAACACTGAAGAACTCAAGTATTCATCAATGGAAATTTACGGAATCACCAAAAAAATTAGAAATTAAGGTACGGGCTAGCTAGCACTCAAAGTAATGATCACAAAAATGTAGAAATCATCCAAAATCGAGCAAAAACATACCTTAATCAAAGATTATGCTAGTTGAATTTCAAAACCCTAAATTGGTTTCTTCTTCACTTCATATTCGGTTGAAAAAGATTATAAAATTTCAAATTTTAACTTTGTTTTATTTAATTAACCTTGATTGCCAAATTACAAATTTAACCTTAATTAATACACCAAAAATTCATGATATAATGCCCATTAGTGTCCATTAACATTTTAAATGGGTTAATAACATCAAAAGGACCTCATAAATAACAAACCATAGCAAATAAACACTTTTAACTTATAGCATGCCACTTTTGCATTTTACGCGATTAGGTCTTTTTTCTCAAATTAACCACTTAAACAAAAAATTAACACACGAAACTTTCACACATATAGATTCACATGTTGTAAAAATAAAAAATAATATTAAAATAATTTTACGACCTCAAAATTTTGGTTTCAAAACCATTATTGCTATTTAGCTAAAATCGGGCTGTTACAAAGTTGTATGTAGGATATATTCGTGCTATGAGGGACTTCCTGGATGTCTTTCTCAAGGAACTACCTGGAATACTTCCAGATAGAGAGGTTGAATTCAACATTAATTTGTTACCAAGTACTGCTCCTTTGTCCATTACACCCTACCGCATGGCACTGAAGGAACTTGCAAAGCTAAAAGCTTAGCTTCAGAAACTTCTTGATAGAGGGTTCATCCGACCAAGTGTGTCTCCGTGGGGGCACCAATACTGTTTGTTAAGAACAAGGATGGATCAATAAGAATGTGCATAGATTACTGACAGCTGAATAAGTTGACGGTAAAGAATAAGTATTTGCTACCAAGGATCGACAATTTATTCAACCAGTTCCGTGGGGCATCTATTTTCTCTAAGATTGATCTCTATTCTGGTTACCATCAGCTCAAGGTTAAAGAGACTGATGTGCACAAAATCACCTTCAAGACTCGTTATAGACATTATGAGTTTTTGGTGATGCCTTTTGGATTAACGAATGTCCCCGTAGCATTCATAGACTTAATGAATCGGGTGTTGCAACTGTATTTGGATCAGTTTGTGGTAGTTTTTATTGATGACATACTAATTTATTCCAAGACTAAATCGGAGCATGACAATCACCTCCGCATTGTTCTCCAGATACTTTAAGAAAAATAGTTGTATGCTAAGTTTACCAAGTGCGAGTTTTGGTTGTAAGAGGTTTCTTTTCTTGGACATGTAGTGAGTGTTGAATGGATCCAGGTTGATCCCAAGAAAATAGAAGCTATAGTAGAATGGGAACAACGGAGAAATGTACATGAGCTTCAGAGTTTCTAGGGTTTAGTAGGTTACTATCGAAGGTTTTTCGAGGGATTCTCTTTGATTGCGTCGCTTTTTGTAACACCCCTCACCCATATCCGACACTGGGACAGGGTTCGAGGCTCTACCGGACTTAAACATAAACATTCATACAAAACTGGCCATAAAATTTTGCCAAAATTAAAATCATTCATTAACATACATATCGTCCCTTTTATGGGCTCTCGAGGCCCAAAACATACATTGGGTGTGGTTCGGGACTAAACCAAGAACTTTTAGAACTTACATAATAATTAGAAAATTTTCTTATTTTGGAGGGTTACACATCGTGTGGGTAGGCCGTGTGGCTTGGGACATGCTCGTATCCTGGGCACGTGTAACTTTATGTTTATGACATCATCAACAAAATAGAGTCACACGTCCAAGTCACATGCTCGTGTGCTTAGGCCATGTGGCAAATTAAACTCTAAAAAAATCAAGTGCAGACTTCACACGGCCATGGCACACGACCATGTCCTGAGGCCATGTCCTTCACACAGTTGAGACACACGGCCATTTATCTAACAGTTTGTTTACTACAGGGCATTCTGTTTTACTTAATTAGGGTGCAGGGGACACACAATCGGGTCACATGCCCATAGGGCAGACCGTGTGTCACACATGGCCTAGACACATGCCCGTGTGTCTACTCGTGTGGACAACTTTGATGTAACACCCCCACGCCCGATACCATCACTGGAGTCGAGCTTGAGGGGTTACCGAACATAATTTATCAATTTAAGAACTTCAAATCATTTGTTTCTACATTCACAGCTTTCTAGCTACTCGCGTCATAGTTACAAGAAAAATCATATCTGGAGTTATGAAACTCGAAATCAAGATCCGTAAATTTTCCCTAAATCTACACTCATATTTACTAATTTTATTATAGAATTTTTGGTTGGGCCAATTAGTACATTTTATTAGTTAAAGTCTCCCTTGTTTTAGGATTTGACTGCTCTGACATATGTGTATTATGAATCAGATATCTCTCTATACAGAATTTCAATGACTACAAAGTTTGTTTTTCTTAAAACTACACTCAATAAGGAATCTGTAAATATAAAGAAAAACTTCTAATTATTTTTTTAAAATTTATTATGAATTTTTAAAGTCAGAAAAGGGGATCCAGAAATCACTCTAGCCCTATTTCACAAAAGTTTAAATATCTCATAAAATATAATTTATATGCCTGTTTTGTTCAATCCACATGAAAATATACTCATTAAGATTCAATTTCATAACTTACTCATTATTTAGTTCCATTTATACTATTTTTAGTGATTTTTCAAATTCATGTCATTCTTTGCAGCAATATTCTGCTTTTAAGGCAAGTTTTATCTTTCCATGAATTTTTATGAACTAGATAACCTATTAAACTTCCATAATATCAAACATGATCTAAATTAGCCATCACCATAACTTATCAATATCAAACATTTTCTCAACCAAACATGGCCATATCATAAAATTATTTACACAAAATAGGTATATTGCTATACATGCCATACTTAAGTAGTTGTACAAGCCATTTACCAAGATAAAAGTCCTTTGGATAGTGTGATCGAACTTTCGACCGTCCCGCTTCTGAGCCGCTTGTTCAAAACTACAGTGAATGAAAAGGAAGGAGTAAGCATAAATGCTTAGTAAGTTCATATGTAAATAACAAGTAACATAACAATACAAATATACCAAACAACTTTAGCATGGTATCACCAAAACATATATCACATTTCTAAACATCATTCATCATCTTACCACCTTATCGTTGTTGTATCTATTTTCAACCTGAGGGTTAAGAACATACCTGTCCAAAGTGTCCATTTCACAACACTTACCAAAACGTCACTTGCATCTTAAGTGTTCTTCCATTTCACTAGAAATTTCACCCGTTGAATACATCGAAATACAACTCGAGATACGGATAATTTGCACATAAGTGCCTCATATGTAATCAAGAAATCATGTAACCCGCCCTAAGTGAACTCGGACTCAACTCAACGAGCTCGGGCGTTCGCATCCATAAGTGAACTCGGACTCAACTCAACGAGTTCGGATGCCTAGTTACATCTCACGAACTCGGACTCAACTCAACGAGTTCGGACATTTGCATCCATAAGTGAACTCGGACTCAACTCAACGAGTTCGGATGCTCAACCATTCTAGTGACATGTCACTTGTATCCTAATCTATTCCTAAGGTTCAAACGGGCTTTTTTCCTCGATCTCACATTTGCCGTCTTCCATGGAATATCGGAACCGATACTCGGTAGCAATTCATATTTATCAAGTAGTAAACATAATTTGCATATTACTCAACATTAACCACAAAGCATAATATTTCACGATTAAAAATCAGCATATCATATAATTAACATTAATAACTTAAAAATAACATTTATGCTACATTATTTATACATGCCTTGGTACCAAAATATAAAGATTTTGCAATTTTGGTCCACAATCTTTTCTTTTCCTCGATCGCGACTGGAATCTTGTTTCTCTTGATCTATAGTGCCAAATTAATCTTATTTAATACATACATTCATCAAAACAGCATTTAATACGAACTTTGGAAAAATTACACTTTTGCCCCTAAACTTTTACATAATTACACTTTTGCCCCTAGGCTCGGGAATTAAACTTTATTCCTTATTCTTATGTTTTATAACATGCTGATCACTTTTCCCTTCTATGGCAACATCAAATTCTCTCTCTAACATATACTTGTGACTATTAGGTATTTTTGCCGATTAAGCCCTTTTACTCGTTTTCACTCAAAACCGAGTAGCACAAGTTGTCTAACATAATTTAAAACCTCATATTCTATCATAAAACATCAAAATACACAAATTTCACCTATGGGTATTTTTCCAAATATAAACCCTAGGTTGAATTATAGCTAACATAAGCTTAATCGAGCTACGGATTCCAAAACGTAAAGAACATTAAAAGCGGGCTTGGAATCACTTACTATGGAGCTTGGAAGCTTGAAACAAACCCTAGCTATGGAGAACCCTTGAAATTTCGGCCTAATGAAGAAGATGGACAAAATTGGCTTTTAATTTTGTTTTAATTCATTTTAATAACTAAATGACCAAAATACCCTTACTACTAAACTTTCCAAAAATTCCTTCCATGTCCTAATTTTGTCCATGAACTTAAAATTGGTCAAATTGCTATTTAAGACCTCCTCATTAATATTCCAAAACAATTTCATACTAAAATCTTCTAGAATGCAAGTTTTGCAACTTATTCGATTTAGTCCCTACTTTCAATTTAAGCACTTTAGGCATAGAATTTCATCACGAAATTTTCACACAATCATGCAATCATATCATAATCATCAAAATAATTATAAAATAATTATTTCTATCTCGGATTTGTGGTCACGAAACCACTATTCCGATTAAGCCCTAATTCAGGATATTACAACTCTCCCCCCCTTTTAAGGATTTTCGTCCTCGAAAATCTTATCGGTAAATAGGTGTGGATATTGGTTTCTCATAGTTTCTTCAGGTTCCCATGTAGTCTCTTCTACCCCATGCTTTTTCCACAACACTTTCACAAGTGCAACACTTTTATTTCTTAGTTGTTTGACTTCTCGAGCTAAAATCTTAATCGGTTCTTCTTCATAAGTCATATCCGGTCGCAGTTCAATTTCTGTCGGTGAAATTATATGTGAAGGATCCGAACGATCTTGGCGTAACATAGATTCGTGAAACACATCATGAATCTTCTCTAATTCGGTGGTAACGCTAGCCGATATGCTACCGTCCAACTTTTCAATTATTTCATACGGTCCAATAAAACGCGGACTTAACTTGCCCTTTCGTCCAAATCTAAGGACTTTCTTCCATGGAGACACTTTCAAAATACCTTATCACCAACTTGAAACTCCATTTCTTTTCGTTTCAAATCCGTATAAGATTTCTATCTATCTGAAGCAGCTTTCAAACAATCTTGAATCACTTTCACCTTTTTTTCGGTTTCTTTTATTAAATCAACTCCATAAATCTGATTTTCCTTGAGTTCAGTCCAATACAATGGCGTCCGACATTTACGACTATATAATGCTTCATAAGGTGCCATCTTCAAACTCGTCTGATAACTATTATTATAAGCAAATTCTACCAATGGTAAGTACCTTTCCCAACTATCTTGAAATTCCAATACGCAACATCTGAGCATGTTTTCAAGAATCTGAATTACTCTCTCTGATTGTCCATCAGTTTGTGGATGAAAGGCAGTGCTGAAATTTAACTTTGTACCTAATGCCTCTTGCAACTTTTACCAAAATCATGAGGTAAACCTCGGATCTCTATCCGAAATGATTGACAAAGGTATCCCATGAAGTCTAACAATCTTTCGGATATACAATTCAGCCAACTTATTAAAAGAATAATCTGTACGTACCGGAATAAAATGAGCCGATTTAGTCAGTCTGTCAACTATTGCCCAAATGGCATTTTTCTTCCCTGGAGTTAACGGCAACCCTAATATAAAATCCATAGTAATCCTTTCCCATTTCCATTCAGGAACCATAATAGGCTTAAGTAATCCCGAAGGTACCTGGTGTTCAGCTTTCACTTGTTGACAATGTAACACCCCTTACCCGTTCTCAAATCACACCTAACAGGATACAAGGTATTACCAGAATATAACACATACCATTAAACATAACAGAGATATAAATATGTCATCCAATTTGATAGTGCATCGTATAACATATGTCTTGAACAATATTAGCCAACTTTAATGGCTTGTACAAAGTAGCTGGTCGAGTAATCAGTAACTAATATTTTAAACCTAGACAAATATGACACGTAACAAAATAATTAAGCCTACTATACATGCCATAATTCAAAACGTTTAGTTCAAATACCCTAAAGTATGATAGTGCGGGTAGATCTTCACGATCCTTAACTCCCGAGCAAGCCAAGGACACTATAAGACAAAGAGAGAAACAAAGTAAGCTTATAGCTTAGTAAGTAAGTATGTAAATACTAATTAAAGAATCTAACATGTTTACACAACAATTCAAGTATATCTACTTTAACTTCACTATTCATTCCACTTTGATTAAGTTGTCTCTCTGCGCGTCATATTCACTAAATAAATCATAACTCGAGTTACAAAACTCGAAATTTAAATACGTAAAATTTCCTGAATCTAGACTCATAAAGCTTTTTGCTAATTTTTTCTATAATTTTGGTTCAGCTGATTAGTACAGTTTATTAGTTAAAGTTTCCCTGTTACACACTTCGACCGATCGACCTCTTTCACTACGAATTGAATTTCTCTCAGTACACAATTCAAACAACCCTGAAGTCTGTTTCATTTAAAACTAGTCTCAATAAGGAATTTAGACATGTAAACCATATTTCTTAATTTGCTTTGTACAATTTTTAATGATTTTTCAAAGTTGGAACAGGGGATCACATATTCATCCTGAGCAAGTCACATACAATTGTAAATATCTCAAAATATAGAATTCCTTTGCTTGCTCTGTTTCTTTTATATGAAAGTAGACTCATTAAACTTTAATTTCACATCTCATTCAACCTCTAATTATATTCCTCCTATTTTTGGTGATTTTTCAAAATCACGTCACTGCTACCATCTAAAAACAGTTTTAATGCTAATTTCACTCTTTCACACATTCTTTATGCTAACCTCATTTTATCTTATATATGTATATACCACAAATCATTTTCCCACATTTCATTCACCATAAGTGTAGGTCCAAACCATAATATCACCACAAAACCATCCCGTTGAACAATTTGGATCAATCCTCGATATTTAATGGTTTCACAGACACACCCCACCATCATACTTCGTTTAGTTCGGCTCTCTTGTACACATGGTGAACACTTAGTACCACTCATGCGACCTAACCGATTTGTCTCGTAGCTCTCTTGTCTACATGGTGTCCTTCACTTGGAATCACGCATGCGACCTAGCTACATTTATCTTTCACGTAGCTCTCTTGTCTACATGGTGTCCTTCACTTGGAATCACGCATGCGACCTAGCTACATTTATCTTTCACGTAGCTCTCTTGTCTACATGGGATACATCTTGTATCACACATGTGACCTAGCTACTACAGGTGTCTCGTAGCTTTCTTGTACACATGATGTGCACTCAAAGATCATACATGTGACCTAGCTACGCCCTCTATTTCATTCGATCTCTCCTAATGTTCAACCGGATCTCTCTATATATTTATTTCCATTCTTCCAATAGTCGATTTATATTTTAACATCAGCTAGTATATTTATATAATAGGCTGAAATATAAGAATGTACATGAAATTATTGTAATATTTACATACAAACTTACCTTGGTACAAAATGTGGAAATTTTGCAATTTAGTCCAAAACTTTTCCTTCCCTGCTCGAGATCAATTCGCGTCTTTCTTGATCTATAATAACACATTTAGCTCATTTAATACTCATACTATTTATTTCAATCCAAAATCACATCATGGAAAAATTACATTTTGCCCCTAACTTTTACAAAATTACAATTTTGCCCCTAGGCTCGGAATTTAATTTCAGCCCTTATTCTTATATTTTATGATATGCTGAACATTTTCTCTTCTACAACAACATCAAATTCTCACTCTATCATATAGTTATGAACAATAGGTATTTTTAGCGATTATCTTGCTTTTACTCGTTTTCACTTAAAACCGAGTAGCACAAGTTATCTAACATAATTTAAAACCTCATATTCTATCATAAAACATCAAAATACACAAATTTCACCTATGGGTATTTTTCCAAATATGAACCCTAGGTTAAATTATTACTAGCATAAGCTTAATCGAGCTTCCGGATTCCAAAACGTAAAGAACATTAAAAGCGGGCTTGGAATCACTTACTTTGGAGCTTGAAAATTGAAGAAACCCTAGCTATGGAGAGAGGAGAATTGACAGCAACTAAGGAGGATGATGATCAATTTTGTTTTATTTTTCCCATTTTATTTCATTTAATATCCAAATGACCAAAATGCCCTCCTTACTAAACTTTCAAAAATTCCTTCCATGTCCTAATTTTGTCCATGAACTTAAAATTGGTCAAATTGCTATTTAAGACCTCCTAATTAATATTCCAAAACAATTTCATACTAAAAACTTCCGGGATGCAAATTTTGCAACTTATTCGATTTAGTCCCTACTTTCAATTTAAGCACTTTAGGCATAGAATTTCATCACGAAATTTTCACACAATCATGCAATCATATCATAAACCCCAAAATAATTATAAAACAATTATTTCTATCTCGATTTGTGGTCACGAAACCACTATTCGATTAGGCCCTAATTCGGTTGTCACAATTCTCCCCCTTTTGAGATTTTCGTCCCCGAAAATCTTACCCAAAAAGGGTTTGGGTCTTTGTTTCCTTATAGCTTCCTCGGGTTCCCACGTAGCCTCTTCTATCCCATGTCTGTGCCACAATACTTTCACTAAAGCTATACTTTTATTTCTTAACTGTTTAACCTCTCGAGCCAAAATCTTTATTGGTTTCTCCTCATAGGTCATATCCGATCGAATCTCAATTTCTGTTGGGGAAATCACATGTGAAGGATCAGAACGATAACGTCGCAACATTGATACATGAAACACGTTATGAATTCTTTCTAACTCTGCCGGTAAGGCCAACCGATATGCCATCGTCCAATTCTCTCAAGAATCTCAGACGCCCAATAAAACGCAGACTCAACTTGCCTTTTCGACTAAATCTCGAATCTTTTTCCATGGTGACACCTTCAAGAACACTTTATCACCCACCGAAATTCAATCTCTTTTCTTTTTAAATCGCATATGACTTTTGTCGATCTGAAGCGACTTTCACGCAATCCCGAATTACTTTTATTTTCTCTTCGGTTTCTTTAACTAGATCAACTCCATGAATCTGCTTTCACCGAGCTCGGTCCAATATAAAGGAGTCCGACACTTACGACCATACAAGGCTTCAGACGGTGCCATTTGTATACTTGATTGATAAGCTGTTATTGTAGGCAAACTCAATCAAAGATAGATATTTCTCCCAACTACCTCCAAATTCTAAAACACAACATCTAAGCATATCTTGAGTACCGGATTACTCTTTCCGCTTTGACCATCTGTTTGTGGATGAAATGCGGTACTAAAGTTCAATTTTGTACCCAAAGCTTCTTGTAACTTTTTCCAAAATCTCAAGGTAAATCTTGGATCTCTATCTGATATTATAGACATAGGTACTCCGTGCAACTTCACAATTTCAGCAATATATAATTCGGCTAATTTATCAAGTGAGTAATCGGTACGTACTGGTATAAAGTGGGCTGACTTTGTTAATCTATCAACCACTACCCAAATAGCATCCTTCTTTTTAGGAGTTAAAGGCAAACCGGTTACAAAATCCATGGTAATCTTGTCCCATTTCCACTCAGGCACCATTACCGGTTGAAGTAATCCTGAAGGCACTTGATGTTCAGCTTTTACTTGTTGACAGATCAAACACTTGGTTACAAATTCAGAAATGTCCTTTTCATACCGCCACCAATCTGACTTCTTTAAATCATTATACATTTTTGTGCTACCAGATGAACTGATAAACAGCCATTGTGCGCCTCATGTAATATTTTCTCAATCAATTTATCGTTTTTTCGACACATATCCTGTCTCGAAACATCAAATAGTCATCCGGTCCAACTCGAAAATCGAGTCGTAACTCGATTCGCATTGAGTTCTCTTGATCCGCAACTCACTATCATTCTTTTGAGCATCACAAATCAACTGGAGAAATAACGGTTTAGCTCTCATCTCGCTAAGATTGACCCATCATCGACAATGCTAACCCCGTGTTCATGGCTCTCAAAGTAAAAAGAAATTTTCGCTCAAGGCGTCAAGAACTACATTTGCTTTTCCGGATGGTAATCAATCACTAGATCATAATCCTTTAATAATTCAAGCCATCTTCATTGCCGCAGATTCGACCCTTTTGATTCATCAAGTATTTCAAACTTTTGTGATCGGTAAAAATTCGCATTTTCACCGTACAAATAATGTCGCCAAATCTTCAAGGCAAAAACAACAAAGGCGGTTCCAAATCATGTGTAGGATAGTTCTTCTCATGCGGTTTTAACTGTCTCAAGCATAAGCTACCACTTTACCCTCTTGCATCAACACACATCCAAGGCCCATCAATGATGCATCACTATAAATTACGAACTCCTTTCCCGACTCGGGCTGTACTAAAATTGGTGCTTCACTCAATCGTGCTTTCAACTTTTCAAAGCTTTGTTGACATTTATCAGTCCATTCGAACTTAACATTCTTTTGCACCAACTTAGTCATAGGAGAGGCAATCATCGAAAATCCTTCAACAAAACGTCTATAATACCCGGCTAAGCCTAAAAAGCTTCTAACCTCGGATACATTCTTGGGCGGTTTTGTAACACCCCGAACCCGAGACCATCGCCGGTGTCGGACACGAGGGGTTAACAAGCCAAGTTCACTTGTTTTGCCCATCCATTTGACATTTCGGTCGGGTTGGAAAACTGCGTCCTGTCAGCCTTAAAATCATATCTCGAGTTTCAAAACTCGAAACCGGTTTCAGAATTTTCCTGAATTTAGACTCATATATCCATCCATGGATTTATTTCTAGAATTTTTGGTTGGGCCAATTGGTACAGTTTATTAGTTAAAGTCAATACTTCACTTTTACGAGCCATTTTCGCATGGCCGTACATATATACATCACAACATATTCAACCAACAAGGGGTAGTCCTATACATGCCATTTCAAAGTTCAACCAAAATTTATACCAAAATAGAGGCGTGGATAGTGTGGATGACTTCGACTTTATTGATCCCAAATCCGATTGCTATCGAGCGAAATCTATAAAACAGAGAGCCAAAGTAACGGGGTAAGCATTTTTTTATGCTTAGTAAGTCTCAAGGAATATAATCAACTCTAATTACAGCAATACATTCACATAGCCAAATGCATCATTTCATTAATACACATTCTTACTTCACACTTCATCATTATATACTTTCACAAAGTATCAATCAATTCAATAACGAAATTCATTAGTCGATTGAGCGAATGTTGCTCAAACATGTCGACTTTCCAATGCACATATAACGTACCTTATCCTTTGGGCTTTTCGAGTGTACTAATTGAATTCATTACAGCAACCAACACTCACCTCCAGCCCAAGATTCTTGAATATAACCGGATATAATCACGTGCACAAATGCCTTCGGGTCTTAGCCCGGATAGAATAACTCGCACGAATACCTTCGGGTCTTAGCCCTGATATAGCCACTAGCACAATTGCCTTGGTCTTAACCCGGATATAATTTCCAGCATAATTGTCTTCGGGGCTTAGCCCGGATATCATTCAATTTCTCATGTACACATACATCAATAATCATTGGACATACATATTTCATTTTCGTTACTAAGGCTCAAACGCACATATATTCACAAGCATATTCGCCTTCTGGACTTAGCCCGTATCATTCAATTTCTCATACACACATAAATCAATAATCATACACATCCATACTTCATCTCACATAATTCAAGTAAGGTCACTTCTTGAGGACTTACCTCGGATGTTGTCGAACGGCTTTTTCGGCTATTCGATCACATTTTCCTTCCCCTTGTCCAATTGTGGCCCTCTTAGCTCTTGAGCTAATTCAAACAAATTTAATTTATTAAAACCTTATTGTGCTTGCTTATGGCCGAATATGACAAGGAGTTTAAATGGTCATATGGCCACTCTTTAGCTTGAATACACAATGGTCATGCACATTTTATACTACATCAAGCAATTCAATACAATTTATTTGAGCATCAAGGAAAAGCTAAGGCCTTCAATAGGCTACCCAAGGCGAATATTCATGTACATGTTGAGGCCAATTTTGCACTTAATACCTCACAAAACAGCATGCATTTTACTAGTTAATGCTTTGCACATTGGCCCAAAACTTATAATATAGCATCAAGCACTTATATGTGTGCTAGGTAATTGTGCTTGCAATTTCACAAGCATTCTTCCACATCTTCTTCTTTAAACCAATATATTCATCACTTACTTCATAGCCAAAACATCATGTGCAAACATATATATACAATATGAGCATGGCCGAATTTCAAGGTGTCCATAGCCATCCAAAAATACAAATTTTAACTAACATGCAAGAAGCATGAACCATGCTCATGAATGCATCATGGCGAATATGACAATCATGCTCCATTCAACTTCAATCATGGTTAAACACAAAAAGAAAACTCAAAATCTTACTCAAGAGTAGACAATCCATCATTGCATGCATCATCATCAAGCTTCACACTTGGCATGCAATGGCTTTATCACCATAACAACTTTGGCCAAATACCATTTCCATGGCATAACAAGGATTTGAGCCATGGCTAACATGCACATCAAATTAGCAACCAAACCATGCATGAAACTCCCAACACAACCTCATACATACCTTAATCTTGATACAAACTTAGCCAAATCTCCTTCTAGGTCTCTTCCAACCCAAGCATGAAGCAAAAATCCTCCCCCTTTTCCCTTAGTATTTTCGGCCAAGAAGATGAGAAAGGATGAACAAATTTTTCTTTTCTTTCTTTAGGACATTCGGCCAAAGTGTTTAGAATGGATGAACAATTTTTTTTTTTTTAATGCTAGTCTTTATTTTATGACTTCCTACATACACCACTAGCAAAACATGTTGGAAACATGTTCCCTTGCCCATAACCTTGTCATGGCCGGCCACTCCTCCTTAGGAAGGGGATTATTTGACATGCAACTCCACCTTTTTGTTAACATGTACTAACAAGCCATTTAAAATTAGCCTATCATATTTCACCATGTTTCACTTTGATCCCTATTTAATACTTTCTCATACAAATGGGTAAAATTAGAGAATGAAATTTCCACATATGCATGCACACACATAGTAAGCATAGAATATAACAATTAATTATTTTTATGACTCGGTTTAGTGGTCCCGAAACCACATTCCGGCTAGGGTCTATTTTGGGCTGTCACAACTCTCCCCCACTTAAGAAATTTTTGTCCCTGAAAATCTTACCGGTAAATAGGTTTGGATATCGCTCTTTCATAGAGTTCTCGGTCTCCCAAGTAGCTTCTTCTATCCCGTGCTTGAGCCATAACACTCTCACTAGCGGAACCCTCTTGTTTCGCAACTCTTTCACTTCTCGTGATAGGATACGAATCGGTTCTTCCTCATAACTCATATTAGCTTGAATTTCAATTTCTGATGGACTAATCACGTGCGATGGATCGGATCTATAGCGTCGAAGCATCGAAACGTGAAAGACATCGTGAACCTTTTTGAGTTCAGGGGGTAAAATCAAGCGATATGCCACTGGACCGACTCGCTCTGATATCTCATATGGCCCAATGAACCTCGGGCTCAACTTGCCCTTACGGCCAAACCTGAGTATCTTTTTCCAAGGCGATACCTTGAGAAACACTTTATCACCCACCTGATACTCGATATCCTTACGCTTCAGATCCGCGTATGACTTCTGACGATCGGAGGCTATCTTCAGACTTTCACGGATTACTTTCACTTTCTGTTCAGCATCCCTAATCAAATCCACCCCGAAAATCTTGCTTTCACCGAGCTCACCCAAAACAATGGTGTACGGCATTTACGAATCGCACAAGGCCTCGTAGGGTGCCATCTTAATACTTGATTGAAAGTTTGTTGTTGTAAGCGAATTCAATCAACGGCAAATACCGCTCCCATAAACCACTAAACTCGAGGACGCAACATCTTAACATATCCTCAAGTATCTGAATTATCCGCTCGGATTGACCATCGGTTTGGGGGTGAAAGGCGGTGCTGAAATGCAACTTGGTACCCAAAGCTTCTTGCAACTTTTTCCAAAATCGCGAGGTAAATCTCGGATCTCTAACCGACACGATGGAAATAGGCACCCCGTGTAATCTCACAACTGAGAAACGTACATTCCGCTAATTTGTCCATTGAAAATCCGTGACGTCAGGGGACAAAGTGGGTCGACTTAGTCAATCGATCTACCACGACCCAAACCGCATCCTTCTTACTTGCGACAATGGCGGTCCGGATACAAAGTCCATTGTGACTCGATCCCATTTCCACTCGGGTATCGTGATTGGTGAAGTAATCTCAAGGCACCGATGTTCCGCTTTCACTTGTTGACATATTAAACATCTCAAACAAAGTCGGAGATGTCTCGCTTCATACCATGCCACCAAAACCGACGTTTCAAATCATTGTACATCTTCGACTCCCGGGTGGATTGCCATTCGGCTACAATGGGCTTCATTCAGAATTATCGAAATGAGTTCAATTCTTTGGGACACACAGACGACTTTTGAACCTCAAACAATCGTCATCGTCGATTTGAAACTCCGAGTCCTTGTTCGAACACACGCAGCCCGCTTTGCAACCAACTCGTCGTTGACTTTCCGAGCTTCTCGAATTTGGTGTGTCAATAATGGTTTGGCTTTCAATTCAGCCACTAACACACCGCTCGGATCGATGCATACAAGTGCACATTCATCGCTCGTAAAGTGAATAACGATTTACGACTCAAGGCATCCGCAACCACATTCGCCTTTCCCGGTGATAGTCAATGATCACTCATAATCCTTTAACAGCTCGAGCCAACGTCTTTGTCGCAGATTTAAGTCTCTTTGGGTCATCAAATATTTGAGACTTTTGTGATCCGAGTATACATGGCACCTTTCACCAAATAAGTAATGTCGCCAAATCTTTAAGGCGAATACGATGGCGCCAATTCGAGATCATGAGTCGGATAATTTTTCTCATGTGGCTTTAATTGCCTCGACGATAGGCCACAACTCGACCTTCTTGCATTAATACGCAACCTAACCCAAGTAGAGAGGCGTCGCTATAGATGACAAACTCCTTGCTTGGACTCGGGTTGCACTAGAATTGGGGCTTCAATCAAATAAGTTTTCAGTTGATCGAAACTTTTTTGGCATTTCTCCATCCATTCGAACTTAACATCCTTTTGGAGTAGCTTCGTCATCGGCGTGGCTATCGTTGAGAAGCCTTTTACAAATCGTCGGTAATAACCTGAAAGCCCCAAAAGCTCCGAACCTCGAGAATATTTCTGAGGCTTCCAATTAAGTATGGCTGAAATTTTATTCGGTCGACTCGAATACCGATGCAGATACCACATGACCCAAGAAGCTAACCTCTCTAACCGTAACTCACACTTGCTTGAACTTAGCATATAATTGCTTATCCCGTAAAATTTGCAAAGACTAACCGCAGTGTTCAAAGATGTTCGGTCTCATTTCTTGAATAGACCAAGATGTCATCAATGAACACGACTACTTAAATCGATCCAAATATGGTCTAAAGATCCGATTCATTAAATCCATAAATACCGCAGGGCATTAGTGAGCCCAAACGGCATCACTAGGAACTCATAGTGACCATATCTCGCTCAAGGCGCCTTGGGTACGTCCGAATCTCGGATTCGCAATTGATAATAGCCCGATCTCAAATCTATTTTCGAGAACACCGAGGCTCCCTTTAGTTGATCGAACAAGTCATCAATACGTGGCAACGGATATTTGTTCTTTATCGTCGCTTTATTGTCGACCATAGTCGATGCACACCGCATGGTTCCATCCTTCTTCTTCACGAACAATCTTGGCGCACCCCAAGGCGAAAAACTCAAGCAGCAAAACCTCTATCCACCAATTCTTGCAACCGAGCTTTCAACTCCTTTAATTCCGTTGGTGCTATACGATATGGAGCTATCGAAATTGAGTGGTACCAGTACCAATTCGATGCCAAATTCTATTTCCCGAACAGTGGTAAACCCGCAATTCTTCGGGAAAACATCCGGTATTCACAAACCACGGCACAGATTCGGGTTTCTTTTCTGATTCCTTGTCATCGAACACGTACGCAAGGTACGCTTTGCACCCTTTTCTTACATATTTCTGGGCCAACATCGCTGATATTACAGCTGGCAACCCCTTTAAGTCCGTAGACTCAACCCGAATTATTTCATTATTCGTGCACCTCAAATCGATAGTCTTGCTCTTGCAATTTACAACCGCATCGTGCATGGTCAACCAATCCAAACCAAGAATAACGTTGAACTCATCGAACGGCAAAAGCATCAAGTCCGCCGGAAAACAAGAACCTCGGAACACTAGGGGACTTTTCTTGCACACTTTGTTGACAAGCACGTAATGACCCAAGGGGTTTGACACCCGAATTACAAACTCAGTAGACTCAATGGGCAAAGTCTTACCGGATGCTAAGGTTTCACATATATATGAATGAGTAGAACCAGGGTCAATCAAAGCAATCACATTTGCATTGAAAAGAGTGAAAGTACCGGTAATAACATCTGGAGAGGCAAGATCCTCGCGTGCGCGTATGGCATAAGTCCTAGCAGAGCACGAGCCTCGGATCCGATGGTAGCATCTCTAGATCCTCTCGACCGCCACCGACATTGCCCATATTTCTAGGTGGCCTACCTCGGCGATGGTAGCACCGGATTTGCACTCTGACTTACATTCTGTTCATGCATCCTCGGGCAATCCTTCATAAAGTGGTCGGCCGATCCACACTTATAGCAGGAGCATCACGAAACCAATAGCTCCCCGAATGCCATTTGCCACAATATGGACACTCCGCCCTCTCTCGGCGATCATTTCCACCACCGGCGATCGAGGTGACTCGTGTGGTCACAGGGGGTCGATCGCGTCCTCGTCTAGAAAAGCCCGAAACGCCTCTAGACCGGCTCACATCATCTCGAAATCTCTTCGATGCTTGTTGAAGAGACTTTCCCGAGGACCTCTTTCGGAATTCTCCAGTTCCCACATCAGCTTTTTGTTTCTCCTTTCTAAGCTCTTCGGCTTTACAAGCTCGCTCAACAAGTACTACGAACTCTCGATCTCGAGGATGCCAACAAACATCCTTATATCATCATTCAGCCCATCCTCGAGCGTTTACATAATAGCTTCGGACGAAATGCATTCTCGCGTCACGGCTAAGCCTCACAAATTTTCGTTCGTAGTCGATGGCGACATCGAATCTTGCTTAAGATCAAGGAATTCCCTCGCTTTTGGTCGATGAATCTCGATCGATATACTTTTTTCGAACTCGGTTTGAAAGAATTCCCAAGTCACTTGCTCTCTAGGCACCACAAGTCGAGTACTCCACCAATAGTAGGCGGACTCGCGTAGCAAGGAGATGGTACACTTTAAGCACTCATCGGGTGTACAGGATAGCTCATCAAGCACCCGGATAGTGTTATCTAACCAAAATTCAGCTCGCTCGGCATCATCATCATCCGTAGCCTTAAATTCAAGGGCCCCATGTTTTCGAATCCTATCGATCGGGGCTTACTTGACCTTATTTGGTCACCACCGGAGGTATTGTAGGTGCGGGGTTGCATTTGTCGGGAATGGAGGTTGTGGAACAGCCGTGTTGGTTCGAATGTATTGATTAAACCATTCGCTCATCACACTATAAAAGGCTTGCCTAGCCTCGTCATTAGGATTGTTGGCCATAGGTTGAGAGTCCGCCGGCCGTCCCTTGCGCGGAGCAAAGCGCCACACTCTCCACATCATCGCTATCGCTTTCGGTTGGGATCGGGATCCATTGCTATAAACAAACACAAAGTCAAATTGTCGAAATCACCACACTATCGATTCATCATTTAATGGCATGTATAGCTAGACCCCAAACACATCACGGTAGTCCTAGAATCGACTAAACCGTGGCTCGATACCAATAAAATTGTAACACCCGAACCCGAGACCATCGCCGGTTTGCCGGACACGAGGGGGTTAACAAGCCAAGTTCACTTGTTTTGCCCATCCATTTGACATTTCCAACAGTGGAAAATCTGCGTCACTTCATCCTTAAAATCATATCTCGAGTTTCAAAACTCGAAACCGGTTTCAGAATTTTCCCGAATTTAGACTCATATATCCATCCATGGATTTATTTCTAGAATTTTTGGTCGGGCCAATTGGTACAGTTTATTAGTTAAAGTCAATACTTCACTTTTACGAGCCATTTTCGCATGGCCATACATATATACATCACAACATATTCAACCAACAAGGGGTAGTCCTATACATGCCATTTCAAAGTTCAACCAAAATTTATACCAAAATAGAGGCGTGGATAGTGTGGATGACTTCGACTTTATTGATCCCGAATCCGATTGCTATCGAGCGAAATCTATAAAACAGAGAGCCAAAGTAACGGGGTAAGCATTTTTTTTTATGCTTAGTAAGTCTCAAGGAATATAATCAACCCTAATTACAGCAATACATTCACATAGCCAAATGCATCATTTCATTAATACACATTCTTACTTCACACTTCATCATTATATACTTTCACAAAGTATCAATCAATTCAATAACTGAAATTCATTAGTCGATTGAGCGAATGTTGCTCAAACATGTCGACTTTCCAATGCACATATAACGTACCTTATCCTTTGGGCTTTTCGAGTGTACTAATTGAATTCATTACAGAACCAACACTCACCTCCAGCCCAAGATTCTTCGAATATAACCGGATATAATCACGCACACAAATGCCTTGGTCTTAGCCCTGGATAGAATAACTCGCATACGAATGCCTTGGTCTTAGCCCTGATATAGCCACTAGCACAATTGCCTTGGTCTTAACCCGATATAATTTCCAGCATAATTGTCTTCGGCTTAGCCCAGATATCATTCAATTTCTCATGTACACATACATCAATAATCATTGGACATACATATTTCATTTTCACACTAAGGCTCAAACGCACATATATTCACAAGCATATTCACCTTCGGACTTAGCCCGTATCATTCAATTTCTCATACACACATAAATCAATAATCATACACATCCATACTTCATCTCACATAATTCAAGTAAGGTCACTTCTTGAGGACTTACCTCGGATGTTGTCGAACGGCTTTTTCGGCTATTCGATCACATTTTCCTTCCCCTTGTCCAATTGTGGCCCTCTTAGCTCTTGAGCTAATTCAAACAAATTCAATTTATTAAAACCTCATTGTGCTTGCTTATGGCGAATATGACAAGGAGTTTAAATGGTCATATGGCCACTCTTTAGCTTGAATACACAATGGTCATGCACATTTTATACTACATCAAGCAATTCAATACAATTTATTTGAGCATCAAGGAAAAGCTAAGGCCTTCAATAGGCTACCCAAGGCCGAATATTCATGTACATGTTGAGGCCAATTTTGCACTTAATACCTCACAAAAACAGCATGCATTTTACTAGTTAATGCTTTGCACATTGTGGCCCAAAACTTATAATATAGCATCAAGCACTTATATGTGTGCTAGGCGAATTGTGCTTGCAATTTCACAAGCATTCTTCCACATCTTCTTCTTTAAACCAATATATTCATCACTTACTTCATAGCCAAAACATCATGTGCAAACATATATATACAATATGAGCATGGCGAATTTCAAGGTGTCCATAGCCATCCAAAATACAAATTTTAACTAACATGCAAGAAGCATGAACCATGCTCATGAATGCATCATGGCGAATATGACAATCATGCTCCATTCAACTTCAATCATGGTTAAACACAAAAGAAAACTCAAAATCTTACTCAAGAGTAGACAATCCATCATTGCATGCATCATCATCAAGCTTCACACTTAGCATGCAATGGCTTTATCACCATAACAACTTTGGCCAAATACCATTTCCATGGCATAACAAGGATTTGAGCCATGGCTAACATGCACATCAAATTAGCAACCAAACCATGCATGAAACTCCCAACACAACCTCATACATACCTTAATCTTGATGCAAACTTAGCCAAATCTCCTTCTAGGTCTCTTCCAACCCAAGCATGAAGCAAAAATCCTCCCCTTTTCCCTTAGTATTTTCGCCAAGAAGATGAGAAAGGATGAACAAATTTTTCTTTTCTTTCTTTAGGACATTCGCCAAAGTGTTTAGAATGGATGAACAATTTTTTTTTTTTAATGCTAGTCTTTATTTTATGACTTCCTACATACACCACTAGCAAAACATGTTGGAAACATGTTCCTTGCCCATAACCTTGTCATGGCCGGCCACTCCTCCTTAGGAAGGGATTATTTGACATGCAACTCCACCTTTTTGTTAACATGTACTAACAAGCCATTTAAAATTAGCCTATCATATTTCACCATGTTTCACTTTGATCCCTATTTAATACATTCTCATACAAATGGGTAAAATTAGAGAATGAAATTTCCACATATGCATGCACACACATAGTAAGCATAGAATATAACAATTAATTATTTTATGACTCGGTTTAGTGGTCCCAAACCACATTCCGCTAGGGTCTATTTTGGGTCATCACGGGTTTCCAATCAACGATCGCAAAATCTTGCTTGGATCCACCGAATACCATCACCGAGACTATATGCCCCAAAAATCCGACTTCACGGCCGTAACTCACTTTTACTAAACTTGGCAAACAGTTTCTTTTCTCTCAAGATCTGCAATATAGTTCTCAAGTGTTCGCATGTTTAGACTCATCTCGAGAATAAATTAAAATGTCATCTATAAACACTACTACAAACTTATCCAAATATGGCCTAAGATCCGATTCATTAAGTCCATAAATATAGCTGGAGCATTTGTTGTCGAAAGGCATCACAAGAAACTCATAATGTCCATACCTTGTCCTAAAGGCGGTTTTCGCACATCCGACTCCTTAACTCTCAATGGTAGTAACCGACCTCAAATCAATCTTTGAAAACACTGTGGCCCCCTTTAACTGATCGAATAAATCATCAACCCTCGGCAATGGGTACTTGTTCTTTATAGTCACCTTATTGTCGACGGTAATCAATGCAAAGTCTCATTGAACCATCCTTCTTCTTTACGAATAATACAGGAGCACCCCAGAGAGAGAAACTCGGTCTCACAAATCCCTTGTCTGTTAACTCTTGCAATTGAGCCTTCAATTCTTTTAATTCGGTCGGAGCCATTCTATATGGAGCAATCGAGATCGGTGCAATGCCTTAAGCAACAAATCAATGGCAAAATCTATCTCTCTGTTCGAGGCAACCTGCAATTCCTCCGAAATACATCCGAAACTCATAGACTATCGGTACTAATTCAAATTTCAGTTGAGGCAACTCAATATTCATTACATAAGCGAGATAAGCTTCACATCCTTTTCTCATGTATTTCTGTGCAGACATGTGCGAAATCACCATAGGCAATTTATTCGATTCATATGTTTCAACCCACGAATTTCTCCATTTTCACATTTCAACTCTAGTGTCTTTTGTTTACAATCTACCTTAGCATTATACAATGTTAACCACCATTCCCAAGATAACGCCAAACTCACCAAATGGTAACAAAGATCAAGTTGGTCGAAAAAAAGTGACCTTGAATCATTAATGGGCAATTCTTGCAAACCTTGTCAACTAGCACATATTGGCCTAAGGGTTCGACACTTTAATCGTAAACTCAAGAAATTCAACAGCAACTTTTTATTGGATACTAAATTCATGCAAATATAGGAATGAGTGGACCCGGATCAATCAATGCAATAACAATAGTATCATAGAGAGAAAATGTACCAAGAATGACATCGGAGATGATGCATCTTCTGCACGATAGCATAAGCTCTAGCAGTGCTCTAGCTTCCGATCTTGCCGTTAAATCTTTCATCATAGTTTTACTACTAGTCCCACCTCCTCGTATTTCTCGGTGGTCTACCTCTACTAGTGGTGGTATTCATCTAGCACTCAAATCTTTCTTCTTTAACTTTCTCCTGACAATCTCTAATAAAATGCTCGCGAGAACCACTGAAACAAGCTCGCTCGGTCCCCAACACTCACCATAATGTTGCTCGCCACATTGCGACACTTTCGGCTTTCTAGGTCGCACATTACCCACACTTGCCACCAAGTAGCTTGAGCTTTAGACCCTAATATGCTCTACTACGATCTCTCGTGTGAATCCTCAATTGAAACTGTCATTCGAGGGTTTGTCTCTTTGGACCTCTTTGGTTGAGATTGAAATGGCTTGCTTATCTGTCTTTTTCGACATCTCGGGCCTCAATAGCGACTTTTCTTCTTTCTTTGTTCAATTCTTCGCTTTAAGAGCTCGATCAACCAATACTACAAATTCTTTCAACTCCAAAATTCCTACAAGCACTTTAATGTCCTCATTCAGCCCATCTTCAAATCTTCTACACATAATGGCCTCGGTGGACACACATTCCTCGGCATACTTGTCTGAGTCTTACAAATTCGCTCATACTCTACTACGACATTTTCCCTCGCTTCAATTCAAGGAACTCCTTCCGCTTTTGATCAATAAATCGCCGACTTATGTATTTCTTTCTAAATTCTTCCCGGAAGAAATCCCAAGTAACTTTTTCTTTTGGCACCATCAAGCAACCAAAGTCTTCCACCGGTGGTAAGCGAATCTCTCAAAAGTGATACAAGACACACTTTAAGCATTCCTCGGTGTACATGAGAGCTCATCAAATACACGGGTAGAATTTTCAAGCCGAATTCCGCTTTCTCGGATCATCATCGACCTTTGCTCTAAACTCTTCTACCCTTGTTTTCGAATCTTATCAACCGAGGCTTGTTCATTCTTACC
The DNA here is from genome assembly GCF_025698485.1 of Gossypium arboreum. Taxonomy (NCBI): domain Eukaryota; kingdom Viridiplantae; phylum Streptophyta; class Magnoliopsida; order Malvales; family Malvaceae; genus Gossypium; species Gossypium arboreum. The sequence goes on from NC_069072.1 coordinate 55,152,063, forward strand.
AAATCTATACCTTGAGCAGCTCACAGAATCGCCCGAGGTATAGGAGGGGTGGAGGAGGTTGAGCATTTGGATTTGCTCGAATAAATTCAAGATACCAATTGTTCATCATTTGGAGAAAGGCATCCCAGCCTCATCTCCTTGTCTCAATGTCTCAGTCTATTTTCCACAGCGCAATTCCCTTGTGCGGAGCCACAGACATTACTAGCGAGATCATCACCGCAGCCTCCTTCAGGATCCATTACTATATTAAAACAAAACACGCTTTAGAATAATCGAGTCACCACACTATCACAATATTTTTATGGCATGTATAGCTAGACTTTTACACACACTTTATTAGTCCAAGAACCGACTAAACCATAGCTCGATACCACTAAATGTAACACCCTTACCCGTATCGTCATTTAACAGATACAAGGTATTACCGTAATATAACACATACCATTAAACATAACCGAGAAATAAATATGTCATCCAATTTGATAGTGCATCGATAACATATGTCTTGAACAATATTAGCCAACTTTAATGGCTTGTACAAAGTAGCTAGTCGAGTACTCAGTAACTAATATTTTAAACCTAGACAAATATGACACGTAACAAAATAATTAAGCCTACTATACATGCCATAATTCAAAACGTTTAGTTCAAATACCCTAAAGTATGGTAGTGCGGGTAGATCTTCACGATCCTTAACTCCTGAGCAAGCCGAAGGACACTATAAGACAAAAGAGAGAAACAAAGTAAGCTTATAGCTTAGTAAGTAAGTATGTAAATACTAATTAAAGAATCTAACATGTTTACACAACAATACAAGTATATCTACTTTAACTTCACTATTCATTCCACTTTGATTAAGCTGTCTCTGCTGCGTCATATTCACTAAATAAATCATAACTCGAGTTACAAAACTCGAAATTTAAATCCGTAAAATTTCCCTGAATCTAGACTCATAAAGATTTTTGCTAATTTTTTTCTATAATTTTTGGTTCAGCCGATTAGTACAGTTTATTAGTTAAAGTTTCCCCTATTACACAGCTCGACTGATCTGACCTCTGTTCACTACGAATTGAATTTCTCTCAGTACACAATTCAAACAACCCTGAAGTCTATTTCATTTAAAACTAGTCTCAATAAGAAATTTAGACATGTAAACTATATTTCTTAATTTGATTTGTACAATTTGTAATGATTTTTCAAATTTGGAACAGGGGATCACGTATTCATTCTGAGCAAGTCACATACAATTGTAAATATCTCAAAATATAGAATTCCTTTGCTTGCTCTGTTTCTTTTATATGAAAGTATACTCATTAAACTTTAATTTCATATCTCATTCAACCTCTAATTATATTCCTCCTATTTTTGGTGATTTTTCAAAATCACATCACTGCTACCATCTAAAAACAGTTTTAATGCTAATTTCACTCTTTCACACATTCTTTATGCTAACCTCATTTTATCTTATATATGTATATACCACAAATCATTTTCACCACATTTCATTCACCATAAGTGTAGGTCCAAACCATAATATCACCACAAAACCATCCTGTTGAACAATTCGGATAAATCCTCGATATTTAATGGTTTCAAAGATACGTTTCACCATCATACTTCGTTTAGTTCGGCTCTCTTGTACACATGGTGAACACTTAGTACCACTCATGCGACCTAACCGATTTGTCTCGTAGCTTTCTTGTCTACATGGTGTCCTTCACTTGGAATCACGCATGCGACCTAGCTACATTTATCTTTCACGTAGCTCTCTTGTCTACATGGTGTCCTTCACTTGGAATCACGCATGCGACCTAGCTACATTTATCTTTCACGTAGCTCTCTTGTCTACATGGGATACATCTCGTATCACACATGTGACCTAGCTACTACAGGGTGTCTCGTAGCTTTCTTGTACACATGATGTGCACTCAAAGATCATACATGTGACCTAGCTACGCCCTCTATTTCATTCGATCTCTCCTAATGTTCAACCGGATCTCTCTCTATATTTATTTCCATTCTTCCAATAGTCGATTTATATTTTAACATCAGCTAGTATATTTATATAATAGGCTGAAATATAAGAATGTACATGAAATTATTGTAATATTTACATACAAACTTACCTTGTTACAAAATGTGGAAATTTTGCAATTTAGTCCAAAACTTTTCCTTCCCTGCTCGAGATCAATTCGCGCCTTTCTTGATCTATAATAACACATTTAGCTCATTTAATACTCATACTATTTATTTCAATCCAAAAATCACATCATGGAAAAATTACATTTTGCCCCTAACTTTTACAAAATTACAATTTTGCCCCTAGGCTCGGAATTTAATTTCAGCCCTTATTCTTATATTTTATGATATGCTGAACATTTTCTCTTCTACAACAACATCAAATTCTCACTCTATCATATAGTTATGAACAATAGGTATTTTTACCGATTATGCTGCTTTTACTCGTTTTCACTTAAAACCGAGTAGCACAAGTTATTTAACATAATTTAAAACCTCATATTCTATCATAAAACATCAAAATACACAAATTTCACCTATGGGTATTTTTCCAAATATGAACCCTAGGTTAAATTATTACTAGCATAAGCTTAATCGAGCTTCCGGATTCCAAAACGTAAAGAACATTAAAACGGGCTTGGAATCACTTACTATGGAGCTTGAAAATTGAAGAAACCCTAGCTATGGAGAGAGGGAGAATTCGGCAGCAACTAAGGAGGATGATGATCAATTTTGTTTTATTTTTCCCATTTTATTTCATTTAATATCCAAATGACCAAAATGCCCCTCCTTACTAAACTTTCAAAAATTCCTTCCATGTCCTAATTTTGTCCATGAAGTTAAAATTGGTCAAATTGATATTTAAGACCTCCTAATTAATATTCCAAAACAATTTCATACTAAAAACTTCCGGGATGCAAATTTTGCAACTTATTCGATTTAGTCCCTACTTTCAATTTAAGCACTTTAGGCATAAAATTTCATCACGAAATTTTCACACAATCATGCAATCATATCATAAACCCCAAAATAATTATAAAACAATTATTTCTATCTCGGATTTGTGGTCACGAAACCACTATTCCGATTAGGCCCTAATTCGGGTTGTCATAGACAAACTAAGCACTTTGATACAAACTCGGAAATATCTCTTTTCATTCCACTCCACCAGTACATTTTCTTTAAGTCATTATACATCTTTGTACTACCCGGATGAACCGCCAAACAACTATTATGTGCTTCATGCAAAATCTTTTGAATCATCTCATCATTTTTCGGTACACAAATCCGATTTTTAAACATCAAACAACCATCAGAACCGATTCTGAAATCTGATCCCATATCAGCTTCACACTGTTTTCTTTTGGCTAGCAAATCTTGATCAATTTTTGAGCTTCGAAATCTCTTGTAAAACATCGGTCTTGCTCTTAACTCGCTAGAATCGAACCGTCATCTGAAATTTTCAACTGAGCGTTCATAACTCTCAAAGCAAACAAAACTTTCGCTTAAAGCATCGGCAACCACATTCGCTTTTCTGGATGATAATCAATAACAAGCTCGTAATCTTTCAATAACTCTAACCATCTTCGCTGTCTCAAATTCAAGTCTTTTTGTGACATCAAGTTTTAAGACTTTTGTGATCGGTATATACTCGGCACTTTTCACCATACAAATATTGTCGCCAAATCTTCAAAGCAAACACCACTGCAGCCAATTCCAAATCGTGAGTAGGATAATTCCTCTCATGAGGTTTTAACTACCTCGAAGCATAAGCCACCACTTTTCCTTCTTGCATGAGTACACACCCCAAACCATTTAGAGAAGCATCACTATACACCACAAATTCTTTACCTGATTCGAGTTGTATCAACACTGGTGCTTCAGTTAATAACTTTTTCAATTCTTCGAAACTCTGTTGACATTCTTCCGTCCATTCAAATTTAACATCCTTTCGAGTAGTCTAGTCATAAGAGCAGCAATTATAGAAAATTCATTTACGAACCGTCGATAATACCCAGCTAGCCCCAAGAAACTCCTAACTTTAGTTGCATTTTTCGGTGGTTTCCAATCAACAATGGCTGAAATTTTACTAGGATCAACCCGTATACCATCACCTGAAACAATATGACCCAAAAATCCAACTTCCCGGAGCCAAAATTCACTTTTACTAAACTTAGCATACAGCTGCTTATCTCTCAAAGTTTGCAAAACTATCCTCAAATGCTCAACATGCTCTGTCTCATCTTTTGAATAAATTAAAATATCATCTATAAACACCACAACAAATCTATCCAAGTATGGCTGAAATATGCGATTCATTAAATCCATAAACACAGCAGGAGCATTTGTCAACATGAATGGCATAACTAAAAATTCATAATGACCGTACCTTGTTCTAAAAGCAGTTTTAGGCACATCTGACTCTTTTACTCGCAGCTGATAATACCCAGATCTCAAGTCAATCTTTGAAAACCATGCCGCTCCTTTTAGCTGATCAAACAAATCATCAATTCTCGGCAATGGATACTTGTTTTTGATTGTCACCTTGTTTAACTACCGATAATCAACACATAATCTCATAGAACCATCCTTCTTTTTCACAAATAACACGGGAGCACCCCAAGGTGAAAAACTTGGTCTCACAAAGCCTTTATCAGTCAACTCTTGCAACTGCGACTTTAATTCTTTCAACTCTGTTGGTGCCATTCTATATGGAGAAATCGAGATCGGAGTCTGTTCCGGTATCAAATCTATACCAAATTCTACTTCCCGACCGAGGCAAACCCGCAATTCTTCGAAAATACGTCCGCAAATTCACACACAACCGCAATCGATTCAACTTTCTTTTCAACTTCTTTTGTATTAATTACATACGCCAAATAAGCTTCATAACCCTTTCTCAAATATATCTGAGCCGACATCGAAGAAATCATACTAAATATTGCCTCTGATTTGTCTGGTTCAACCCGCAAGATTTCACCACTTTCACATTTTAATTCTATAACCTTTTCTTTGCAATTTACTATAGCATCCTGCAATGTCAACCAATCCATACCCAAAATAATATCAAATTCATCAAATGGCAACAACATCAAGTCGGCTGGAAAGTAATGACCCCGAATCATTAAAGGGCATTTCTTGCATACTTTATCAACTATAATGCATTTGCCTAACAGGTTCGACACTCTAATCATAAATTCTGTGTTCTCAACAGGTATATTCATACTAGACACCAGTTTCATGCATACATATGAATGAGTAGAACCGGGATCAATCAAAGCAATAACATTAGTATCATAAAGAGAAAATGTACCGGTAATCACATCGGGTAAGAAAGCATCTTCACGCGCTTTAATAGCATAGGTTCTAGCCGGAGCTCTTCCTTTAGATCTAACTGCTGCATCTCTGGCTACATTCTTAGTGCTTGTTTCACTTCCAGCTTTTCTCGAATACCTTCCCCTCGAGTCTGCACCACTAGATTTTACATTCTGAAATTTTTCTTTCTCAGCTCTCTTTGGGCAGTCTCTAATAAAATGATCTGGAGAACCACAACGAAAACATTCATTTACTCTGCACGGACCAAAATGATTTCTACCACACCGCTGGCACTCGGGTTTAACAAATCTCGTATTTCCCACACTAGCCGCAGAAGTAGTTTGAGATTTAGGACCCACATTTCGCTTCTTAAAATTTCCGTATGATTGCCCAGCTGAAACTTGGGAACGAGGATTCATATTTCTTGACTTTCCGGTTTCTTTGTGAGGGTGCATTACTCATTGGTCTTTTCTTCCAATTTCGTGTTTGATTCTACCTTTTCTTTTCCTTCATAATTCTTCACCTTGCAAGCTCGATCGACAAGTACCACCATTTCTTTTAGTTCAAGGATCCCAACAAATACCTTAATGTCTTCGTTAAGCCCGCCTTCAAATCGTCGGCACATCTTGGCTTCAGAGGAACATATTCCCGCATACTTACTTAATCGAACAAACTCTCTTTCATATTCGAGATCGTCATATTACCTTGCTTCACTCAAGAAACTCTTTACATTTCGATCAATAAATCTTTCACTAATATATTTCTTCCAAACTCTTCTTGAAAGAATTCCTGTGTTACCCTCTCTTTCGGTACCACTGAAATCAAAGTCTTCCACCAATTATAGGCTGAATCTCTCAACAAAGATGTAGCACATTTCAAACATTCTTCAGGTGTACAAGATAATTCATCAAATACCCGGATAGAATTTTCAAGCCAGAACTCGCTTTCTCGCATCATCATCAATATTTGCTCTAAATTCTTCAGCCCCTTGTTTACTTAATTCTATCAACGGGGGTTCTGTGAAATTTTATCATATCCACTCCTTGAGGCATTGGAGGCATAGGTTGAGGAATTGGGGGAGGTGGGGGAGGTCGTACATTTGGGTTCGTATGAACAAACTCAGTGTACCATGCACTCATCATTTGGAGAAAGGCTTCCCGATCCCATTCTCCTCCTCCCTGACCAAAAGTAGGAGGTGGGTTTTCACTCGGCGCTGCCCTTCAGCCGGAGTCTGGCGCTACATTTCTACTTCATCTGCCACAACTGGATCGGGATCCATTTACTATATAAAATTCATTTAAAAGGTCAAGTCGTCACACTATCACAATTCATACATATGGCATGTATAGCAAAATCCGTACATACAACACGTAGTCTGAGAACCGACTAAACCTGCTCTGATACCACCAAATGTAACGCCCCCACGCCCGGGACCATCACCGGAGTCGAGCTTGAGGGGTTACCGAACATAATTTATCAATTTAAGAACTTCAAATCATTTGTTTCTACATTCACAGCTTTCTAGCTACTCGCATCATAGTTACAAGAAAAATTATATCTGGAGTTATGAAACTCAAAATCAAGATCCGTAAATTTTCCCTAAATCTAAACTCATATATCTATTTACTAATTTTTTTTATAGAATTTTTGGTTGGGCCAATTAGTACAGTTTATTAGTTAAAGTCTCCCCTGTTTCAGGGTTTGACTACTCTGACATATGTGTATTACGAATCAGATATCTCTCTATACAGAATTTCAATGACTACAAGGTTTGTTTTTCCTAAAACTACACTCAATAAGGAATCTGTAAATATAAATAAAAACTTCTAATTATTTTTTTAAAATTTATTATGAATTTTTAAAGTCAGAACAGGGGATCCAGAAATCACTCTGGCCCTATTTTACAAAAGTTTAAATATCTCATAAAATATAATTTATATGCCTGTTTTGTTTTATCCACATGAAAATAGACTCATTAAGCTTCAATTTCATAACTTACTCATTATTTAGTTACATTTATACTATTTTTAGTGATTTTTAAAATTCATGTCATTGCTGCAGCAATATTCTGTTTTAAGGCAAGTTTCATCTTTCCATGAATTTTTATGAACTAGATAACCTATTAAACTTCCATAATATCAAACATGATCTAAATTAGCCATCACCATGACTTATCAATATCAAACATTTTCTCAACCAAACATGGCCATATCATAAAATTATTTACACAAAATAGGTATATTGCTATACATGCCATACTTAAGTAGTTGTACAAGCCATTTACCAAGATAAAAGTCCTTTGGATAGTGTGATCGAACTTTCGACCGTCCCGCTTCTGAGCCGGCTTGTTCAAAACTACAAGGAATGAAAAGGAAGGAGTAGGCATAAATGCTTAGTAAGTTCATATGTAAATAACAAGTAACATAACAATACAAATATACCAAACAACTTTAGCATGGTATCACCAAAACATATATCACATTTCTAAACATCATTCATCATCTTACCACCTTATCGTTGTTGTATCTATTTTCAACCCGAGGGTTAAGAACATACCTGTCCAAAGTGTCCATTTCACAACACTTACCAAAACGTCACTTGCATCTTAAGTGTTCTTCCATTTCACTAGAAATTTCACCCGTTGAACACATCGGAATACAACTCGGATACACGGATAATTTGCACATAAGTGCCTCATATGTAATCAAGAAATCATGTAACCCGCCCCTAAGTGAACTCGGACTCAACTCAACGAGCTCGGATGCCTAGTTACATCTCACGAACTCGGACTCAACTCAACGAGTTCGGACATTTGCATCCATAAGTGAACTCGGACTCAACTCAACGAGTTCGGATGCTCAACCATCCTAGTGACATGTCACTTGTATCCTAATCTATTCCTAAGGTTCAAACGGGCTTTTTTCATCGATCTCACATTTGCCATCTTCCATGGAATATCGGAACCGATACTTGGTAGCAATTCATATTTATCAAGTAGTAAACATAATTTGCATATTACTCAACATTAACCACAAAGCATAATATTTCACGATTAAAAATCAGCATATCATATAATTAACATTAATAACTTAAAAATAACATTTATGCTACATTATTTACACATGAACTTACCTTGGTACCAAAATATAAAGATTTTGCAATTTAGTCCACAATCTTTTCTTTTCCTCGATCGCGACTTGAATCTCGTTTCTCTTTATCTATAATGCCAGATTAATCTTATTTAATACATACATTCATCAAAACAACATTTAATACGAACTTTGGAAAAATTACACTTTTGCCCCTAAACTTTTACATAATTACACTTTTGCCCTAGGCTCTGGAATTAAACTTTATTCCTTATTCTTATGTTTTATAACATGCTGATCACTTTTCCTTCTATGGCAACATCAAATTCTCTCTCTAACATATACTTGTGACTATTAGGTATTTTTGTCGATTAAGCCCTTTTACTCGCTTTCACTCAAAACCGAGTAGCACAAGTTGTCTAACATAATTTAAAACCTCATATTCTATCATAAAACATCAAAATACACAAATTTCACCTATGGGTATTTTTCCAAATATAAACCCTAGGTTGAATTATTGCTAACATAAGCTTAATCGAGCTACCGGATTCCAAAACGTAAAGAACATTGAAAACGGGCTTGGAATCACTTACTATGGAGCTTGGAAGCTTGAAACAAACCCTAGCTATGGAGAACCCTTGAAATCTCGGCCTAATGAAGAAGATGGACAAAATTGGCTTTTAATTTTGTTTTTAATTCATTTTAATAACTAAATGACCAAAATACCCTTACTACTAAACTTTCCAAAATTCCTTCCATGTCCTAATTTTGTCCATGAACTTAAAATTGGTCAAATTCTATTTAAGACCTCCTCATTAATATTCCAAAACAATTTCATACTAAAACTTCTAGAATGCAAGTTTTGCAACTTATTCGATTTAGTCCCTACTTTCAATTTAAGCACTTTAGGCATAGAATTTCATCACGAAATTTTCACACAATCATGCAATCATATCATAATCATCAAAATAATTATAAAATAATTATTTCTATCTCGGATTTGTGGTCACGAAACCACTATTCCGATTAAGCCCTAATTCAGGATATTATATTTGAGGTTATTTTCCAAGCCAATTGCCACCCTTATTTGTACAAACACATACATGACTTCAAGGGAACTTGACATGGAATAATTGAGCACTTAACCATACACAAACAAAACATGATTATGTCATTATCATGTTAGCTTATAAATGCACAAGACACTATACTTTATCAAGCCCATCTTACCAACTCTGACTTAAGTCATGGTTATCATCATATTAAACAAATCCTAATTAAATCTTCAAGCATTCATAGCCACAACACATCTCATCACATACACTCAACCACTAACCTCATCACAATTGCATGGCCACATGTATGCTTAAATAAATAGGCTTACAACCCAATAATCATTATAAGCCATATCTCATGGCCTTATACAAAATGAATCAAATATCATCATAAGCCAACACATTTGGCTAAACCAATATGACATACAAAAAAAAGACCAAGTCCCTATACATGCCATACTCCAAATGTTAAGACTAACTATACCCAAATGTCTAATTGATAGTGTGATCGAGTCTCCGACATCCTTCAATTCTCGAGCTAGCTTCGCGATACTATACGAAATGGAAACAAGAAGGGAGAAAGCATAAAGCTTAGTAAGTTCACATGCAAATAAATAGCAACTCAATCATGAATATTATACAATTAACATAACATAATTTACATATAAGTCATCATAGTTTCATAGGCATAACTACTCATTTTCAATCTTACCAAAAGTTCATCACATACCGAGCTCGTTCATATGAGTTTTTCATACATACATGTACCAACTCGTAACACATTCTCATAATTTCTCATCATTGACTTACTTGTCGAATAACCCATTGATTTATCTGTTGAACACTTGGAATACTATAGGATACACGGAAAGCTTGAACATAGTGCTTCATACATAGCCACATGCTACCTCATATCACATATCACACATTGCTCGCTCTCGAGCTAATCACGGGCCTGCTCACACAAGCTAACAGTCAGGATGTAACTACACGGGCTGCTCACACAAGTTGACAATTACCCACAACACATGCCAGGCTACTTAGCCACCGGTAGACGTACAAGACCAGCACCTGAATCACATTACATGCATCACATAATCTCATGAGCTTATAATCACATAGTTCTTGGTGACTTGTCACTTGTATCCTAATCTATGCCTATGGTTCAAATGGGATTTTCTCGATGTCACATCTTCGTCGAACTCGTTCATAATGTCATTCTCATTGACCATAATATCATTCATACGCTCACTATAACAATTAAATGTACAAATTCATACATTAATAAAGTATTAAAACATGATATAGCATTGCATTATTTACACATGAACTTACCTCAGTACAAAAATAGTAAAAACGGATATAATCGTAGTACACCTTGTTTTTCCCCCAATCAAGGCCCGTTCCTCATTTTTCTTGCTCTATAATACCAAATTTAGCTTATTTAATACACACATTATTCAATTCAGTCCATAACTAATACTTTGACAAAATTATCTTTTTACCCCTAAACTTTCACATATTTACAAATTAGTCTTTAGGCCCGTAAAATGAAATGTACTCATTTTCTTTACTATTCAAGCCTAGCCAACCCACACACATGCTCATATCAGCCCATCAAAATTACATTTTTACTACACATTTTACATCTTTTACAAATAAGTCCTTTTTATGCATTTCAATCAAAAATCACTTAGTAAAAGATGTTAAACACACATTAAAATTTCATATTCTTCCATTAAACATCAAAATACATGCATGTGATACATGGGTCAATTTTTAAACATGAACCCTAACTCAAAATAAGGCTAGAAATAGGTAGATCATGCTTCAAGGATCTCAAAAACATAAAGAACTTTAAAAATGGGGTTAGGGTGTACTTACAATCGAGCTTGAAAGTTGAAAAAAACCTAGTTATGGGCCTTCTAATTTTTAGCACACACAAGAAGAAGATGATCAAATTCTGCTTCATTTTTCCCTTTTTATTCTTTTATTAACCAAATGACCAAAATGCCCTTTAATTCCTTTCTTTCAAATCTTCCTATGTCCATTTTTATCCATAAAAATAGAAATTTGAAAATTGCTATCTAAGGACCTCTAATTAATAATCATGGCAATTTCATGCTTAAAACTTCTAGAACTCGCATTTTACAACTTTTACAATTTAGTCCTAGAAGTTAAATTGGACACTTATTCACAAAATTTCTTCATGAAACTTTCACACAATCATGCAAACATGCCATAGACTTCAAAATATTTATAAAATAATTATTTCTACTTTAGATTTGTAGTCTCAAAATCACTGTTCCAACTATACCCTAATTCAGGATGTTACACCTTTGACGTAGCTACTACGTAAGAACACCCCATTTCTATGGTTTGAGGAACAGTAGTCTAGTTTTGAAAAGCTCAAGTCTGTTCTAACATGGGCTCTTATTCTAGTTCAACCTAAGTTAGGCCGAGTGTTTATGGTTTTCAGTGATACATCACACGTTGGTCTAGGATATGTTTTGATGCAATATGTTAAAGTGGTAGTTTACCTTTCATGACAGGTTAAGATGCACGAGGGTAACTACCCTACACACAATCTAGAGCTAGTTGCAGTTGTGTTTGCTCTAAAGATTTTGAGGCATTACCTGTATGGTGAGATGTGTATCATTTACATTGATCACAAGTCTCAAGTACTTGTTAACTCAAAAGGAAGTAAATCTTAGGTAGTGTAAGTGGGTTGAATTACTTAAAGATTATGACTGTGTAATAGAGTATCATCCTGGTAAAGCAAATGAGGTAGCCAAAGCTCTTAGATATAGAGTGATGACTGACTTAAGAGCGATGTTTGCTCGTCTGAGTTTAGTTGAGGATAGAGGACTGTTAGATGAACTACAGGTTAAACCGGATTGGGTCGAACAGATTTGGGTTAAACAGTTGAGAGAGATGAGTCTCTAGTTCAGTGATTGCAACAGATTGGTTCAAGTGAAACTTTAGATTTTAGTTTGAGCAGTGACAAAATTTTTTGTGTTTCAGGGGTCAGATTTGTGTGCCTAATGATAAGGAGTTGAGGCGATCAATTCTATAGGAGGCGTATAGTAGCCCTTACCCTATGCATCCTAGTGAAAATAAAATGAATCAGGACCTCTACGAACTTTATTGGTGGCCCAGTTTGAAACGGAAAGTGGCTACCTTTGTATCACACTGTCTAACATGTCAAAAGGTTAAAGCCGAACATCAATTGCCCTCAGGGTTGCTTCATCCAGTTAAGATTCCTCTGTGGAAGTGGGAGCATATAACTATGGATTTTGTTAGTGGGTTACCTTCAACCCCCACTAAGAAAGATTCATTTTGGGTCATCGTTGATCAATTGACCAAATCCACTCATTTCATTCCTATCAGAATAGATTACTCACTATAGAAGCTGATCAAGCTCTATATTGCTGATATAGTGAGATTGCATGAAATTCCAACCCAATTATCTTTGATAGAGATTTGCGTTTTGACATCTTAGTTCTAGAAGAAACTGCTTGAGGCTTTAGGCAACTGATTTGATTTTAGTACTGCATATCACTGTCAGATCGATGGACAATCTAACTGAGTTTGTAACGCCCCAATTTTAGGGAATTCTGTGGATGTTCGCAAATTTTAAATTTTTGGTGTTCTGTTTGCCTGGCGTAGATTTAATCAGGTTAGTGGGCCTCTAGAAGAACCAAGCTTAAGTTAAAACCCGGTAATTTTAATTAGTTTTGATTCCATAGGAAGAAGGGGTTCTGGTTAATTGGGCTTTTAAGTATTAATTGGGTATAAATTAAACACAAGGAAGCAGGTGGCAAAGTGGCATGTGACGCCACTGGGGAGGCTATAAAGGTGGCGTGTGGATGCTAGGGAGAACCAAGGTTCAAGTCACAATGAAAGCATATTAAGGGAATTATTTTTATGGTTGGAAAGGGTAAGTAATGGAACTCAAGTGAAAGACTGTCAGGAGGAGTTTAAGTTGCTCAAGGGATTGAGTAAGGAGGGGATAAGGGGGAGGATTTAGGAGCTGATTAGGGAGAGCAGTATTGACCAAATGGTGGACTCTTGTGGAGCAAGAGTTGGCCGGCCAAGGGTTTCCTTAGGGGGTAAATTTTGGCTAGGTTAAATGCCAAGTATAAATTCAGCATTTAGGGGTAAGTGTGCCATTTTTTCTGACCATCGTTCCTCCTCCTCCTTTCTTTTCTTTTTCTCTCCATCTACCTTCTCCTTTTCTTTTCTCCACAGCTGAATCCTTCTACCACTCTTCCCTACACCACTTCCTTACTATTATTGTTAAGCCTTATAGCCGAATATCACAAAAGCCGAAATTCCGAAGGTTCATATTTTCTGTGTCGAATTCTCCTAGCAAAACCTACTGATCTTTCTTCATCCTTTTTGATCAATTCTTTCTTTTTTTGAACCCCAAACCTCTGTCTACAAAGCCACTACAAAACCCTCACCTTTTCTTCACTGTTGCAAAAAGCCGAAAATGCATAGCCTTAGGGACATAGCCGAATTCTGAGATCTCTAAGGGCTCGACTTTTGTTATCATTTGAGGGGTTAGATTTGCATCAGAATCAAGTAGGAGTTAATTGGAATCATTGATCGAAGGAACCGGTGGTAAGTTTTCAAACCTAATCTTTATTTCAGGTTTTAGAAAAAGTCGAAACCCCCTAAAGGTTAGGGAGGCTGTCAATTTGGGCTTGTAGCTCTAAGGGTTGTTATAATTGTTTTATTTTGGTAATAGTGTGATCTAGAGGCTACTGACCGAAGGCTTGGACAAGTGGAACGACTGGATCTAAACCTAGTCGCTAATTTCGGCAAAGGTAAGATCGCTAGTGCCTAAGGTGTTTTTGGCCGAATGTGGTAAGGGGGTAATATGTAGTTCATTTTAATAGTTAGATTAACGTGTTAGTAATCCAATTGTAGGCAGTTTGTGTGTGGATCTCGTCAGCATATCGTCCAAACAGGTGTGTAACTGACACCCTTCATAGTCTAGATCGGCAAAAGCCGAAAAGCCAAAATGTCGAAAAACCGGTATTTTGTGGACTTGCGAGCGTGCGAATGCTTGTGAGGTAAATCAATTAATGTCTTTTGTAAACTACAATATTTAGACTGCAGAGTGCATGATTACTGTGCCTTCGATATTTTTGGGCTTTATGTGCCAAAATTGGAAAAGTGGGCCAACGGGCCCAATTCGGTAAGAACCCTCGGTAAGTGCTTCTGTTAGTACGTGAAAGGTAGGAATATGCATGAAAACCCTTAAAACTGATAAAATTACTGAAATACCTTTATAGGTGGACAATTTACAGATTTACACCTAGGAGTAAAATTACTGATATACCCCTAGGGTTAAGGTTGACCTGAATGCATGTTTGACTGTTATTATTTACTGCATACCATGTTATTATTATCTGATGCATGGACCGGGATCTTGATGGAGGAAGTACTGAAAGTAGCTTGTCCACGTCTTGGAGGCTTTGCCTCAACTTATCGATAACTGAGCGACAATGCTGCAACTGTGGGTGTAGGGTTTGGGTGGGTTGAGCTATTCCCACATGGAGTGTAGGGCTGGTACGGGTGGAGTTTAGCGGTTGGTTTTAGGTTGGGTTGGGCTTGCATACACGAATATGTCTGATCTATTCTAGAATGGGCCTCCGGGCCATACTGTTATCTGAAAATGGGGCTAAGGTCCAGTTTATTGTATTTTAAAAAGGGCTTCGGCCCAATACCCACTGTTATCTGAATGGGATTAGGCCCAATGGGCTTCAGCTGACTTGGGCTTTGGATGGGTTTTCCTTACACACTGAGTTTTCCAAACTCACCCATTTCTTTTCCATCATTGCAAGTGAGCCCTAGTTGGTGGACTTGGATCCGGGCGGGATTCAGAGTGGCCACGAAGATTAATTTCTATTTTTTTTAAGTTTCGCAATTATTATTTTGATTATTTTTATTCTGGTTTAAGTTGTAATAAGGCCGCTCTTCTTATTATTTTTATTATTTTGGGTTATTAAATTAGTTAGCTCTAGGGTGCGGTTTATAAAAGTTACTTATTTTCAAAATAACACGATAACCGAGCAAAGCTTACGCAATGTAAACGTTTTCAAAGGAAATGAATATTTTAAATAGACTTAAACTTAATTAATTTTTCGTGGACTAGTAACAGGATTAAAGTATGGCAATGGATGTGTGCATGTCTAGGATTGGATTCGTGAAGAGCTTGGTACTTAAGCAGTCCAACAGACTCACCTCCTCTTTTCTGGCTTCCTACCTGGTGCACAGCTTCCATTCACTTTAACTTAAAATAAAACATTCTTCAAACCCTAAGAAAGATTTTTGGATAAAACATAACTTCTTTAGTAACATTCTCCATGTGACACGCTGAATTCGGTCGTAACATCTGGGCCGGGTTTAGGGTATTACATTTAGTGGTATCAGAGCCAGGTTGCAACAACTCGGCTGTGGATCGGGTCCAAAAAGGTTTTCAAAACTTTGAGCACAAAGAGGGTATTTTTTTGAAAAATCTAATTTTTGAAAACAAGTTTTTTGTTGAAAGGAGATAATTTCCAAACCTGTTTTCTTTAAACCAAAGGTGTGAGAAATGGATTTAAAAAAGGCCTAAATCTTTTGAGTTTGTCTGAAAACTGATGAGGTGGAACACTGAATCCCTGGCACCAAGTCTGTAAGTATCTTTCTGTTTTATATACTAAACTGTACTGTAGATAGTACTGAGCCTTAGAGATAGTACTATAGATAATGTAGCATTAAGGCTACAAAACTGAGACTGTAGGGTAAACTAAGCCCTAGGGAATTGAGACAGTAGCTAAACTGCAGTCACGTGAGAAAAACTCTGAAACTTTATCTGTTCATAAGATATTCTGTAATAAACAGTGGAAACAGTAAACTAACGGCATAAAATTCATAATCAGATAAATCGATATGAGTACGAGAGCTACTCGGGGAAGAGGCCGTGGTCAAGACCGAGGTAGTACTCAAGCTGGATCTTCGTCTTCTGAACACATACCAGCTGAAGTGGCACCACCACCACCGGTGGATGAAAATGGGCCGTATGATTGGGCCGTGGGGGACGACGCTCTGTCCCAGGCCATGTTAAGAGTTTTGGAAAGGGTGGTCGAAGCTAATGTCGGGCCCATGAGTAAGGGGTCCATTTCTGAGTGACTCTGGGCCAACGGAGTGGAGGTTTTTAGGGGTATATCTGGAGTAGCCCCAAATGTGGCTGAGTACTAGTTGGAAGCCACGGAGCAGATTATGGATGACCTGGACTGCTCAGTGGAACAGAAGTTAAAATGGGCGGTGTCATTACTGCGGGAGGCGTATCAGTGGTGAATCACTGTGAGAGAGGGTACTCCAGCTGAGAGGGTAACTTGGGAGTTGTTCAAGCAGTCCTTCAAGGTGAATATGTCGGAGCCAGCTATGTGGATGCACGAAGAAAGGAATTCCTGAACCTGACCCAGGGTAGTAAGACCATTACTGAATATAAGGCAGAGTTTCTACGATTAAGCCGGTACGCTAGTGGCGTTGTCTTCACCGAATATGAGCGTAGTGTTCGTTTTGAAGATGGCCTTAGGGATGAGCTAAGGGTGCTCATAGCTCCGCAGAGAGAGCGCGATTTTGCTGCACTGGTAAAAAAGGCTAAGATAGTCGAAGAGGTGAAGCAAGCCGAATGAAAGAACCGCGACAGGGATCGAAACTGATTCAGGAGGGATGCTGCACCAGCTGGTGCTGCAAACTGAAATGTTAAGAGAGCTAGGATGGAGGAACCAGTTCGAGTAGTTCCGGTGAACATAGTTAGACCACAAGCTTGTGGAGATTGTGGTAGAATGCATCTGGGGAATGCTGGAAGCGTTCTAGGGCTTGTCTTCATTGTGGATCAAAGGAACATAGGATCAGGATTGTCCTAAGAGGCCAGCTCAGACTCAAGTGGCTGAACAAGGGGCTGTGCAACCTGTCCAACTAGCGCGAGGTGGACTGCCGCCGTCGAGAGGTCGTGGCCAAGATCGCGGTGGCAATGGCCGTGGACGTGGGGCACCTGGCAGGGGTACTGTTAATGCTGAGGCTCGTCAGCCAGCTTTGGTATATCCTGCTCATCGTCGTGTTGAGGGTGACGCACCTGATGTCATAACTGGTACGTTTTTTATCTCTGGCGTACCTTATACTGCTCTGATAGATGTGCTCATTCGTATGTTGCGTGTGAAATTTCTGGGGCATTGGGTGTTCACTTTGAGGAGACTGTGTGTGGGGTAACTGTGATAAGTCCTATAGGTCACTCGATTAAAGTAGAGAAACTCTTTAGGGAGGTGCCTTTAGAGACTCAAGGTAGGATTTTCTGTGGAGACTTGATGGAGTTACCGTTTGGAGAATTCAATTTGATCCTAGGGATGGATTGGTTGACCAAGCATAGGGCAATGCTAGATTGTGCAGCTAAGAGGATGGTATTAAGGACTGTTGAGGATAAATAGGTAATGATTATTGGAGAACGAAGAGATTACTTGTCCAATGTGGTATCAGCTTTGAGGGCTGAGAAACGGATGCGTAAAGGATGCGAGGCATATTTGACTTTTGTAAGCCAAGATGAAACCGAGGATCTGACTGTGGAGACTGCCAGAACTATTAGAGAATTCCGAGATGTTTTCCCAGAAGAGCTTCCTGGATTATCTCCGAATCGGGAAGTTGAATTTGGAATTGATTTGCTGCCTGGAATAGCTCCAGTATCCATTGCACCCTATAGGATGGCACCGAAGGAGTTAGTCGAACTGAAAGCTCAAATCCAAGAGTTGTTGGATAGAGGCTTCATTAGACCTAGTGCGTCTCCATGGGGAGCATCGGTCATGTTTGTGACTAAAAAGGACGGGACGATGTGCATGTGCATCGATTATCGCCAGTTGAACAAACTAACAATAAAGAATAAATACCCATTGCCAAGAATTGATGATTTATTTGACCAACTTAGTGGAGCTTCGGTATTTTCCAAGATTGACCTTCGATCTGGATACCATCAGCTAAGGGTAAAGGAAGTGGATATTAATAAGACAGTATTCAGAACTCGATATGGTCATTACAAGTTCCTGGTTATGTCATTTGGGTTGACGAATGCACCTGCCGCTTTCATGGATTTGATGAATCGAGTATTCCAACCTTACTTGGACCGATTCGTGGTAGTTTTCATCGATGATATTCTGGTATATTCGAAAATCGAGGAGAAACATGAGGAGCATCTACGTATAGTGCTGCAAGTGCTGAGACAAAAGTAACTGTATGCGAAGTTTAGTAAGTGTGAATTCTGGTTGCGAGAAGTGGCTTTTCTAGGTCATGTGGTTTCTACTGAAAGAATTAGAGTGGATCCTCGAAAAATTGAGGTAGTTCTAGGATGGAAACCACCGAAGTCAGTATCAAAAATTTGAAGTTTTCTGGGTTTGGCAAGCTATTACCGAAGGTTCGTAGAAGGATTTTCTCTGATTGCTACACCATTGATGAAACTGTTAAGGAAAGGGGTAGAATTTGTCTGGACTGAGAAACAGCAAAAAGCTTTTGACCATTTGAAAAAGGTATTGACTGAAGTGCCAGTGTTGATTCAACCAGTGCGGGAAGGACTTCATCAGTACAATGATGCGTCGCATGTGGGGTTAGGATGTGTACTGATGCAAGAGGGTAAGGTGGTCGCTTACGCTTCGCAACAGGTTAAGCCTCATGAAGTGAACTACCCTACGCACGATTTAGAGCTAGCAGCAGTAATCTTCGCGTTGAAAATCTGGAGACATTACTTATATGGAGAAAAGTGTATCATACACACAGACCATAAGAGCCTAAAGTATCTGTTGACTTAGAAGGAGTTAAACCTTAGGCAACGAAGATGGGTAGAGTTGCTTAAGGATTACGACTGTTCGATTGAGTACCACCCAGGTAAGGCTAACGTGGTGGCTCATGCATTGAGTCGAAGGGTTGTTACTGATTTGAGAGCCTTGTTTGCACGTTTG
The DNA here is from genome assembly GCF_025698485.1 of Gossypium arboreum. Classification (NCBI taxonomy): domain Eukaryota; kingdom Viridiplantae; phylum Streptophyta; class Magnoliopsida; order Malvales; family Malvaceae; genus Gossypium; species Gossypium arboreum. The sequence goes on from NC_069072.1 coordinate 55,171,542, forward strand.
AGTCTGTTCGACGATGGAAGTCTGTTGGCAGAATTGCAAGTGAGGCCTACTTGGACTGAGTAGATTAAAGAAAAATAGTTGAAGGATGATTCGTTAGTTCTTCGATTTCGGCAAGTTGAGAATGGTGAGAATGAGGATTTTGGACTGAACACTTATGGAGTTCTGTGCTTTCGTGGAAGAGTTTGTATTCTGAAAGACCCTGAATTGAGGCGGTTAATTTTAAAGGAAGCTCATGGTGGACCCTGTGCCATGCACCTTGGAGGGAATAAGTTATATCGAGATCTACGAGAGGTGTACTGGTGGCCTAGACTGAAACGGGAGGTGACTGAATTTGTTGGGAAATGTCTGACGTGCCAGCAAGTTAAGGACGAGCACCAATTGCCTTCTGGATTACTGTAACCGATGAAAATTCCACTATGGAAGTGGGATAGAGTAACTATAGACTTTGTGAGTGGGCTACCTTTGACACCCACCAAGAAAGATTCTATGTGGGTAGTTGTGGATAGGTTAACAAAATCTGCACATTTCATACCAGTTCATACTAATTACTCACTGCAAAAATTGGCCAGGTTGTATGTGGCAGAGATAGTACGTCTACATGGAGTGCCAATGTCGATTATTTCTGATCGAGACCCTAGGTTTACATCTCGGTTCTGGCAGAAGTTGCAGGAGGCATTGGGTATACGATTGGATTTCAGTACTGCTTTTCATCCTCAGACGGATGGACAGTCGAAAAGGGTTATTCAAATTTTGGAGGATATGTTAAGAGGTTGTATCATCGATTTTCGTGGTAGTTGGGAGGACTACTTGCCATTGGCGGAGTTTGCATACCACAACAGCTACCAAACAAGTATTCAGATGGCTCCATATGACGCACTTTATGGACGGAGATGTCGTACGCCTACGTGTTGGACGGAGTTGGGTGAACGACAAGTGCTTGGACCGAAGTTAGTGGTAGATACTGAAAGTAAGGTTAAGTTGATAAGAGATCGATTAAAGGAGGCATCTGATAGACAGAAGTTGTATGCGGATCTAAAGCGCAAAGAGATTGAGTTCGCTGTTGGGGATATGGTTTTCTTGAAGGTTTCACCTTGGAAGAAGATCTTGAGGTTCGGCAAGAAAGACAAATTGAGTCTGCGGTTTATAGGGCCTTGTCGGGTTCTTAAACGGGTAGGGCCAGTAGCGTATCAGTTAGAGTTACCACCGGAGTTGGACAGAATCCATGACGTCTTTCATGTGTCTATGTTGAGGCGATATCGATCGGATCCTTCACATGTTGTGCCAGTGGAGGAGATTGAAGTAAAGACTGATTTGACCTTTGAGGAAGAGCCCGTGAAAATTATGGATAGAGAGGTTAAAGTTCTAAGAAGGAAGTCGATTCCGTTGGTAAAAGTACTGTGGCATAATCATGGAAGGGAAGAGGCTACTTGGGAGTCAGAAGAGACTATGCGTCAATAATACCCTCAATTATTTGGATCATGTAAATTTCGAGGCTGAAATTTCTTTAAGGGTAGAGTTGTAACGCCCCAATTTTCGGGAATTCTGTGGATGTTGGCAAATTTTAAATTTTTGGTGTTCTGTTTGCTTGGTGTAGATTCAATCAGGATAGTGGGCCTCTAGAAGGATCAAGCTTAAGTTAAAACTCGGTAATTTTAATTAGTTTTGATTCCATAGGAAGAAGGGGTTCTGGTTAATTGGGCTTTTAAGTATTAATTGGGTATAAATTAAACACAAGGAAGCATGTGGCAAAGTGGCATGTGACACCACTGGAGAGGCTATAAAGGTGGCGTGTGGATGCTAGGGAGAACCAAGGTTCAAGTCACAATGAAAGCATATTAAGGGAATTATTTTTTATGGTTGGAAAGGGTAAGTAATGGAACTCAAGTGAAAGACTGTCAGGAGGAGTTTAAATTGCTCAAGGGATTGAGTAAGGAGGGGATAAGGGAGAGGATTTAGGAGTTCATTAGGGACAGCAGTATTGGCCAAATGGTGGACTCTTGGGGAGCAAGAGTTGGCCGGCCAAAGGTTTGCATAGGGGGCAAATTTCGGTTAGGTTAAATGCCAAGTATAAATTCGGCATTTAGGGGTAAGTGTGTCGTTTTTTCTGACCATCTTTCCTCCTCCTTCTTTCTTTTCTTTTTCTCTCCATCTACCTTCTCCTCTTCATTTCTCCATAGCCGAATCCTTCTACCAGTCTTCCCTACACCACTTCTTTACTATTATTTTTAAGCCTTATAGCCGAATATCACAAAAGCCGAAATCCCGAAGGTTCATATTGTCTGTGCCGAATTCTCCTAGCCAAACCTACTGATCTTTCTTTATCCTTTTTGATCAATTCTTTCTTTTTCTGAACCCCAAACCTCTGTCGACAAAGCCACTACAAAACCCTCACCTTTTCTTCACTGTTGCAAAAAGCTGAAAACGCATAGCCTTAGGGACATAGCTGAATTCTGAAATCTCTAAGGGCTAAAATTTTGTTATCATTTGAGGGGTTAGATCTGCACCAGAATCAAGTTGGAGTTAATTGGAATCATTGACCGAAGGAACCGATGGTAAGTTTTCGAACTTAATCTTTATTTCAGGTTTTAGAAAAAGCCGAAACCCCCTAAAGGTTAGGGAGGCTGTTGATTTGGGCTTGTAGCTCTAAGGGTTGTTATAATTGTTTTATTTTGGTAATAGTGTGATCTAGAGGCTTCTGATTGAAGGCTTGGACAAATGGAACGACTGGATCTAAACCTATTCGCTAATTTCGGCAAAGGTAGGATCGCTAGTGCCTAAGGTGTTTTTGGCCGAATGTGGTAAGGGGGTTAATATGTAGTTCATTTTAATAGTTAGATTAACGTGTTAGTAATCCAATTGTAGGTAGTTAGTGTGTGGATCTTGTCAGCATGTCGTCTAAACGGGTGTGTAACTGACACCTTTTCATAGTCTAGATTGGCAATAGCTGAAAAGCCGAAATGCCAAAAAACTGGTATTTTGTGGACTTTCGAGTGTGCGAATGCTCGTGAGGTAAATCGATTAACGTTTTTGGTAAACTACAGTGTTTAGACTGCAGAGTGCATGATTTCTGTGCCTTCGATATTTTTAGGCTTTCTGTGCCAAAATTGGGATAGTGGGCCAACGGGCCCAATTCGGTAAGAACCCTCGGTAAGTGCTTCTGTTAGTACGTGAAAGGTAGGAATATGCATGAAAACCCTTAAAACTGATAAAAATACTGAAATACCTTTATAGGTGGACAATTTACTGATTTACCCTAGGAGTAAAATTACCGATATACCCCTAGGGTTAAGGTTGACTGAATGCATGTTTGATCATTATTATTTATCGCATGCCATGTTACTATTATCGATGTATGGGACCGGATACTTGATGGAGGAAGTACTGAAAGTGGCTTGTCCACGTACTGGAGGCTTTGCCTCAACTTACTGATAACTGAGTAGCAATGCTGCAACTGTGGAGTGTAGGGCTGGGTCGGTTGAGCTATTCCCCACATGGAGTGTAGGGCTGGTACGGGTGGAGTTTAGCGGTTGGTTATAGGCTAGGTTGGGCTTGCATACACGAATATGTCTGATCTGTTCTAGAATGGGCCTCTGGGTCATACTGTTATCTGAAAATGGGGCTAATGTCCAGTTTATTGTATTCTGAGAAGGGCTTTGGCCCAATACCCACTGTTATCTGAATGGGATTAGGCCCAATGGGCTTCAGCTGACTTGGGCTTTGGATGGGTTTTCCTTATACACTGAGTTTTTCAAACTCACCCCTTTTTTTTCCATCCTTGCAGGTGAGCACTATTTGGTGGACTTAGAGCCATGGGGGATTCAGAGTGGCCACGAAGATTAATTTCTGTTTTTTTTTAAGTTTCGCAATTATTATTTTGATTATTTTTATTCTGGTTTAAGTTGTAATAAGGCCGCTCTTCTTATTATTTTTATTATTTTGGGTTATTAAATTGGTTACTCTAGGGCGCAGTTTATAAAAGTTACTTATTGTCAAAATAACACGATAACCGAGCAAAGCTTCAGCAATGTAAACATTTTCAAAGGAAATGAATATTTTAAATAGACTTAAACTTAATTAATTTTTCGTGGACTAGTAATAGGCTTAAAGTGTGGCAATGGATGTGTGCATGTCTAGGATTGGATCCGTGAAGAGCTTGGTACTTAAGCAGTCCAACAGACTCACCTCCTCTTTTCTGGCTTCCTACCTGGTGCACAGCTTCCATTCACTTTAACTTAAACAAAACATTCTTCAAACCCTAAGAAAGATTTTTGGATAAAACATAACTTCTTTAGTAACATTCTCCATGTGACACGCTGAATTCGGCCGTAACGTCTGGGCCGGGTTTGGGGTGTTACAGAGTTATTCAGATCTTGAAGGATATGTTTTGGGGCTGTGTAATTGATTTCTGAGGTAGTTGGGAAGATTACTTACAATTGCCTAAGTTTGCTTACAATAACAGCTTCCAGTCTAGTATTCAGATAGCACCTTACGAGGCTCTATATGGTCGTAGGTGTCGTACTCCGTTGTGTTGGATTGAGTTAAATGAACATTGAGTTTTGGGCCCTAAATTAGTTTTTAAAATTAAGAATACTGTCAAGTTGATCTGATACCATCTTAAAGTCACTTCTAATCAATAGAAATCTTATGCCAATTTAAAGAGAAAATATATTGAATTTTCTGTGGGTGATCAGGTGTTCTTGTTTGTGTCACCATAGAAAAAAGTCTTTCGTTTTGCATGTAAGGGAAAGTTGAGCCTAAGGTTCATTAGGCCATATCACATCTTGAAACGTATTGGACTTGTTACCTACCAATTAGAATTACCACTAATGTTGGAGCGAATTCATGACGTGTTCTATGTCTCAATGCTGAGACGGTATCTATCCGATCCATCGCACATTATTCCGATTGAGGAAATTGAGGTCCTATCAGACCTAACTTTTGAGGAATAACCTATTTAGATTCTAGATCGTGACATTAAGGTATTGAGAAAGAAAATTGTTCCTTTCATAAAGGTTCTATAGCAGAATCATGGCACTGACGAAGCCACGTGTGAACCCGAAAAGTTGATCCGATGATAGTACTTGTATCTGTTTGAGTCAGGTAAATTTCAAGGTCGAAATTTCTTTTAGGGGGGAAGGTTTTCAGGCCACAAAAATTTTAAAGTTTGACTATTGGATTTCCATCGTGATTAAATCTTTGTATCTGTGGTTTTGTGCTCTGCTTATGTGATTGAGGTCAGGAGTTCGAGTCGTATCTTTAGAAGTTTTATTATTTTATGTTAAGATAACCTCTACCCTTAAATGACATAATTAAGTTTCATTTAGTGTAAACCTGTGTCAAGAATGAGCCTATTGGTTCACTGGTTAAACTTTTGTATTCTATTTGGTCCTGTGTTCGAATCCCAGGGTATACGATAGGAAACATTTTTGCTACATGCTAAAAGTCTGGTTGGAAGTCATTAGGATTGAAAATTAGTCATCTTCGTATATTTCGTTTCTTTCTATTATTATTCTTCTTCATTCCTTTTCTTTTCTTTTCTTTTCTTTTGATTCTTTTATTTTTCTTTATTTTGATTACTATTGAAAGTACATACGGGACTAGTCGAAGTTATACGTTGTTAATTGCATCAATCGAAAGGTTATTAATTCGTTAAATTTCACGATTTCCTTCTTGTTTTCCGTAGAATGTTCTGAATTGGGCGTTTCAAGCATATTGTGTAATTTCTGATAATTAGTCACTTGGTTTCCTCTTAGGCGGGGATTCAAGGGTAGCGGACCTCAACTTGACAAATTGAGTAATCATTGTTGACCTTCTGATAAATTTGATTTTGTTGAAGGTTTCATCTCGAAACTTTTGACATAAAGTATTTTGTGTATAAATGTGCTGTAACACCCCTTACCCGTGTCCAACACCAGGACAGGGTGCGAGGCATTACCTGACTTAAATGTAAACGTACACACGAAACCAAGTCATAAAATTTCTTTGAATATGAAACTGCGCATACACATGCATATTGTCCCTATTACGGGCCTACAAAGCCCAAAACATACATCGAGGGTGGTTCAGGACTAAATCGAGAACTTTAGAAAAACTTGAAAGATTTTTTCATAAAACAGGGTCACATGCCCATGTGGACATAGGGACACGCCTGTGTGCCCTAGACACGCCCGTCTCTCTAGGCCGTGTAACTCTCTATTTATGACGTCATCATCAATTAAAGATCACACGGCTGAGTCACACGCCCTTGTGCTAGACCATGTGATGAATTTAATTTTTGCATTTAAGGTGCAAACTTCATAAGGCCTGGGCACACGTCCATGTTTGGAAGTCGTGTCCTCTACACGGTTGAGACACACGGCTGTGTCTCTACCCATGTGTTTACTACCATGCATACTGACTTGTAAAACTAGGGTACAGGGGACACATGGCCTGACAACATGTCCATGGTACAAACCGTGTGTCACACACTGCCTAGACACACACCCGTATGTCTACCCGTATAGACAACTTTGAGGCTAATTCTCAAGCCTTTTTGTCACCCTCATTAACACATACACACTCACATATATCAATGGTAATCATCGTGGCATAAATGGGTTACTTAGACATCCTTAGGTTTAACTCATGCATAACAAATACAAGACAAAGTACATATAATTAGGACTCCATGACTTGTTAAAATCATTCAATTTATTTCTTTAGCTTGAATCATGCCATAGCCATACAAATTGACATCATCCATCTATTATCAACTACCAACTCAACACGCATCTCAAGAACAGTAGCACAATCCATGCATGCAATAGTATTTAGGCTTACAACCCAATAGTCAATATGAGCCATGTCTCATGGCCAAATACAAAATGAAATAATATTCTAATGTCAGCCATCACTTTTGGCTAACTAACATGACACTTATAACAAAATACTAAGTCCCCTATACATGCCATACTTAAATGTATTAAACCAAATATACCCCAAAAGATTTGTTGATAGTGTGACTCGAGCTCCGACGTCCACAATCCCTGAGCTAACTTGGCGACTCTAAAGGAAAAGGAAAAGAAAGGGTAAGCATCAAGCTTAGTAATTTGTGTGTAACACCCCTTACCCGTACCCGAGAGCGGGACCAAGTACGAGGCGTTACCAGACATGTACTCGAACATTTTCAAGAAATACAGGTTATAAAATTTTGTTCCAAATTTGAAACCAATCTAATAATATCTTGGTGTCTCTAATGTCGGCCTACAAGGCTCAAAACATACATTGAAATTGGTCCGGGACTAACTAAGGACCTAAGAAAATTTTAAGAAACATTCTGAGTTTGTGTCTCACACGCCCATGTGGAGACATAGCACACGCCCATGTGCTTTGGGACACACCCGTGTCTCCTACCCGTGTGGAAATAATTGAAATTATTTTCTACTTCGAACCTATAGGGGTTTTCACACGGCCAAGCACACGCCCGTGTCTCTGGCCTGTGTCCTTTACATGGCCTTTACATGCTCGTGTGGTCACCCATGTCCAAAAACTCGAGCATTCTGTTTATGACGTCAGTATGCATTTAGGGGCACACGGCCAAGACACACGCCGGTGTGCTAGGCCGTGCCCTCCACACGGTTGAGACACACGGCCGTGTCTCTACCCGTGTGCTTACTACCATGCATACTGACTTAAAATTCTTAGGTCCAGAGGACACACGGTCATTTCACACGGCCATAGGGTGGTCCGTGTGTGACACACGGCCTAGACACATGCCCGTGTGTCTACCCGTGTGGACCTTGTTAGGCTATTTTCCAAGCCTTTGGTCACCCTCTAACATATATTCTCACTTATAGGTTTCCATAACACATAACCAGACCTAATTATACACTCAAATAACCTCAATAAACCTCATTGCATGTAAACTTCATTTCATCGGTCTTACGCATGCTAGGCTATTTCTCTTGTATCAAGGATGTCTATGCCCTATGACACATTCAAGATTGGCTCATTACCATAACTCATTGCCAATTATGGCCTAGACATCCCAAGTGATTTTATCACGTTATATGTATCTACTTATGATACACCAAGTTCAATCATCACAGTAACATTTGAACACAAACATACACAACTTTGTAGGTCATACCTCATAACAAAATGGGCCAATTCCCATGGCCATATGCATGTGAAGATGTATACCTTACAAGCCTTCATATTGGCTAATCAAATGACACATATTACAAAATAAATAATAGCCCTATACATGCCATTGAACAAAATAAAAGTATCTATATACCAAAGCTAGACAAGATGATAGTGTATTGATTCTCCAACCGTCTTCCAATCTTTGTGAGCCCACAAGCTCTGTAAGATAGGGAAAAGAGAGGGGTAAGCATTTACATGCTTAGTAAGCCCGAACAATTGGAAAGTAAACTTACCAATTAATTATCATACATCCATATTAGGCAACAAAACCAACAAGTATTGATTAGTACCCCTATCACATGCACTCAATCTGTAATATCCTGATTTTGGGCCTAGTCAGAATAGTGGTTTCGTGACCACAAAATCCGAGATAGAAATAATTATTTTATGATTATTTTGAGGTCTATGATATGATTGCATGATTGTGTGAAAATTTCGTGAAGAAATTTTATGCATAAAGTGCTTAAATTGAAATTAGGGACTAAATCAAATAATTTGCAAAACTTGTATTCTAGAAGTTTCTAGTATGAAATTGTTTTGAAATATTAATTAGGAGGTCTTAAATAGCAATTTTACCAATTTCTAAGTCTATGGACAAAAATTGGACATGGATGGAATTTTTGGAAAGTTTAGTAGTAAGGGCATTTTGGTCATTTAGGGGTAAAATGAATTAAAATACAAAATTAAAAGCCAATTTTGCTCATCTTCAACCCCATGGCTGAATATAGCAAGGAGAAACCATGGCTAGGGTTTTTCAAGCTTCCAAGCTCGATTGTAAGTCCGTTCTAGCCTCGTTTTAATGTTTTTTACGTTTTTGGAGTCTCGGTAGCTCGATTAAGCTTATGCTAGCAATAATTTAACCTAGGGTTTATATTTGGAAAAATACCCATAGGTGAAATTTGTGTATTTTGGTGTTTTATGATATAATATGAGGTTTTAAATTAGTTAGACAACTTCTGCTACTCGGTTTTAAGCGAAAACTAGCGAAAGGGCTTAATCAGTAAAAATACCTAATAGTCATAAGTACATGTTAGAGTGAGAATTTGATGTTTCCATAGAAGGGAAAAATGATCAGCATGTCATAAAACATAAGAAAATAGGCTGAAGTTTAATTTACGAGCTTTGGGGCAAAAGTGTAAATATGCAAAAGTTTAGGGCAAAACTATAATTTTGCCAAAATATGATTTTGGGTCAATTTGAATAATGTAAGTCCTAATTAGTTTATATTTTAAATGATAGAGCAAGGAAAACTAAAATTCGGGCTAAAATGGGGAAAATACCAAGTTGTGGACGAAATGGTAAAAGTAGCCATTTTCGCATACGAGATAAGTTCATGTGTAAATGTAGTAACATAATTGTCATTTTAAGCAATTTAATGTTGTTTATATGATATGATGCTGATTATTATCATGAAATATTATGCTTTGTGGTTATTGTTGAATAATATGTAATTATGTGAATTACTTGATGAGTCTGAACTATCACCGAAGTATCAATTTCGATATTCCGTGGAAGATGGCAAAGATGTGTGATCGAGGAAAATGCCCGTTTGAACCTTAGGAATAGATTAGGATACAAGTGACATGTCACTAGGATGGTTGAGCATCCGAACTCGTTGAGTTGAGTCCGAGTTCACTTATGGATGCAAATGTCCGAACTCGTTGAGTTGAGTCCGAGTTCGTGAGATGTAACTAGGCATCCGAACTCGTTGAGTTGAGTCCGAGTTCACTCATGGATGCGAATGCCCGAGCTTGTTGAGTTGAGTCCGAGTTCGCTTATGGGCGGGTTACATAGTAGCTTGGCTACATATGTGGCACTTATGTGCAAACTTTCCATGTATCCGAATTATATTCCGATGTGTTCAACGGGTAAAGTTTTACTCAAATGGAGGAATACTCAAGATGAAAGGGACATATTGGTAAGTGTTGTGAAATGAATACTTTGAACAGTTTTGACAAGCCAGCTCGGAAATCGGGAACGGTCGGAGGCTCGCTCACACTATCCGTATACCATCTTGGCATAATGGCTTGTATATTTTGAGTATGGCATGTATAGCATTATAATCATTTTGTATATATGGTCTTATAATATGCTTATTGAGTGGTATGGAAACGCTTGGTAATGATTAGCCATTGGAATGGCTAATCATGATCATATTTGGTGTTATGTATGTCAAAATTGCTAGCTAATCCATGGAAACCATGAAATAGGTAAAATTTACCATAAAATAGATTCAGACAGCAGTAGTGACGTGAATTTGAAAAATCACTAAAAATAGTATAAATGGAATTAAATAATGAATAAGTTATGAAATCGAAGCTTGATGAGTGTATTTTCATATGGAAGAAGCGAAACAGGTATATGAGCTATATTTTATGAGATGTTTAAATTTTTGTGAAACAGGGCCAGAGCGATTTCTGGATCCCCTGTTCTGACTTTGGAAATTCACCATAAATTTTTAAAAGCTAATTAGAAGTCATAATTTATATGTAAAGATTTCTTATTGAGTCTAGTTTTATTAGAGACAAACGGCATAGTCATTGAAGCTCTGTACAGGGAGATATTTGATTCGTAATACACAGAGGTCAGAGTAGTCGAACCCTGAAACAGGGGAGACTTTAACTAATAAAATGTACTAATTGGCCCTACCAAAAATTCTAGAAAAAAAATTAGTAGATAGATATATGAATCTAGTTTCATGAAAAATTTACGGAATTGGATTTCGAGTTTTGGAACTCGAGATATGATTTTTAAAGCGACTGTGATGCAGTTAGCCAGCTTGTCTAGAAATTTTAAAATGAATTGTATGAGCTGTTTAAGTAATGAATTAAGTCCGTTAACACGTCGTGTTCGACTCCGACAATGGTCTCGGGTACGGGGCGTTACACAATCGATGAGTTAGTTCCATAACAATGCACCATTTAAATTTGTCTTAGATGAACTCATCATTCAACATTTTCATTTTATATCTCATATTAATCCCGTTGGGTTTCTCAGAAATCTCAATGGATTTTCCATTTACCGTCAAGTCATAAGAGCGATCATCTCAAGTACGCACTCCTGCGAACCTCACATCTTACGGTGCAGTTACCAGTCTAGGCTGAATCCCCCGTAATATAAACTCATGGAGTGATGTCGGGATTACCAGTCTAGCCTAAATCCCTCGTAATGACAAGCACTCTCAATGAGCTCAGATCTGAATTACCAATCCAGGCTAAATTCAGACCCTAATCGGATTACCCGTCCAGGCTAAATCCACAATGCATACATATTCTTCGGGAGGCTCGATCACTCAAGGAACACCCGTCCGGGCTAGATCCTTTCTATATTTGAGATCAACGGATTACCCGTCCGGGCTAAATCCTTTTCTGCAACACATGCAAGATCTCAAGTTATGTAAACCATGGTTTATCCATCGAATTTCCCTTTTTACTTCAACCGGGACATTTATTATCATATCATTATTATTGACATATTTCATGGATTTTCATGCCATCAATCTAACGAAATATCATGCATTAGTAACACATGTAATTAGGCATATTAATAGTTTACTTTAAGTTATTCAAACTTACCTGGTTTTTCGTCTCGATTTTGCGTTTTGGTTATTTCGAAACCATTCATTTTCCTCGATCGACCTCCAGAATTTGTTCTTCGGGGTCTATAATAATAAAATAAGTCATCAACACCTCACATTATTCTTTTTTAGCCTAAATTTCACTCCTAAAAAAATGACCATTTTGCCCCTAACCTTTCACATTTTTACGATTTAGTCCATAGGCTCGTATAATAAAATGCATGCAATTTCTACCTTACCCAAACCTAGCCGAATGTTCTTTCCTCTTATGGCAGCCCACATTTCTCCATTATTTCACATTTTTACCACATATTTTACATCTTTTTCAAAAATGTCTCTTAAGGGTTTTTTTTCATGAAAATCACCTAGAAAAAGATGTTTAACACACATCGAACTTTCATATTTATCCATAAAACATCAAAGAATAAACATGTCACACATAGGTCACTTTACAAACATGAGCCCTAACTCAAAATATGGGTAGAAATGGAGAGAGCAAGCTACCGAGATTTCAAAAATATGAAGAACATTAAAAATGGGGCTTGGGAGCACTTACTATTGAGCTTGAAAATGTTGAAAACCATAGGTATAGAGGGCTTGAGAAATCTGGCTGGATGAGGGAGAAGAATGGCTGATTTTTACCTTCATTTTCCCATTTTATTTCATTAATTAGCCAAATGACCAAAAGGCCCTTAAGCCCTTTCTTTAAAATTTTATCCATACATGCCCATTTTTGTCCAAAAACTTAAAAATTGGGCAAATTACTCTTTAAGACCTTCTAATTAATAATCTAAAGCAATTTCATACAAATTGCTTCTAGAATCCAAGTTTTACAATTTATTCAATTTGCTCCTTATTTTCCAATCGGACATCTTACTCATAAAATTTCCTCATGAAACTTTAACACATGCATGTTTTTGTTTTCTAGACCTAATAATAATCATAAAATAAATATTTCAACGTCGGATTTATGGTCCTGTAACCACTGTTCTGACTAGGCCCTATTTTGGGATGTTACATTGTATGTAAATAATAAACAACATAGATCATGAAAAATTTCATAGATCAAAAATACTACCAATTATCACCACATTATCAGTTTACACATAATGAACATGGTCAGGGCTGATAATAAATGTCATTGAACATTATAACTTATGTGACAGCCCTAAATTGACCCTAGTCGGAAAGTGGTTTCGGGACCACTAAACCGAGTCACCGAAGTATTTGAATATGATATTTATTGTCTAAAATATGTGAATATGAATGTGTGAAAGTTTTAAGCTTCGATTTAGTCGATTGCATGTGAATTTAGTTAATAGGACTTATGTGTGACACTTTTGAAATGTGATAGGTTAATCTATAAGGAACTATTAATGCATGTTATAAAATGATGGGTTTGCATGTCAAATTAACCAAAAATCAAGATGGTGGCCGGCCATGCTATGGGTTAAAGCATATTATAAACATTTTGTGTTAATGTTTTATGTTAGAAATAATAAAATAAAAGGTTAGTAATAAAGTAATGAAAAGGGAGGGGTGATGAAAACAAAGTTGTCTCATCCATGCTCCCCACCGCCGTGACTTGAGGAAGGAAGAAGAAGAGGATTCTCTTGCTTCATGTTCGGTTGGTTGATGTTTAGGAAGAGGTATGTTTGATGTTATTCCATGAAATTCATGCATATTTTTAGATGTTGGTTTAAATTCTTTTGCTATTTGATGGAGATGATACTCGGCCATGGGTGTTGTCTTCTTGGTTGGTGTTTGATGTTGTGGTGATGAGGCATGAAGATGATTGAGTTTGAGTGCTTAATAAAAAGGATGGGTCTTAACAACTTCATGAAGTATTCAGCCATGGTGCTAAAATGTTGTATTGTGTTTAAACTTAGAATTTTTAGTTATATGGATGTGTTAAGTTGCTTGAAATGTTAGATTAATTTGAACTCATCACCAAGTTCTTTAGGCAACCCATGTTAAAAATTTCGGTATTGAGATGCCTAGAACTTTCGGCCATAGTAGCTATGGAGAAATAAGGTTTTTGTTTCTTGTTAAATTGGATGTATCTTGTTGTATGCGTGCTTGAACAAACTATGATTAAATAGATGCATAGATTCAAGGTGGGAAGAATTGGCTATTATGCTTGATACTAATGCCGAATATGAGAATGTTGTACTTGAAAAATGTAGGTGAACATGACAAGTGTATTCGGCTTAGGGCATAAAGGATATGAAAATTTGGTATTTATTTTTGATTGTGTGTGTATGACCATGGATAATTGGCTGCACAAATATTATAAATACATAATGTATGTTAAATTTATTAAGCTACAAAACATTATACATGTTCGGCCAAGGTAAATTATTTGAGTAAAGTATATCTTGATGGTACATTTCTGCTAGTATAAAATGTATATGGATGTCGTATGACTATGTTTAATTTGGGAAGTAAATTGTTTGATTTAGCTCAAGAGCCTAGAGGATCAAAGTTGGATAAGGGAAAGAAAAAGTGATCGAATAGTCAGTCGAAATCGTTCGACAACATCCAAGGTAAGTCTTGAGTAATGAAACTTAGTTTATGATTTGATTAAGTCATGACATATAAGCATAACAAATAAATGGTGATATAATGATTCTACTTGAATTATATATTGAGGAGATTAGTTTATACCTATGACGGTAGCCGAATGTGTATAGAGATCATGTTATAAAGCCAATCAAAATCATGCTCTTTGTATGTGGCTATTGAGCCAAATTGGGAAGGTTTGATAAGTGTCTTGTGTTTGAGCTTTAGTAATGAAAATGAAATATGGATGTGTCATGATTTATTGATATTTGTGCATGATTATTCGATGATATCCGGCTAAGTCCCAAGGCATTTGTGCTAGTGACTATATCCGGCTAAGTCCCAAGGCATTTGTGAAAGTGACTATATCCGGCTAAATCAAGGCATTTGTGCTAGTGACTATATCCGGCTAAGACCAAGGTATTTGTGCGAGTTGCTATATCCGGCTAAATCTCGAAGGTACTTGGGTTTGGAAGTGAGCGACCTTGCTGTAATAATTTCAATTAATACGCTCATAAAATCCAAACGATAAGGTATGTTTCGTATATGCTTCGGAAAAGTCGATTCCAATAAATAGTATTCGCTCAATTGATTAACGAACTTTCAGCCTTTAGTTAGGTTTGATACCTTGTGTATGAATATATTGATTGAAGCATGGAGTAAGTATGATTTTGAGAATATGCATATATGAAATTATTCATTTATCCATATGAACGTTATACTTTAGTCGTAACTAATTTCATTACTCAAAACTTACTAAGCATTAAATGCTTATTCATTTCTTTGATTTTCTTTTATAGATTTTGTTCGTCACCATCGGACTCGGGATTGTCAAAGTCAAGTCGTCCACACTATCTAAGCCCTTTTGGTACTCTTTTAGTTAAACTTTGATAACGGCATGTATAGGATTGACCTTCGTTGTTAATTAAGTACCTTTTTGGTATTGTATATATTCGGTTGGCCATACGAAAATGGCTTATATATTTTGAGCATAGCGTTATAATCATTTTGTATATATATATATGGTTATTGAGAAGTGTGGAAATGCTTGGCAATGATTCGCCATTGGAATGGTTAATCACGATCATATTTGGTGCTATGTATGTTAAATGGCTAGTTGAATCATGGAAACTATGGAATAGGTAAAATCGCTTTAAAATAGGTGTTGACAAAGAAGAATGATGTGAGTTTGAAAAATCACTAAAAATATTAGAAATGTAATTAAATAATGAATAAATTATTTAATCTAATCTTGATGAGTCTATTTTCATATGGAAGAAGCGAAACAACCATATGAGCCGTATTTTATGAGATGTTTAAGTTTTCGTGAAATAGGGCCAGAGCGATTACTGGATCCCCTATTCTGACTTTGAAAATTTACCATAAATTAACCAGAGACAATTAAGTAATTATTTATATGTATAAATTCATTTTTGAGTCTAGTTTCATTACAAACAAACGGTATAAGTATTGAAGCTCTGTACAGGGAGATATCTAAGTTGTAATTCATGAAGGTCAGAGTAGTCAAACCCTGAAACAGGGGAGGCTTTAACTAATAAACTGTACTAATTGGCTCGACCAAAAATTCTAGAAAACAATTTGTAGATGGACATATGAGTCTAGTTTCAGGAAAAATTTATGGAATTGGTTTTCAAGTTTTGGAACTCAAGATATGATTTTTAAGGTGACAGTGACGCAGTTAGCCAGCTTATCTGGAAATTTTAAAATGAACTGTGTAAATGAATGAATTAAGTCCGTTAACACCTCGTGTTCGACTCCGGCAACGGTCTCGAGTACGGGGTGCTAAATTTCCATTATGAATCGATTTTCATACTCATGAGATTTACGTACATACCTGTACTACTCTTAGCTTATTCATATTTCCCCATCTATTAACCTTGATCTTGAATGACCCATTGAACCACTTGGAATACGGAAGGACGTTCGGGATTATCATACACCAAATAGGGTGCCAAAGCCATGTCCCAGACATGGTCTTACATGGAGCAGCACATCGATGCCATATCCCAGATATGGTCTTATACGAAGTCCCGAGTCAGTGCCAACGCCATGTCCTAGACATGGTCTTATACAGGACCTCATATCGATGCTATGTCCCAGACATGGTTTTATACGAAATCACTCGATGATGCCGAAGCCATATCCCTGATATGGTCTTACACAGGATCTCATATCAATACCGATGCCATGTCCCAGACATGGTCTTACACGGGATCTCATTAATTATGGTGTCATGATATCCAAATCCCAAGTATTACTTAGGGTCACCCAAGATTTCCGAGATACAAAACGATCATCAAATTTTATTGAATCATCACAAGTCAAATTCCATAAAGGCATATATACACATTTCATACAACATCAAGCCTTAAACATATGATAATGAAAATGTTGGATTACTAACACAAACTTACCTCGGTCACAAAATATTGCTAACTTTACGTTTTAGTCCAAAACCTTACTTTTCCCTCGGTTTAGGTCTAGACTCTATTTTTCTTGATCTATAATAGCAAATTCCACTTGTTTAATTATCACATTGCCCAAATCAATCCATAAATCACAATTTGAAAAAATTATGATTTTGCCCCAAAACTTTCACAAAATTGCAAATTAGTCCCTAAGCTCGTATAATGAAATGTACTCATTTCTTTTACTACCCAAGCCTAGCCAAATCTTTCTTGTACTCATGGTAGCCCACATTACTCATCAAAAATAGATTTTTATCACTCAATTTACTCCTTTTTCAATTTAGTACTTTTTATGCATTTCTATCAAAAATCACTTAGTAAAGGATGTTAAATACACATCAAACTTTCATATTCTTCCATTAAACATCAAAATACAAATATGTCACACATGGGTAAGTTTTTGAACATGAACCCTAGCTCACAATATGGCTAGAACTGGATAGATCATGCTTGAAGGACTTCAAAAATGTAAAGAACATAAAAAATGGTGCTAGGGAGTACTTACAATCAAGCTTGAAAAGTTGAAAACCCTAGCTATAGTGACTTTGAAATTTCAGCACCCCTTGGAGAAGATGGACACAGTTTTGCTTTCTTTTTCCCTTTTTATTTTTTTATTTACTAAAAGACAAAAAATACCCTTTAAGCCTTTCTTTCAAATTTTTCCTATGCATGTCCAGTTCTATCCAAAATTTTAGAAATTGGTCAAATTGCTAATTAAGACCTTCTAATTTATAATTTAAAGCAATTTAATGCTTGAATCTTCTAGAACACAAGTTTTGCATCTTATTCAATTTGGTCCCTAAGGTTCAATTGGACATTTTATGCATAGAATTTCTCTATGAAACCTATCATTGACCTCATAAAAATCATAAAATAATTATTTCTATCTCGAATTTGTGGTCTCGAAACTACTATTCCAACTAGACTCTAATTTGGGATGTTACAATTCTCCCCCTTAGGGATTTTTGTCCCTGAAAATCTTACTGGTAAACAAGTATGGGTATTGGTTTCTCATGGCCTCCTTGAGCTCCCATGTAGCCTCTTCTATCCCATGCTTGTTCCATAACACTTTCACTAAGGCGATATTCTTGTTTCTCAACTATTTGACTTCCAGAGCCAAAATCTTGATCGGCTCTTCACCATAAGTCATGTCCTGATGAATCTCAACCTTTTGTAGTGAAATCACATGCGAAGGGTCCGATCTATAAGAGCGCAACATAGACACGTGGAATACATCATGAATCTTTCCCAACTTAGACGGCAAAGCCAACCAATAAATTACTGGTCCTATCCTTTCGGTGATCTCATAAGGTCCTATAAAACGAAGACTCAACTTGCCTTTCCTACAGAATCTCAAAACCTTCCTCCATGGGGATACTTTCAAAAATACTTTATCGCCCACTTGATACTCAATTTCTTTTCTTTTCAAATCCGCATAAGACTTGATACTCAATTTCTTTTCTTTTCAAATACACATAAGACTTTTGCCTATCAGATGCCGCCTTCAAACAATCTTGAATTGCTTTTACTTTGTCCTCAGTTTCTTTGACCAAATCAACCCCGTGAATTTGGTTTTCCCTGAGCGCTGTCCAATACAAGGGAGTTTGGCACTTCAGACCATACAATGCCTCATAAGGTGCCATTTTTAAACTCGTCTGAAAACTATTATTATAGGCAAACTCAACCAAAGGTAAGTACTTTTCCCAACTACCCTGGAATCCTAGAGCACATCATTTCAACATTTCTTCCAAGGTTTAAATAACTAGCTCAGATTGGTCGTCAGTTTGTGGATCAGTCTCATGCCTAAGGCTTCTTGTAACTTTTTCCAAAACTGCAAGGTAAACCTCGAATCTCTATCCGATATAATTGATAAGGGTAATCCATGATGTCTCAGAATTTTAAAAATATACAACTCAACCAATTTATCGAGTGAGTAGTCTGTACGTACTACGATAAAGTGAGCTGACTTTATCAATAGATCAACAACAACCCATACCACATCTTTCTTACTCGGTGTCAAAGGTAAGCCCATTACGAAATCCATGGTAATTCGATCCTATTTCCACTCGGGAACCATGATAGGCTGTAACAATCTTGAAGGTACTTGGTGCTCAACTTTCACTTGTTGACAAATTAGGTATCTCGTAACAAACTCGAAAATATCTCTCTTCATACCATTCCACCAATATATTTTCTTCAAGTCATTATACATTTTCGCACTACCGAGGTGTACGGACAGACAACCATTGAATGCCTCATACAAAATCTTATGAATCAACTCGATATCTATAGGAATGCAAATCCTATCTCGAAACACCAAGAAGCCATTAGAATTGTGACAGCCCAAAATTGACCCTAGTCGGGATGTGGTTTCGGGACCACAAAATCGAGGCATAAAAATAATTTAAAATTTATTTTGATGCCTATGATATGTGTTAATTTGTGTGTGGCATTTTTGATGATTCGATTTAGTGTTATAAAGGTGAATTTCACTAGAAAGGACCTAGTAGTAAACTTTGAAAGTATGATGGGAAATGTGTGATGACTAGTTAATCATGCATGCAAAAATAAGGGATTTGCATGTCAAATTTCCCAAAAGGAAGCTTAGTGGCGGCCATGACAAGGGTTATGGGCAAAGAAAACATGTTGAAACATGTTTTGTTAATGGATGATGAGGGAAATGATTTAATAATTAAGTTGTGGGAAGAGAAGAGAAAAAAATGTGTGTGAGTGTGGCATTTCCCCCATTGCCGTGTATGTGAAAGAAAAACAAGAAAAAATTTGTTCATCCTTGTTCTTTCCTTCTTGGCCGAAAATACTAAGGGAGAAGATAGGAGTTTTGCTTCATGCTTGGCTTGGAAGAGAACTAGAAGGAGATTTGGTCATACTTGCATCAAGATTAAGGTATGTTTGAGGTTGTGTCATGAGATTCATGCTTGTTTTGGTTGCTAACTTGATGTGTATGTTAGCCATGGTTCAAATCCTTGTTATGCCATGAAAATGGTGTTTGGCCAAGGTTGATATTGTGTTAAAGCCATTGCATGCTAAATGTGAAGCTTGTTGATGATGAATGTAATGAAGGATTGACTACTCTTGAAATTTCTTTTAGTATTCTTGAGTAGGACATTGAGTTCTTTGTTTAACCATGACCGAAGTTGAAAGGGGTATGAATGTGATGTATTCGGCCATGATGCATTCATGAGCATGATTTATGCTTGTTACTTGATTGGTAAAATTTGTGTTTTAGATGGTTGTGAACACCTTGAGAATTGACCTTGCACCTATATGTGTGTATATGTTTGCACATGATGTTTTGGTTATGAAGTAAGTGATAAATATGTTTGTTTAAAGAAGAAAATGTTGAAGAATGGTTGTGAAATTGCAAGTACATTCGGCCTAGTACTCATATGATGTGAAAATCTTGGAATTTATTGTTGATTGGTGCAAGTATGACTAAGTATAATCGGCCATGTGAGTGCTTGATACTATATTATAAGTATTGAGCTACAATATGTAAAGCATTAGCTAGTAAAATGTGTGCCATTCATGTGTGGTGTTAAACATGTAATTGGCCTCAACATCAACATGCATAATCGGCCATGAATGAGTGCCTAAGAGGTTGTGTTGTTCGGCCATGAGTAAGCATGTTGAAGGCTTTGTGTGTTGAGTCGATTCATGAATTCTGTACTTATGTGACTTTAATGTCTAGTGAATATATGTGGGCTAAGTGCCTTGAGTTCTTCTTTTCGATACTCAAATGATTGAATCAAATTATTTGTTAAATTAAGCTCAAGAGCAAAGGGAACCAAACCGATAAAGGGAAGGAAAAAGTAGTCGAATAGCCATCGAATCGTTCGACAACATCCGAGGTAAGTTTTCGAGTATCGAAACTTAGATTTTGATTCGATTGAATGAAGTAATAAGCAATCGAAATTGTGCCCTTGTATATGGCCATTGAGCCGAAATGATATTTTTGATTAAGTAAAATGTGCATAAAAGTTTGTTATGAAATTGAAACAAAGATGTGAATGAATGTGCGAATTGTGATATCAAGGCTAAGCCCAAGGCAATTGTGCGACCAGATATCCGGGCTAAGCCCAAGGCAATTGTGCGAGCTATGATATCGGGCTAAGCCCAAGAAGGCAATTGTGCGAGTTGTGATATCCGGGTTAAGTCCCGAAGGCGTTTGTCTGGTTACCATAACCGGCTATGTCCCAAGGTGTTTTGAACAGTAGCTATATCTGGATAAACTCCGAAGGTATGTGATTTGAAATTTATAAGCTGCTGGAAAATTTTCAGTTAATGCACTTGTGAAATTCCCAACAACAAGGTATGTTTTGTGTGTGCTTTGCACACTATGAGTAAGTCGTATGAATATTCGCTCTAATGATAAATGAGCTATCGGCATTAACTAGGCCGTTATTTGTGTATGAATATAAGAGTTGGGATTGTGAAGTAAGCATGTCTTTGAGAAATTGTGCATATGAATTATTGTTTAGCTACTTGAATGCTATGCTTTGGTTGTGTGTATATTATGGCTCGAAACTTACTAAGCATAAATTGCTTACTCCGTTTCTTTGTTTCTCTGCTTATAGATTTTGCTCGTTAGCGATTGGATTCGGGATCATAGAAGTTGAAGTCAACCACACTATCAAAGCCCTTTTGGTACTCCTTTAGTTGAGTTTTGGATATGGCATGTATAGGACTACCCTCGGTTGTTTTAAGTACTTGTGATGTATATGTGTACGGCCATGCGAAAATGGTTCGTAATAGTGGAGTATGGAATTAGACCATTTGTGGTTTGTAATTATATTTGGTTTCATGATGTGATTATGGTTTGGAATGAGAGAGTTGGTCACATGATCAGCCATTGGAATGGCTAAATATGATCATATGTGGACCTAAGTATGACTAGACTATAGTTGGTTCATGGGAACTACAATATAGGTAAAGCCTACCTTAAAAAAGATGATGCCACCGCAGTGACGTGGATGTGGAAAATCACCAAAATTTGTAGGAATGGTGTTAAATAGTGAATAAATTATGTGATCGAACCTTGACGAGTCTATTTTCATATGAAAGTAACGAAACAATCATATGAACAGTATACCGAGAGATATTAAAGTTCTCGTGAGACAGGGCCAGAACGGTTTGTGGGTCCCCTGTCACGACTTTGAAAATTTACCATAAATTATCCAGAATGAATTAGAAGTCATATGCAGATTCCTTTTTGAGTGTAGTTTCATTAGAAACAAACGGTATCAGTATTGAAACCCTGTACAGAGAGATATTCAAGTTGTAACGCGCGAAGGTCAGTGTCATCGACCCCTGTAACATGGGTGACTTTAACTAATAAAATGTACCAATTTACCAGACCAAAAATTCTATAAATAAATACATGGATGGATATATGAGTCTAAATTCAGGAAAAATTTACGGAATCAGTTTCCGAGTTATGAAACTCGTGATATGCTTTTTAAGGCGACAATGATACTGCTTTTCAGCTTGCACGGAATGTCAAATTGGTTGGTGCCATAAGTGGTTTTGGCTTGTTAACCTCGTGTCCGACACACGCAACGGTCTCGGGTTCGGGTGTTACAATTTTATTGGTACCGAGCTACGATTTAGTCGATCCTAGGACTACCGTGATATGTTTGGGGTCTAGCTATACATGCCATTAAGTGATAAATTGATAGTGTGGTGATTTACGACAATCAATTTGTGTTTGTTTATAGCAATGGATCCCGATCCCAACCGAGCAATAGCTGATGATGTAGAGAGTGCGGCGCTGCTCCGCACAACAAGGGACAAAGCCAGAGACTCTCAACTTATGGCTAGCAATCCGAATGATGAGGCTAGGCAAGCCTTTTATAGTGTGATGAATGATTGGTTCAACCAATACATTCGAACTAACACTACTGTTCCACAACCTCCATTCCCGACTAATGCAACCCCGCACCTACAATACCTCCGTAATCGACCAAATAAGGTCAAGTAAGCCCCAATCGATAGGATTCAAAACATGGGGCCACTGAATTTAAAGCTACGGATAATGACGATGCCGAGCAAGCTGAATTTTGGTTGGACAACACTATCCGGTGCTCGATGAGCTATCATGTACACCGATGAATGGTTAAAGTGTACTATCTCCTTGCTACGCGATTCCGCCTACTATTGGTGGAGTACTCGACTTCGTGGTGTCTAGAGAGCAAGTAACTTGGGAGTTCTTCCAAACTGAATTCGAAAGAAGTATATCGATCGAGATTTATGGACCAAAACGGAAGGAATTCCTTGATCTTAAGCAAGGTTCCATGTCGATTACCGACTACGAACGAAAATTTGTAAGGCTTAGCCGGTACGCGTGTGAATGCATTTCTTCAGAAGCTGTGATGTGTAAACGCTCAAGATGGACCGAACGATGATATAAGTTGTATGTTGGCATTTTGGAAATCCGAGTTTGTGGCTCTTGTTGAGCGAAAGTGCAAAGCCGAGGAGCTCAATATGGGGAAAAGAAAAGCTGAAGTGGGAGCAAGGAGTTTCAGTAAAGGTCTTGGGAAGCCCTTCCCACATTCATCAAAGAAATTTAGAGATGGCTTAGGCGGTCTAGAGACATTTCGGCCTTTTCTAGACGAGACCGCGATCGACCCCCTATGGGCACGCGAGTCACTTCGATCGCCGATGTTGGCAATGATCGTCGAGATGCGAGCAGAGTGCCAATATTGTGGCAAGTGGCATTCTAGGAGTTGTAGATTCCGTGACCGCTCTGTTACAAGTGCGGATCATCGATCATTTCATTAAGGATTGCCCGAGTTTATCTGAACAAAACGTAAATCAAAGTGGGAACC
Source organism: Gossypium arboreum (assembly GCF_025698485.1). Lineage (NCBI taxonomy): Eukaryota > Viridiplantae > Streptophyta > Magnoliopsida > Malvales > Malvaceae > Gossypium > Gossypium arboreum. The sequence goes on from NC_069072.1 coordinate 55,195,202, forward strand.
CGGGTGCTACCACAACTCAAGGTAGGCCACCTAGAAATATGGGCAATGCTAGTGGCGGTCAGAGAGGATCTAGAGATGCTACCATCAGATCCGAGGCTCGTGCTCTGCTAAGACTTATGCCATACGCCAAGACGTGAGGATGCTTCCTCGCGGATGCTATTACCGGTACTCTTACTCTCCTTTACACTAATGTGATTGCTTTGATTGACCACGGTCCTACTCATTCTTATATATACTGAAACCTTAGCATCCAAAGAAGACTTTGCCCATTGAGTCTCTCGAGTTTGTAATTCGGAGTTAAACCCTTGGGTCATTACGTGCTTGTCAACACAAGTGTAAGAAAAGTCCCTAGTATTTCGAGGTTCTTGTTTTCCGCGGACTTGATGCTTTTGCCATTCGGCGAATTCGACGTTATTCTTGGTTTGGATTGGTTGACCATGCGATGCGGTTGTAAATTGCAAAAGCAAGACTATTGATCCGAGGTGCGCAAATAACGAGATAATTCGGGATGAGTCTACGGACTTAAAGGGGTTGCCACCGTAATATCGGCAATGTTGGCCCGAAATACGTAAGAAAGGGTGCGAAGCATACCTTGCGTATGTTCCAGATGACAAGGAGTTAGAAAAGAAACCCGAATCGTGTCGTTGGTTTGTGAATACCGGATGTTTTCCTCAAGAATTGCGGGTTTACCACTGTTCGGAAATAGAGTTTGGCATTGAATTGGTACTGGTACCACTCCAATTTCGATAGCTCCGTGATCGTATGGCACCAACGGAATTAAAGGAGTTGAAAGCTCGGTTGCAAGAATTGGTGAATAGAGGTTTTGCTCGCCTGAGTTTTTCACCTTGGGGTGCACCAAAGTTGTTTGTGAAAAGAAGGGTGGAACCATAAGGTCGTGATCGACTATCGTCGACTTAATAAAGCGGCGATAAAGAACAAATATCCGTTATCACAGTAGCGATGATTTGTTCGATCAATGAAGAAGCCTCGGTGTTCTCGAAAATGGATTTGATGAATCGGATCTTCGGACCATATTTGGATCGGTTCGTAGTCGTGTTCATTGATGACATCTTGGTCTATTCAAGAAATGAGGCCGAACATGCTGAACACCGAGGTTAGTCTTTGCGAATCTTATGGGATAAGCAATTATATGCTAAGTTCAAGAAATGTGAGTTCGGTTAAGAGGTTAGCTTCTTGGGACATGTGGTATCTGCGACGGGTATTCGAGTCGACCGAACAAAATTTCAGCCATACTTAATAGGAAGCCTCAGAAATATTAATGAGGTTCGAGTTTTTGGGGCTTGCTTGTTATTACCGACGATTTGTAAAAGGTTTCTCAACGATAGCCACGCCAATGACGGCTACTCCAAAAGGATGTTAAGTTCGAATGGACGGAGAAATGTCAGAAAAGTTTCGATCAACTGAAAACTTATTTGACTGAAGCCCCAATTCTAGTGCAACCCGAATCTGGCAAAGAGTTTGTCATCTATAGTGACGCCTCCCTACTTGGGTTAGGTTGCGTATTGATGCAAGAAGGTCGAGTTGTGGCCTATGCGTCGAGGCAATTAAAGCCACATGAGAAAAATTATCCGACCCATGGTCTCGAATTGGCTGCCATCGTATTCGCCTTAAAGATATGGCGACATTACTTATTTGGTGAGAAGTGCCATGTGTATTCGGATCATAAAAGTCTCAAATATTTGATGACTCAAAGAGACTTAAATCTGCGATAAAGACGTTGGCTCGAGCTGTTAAAGGATTATGAGCTGGTCTTTGACTATCACCCGGGAAAGGCGAATGTGGTTGCGGATGCCTTGAGTCGTAAATCATTATTAGCTTTACGAGCGATGAACGTGCACTTGTCCGTTCGATCCGACAATGTGTTAGTAGCTGAATTGAAAGCCAAACCATTATTGATACGTCAAATTCGTGAAGCTCAGAAAGTCGACGATGAGCTGGTTGCAAAATGGGCTGAGTGTGTTTCGAACAAGGAATCGGAGTTTCAAATCGATGATGACGATTGTTTGAGGTTGAGAAATCGTCTGTGTGTTCCAAAGAATTCGGAACATATTTCGATAATTCTGAAAGAAGCCCATTGTAGCCGAATGGCAATCCACCCGGGGAGTACGGAAATGTACAATGATTTGAAACGTCGGTGTAACACCCCAAACCCGTGACCGTCACCGGATTTGACCACGAGGTGTTACCGGGCTTACTTTACTTATTCCTCTCTTGGAAATTTTTTTTTTGTTTTCCTTTTTCTGTTCCAGGCAGGCTAGTCAACTGCGTCACTGTCACCTTAAAAATCATATCTCGAGTTCCAGAACTCGAAAATGAGTTCCGTCAATTTTCCCTGAAACTAGACTCATATATCCATCCATGGATTTATTTCTAGAATTTTTGGTCGGGCCAATTGGTACAGTTTATTAGTTAAAGTCACCCCTGTTTCAGGGTTCGACTACACTGACCTTTACACATTACGACCTGGATATCATCTCGTACAGAGCTCTAATGCTCATGCTGTTTGTTTCTAATGAAACTAGACTCAAAGGGGAATCTATGCATATAAGGAATGACTTCTAATTGTTTCTGGATAATTTATGGTAAATTTTCCAAGTCGGAGCAGGGGATCCAGAAACGGTTCTGGCCCTGTTTCGCGAAAACCTGAATATCTCTTAAAATACAGCTCATACGGTCGTTTCGTTTCGTCCATATGAAAATAGATTCATCAAGGTTCAATTTCATAATTTATTCACTATTTAATTCTACTTCTACTATTTTTAGTGATTTTCCATCTCACCTCACTGCTGCTGGCAGCATCTGGTACTAAAGCAAACAATGACTATTTCATAATTCTTCCATGGCCAACTATTTCATCATACATAATACAAACTATGGCCACCTTATCAAAATTAAGGTTTCTAAGGCTCGTGCCTATAGGTTTTAGATTCACACTCAACCGACCACATAGGCCATCTTCGCATGGCTTAAAGTTTACAACCCGAGATTCAACAAAACAAAATAGCCTATACATGCCAAATGTTCTCCTAGTTCAACTACGAAGACAATACCAAAAGATTTCCAGCGGTGTGATGACTTCAACGACGGTTCCGAGCACGCAAACGATACGAGTCCAAGAGACCTAAAATGGGTGACAAGAAAACACCGAGTGAGTTTATAACTCAGAAGTCATAAGCATTTCACAACCATCCGTTACTAAAATTATCATAAAATGAAATAATGAAACAAGGCCCATTGCGTTCGACCATACCGAACTATACCATAGTTCCTTAGACCTTCGGATCAATCTCATACCAAGTCATACATTTACATTTCATATACTATTCAATAGGATATTTGAAGCAATTTCCATACATCATTTCATTTCCGCAACAATCATGCAATTGAAATCATCACATAGATTTAAAACTTACCGACTCAACTCCGAGCATGAACATAGTATCTATTAGCCACGAACTCAAGGTACTTACTCTTTCCGCTGTCCATACTCAACTCGATGAAGACACACCTCCATATAATTGTTCGATCGGAGATATATATATATAGAGTACGCACACACAAAGCTTAATACTCGATTTCGCACTTAGTGCCATGTGATTTAAGCCCGCACACATAGTGCCATACCCTTCGAGCTCGCACACCCAAAGTCAGTATATTTCCAGCATGCACACTTAGTACCATATATTTCCAGCATGCACACTTAGTGCCATATATTTCCAGCATGCACACTTAGTGCCATATATTTCCAGCATGCACACTTAGTGCCAATCTCACACCGTACACACGTATTGCCCAAGACACTTAGTGCCGAAAGCAAACTTTCTACACATTTCACTATTTCTTTTACATTCAACAATGTCATCATTCCATACACATACATTTTCATTTACATATCATCTCATTAAACACAATTGCATAGATATTATGATCATTTAAAACAATGCCAAATATATGCTTAATGACTTACCTTGTGTTGGGTAAAATGGTTCCAACTCGGCTATTCGATGTTCTTTCCTTTGCTTTTGCTTGATTCTCCCCCTCTAGCTTCTTGAGCTAATCAATAAATTAACTAGTTTAACCGTCTTGCCAAATATTTATACATATATACATGACATCAACAATACTATCATCATTAATTCATCAATTCACAAAGTTTTATTTCACGAACATTTGACCCATTTTTACCCCATATGGCGAATGCTACATTCATTACCCAACTAGCCATTCAACAATTTTCAGCCTCATTACCACCCTTTTTATGTCTAATCGTCTAAATGAGATCATAAACATGCCTAACTATAGCCGAATGTGCAACATTAATCTAGCATTTCCATTGCATTTAACACTTAACATTTACCTCATCTAGGCCAAATTTTGCTAGCACACAAGCCTTTGGCGAATGTCCTTGACCTCTAGTCACCCAAAATTTCTTTGTTCTTTAAAATTCATCCAAGACTACATTCGGCACTTCCAACTAATAATTTAGGTGCTCTCAAGCTCATTCACAAGTACTATTATATATCACATTAAGCATTAAATCATTTTGCAACATAAATTTTATAGCATGGCGAATACTCATGCACATACACACATAACAACAAGAACTCAATGGCACAAAATATCCTTTTGTTAAACATTCGAACTCACTCATCTCCATGCTTTCATCACAACAACATCAAAACACTAATTAGGAAATACAACATTCTTGGCCGAAATTTAACTCACCTAACAACTTAGTTTCGATCCAAGATTCAAGGAAAAATTTGAACCAATCCTCCAAACTATGCATGCATTTTCAAGAGTGGCATAAAACATACCTTCTTGTATCAAAACACCTTAGTCTAGTAAGCTCCCATGGCTGGTTTTCTCAAGCTTCCCCCCCCCTTTCTTCTTAGTACATTCGGCCATGCAAAGAAAAATGAGAGAATGGACACTTTTTTTTTTCTTCTCAAGTCATGGCAATTGTAACAACATGAGAAAGGATGAACAACAAAATTTTTCTCCTTTCTTTTCCTCAACTCACGGCAACAAGGGGGCATCCACACTCTTTTTTTCATCATTTTCCTTTTTTTCATTTCTTTATTTTCCTTCCATAATGCACTAGGCCAACATGTCTAGGACATGTTTTCTTTGCCCATCATCATGTCATGGCCAGCCACTAACCTTAGGAAATGGGTTATTTGACATGCAACTCCACCCTTGTGTTAACATGCACTAATAAGCCATTTAAAATTAGCCTATCATATTTCACCATGTTTCACATTGATCCCTATTTAATAATTTCTCATAAAATTGGTAAAATTAGAGAATGAAACTTCCACATATGCATGCACACACATAGTAAGCATAGAATATAACAATTAATTATTTTTATGACTCGGTTTAGTGGTCTCGAAACCACTTTTCGACTAGGGTTAATTTAGGGCTGTCACAGTCGGTTTTGGTGGCATGGTATGAAACGAGACATCTCCGACGTCATTTCGAGGTGTTTAATATGTCAACAAGTGAAAGCGGAACATCAAGTGCCTTGAGATTACTTCACCGATCACGATACCCGAGTGGAAATGGGATCGAGTCACAATGGACTTTGTATCCGAACCGCCATTGTCGTGAGTAAGAAAGATGCGATTTGGGTCGTTGTAGATAGATTGACTAAGTCGGCTCACTTTGTCCCGTGACGTACGGATTTTTCAATGGACAAACTAGCCAATTGTACGTTCTCGGATTGTGAGATTACACGGGTGCCTATTTCCATCGTGTCGGATAGAGATTCGAGATTTACCTCGCGATTTTGGAAGAAGTTGCGAGAGGCTCTGGGTGCAAGTTGCATTTCAAAGACCGCCTTTCACCCCCAAACCGATGGTCAATCCGAGCGGATGATTCAGATACTTGAGGATATGTTAAGATGTTGCATCCTCGAGTTCAGTGGTTCATGGGAACGGTATTTGCCTTTGATTGAATTCGCTTACAACAATAGTTTTCAATCAAGTATTAAGATGGCACCTTACGAGGCCTTGTACGGGCGTAAATGCCGTACACCATTGTGTTGGACGGAGCTCGGTGAAAGCAAAATTTTCGGGGTGGACTTGATTAAAGATGCTGAATAGAAAGTGATAGTGATCCGTGAAAATCTGAAGATAGCCTCCGATCGTCAGAAGTCGTACGCGGATCTGAAGCGTAAAGACATCGAGCATCAGGTGGGAGATAAAGTGTTTCTCAAGGTTTCGCCTTGGAAAAAGATACTCAGATTCGGCCGTAAGGGCAAGTTGAGCCCGAGGTTCATTGGGCCATATGAGATATCCGAGCGAGTCGGTCCAGTTGCATATCGTTTGATTTTGCCCCCTGAACTTGAAAAGATTCACGATGTCTTTCATGTTTCGATGCTTCGACGCTATATATCCGATCCGTCAGACGTAATTAGTCCATCGAGGTTGAAATTCAATCGATGTGAGTTATGAAGAAGAACCGATTCGTATCCTAGCTCGTGAAGTGAAGGAGTTGCGAAACAAAAGGGTTCCGTCAAGAAAAGTGTTATGGCTCAAACACGGATGGAAGAAGCTACTTGGGAACCCAAGAGCCCTATGAAAGAGCGTTACCCAAACCTATTTACGGTAAGATTTTCGGGACGAAAATTTCTTAAGTGGGGAGAGTTGTGACACCAAAATTGACCCTAGTCGGGATGTGGTTTCGGGACCACAAAATCGAGGCATAAAAATAATTTAAAATTTATTTTGATGCCTATGATATGTGTTAATTTGTGTGTGGCATTTTGATGATTCGATTTAGTGTTATAAAGGTGAATTTCACTAGAAAGGACCTAGTAGTAAACTTTGAAAGTATGATGGGAAATGTGTGATGACTAGTTAATCATGCATGCAAAAATAAGGGATTTGCATGTCAAATTTCCCCAAAAGGAAGCTTAGTGGCCGCCATGACAAGGGTTATGGGCAAAGAAAACATGTTGAAACATGTTTTGTTAATGGATGATGAGGGAAATGATTTAATAATTAAGTTGTGGGAAGAGAAGAGAAAAACAAATGTGTGTGAGTGTGGCATTTCCCCATTGCCGTGTATGTGAAAGAAAAACAAGAAAAAAATTTGTTCATCCTTGTTCTTTCCTTCTTGGCCGAAAATACTAAGGGAGAAGATAGGAGTTTTGCTTCATGCTTGGCTTGGAAGAGAACTAGAAGGAGATTTGGTCATACTTGCATCAAGATTAAGGTATGTTTGAGGTTGTGTCATGAGATTCATGCATGTTTTGGTTGCAAACTTGATGTGCATGTTAGCCATGGTTCAAATCCTTGTTATGCCATGAAAATGGTGTTTGGACAAGGTTGATATTGTGTTAAAGCCATTGCATGCTAAATGTGAAGCTTGTTGATGATGCATGTAATGAAAGATTGACTACTCTTGAAATTTCTTTTTAGTATTCTTGAGTAGGACATTGAGTTCTTTGTTTAACCATGATCGAAGTTGAAAGGGGTATGAATGTGATGTACTCAGCCATGATGCATTCATGAGCATGATTTATGCTTGTTACTTGATTGGTAAAAATTTGTGTTTTAGATGGTTGTGAACACCTTGAGAATTCGGCCTTGCACCTATATGTGTGTATATGTTTGCACATGATGTTTTGGTTATGAAGTAAGTGATAAATATGTTTGTTTAAAGAAGAAAATGTTGAAGAATGGTTGTGAAATTGCAAGTACATTCGGCCTAGTATTCATATGATGTGAAAATCTTGGAATTTATTGTTGATTGGTGCAAGTATGACTAAGTATAATCGGCCATGTGAGTGCTTGATACTATATTATAAGTATTGAGCTACAATATGTAAAGCATTAGCTAGTAAAATGTGTGCCATTCATGTGTGGTGTTAAACATGTAATTGGCCTCAACATCAACATGCATAATCGGCCATGAATGAGTGCCTAAGAGGTTGTGTTGTTCGGCCATGAGTAAGCATGTTGAAGGCTTTGTGTGTTGAGTCGATTCATGAATTCCGTACTTATGTGACTTTAATGTCTAGTGAATATATGTGGGCTAAGTGCCTTGAGTTCTTCTTTTCGATACTCAAATGATTGAATCAAATTATTTGTTAAATTAAGCTCAAGAGCAAAGGGGGACCAAATCCGATAAAGGGAAGGAAAAAGTAGTCGAATAGCCATCGAAATCGTTCGACAACATCCGAGGTAAGTTTTCGAGTATCGAAACTTAGATTTTGATTCGATTGAATGAAGTAATAAGCAATCGAAATTGTGCCCTTGTATATGGCCATTGAGCCGAAATGATATTTTGATTAAGTAAAATGTGCATAAAAGTTTGTTATGAAATTGAAACAAAGATGTGAATGAATGTGCGACCAGATATCCGGCTAAGCCGAAGGCAATTGTGCGATTGTGATATCTGGGCTAAGCCCAAGGCAATTGTGCGAGCTATGATATCCGGGCTAAGCCCAAAGGCAATTGTGCGAGTTGTGATATCCGGTTAAGTCCCAAGGCGTTTGTGCGGGTTACCATAACCGGCTATGTCCCAAGGTGTTTTGAACAGTAGCTATATCCGGATAAACTCAAAGGTATGTGATTTGAAATTTATAAGCTGCTGGAAAATTTTCAGTTAATGCACTTGTGAAATTCCCAACAACAAGGTATGTTTTGTGTGTGCTTTGCACACTATGAGTAAGTGCGTATGAATATTAGCTCTAATGATAAATGAGCTATCGGCATTAACTAGGCCGTTATTTGTGTATGAATATAAGAGTTGGGATTGTGAAGTAAGCATGTCTTTGAGAAATTGTGCATATGAATTATTGTTTAGCTACTTGAATGCTATGCTTTGGTTGTGTGTATATTATGGCTCGAAACTTACTAAGCATAAATTGCTTACTCCGTTTCTTTGTTTCTCTGTTTATAGATTTTGCTCGTTAGCGATCGGGTTCGGGATCATAGAAGTTGAAGTCAACCACACTATCAAAGCCCTTTTTGGTACTCCTTTAGTTGAATTTTGGATATGGCATGTATAGGACTACCCTCGGTTGTTTTTAAGTACTTGTGATGTATATGTGTACGGCCATGCGAAAATGGTTCGTAATAGTGGAGTATGGAATTAGACCATTTGTGGTTTGTAATTATATTTGGTTTCATGATGTGATTATGGTTTGGAATGAGAGAGTTGGTCACATGATCAGCCATTGGAATGGCTAAATATGATCATATGTGGACCTAAGTATGACTAGACTATAGTTGGTTCATGGGAACTACAATATAGGTAAAGCCTACCTTAAAAACAGATGCTGCCAGCTGCAGTGACGTGGATGTGGAAAATCACCAAAATTTGTAGGAACGGTGTTAAATAGTGAATAAATTATGTGATTGAACCTTGACGAGTATATTTTCATATGAAAGTAACGAAACGATCATATGAACAGTATACCGAGAGATATTAAAGTTCTCATGAGACAGGGCCAGAACGGTTTGTGGGTCCCCTGTCGCGACTTTTAAAATTTACCATAAATTATCCAGAATGAATTATAAGTCATGCCTTATATGTACAGATTCCTTTTTGAGTCTAGTTTCATTAGAAACAAACGGCATCAGTATTGAAACCCTGTACAGAGTGATATTCAAGTTGTAACGCACGAAGGTCAGTGTAGTCGACCCCTGTAACATGGGTGACTTTAACTAATAAACTTTACCAATTGGACCGACCAAAAATTCTAGAAATAAATCCATGGATGGATATATGAGTCTAAATTCAGAGAAAATTTACGGAATCAGTTTCCGAGTTGTGAAACTCGAGATATGCTTTTTAAGGCGACAGCGATGCAGTTTTCCAGCTTGCCTGGGAATGTCAAATTGGTCGGTGCCATAAGTGGTTTTGGCTTGTTAACCCCTCGTGTCCGACACCGGCAACGGTCTCGGGTTCGGGGTGTTACAAGAATCAATCTGAAAATTAGATTCAGAGCCCAACTCACACTGAGCTCTCTTAGGTTGCAAATCCTTGTCGTTATTCTGGGTTTCACAAATTTCTTGGAAGAACGTCAGCCTAGCTCTCAAATCTACTACAACTGCACCATCATCTGATAAGGTTAACCTTGCATCCATGGCTCTTAAGGCAAATAAGGATTTTCTATTTAAGGCATCAGCGACCACATTCGCCTTTCCCGGATGATAGTCGATTACTAACTCATAATATTTTATCAATTCTAACCATCTCTATTGCCTTAGATTTAAATCCTTTTGAGTCATTGGGTATTTCAAACTTTTGTGATCGGTGAATATTCATTATGTCTCACCATGCAAATGGTGTCTCTAAATCTTCAATGCAAACACAATTGAAGCTAGTTCCAAGTCATGTGTCGGGTAATTTTTCTCATACGGTTTTAGTTGTCTAGATGCATAGGCTATCACTTTGCCTTCTTGCATAAGCACACACCGTAATCTATTCAAGGATACATCACTAAAAATCACAAACTCCTTTCCTGACTCAGGTTGAACTAGCACTGGAGCCTCAGTTAACAACGCTTTTAGTTTCTCAAAACTCTGTTGGCACTTCTCCGTCCATTCAAACTTAACATCCTTTTGTAATAACCTCGTCATTGGGTTGGCAATCATTGAAAACCCTTTAACAAACCATCTGTAATAACCGGCCAAACCTAAAAAGCTTCTGACCTCCATCACATTCCTCGGCGGTTTCCAATCAATAATGGCTAAAATCTTACTCGAGTCAACTCTACCGTCTCTCAAAACAATGTGTCCTAAAAATCCAACTTCACGAAGCCAAAATTTGCTTTTACTGAACTTGGCATATAACTGCTTGTCCCTCAAAGTCTGCAAAATAGTTCTCAAGTGCTCGATATGCTCTTCCTTATCTCTTGAATAAATCAAAATATCATCGACGAACACCACAACAAACTTGTTTAAATATGGCCATAATATTCGGTTCATTAAATCCATAAACACAGCAGGAGCATTCGTTAACCGAAATGGCATAACAAGAAATTCATAATGGCCATACCTCGTTCTGAAGGCAATCTTAGGCACATCTGACTCTTTAACCCGTAACTGATAGTAAACGAACCTCATGTCTATCTTCGAAAATACCGTGGCTCCCTTCAATTGATCAAATAGATCATCAATCCTTGGCAAAGGGTACTTGTTCTTTATTCTCACCTTATTGAGCTATCGAATCTATACATAGCCTCATCGAACCATCCTTCTTTTTCACAAATAATACGGGAGCACCCCTAGTTGAAAAGCTCGGTCTCATAAAACCCTTGTTGGTCAACTCCTGTAACTGAATTTTCAACTCTTTTAATTCCATCAGGGCCATCCTATATGGGGCAATTGAAATAGGTGCAGTGTCGGGAATCAAATCAATGCCAAACTCTAATTCCTGAATAGGAGATAATCCGGGCAATTCTTCCGAGAATACATCAGTATACTCGCATACTATTGGTACCGACTCAATCTTTAACTTAGACTCTTTAGTGTTCAATACAAAGGCAAGGTAAGCTTCATACCCCTTTCTTATACATTTCAAACCAGACATGGAAGAAATCACTGCAGGCATGCTATTCAATTCATCTAGTTTAACCCGAAGAACATTACCATTCTCACATTTTAGTTCAATGAATTTTCTTCCATAATTCACTCCCACATCATGAGTGGTTAACCATTCCATACCAAAAATTACATCAAATTCATCAAACGGTAATAGCATGAGATTAGCCAGAAAACAATGACCCCTAATCATCAAAGGGCAATTCTTACACAGTTTATCAACTAACACATACTTCCTAACGGGTTTGACACTTCTATCACGAATTCAGTAGGTTCAACAAGCAAGTTCATATCAAACACCAACTTCATGCAAACATACGAATGGGTAGACCCCGGATCAATCAAAGTAACAGCAGTAGTATCATTGTAATATCCTGAATTAAGGCCTAGTTGGAACAGTGGTTTCTGGACCACAAATTTGATGTAAGAAGACTTTTTTTTTTATTATATTTTTATGGTATACAATTTCATAGGATGATTTTGTAAAAATTTCGTTCAAAAAATTTGACGTTTGGTCACTCAATTTAGTCAAAAAGACTAAATTGTAAAAAGTGCAAAAGTTGAGATCTACATGTTAGAGGTGTCAAATTGTTTTGAAATTTTAAATTTGTGGTCCTTAAATAGTAATTAGACCATTGGTTAATTTTTGGAAAAAATAGACATGAAATGGGTGAAATAGAATATTTTTAAGTTAGGGGCATTTGGGTAATCTAATAATTAAAAGAATTAAAAAGCCAAAATAAGCCAAATTTGTCCATCTTCTTCATGTACCAGCCAAATCTACCATGAAAGCCATGGCTAGGGGTTGGTTCAAGCTTCCAAGCTCATTTGTAAATAATCCCGAACCCTATTTTTAATGTTCTTTACATTTTTGAAGTCTCAATAACTTGATTTACCTATTTCTACCATTATTTTGAGCTAGGGTTCATGTTTAAAAATTTACCAATGAGTGATATGCATTTGTTTTGATGTTTAATGGCAGAAAATGAATGTTAGGTGTTAAATAAACGACTTTTGCTAAATGATTTTTGGTGAAAATGCTTAAAAAGACTAAATAGTAAAAGTTATAAAATTTGTCATAAAAATGTATTTTAGGGAAATTGTGGGTTGCTATAGTTATAAAAATGCGACTAGGCTTAAAGTACAAAGAAATGGAATGAAAATCATTTTACGAGCCTAGGGGCTAAATTGTGACAGCCCAAAATTGACCCTAGTTGGGAAGTGGTTTCGGGACCGCTAAACCGAGTCACCGAAATGTTTGAATGTAATATTTATTGTCTAGAATATGTAATTATGAATGTGTGAAAATTTCAAGTTCCGATTTAGCCGATTGCATGTGAATTCAGTTAGTAGGACTTGTGTGACACTTTTGAAAAGTGAAAGGCTAATCTATAAGGACCTAATAGTGCATGTAGTCAAAGGGGAGGACTTGCATGTCAACTTCCCCCCCCAAGTTGTAGTGGCCGACCATGACAAGGAATCATGGGCTAAACATGTCATGAAACATGTTTTGTTGGTGCATTAGGGAGAAACAATAAACAAATAAGTATGGGTAATAAAGAAAGAAAAAAAAATGTGTGTGTGTGAGTGAAACCCCCCATTGCCGTGCATGGAAGAAAAGAAAAGAAAAAAAATTTTGCTCATTCATTTTTTCTCTCTTGACCGAAAATACTAGAGGAAGGAAGGAATTTTGCTTCATGTTTGGTTTGGAAGAGGACTAGGAAGAGGTTTGGCTATACTTGCATCAAGATTAAGGTATGTTTGAGGTTGTGCCATGAGATTCATGCATGTTTTTAGTTGCTAGCTTGATGTTCTTGTTAGCCCATGGTTCAAATCTTTGCTATGTCATGGGAATGAAATTCGGCCAAAGTAAATGTGGTGTTAATGCCATTGCATGCTAAATATCAAGCTTGATAATGATACATGTGATGGGGGGTTGAGGACTCTTAGATTTTCTTTTAGCATCTTTGAATGAGATACTAAGTTCTTTGTTTAACCATGACCAAATTGAAACGGTATGGTGTTGTGGTGTATTCGCCATGGTATATCCATAAGTATGATTCATGCATGTTGCATGGTAAGTAAGATTTAAGCTTTGGATATGTATATATATTTGGATATAAGCCACTTGAGAATCGGCCCTTGCACCTACATGAATATATGTTTGCACATGATGTATTGGTATGACATATATACTATTTCAAGTGTATATTTGCTTGTGATGATGTTTCGGTTATGAAGTAAATGAGAGATGTGTATTGAGCTACGATATGTAATCGTTAGTTAGTAAAATGTATGCTGTTTTGTGTGGTATTAAGTGTATAATTGGCCTCAACATGGACATGCATATTCGCCACATGAAGGGAAATTGGTGTGCATGCATTCAGTTAGAGGCAAGCATATTGATGCCTATTCTTGGCTTAGAAAATTCGGCTAAGAGGAATATTAACTAATGTGTTGAGTTCAATTCATGATTTCGTACATATGCGACTTTAATGCCTAATGAGTATATATATTGACTAAGTACCTTGAATTCCTCTTCGATGCTCAAATGATTAAATCGATTTATTTGTTAAATTAAGCTCAAGAGCAAAGGGAACTAGATCCGACAAAGGGAAGGAAAAAGTGGTCGAATAGCCATTGAAATCGTTCGACGACATCCTAGGTAAGTCTTGAGTAATGACCCTACTTGAATTATATTGAAATCATGCTCCTTGTGTGTGTGGCTATTGAGTCGAAATTGTAAAGGTTTGATAAATATTTTTGTGTTTGAGCCTTAGTAACGAAAATGAATTATGGATGTGTCGTGAATATTGATATATGTGTAAATGAACATTGATCTGATATCCGGCTAAGTCCCAAGGCAATTGTGCTAGTAATTATATCCGGGCTAAGACCAAGGCATTCGTGCGAGTGGTTATATCCGGCTAATACCGAAGGCATTTGTGCAAGTTACCAAATCCGGTTAAGACCAAGGCAATTGTGCGAGTCACTATAACCGGCTTCATCCGAAGGCATTTGAGCGAGTCGTTATATCCGGTTAAATTCAAGGTACGTGATTCTAGAATAAGCGATCTTGCTGTAAAATTTCAGTTAATGCGCTTGAAAAAATTCCAGCAATGAGGTATGTTCATATGAGCTTGAATTAGTTGATTCCTTGAATAATATTCGCTCGATCGAGTAATGAGTTTCCGTATTTGACTAAGGTGATCCCTTATGTATGAACATAGGGGTTGGAATGTGAAATGAGTATGATATTGAGAATTTGTGCATATGAAACTATCCGTTAGCTTTATGAATGCTATGCTTTTGTTGTGCTGGAATTTCTTGCTCAAACTTACTAAGCATAAATTGCTTACTCCGTTTTCTCTGTTTCTCTGTTTATAGATTTTGCTCGTTAGCTATCGGATTCGGGATCATTGAAGTCAAGTCATCCACACTATCAAAGCCTCCATTTTGGTATAATTTTGGTTGAACTTTGAAATGGCATGTATAGGACTACCCTTTTGTTGTAGGTCATGTACCTTTCGGTTTTGTGTAAACTTGGATAGCCATGCGAAAATGGCTTATATCGTTTTAGTATAATACTATAATCGTTTGTATGTTGATCATTATGGGGTATGGAATTGTTTGAAACGATTAGCCATTGGAATGGTTAATCATGATCACACTTTGTGCTATGTATGCAAAAGGGCCAATTGAATCATGGAAATCATGAAATAGGTAAAGCCTACCTTAAAGGCGATGCTGACTGCAGCAGTGATGTGGATGTGAAAATCACTAAACATAGTAGGAATGGTATTAAATAGTGAATAAATTATTTAAATGAACCTTGATGAGTCTACTTTCATATGGAAGAAACGAAACGGTCATAGGAGTTACATGTTAAGAGATATTAAAGTTCTTGTGAAAGAGGGCCAGAACGGTTTCTGGATCCCCTATTCCGACTTTAGAAATTTATTGTGAATTAACCAGAGATAATTAGGAGTCATTCCATATATTTATAGATTCCTCTCTGAGTATAATTTCTATAGAAACAAACGGCATCAGTATTGAAGCCCTGTACAGGGAGATATCCATTTCGTAACGCACAAAGGTCAGTGTAGTCGATCCCTGCAACAGGGGAGACTTTAACTAATAAACTGTACCAATTGGCTTGACCAAAAATTCTAGAAAAAAATCTGTAGATGGAAATATGAGTCTAGTTTCAGGGAAAAATTACGAAACAAATTTTCGAGCTCTGAAACTCAAGATATGATTTTTAAGGCGACAGTGATGAAGTAACCAGCTTGTCTGGAAATTTCTAAATGGACTGTGAAAATAGTTAAGTCTGTGTGCACCTTGTGTTCGATTCCGGTAACGGACTCGGGTACGGGGTGTTACATAAATTGTAAATATATGAAAGTTTAGGGGTAAAAAATGTAAATTTGTAAAAGTATGATTTTTGGGTCAATTTGAATAATGTGAATAATAAATAAGCTACATCTGAAATGTTAGATCAAGAAAACCGAGATTTGGGCTTAAATCAGGAAGGTTTGAAGTTATGGATGAAAATGGAATAATTACCCATGCTCAGATTCGAGGTAAGTTTGTGTGATAATAATAATGCAATGTTATACTTGAAATGTTAATGCTTGATATTACATGAATTGTAAGTTGTGTGTAAGTAATTCAACAACTCCAATATTACGTATTTAATATTTGACATTATATGATACATGTATGTATGCTTTAATAAAATTGACTTATGATGATCTAATGGAAGTTTAGTGACAGTCTCGTGTCTCAGAAGCCCTGGTGACCCAAAGGAATACTTAGGACTTGGATGTCGTGACACTGTGCTAAATGTGCCTGTGTAAGACCATGTGTGGGACATAGCATCAGCGATGATATGTGTACCAGTGTAAGACCATGTCTGGGACATGGCATCGGCGATGATATGTGTGCCAGTGTAAGACCATGTCTAGGACATGGCATCGACAATGATATGTGTATTAATGTAAGACCATGTTTGGGACATGGCATCGGTGATGATATGTGTGGCAGTGTAAGATCATGTCTAGGGCATGGCATCAGCGATGATATGTGGATTCATGTAAGACCATGTCAGGGACATGGCATTGGTACTTTATTTGGTGTATGATAATCCCAAGTGTCCTTTAGTATTCCGGTGGTTCAACGGGCCATTCAAGGTGTTGGGATAAGAAGTGGAATAAAATGGGTAAGAATGTATGGTATAGGTATGTACACTAAGCTTATGGTTATTGAGACTTTGAAATGTCGAGATATCAGTGAGCTAAGATGTATGAATGTTAACTTATATTGCGTATTTGAACATGGAATTCATGAAATGGTGAGTTCACAATTAGTTGAAAGTGAACTTATGATAGTTATCATTATATTGTTCTAAAATAGTTTTGGGACAGCAATAGTAGTTTGAATTTGAAAATCCACCAAAAATTTTGGAAATCGAATTAGAGACTGAATAAGATATGAAATTAAATCTTATTGAGTCTAGTTTCACATAGAGAAATGGTGTAAGCAAAAGAATTTCATACTGTGAGATATTTGAATTTTTGTGAGACAAGGTTAGAGTGATTCCGGGCTTCCCTATCTTAACTTTGGAAAATCATTAAAAATTGTATGAAAATAATTATGGGTTAGAATTCATAGGAATAAATCCTTAATGAGTATATTTTCAAGAGAAATAGATGGAAACACTATCCAAATCCTGTACTGTGAGATAATTAATTTTTAGTAAAGATAGGTTGAGACTATTAAACTGTAGAATAGGGGTAACTTTGAAGAATAAACTGTACTTATTGGCTAGACCAAAAATTCTGAAAAATTTATGGTAAAAATATAAGTGAGTCTAGTTTTAGGAAAAATTAGTGGATCTTAATTTAGAGTTCCGTAGCTCAAGATATAAATAATTTGGTGACTCTAACTCGGATAGATAGCTTGACTTGATCATAACTAAAAGTGAAATTGTGATTGTATTACCTTAGGAAACATGTTGATAAAATTGCTTATTATTTTCATATGGACTTACTAAGATATAAAGCTTACTCCCTCATTTACATTTCTTTAGTGTTGACAGGTTAGCTCAAGGTTGGAGATCGTCAGAGGCAGTATCACACTATCAAGTCATCACCTTTGGAGTATTGACATATATGTATTAAACACCTTCAAGTGAGTGGCATGTATAGGGACCTAGTTTTTATGATAGATGTTGTTATGAATAGCCAAATGTATTTGTTTATATTGATTCATTATATATAGCCATGAGATGTGGCTTATAATGATTGTGACTTGTAAGCCTAGTTATCCATGCTAAGTTCTAATGCTTGTGATGCGATGATGTGTTTATGCTTGTGGGACATGCATGATTGGTGTTAAAGACATATTTGTATCATAAATGCTTCATGACCAATCGAAATGGTCATAGCCATGAAGTAATTGTATGATATGAAAATAAGACGATGATGATTGGACATGAATGCTTGATGTTTAAATAAGGTCACTTGATAAGTCGATGAACATGAAAATTTGGTATAAACGGTCATCATATGACAAGGTCAATGAATATGGATTGTTGTATCTAGATTTGGCATTATACGAGTATGTGTAACTCGTGAACGATAGCATGTTAATGTTAAGAATATACCTTAGGGAAGTATACTAAATCATTAAAATGATACCATGGTGAATATCTTTGATGTGTGTAAAAATGTAAGGGATTAATGGTAACAAAAGGCTTGGAAAATAGCCTAAGTGCTAGCCACATGGGCAGAGACACAGTCATGTGTCTCAGCCTTGTGGAGGACAGGGCCTAGCACACGGGCGTGTGGCCTGGCCGTGTGGTTCAATTTGTTTTGCTGTCGTCATAAATAGAGAGTTATACGGCCTGAGGACACAAGCGTGTTGAAGACACACAGGCATGTCCCTGTGTCCACACGGGCGTGTGACCCTGTTTCATGAAATTTTTCTAAGTTTCCCAAAACTTTCCAAAGTTCTTGCTTTAGTCCCAAACTGCCTTTAATGTATGTTTAGAGCCTCGGTAGCTCAGGTAAGGGATATTATGCATGTGATTGAATGTTTTTAATTTAAATGAAATTTTATGGCCTGATTTTACGAAATTGTGTACTTTTAAGTCTGGTAACGCCTCAGACCTTGTCCCAGCGTCGGATATGGGTAAGGAGTGTTACAATCATAGATAGAAAATGTACCCGTAATCACATCAGGGGACGATGCCTCTTCGCGAGTGCGAATGGCGTAGGTCCTCACAGGTGCCCTACCTTCAGACCTCACAGCAGACTCCCTAGGTGCACCTTTACTACTCGTTCCGCTACTCGAATTCCTCTGAGGCCTCCCCTTACTAGCAATGCTATCTGCCCTTGCTCCTTGGAAGTTTCCTCTTTCTATCCTCTTGAGGCAATCTCTAACAAAGTGGTCAAGAGAACCGCACTTAAAATAGGTTCTATCGCCCCCTCGGCACTTGCTAGGGTGACGTCTCCTGCACTAGGAACATTTTGGTCTATTGGGTCGAGCATTCCCAACACTAGCCATTAAAGTAGTCTAAGCTTTCGAAACCGTGTACTATTTGCCCCTATTCTTGCTCGAATACCCAACAGAAGCATTAGATTGAGTAGTGAACTCTCTTGACTTTTTAGATTAAATTTGAAAGGATTTGCTCAGTTGTCTCTTCCTCGAATCTCAGGACTCCAAATCGACTTTCCGATTTTCTTTATCCAATTCTTCGACCTTGCATGCCCTCTCAACCAACACAAGAAACTCTTTCAACTCAAGGATTCCAACCAACAATCAGATGTCTTCATTCAATCCATCCTCAAATCTTTTACACGTGATGGCTTCAGTAGATACACATTCTCGAGTGTATTTGCTAAGCCTCAAAAACTCACGCTCATATTCTATAACTATCATTTTACCCTACTTCAACTTGAGAAACTCTTTCCTCTTTTGGTCCATAAACCTTTGACTGATGTATTTCTTGCTAAATTGCTCTTTGAAAAACTCCATAAGTCACTTTCTCTCTCGGCACAACCAACACAAGAGTGTTCCACCACTGGTAGGCTGAATCTCTTAGAAGCGATACAAGCACTTCATACACTCTTCCGGTGTGCATGACAACTCATCAAAGACTCGGATGGTGTTCTTGATCCAAAGCTCTGCTCTTTCTGAATCATCATCTATGTTAGCTCGGAACTCTTCAGCTCCTTGCTTTCTAATTCGATCAACGGAGGCCTTTCCCTTCTCACCATCTCAACAACTTAGGGAGCTACAGGGGTAGGCTGAGGACTAAGTGGGGAACACCCGAGTTTGTCCAAACAAACTCGGTGTACCAGTCATTCATCATCTTTAAGAAGGCTTCTCTAGCCTCTCCTCCCAGACCAACAGCCTCGGGTCTACTATCGGAAGGTGCTGCCCCTTGAGCGGGAGCTGGCGCGTTACTCTCTACATCGTCAGTAACTGCTCATTCGAGATCCATTTACTATATAAAACACGATTTAAATTGTCAGGAGTTGTCACACTATCATAATATACATATGGCATGTATAGCTAAACTCAAACACTCGCTACATAGTCCTAAAACTGACTAAACTGTAGCTCTGATATCAATAAATGTAACACCCCTTACCTATGTCCAACGCCGGGACAAGGTGCGAGGCATTATCAGACTTAAATGTAAACGTACACACAAAACCGAACCATAAAATTTCTTTGAAAATGAAACTGCGCATACACATGCTTATCGTCCCTATTCTGGGCCTACAAAGCCCAAAACATACATCGGGGGTGGTTCGGGACTAAACTGAGAACTTTAGAAAAACTTGGAAGATTTTTTAAAATAGGGTCACATGCCCGTGTGGACACAGGGACATGCCCGTGTGCCCTAGACACGCCCTTGTCTCCAGGCTATGTAACTCTTTGTTTATGACGTCATCATCAATTAAAGATCACAAGGCCGAGTCACACGCCTGTGTGCTAAGCCATGTGGCGAATTTAATTTTCACATTTAAGGTGTAGACTTCACACGGCCTGGGCACACGTCCATGTTTGGAAGCTGTGTCCTCCACACGGTTGAGACACACGACCGTGTCTCTACCCGTGTGTTTACTACCATGCATACTGACTTGTAAAACTAGGGTACAGGGGACATATACATCCATGGGACTGACCGTGTGTCACACACGGCCTAGACACATGCCCATGGGACTACCCGTGTGGACAACTTTGAGGCTACTTCTCAAGCCTTTTTGTCACCCTCATTAACACATACACACTCACATATATCAATGGTGATCATCGTGGCATAAATGGGTTACTTAGACATACTTAGGTTTAACTCATGCATGACAAATACATGACAAAGTACATAAAATTAGGACTCCATGACTTGTTAAAATCATTCAATTTATTTCTTTACCTTGAATCATGCCATAGCCATACAAATTGACACCATCCATCCATTATCACCAACTCAACACACATCTCAAGAACAGTAGCACAATTCATGCATGCAATAGTATTTAGGGTTACAACCCAATAGTCAATATGAGCCATGTCTCATGGCCAAATACAAAATGAAATAATATACTAACATCAGCCATCACTTTTGGCTAACTAACATGACACATATAACAAAATACTAAGTCCCCTATACATGACATACTTAAATGTATTAAACCAAATATACCCCAAAAAATTTGTTGATAGTGTGACTCGAGCTCCGACGTCCACAATCCCCTAGCTAACTTGGCGACTCTAAAGGAAAAGGAAAAGAAAGGGGGTAAGCATAAAGCTTAGTAAGTTGTATGTAAATAATAAACAACATAGATCATGAAAAATTTCATAGATCAAACATACTACCAATTATCACCACATTATCAGTTTGCATATAATGAACATAGTTAGGGTTGACAATAAATGTCATTGAACTTCATAACTTATCTTACTCTTCCTTATTCATGCTAAATTTCCATTATGAATCGAGTTCCATGTAACACCCCGTACCCGAGACCGTTGCCGGAGTCAGACACGAGGGGTTCGCAGACTTAAATCACTTATTGCACAGTCGATTTTAAATTTCCAGACGAGCTGGCTAACT
Source organism: Gossypium arboreum (assembly GCF_025698485.1). Lineage (NCBI taxonomy): Eukaryota > Viridiplantae > Streptophyta > Magnoliopsida > Malvales > Malvaceae > Gossypium > Gossypium arboreum. The sequence continues at coordinate 55,216,913 of NC_069072.1, forward strand.
GCATCACTGTTTCCTTAAAAATCATATCTCGAGTTCCAAAAGTCGAAAACCAGTTCCGTAAATTTTTCCTGAAACTAGACTCATATATCCATCTAAAAATTTTTTCTAGAATTTTTGGTTGAGCAAATTAGTACAGTTTATTAGTTAAAGTCTCCCCTATTTCAGGGTTCGACCATACTGACCTTTAGGCATTACGACTTGGATATCTCCCTGTACAGGGCCTCAATACTGATGCCGTTTGTTTCTATAGAAACTAGACTCGAAAAGGAATCTGTACATATATGGAAAAACTTCTAATTATCTCTGGTTAATTTATAATGAATTTACAAAGTTGGAATAGGGAATCCAGAAACTGTCCATACCCTGTTTGAAAACTTAAATATCTCCTAATATATTGTTCATATGATCATTTCGTTACTTTCCTATGAAAATATATTCGTCAAGGTTCGATTACATAATTTATTCACTATTTAATTCCATTTCTACTATTTTTAGTGATTTTCATATCCACATCACTCTTCTATCAGCATCCATTTTAAGGTAGACTTTACCTATTACATAGTTTCCATGCCTCTTAATGAACATATACATTCAAGATGACTATAACATTATGCTCAAAACGTATATAAGCCATTTTCGCATGGCTATCCAAAGTTTTACATACCAAATTTCAACAAAACATAATAGCCTATACATGCCGAAATGTTCTCCTAGAACAACTAAGAAGAAAATACCAAAAGTTGCTAGTCGGTGTGATGACTTGATGACGGTCCCGAATCGCAAAAAGTCGAGTCCAAGAAACCTAAAATAGGTGACAAGCAAACACCGAATGAGTATATAACTCAAGAAGTCATAAGCATTACACTACCATCCATTAATAAAATTTTCACAAGAGGAAACAACGAAATGAGGCTAAGTACTCCATCCATACCGAACTATGCCATAGTTTCTTAGACCTTACGATTCAATCTCATTCCAAGTCCTACATTGACATTTCATACGCTATTCAATAGAATAATTGAGGCATTTCCATACATCATTTTATTTTCGTTACAATCATACAACTAAGCGAACTTTCACCTATTCCACGATGAACCTTATGTACGTGACTTCAATTATAATCATCACATAGGTTCAAAACTTACCACGCTCAACTCCAAATATAAACATAGCACCTATTAGCCATGAACTCAAGGTACTTACCCTTTCCACTGTCCGAAATCGACTCGGTAAGGTCGCACCCTTAATATAAATAATTGATAGAAAATATATATATATAGTGGGTTCACACACATAGTGCTTAATAATCAACCACGCACACTTAGTGCCATGTACTTTAAACTCGCACACTTAGTGCCATGCATTTCAAGCCCGCACACTTAGTGCCAATCTCACAACCATGAACACTTATTGCCCGCACACTTAGTGCCGAAAACCAGCCACTCTATACGCTTCACTTCCTTTTTACATTCGACAATTTCATCTCTACATACATATACATTTGTATACATTTCATCTCATTAACCACAATTGCATAGGTATTACGATCATTTAAATCAATACCAACTATATGCTTAATGACTTACCTTGTGTTGGGTAAAATAATTCCAAGTCGGCTACTCGATGACCTTCGATTTCCCCTTGTTGGACGCCTCTCCTTTAGGATCTTGAGCTTAAACAAATAAATTAACTCATTCAACCGCTTTGCTACATATATTGGTATTCACATTTTAATGATTTTATGACATACGGAACGGCATGGAAAAATTTTATCTTGCTACCTTATGTTCTTAGCTATTCGGCTAATAACCATATGCTATCGCCCTACTATCAATAATTCAATCACACATGCATATATATATATATATATATGTCCTAATGTGCAAAGCTTAGACTCAACATCACCTATGCTCTTAATTTGATGGCGAATATGCATACATATATACATGATATCAACTATACTATCATCTTTAATTCACCTAAACACAAAATTTCATCTCATGAACACTTGACCGAATTCTTCCTAATCTAGCATGGCTTCACATATATTTATAACATCCTACAAATCCACATATACCACATTTCTACATAAATTTTCTTTTACTTTTCCACTACTTCCATTCACAACATCAAAAGCACCATACACATGTATCATTACAAAGCTTCACACTTAGCATGCAAATGACATCAACACAAATCCACCTTAGCGAAACTTAACTCATCTTCATGCCTCATCACCGCAACATCAAACATCAACCAAGAAGACAACACCCATGGCGAATATCATCTCCATCCCATAGCAAAGATTTAAACCATGGGCTAGGTAGAACTCAAACTAACAACTAAAAACATGCATGAATCTCATGGACAACATCAAACATACCTTAGTCTAGCAAACTACCATAGCTGATTTTCTCAAGCTCTCCCCCCTTCTTCTTAGAACATTCACCAAGGAAGAAAAATGTGAAAGGATGGACACTTTTTTTTTCCTTTGTTTTCATCATATTCCTTTTTTTCATTATTTTATTCTTTCTAACATAACCACTAACCCAACATGTTTGCAACATGTTTCCACTCATAACATGGCCGCCACCATGCTTAAATTTTGGGTAAATTAACATGCAAACCCATCATTTTCACAACATGCATTAATAGACCACTTTACATTTGCCTAGCACATTTCTAAATTTTCTCACACAAGTCCTATTTGATAAAATTCACTTACAATTAACAAAATCCAAACATGAAATTTTCACACATGCATATGTACATATAATGAGCATCAACTATGACGGTTAATTGTTTTTATGACTCGGTTTAGCGGTCCCGAAACCACTTTCCGACTAGGGTCAATTTAGGGCTGTCACATTCCATACTCATGATGTAACACCCTTAACCCATATCCGTTGTCGGATGAAGGTTATGAGTCATTACCGATCATAATACATATCTCATAAGTATACAAAAACATATCACAATTTGAAGTTTTTAATCACATTAAAATTCAAACTAAATCAGATCTCATTATTATTAACTTGACATAATTCAGAACATAATATATGTCTATTAAACAATTTAGCTATATGCTGTACATGCATCAAATTAATAATTGATTAATTTAATATACCAACATACATAAGTCATGCGTCCATACAACATCAAACCTTATTAGGAACTATTTCCAATACCTTTATTTATTTATTTACGTGACATTACAGTATTAATGTATATAAATATAATTCATGAGTCAAACACTAAGGTTACCTAGTACATCCTTTTTTTAAAGTATAAATTCATATTTAGAGGTAACTAGGCAGAACTTAATGAAGCTTTTCAGACAAATTATAATTTCGGTTGATATACATATATCTATCACTTAAAAGAGGTAACATATCTCATTGAACTCAAACATGTTTCATCATATAATCATAAATAAATTTTCAACCACAACAAGCACTCAACGCCGAACCATGCATCAACAATAATATTCTCAGTCTGTTATTGAAACACAATATCTATATTTGTAGCAGTTTCTTAAATAACCGTTTAAAACATATTACTTAATTTAATAGTGAATTATATGTATAACCTTGTTATGACACTACATGGCCGAACTTGCTATTTACTCATATACATACTGTACGCTTTTCCTTAAGTTGAACAACCACACTTCACATTTTATTCCGTACACACAATTGACTAAATATTCATGAGACATTTTATTTCTTACTATTTGCCTTACAACCGAATTCCATTATTTAAGCCATGAACATATCCAATGATTTCATCCCCGAAATTACTAAAACTAAGTTCACTAAACGTTACGACTAGTACATATAGGACTAAGATTAAACATGATAATCAGGTGCTCTTATTCACTAAATAAATTAGTATAATACACATCCAAAGTAACTAACATGCTTACGGCATATTTCTCCTTTCCTCATGCAAAGCCATTAACTAAATTCAACATTCAAATACATAACTCATACCACATCCATCCATGACACACGGCATACTAATCAAAGAAGCTTATACCATCATCAAGCTAGAACCGAACACAAACATAGATATGCCATTTTCGCATGGCCTTAATACAAAATCAAAGTTCAATATTTTCCCAAAACACATTCCAACCTATACATGCCATAATTCGAGTTCGAGTATTTAAGTACCGATGTTGTAAATAGTGTGATAGACTTTGTTGATGATCCCAAACTTGTAACTTGAATCCAAAATCTATAAAATAAGATACACATAAAAACACAGGGTAAGTGTTAGAATTAAGTGACCCAAATTCTTATTTAAATAAAATACGATGAAAAATAAAATAAAAGTAAAATCCATATAGAACTAGACTTCTTTTATTTTATTTTAGAATAAGGTTTTTAAAACCTTATTAAACTCCATCTATTTTATATTGATTAGGATAAGGTGTTTCAATCCTACTAGAATATGGCTTTGCAAGCCTATAAATAGACATAGTCTATTCCTCTTGTATTTGAGTAAAAATTTTTCGACATAGTGAATTTTCTTCTCCTCTGCCCGTGGTTTTTTTCCCGAAAGGGTTTCCACGTAAAATTTATGTGTTCTTTATTTTTATTTATTTTATTCTATTTTATTTTTCACAAATTGGTATCAGAGCTTCCGGGTTATTCATCTCGATCACGGTAATGGCGTCTTTGAAGTATAAAATTCATTGTTGGATCGCAACACCGATTTGCGTTGTGGCAAATTAAGATGCAAGCGCTTCTTGCAGATGGATCTAGAGGATGCCCTGCTAGGATAGATAAGATGCCTTCGACATTAACAGATGAAGAGAAGAAGCGTAAGGATCGAAAGGCATTAACACAATTACATCTGCATTTGTCCAACGAAATTTTGCGGGATGTGATGAAAGAGAAAACTGCCACGCATTATGGAAGAGGCTAGAACAAATATGTATGTCGAAAACTCTAACAAGCAAGTTGCATATGAAGCGGCGTCTTTATGCTCATCGTTTGGAGGAAGGTGCGTCAGTACACGAACACTTAACAGTGTTTAAAGAAATTCTCTCAAACTTGGAGGCCATGGAGGTTCAAGATGATAAGGAAGATCTAGGGTTGATTCTACTTTGTTCGTTGCCCCCGTCTTATTCAACCTTTAGAGACACGATTTTATATAGCCGCGAGTCTCTCACAGTTGATGAGGTTTATGATTCTTTAACCTCGTATGATAAGATGAAGCATCTTGTGGTTAAACCCAACTCTCAGGGAGAGGGTCTCATTGTTCGTGGGAGACAAGACCGGAATGTTGATGATGATCGTGGTAGAACACAGGAACGGAATCCTCGTGGTAAATCTAAGGGTAGATCGAAATCTTCAAGCGAGAGTAAAACTTGCAACTTCTGCAAGAAGAAAGGGCACATTAAATCTGAGTGCTATAAGCTACAAAATAAGATTAAAAGGGAGGCTGCGAATCAAAAGGGAAAACAGCCAGAAAATTCCGGTGAAGCTGATGTTGTAGAAGACTACGCCGATGGTGAACTTCTAGTTGCTTCATCAATGATTCTAAAGTGGGAGTGGATACTTGATTCAGGCTGCACCTTCCACATGAGTCCCAATCGGGATTGGTTTACAACTTATGAAACAGTATCTGAAGGTGTTGTTTTGATGGGAAATAATGCTTCATGTAAAATCGCAAGTGTTGGAACAATTAAAGTTAAGATGTTTGATGGAGTTGTCAGAACACTTAGTGACGTGTGGCATGTTCGAATTGAAAAGAAATTTAATTTCGTTGAGTACTCTTGATTCAAAAGGGCAGATACACAACCGAAAGTGGGGTTTTAAAGATTTCAAAGGGTCCTTGTTGTGATGAAAGGGCAAAGAAAGATTGCCAAGTTATATGTTTCTGAGGTTCTCTTATCGGTGATGCAATTGCCGCTTCCTCTTCCTTGTCGATGATGATATTACTAAACTTTGGCATATGCGCCTAGGGCATATGAGTGAGAATGGCATGGCGAAATTAAGCAAAGAGGACTTCTTAATGGGCAAGGAATTTGCAAACCGAATTTCTGTGAGCACCGTGTTTTTGGGAAGCAAAAGAGAGTTCGATTCACTAGAGGAATCCATAACACGAAGGAAACGTTGGAGTATATCCATTCGATCTGTGGGGCCGTCCGAGTGCCTTCGAGAGGTGGAGCTAATTATATGCTAACCTTTATTGATGATTTTTCCGAAAAGTTTGGGCGTTCTTCCGAAGCGAAAAGCGATGTGTTTTCCACATTTAAGTCTTGGAAAATTATGATTGAAAAACAGACGGAAAAGCAGATAAAATACCTCCGCATGCAGACAATGGCTTAGAGTTCGCTCGATGAGTTTAATAGATTGTGCAAGTCGAATGGATCATGAGACACTTGATAGTTCGTCATACTCCACAAAGAAAACGGCGTTGCGAGCGAATGAACGAACGATTATGGAGAAGGTTCGATGTATGTTGTCAAATGCCAACTTACAAAGTCATTTTGGGCGTATGACCTCTCTTGCATGTTTTTGATCAACCGATCTCCATCCGTTACCATTGAGAAAAAACTCCACAAGAGGTATGGTCCGTAATCCTGCTAATTATTCCGATTTAACGATTTTTGGGTGTCTGCGTATGCTCATGTTGATAATGGAAAATTGGAACCGAGATCCATTAAATGCGTTTTCTTGGTTATAAAGCGGTGTAAAAGGCTATAAGTTATGGTGTCCTGAAAATAGAAAAGTTGTGATTAGCGAGATGTTGTTTTGATGAAACTGCTATGCTACCTAACTTATCTCTTAAAGACTCTTCCAATAAAGAAAACCAAAAGCGGTGGAGCATCGATTAATACGTAATCAACTCCTCAAGCCAAGACAAAATTGAGAATAGAGTTGCTTCTTCACCGCAATACTCTATCGCCAAAAACAGGACAAGAAGAGAAATTAAACCTCCAAAGAAGTATGCCGAGGTTGATCTAGTTGCTTATGCTTTAAATGTGGTGAAGATATAGATGCGAATCAAGAGCCATTTAATTATTTTGAGGCGATTAGTGTGAAGACTCGAAAAAGTGGATGTTTGCTATGCAAGAGGAGATGGAATCACTCTACAAAAAACGAACATGGGATCTTGTAAAACTTCCTAAAGGTAAAAAGGCATTCGTTGTAAATGGGTGTTTAAAAGAAAGAAGGGACTCGAGGAGTTGAAGAACCCGGATATAAAGCAAGGCTTGTTGCAAAGGGTTACAGATCAAATTCCGAGTGGACTTCACAGATGTGTTCTCTCCGGTTGTTAAGCATAGTTCGATTCGAGCTTTGCTTGGTATTGTGGCCATGCATGATTTGGAGCTTGAGCGGTTAGATGTAAAAGCGCATTTTGCATGGAGAACTTGAGGAAGATATTTACATGCAACAACCAGAGGGTTTTATAGTCTCAGAAAAAGAGGACTATGTTTGCTTGCTGAAAAAGTCTCTTTACGGTTTGAAACAGTCACCAAGACAGTGGTACAAGAGGTTTGATTCCTTTATGACTTCTCATGATTTCAAAAAAGTAGTTTTGACAGTTGTGTCTACTTTAAGAAAAAGCAGTGATGGTTCTTTTGTGTATCTACTTCTTTATGTTGATGACATGTTGATAGCGACAAAAGATAAAGAGAGATAAGAAAGGTTAAAGCCCAACTAAGTGAAGAATTTGAGATGAAAGATTTAGGACCAGCAAAGAAGATACTTGGTATGGAGATTCTCGAGATAGAAAAGCAAGTAAATTGTACCTAAGTCGGAAGGGGTACATTGAGAAAGTTCTTTGCGAGTTCAATATGCAGAGTGCTAAGCTGTTAGTACTCCTTTAGCACCCATTTCGGACTTTCATCGGCCTTATCTCCTCAATCGATAATGAGATTGAGTACATGTCACATGTTCCATACTCTAGTGCAGAGGATCTCTCATGTATGCTATGGTTTGTTCACGTCCGGTTTATCATATGCACGATCGGTCAGCTTAGCGATACATGGCGAATCTGGTAAAGAACACCGGAAAGCGATTCAATGGATTTTAAGATACTTACGAGGCACTACTAATGTTTGCTTACAGTTTGGAAGAGCTAAAGATGGAGTTATAGGGTATGTTGATGCTAATTTTGCTGGAGACCTTGATAGAAGAAGATCTCTCACGAGTTACGTCTTTACAATCGGAGGTTGTGCAATTAGTTGAAAGCCACTTTGCAAACTACGATCGCTTTGTCTACCAATCGAAGAGTACATGGCGATTCTTGAGGCTTGTAAAGAAGCTATTTGGTTGAAGGGACTATTTAGTGAACTCAATAAAGACCTTCAAATCAGCACGATATTTTGTGACGATCAGTGCCATCTTTCTTACAAAAGATCAAATGTTTCATGAGAGAACAAAACACATTGATATTCGGTATCATTTTGTTCGTGATATTATTGCTCGTGGTGATATTGTTGTGAGCAAAATTAGCACATACCAATTTGTGAAAAATAAAATAGAATAAAATAAATAAAAATAAAGAACACATAAATTTTACGTGAAACCCTTTCGAAAAAAAACCACGAGGCGGAGGAGAAGAAAATTCACTATGTCGAAAAATTTTTACTCAAATACAAGAGGAATAGACTATGTCTATTTATAGGCTTGCAAAGCCATATTCTAGTAGGATTGAAACACCTTATCCTAATCAATATAAAATAGATGGAGTTTAATAAGGTTTAAAAACCTTATTCTAAAATAAAATAAAAGAAGTCTAGTTCTAATAGCTTCTTTACAAGCCTTAGTAATCGCCATGTACTCAGCTTCAGTGGTAGACAAAGCGACTGTAGTTTGCAAAGTGGCTATTTGGTTGAAGGGACTATTTAGTGAACTCAATGAAGACCTTCAAATCAGCACAGTATTTTGTGACAGTCAGAGTGCCATCTTTCTTACAAAAGATCAAATGTTTCATGAGAGAACAAAACACATTGATATTCGGTATCATTTTGTTCGTGATATTATTGCTCGTGGTGATATTGTTGTGAGCAAAATTAGCACTCATGAAAATCCTGCAGATATGATGACTAAGTCACTTCCTATAACCAAGTTTGAGCATTGCTTAGACTTGGTTGGTGTTCATTGTTGAAGTTAAACCCTTAAGGGTTTTTGGAAGAGGTGAAGAACTTGTTTATTGAAAGTTCGCGATGAAGAACTTGTTCATTGAGAATTTGTGTCAAGGTGGAGATTGTTAGAATTAAGTGACCCAAATTCTTATTTAAATAAAATACGATGGAAAATAAAATAAAAGTAAAATCCATATAGAACTAGACTTCTTTTATTTTATTTTAGAATAAGGTTTTAAAACCTTATTAAACTCCATCTATTTTATATTGATTAGGATAAGGTGTTTCAATCCTACTAGAATATGGCTTTGCAAGCCTATAAATAGACATAGTCTATTCCTCTTGTATTTGAGTAAAAATTTTTCGACATAGTGAATTTTCTTCTCCTCTCGTGGTGGTTTTTTTCCGAAAGGGTTTCCACGTAAAATTTATGTGTTCTTTATTTTATTTATTTTATTCTATTTTATTTTTCACAGTAAGCCTTTAAAGCTTTGTAAGTCATAAACAATTTAACATCCCAATAATATTATCAACTTATTCAAATAAAACTAAATTATAAAATCATAACCTTTCGGACCCAAATATTTATAATTCATTATAAATATATATTTTCACACTCAAATATCACACTAGCCGAACACTCATGAAGACAAATTATCATTATTATCCTTTATTTCCCACAACCAATTAATCATTGTAACTTACTTCACATATCCGAAGCATATAAAATCATGTGTAGTTGCATAATTTCATATATATATATATATATATATATATATGTATATATGCTAATTATGAAGCCGAACACTTATAGTCATGCATATCTAATACTAAGTTTCATTTCAATAATAATTACAAGGTCGATTACTCTTGCATACTTAAACCCCCGTATTAATATAATTCATCATATTCATATATTAAATATGTAACCGAAATTACCTAATCATATATGCATATGATTAAAGATTATTCATGATAAATAAGCTACTGACTCACAAAGTCTAGTACACATATCACAATCGCATATATCTTTATTTGCACCATACAAGATTTATAATATATAGTCACGGTGTTTACGTTACTTACCTCAAGTAAGTAATATGTTAATTCATACTTGGCATATAACTCAATTAACACATTCAAATTTGATTTACCTTTGCCCGATGAACCATTCGGAATTGGATAGGACACTCGGATAATCACATAAATCGTACAATGCCAACGTCCCAGACGTGGTCTTCATGTAGCCACATCTCAATGCTACTGTCCCAGACAGGGTCTTACTCTTAAACACATATCGAAATCACAAATCGATGCCCTGGTCTTACTCGCACACATATATCGGAATCCTATGTCATGACATATGTATCCTACCTATTCCTAAGGTTCATACGGGGCTTTCGGACGTCATATCTCGATCGAATCGTATTCGTAAACATAGTTCCCAACCATTTTCACATTCGGCTCTTATTTATACAAACTCATAAAATTCAAATTAGCATTATACATTCTCATATATTTAAAATTTACGACATTCATTTGCTTATAAACTTACCTCGGACGTCGTAAAATAGGACGAGACTGCTAGTCGACAACTTTCGTTTTTCCCCGATCCAAATCCGATTTCTTTGGTTCTTGATCTAAACATATTCAAACAAAGCTCATTCAAATATATTTTCATTCAATTTAATCCAAAAACACATAAATGGGAAAATTATCATTTTACCCCTGACATTTACAATTTTTACAATTTAGTCCCTATTACACAAAACACAAAATATGCAAAATTTCTCTATACCCATGTTGGGCCGAATTTTACCCATGCTTATACAAGTCCATATATTTCATTTATTTCACATTTTAGCCCCTCAAATTGTTATTTTTTCAATTTTGTCCTAAATACTCAAAATCATCAAAAACTCCAATACAAAACATGTTAATCTAAAACATATATTCCATATTTCATCATCAAACAACAAAAATCACAAGCTCTCAACAATGGCACAACTAAAAATATTCATCAACATCAAAAATTCAAGTATGGGTTTTGTAGTACTCGAAGCAACGATCTCAAAAATGTAAAAATCATCAAAAACTGAGTTAAACTATTACCTTGATTGAGCTTGAAAAGCAACCAAACCTAGGTTTTATTTTCTTTTTCTTTCTTGTTTTAGTTACGACAATGATAAAAATAAAATGGACATGGCTTTCTCTTTTATTGTTATTATTATTTATGTTTTATGTTGTAATATATTTTATTAACTTATGGTTTAATTTACTTATTTATCCATACTAAAGTTATAACAAAACCATATAATATATATCCACTACCGTCCATTTAATAAGTCAATGGACTATTTGCCACTTAAGGTGTAACGCCCCAAAAATTGGGCCTAGAAGAGTTGGGCTTTGAGTCTGGGATTCGGATAGAAGAAAACCTGAATATTGAGAAGTTTTAAATATTACTAGTGTTTAAAAAAATATATATTGATAAAATATTTATGTTATTACTAATATTTTAATTTTTATGAAAATTATTATCATTATAATTATTAGATACAAATATATTTATAAAATTATTGTTGTTAATTTAGTGTTTAAATTAACATATTATTAGAAAATTTTACTGTATCTATTTTTATTGATTTATGGAAATTATAATTATTATTAGGAAAATATATATATATTATCGTATTTGAAATTTTCATTATTATGGTTATTATTATTATTTTAGTTTTAAATAAATTACAATGTAATTAAAGTGTGGGAAAAATTTGGACCAAGACTTTAGCAAAAATTATTATTTTTGCTCCTTTAGGGGATCTGGGCATTAAGGTTTATTAATAAGTTGGGCTAAAACTGGACATAAGGAGGAATCTGGCCTAGTGGTTAGGCGTGTTAAGCAGTAGGTAGTGAGCAGGGGTTCGATTCCCTGCATGCGCAAATGTGAGTTTTTATTTTAGATATGCAGATCGTGGCTGGAACAAGGGTTAAAAGGAGTTGCGGGTATAATTTAACATAAAGAGCGCCTGTGGCGCAGTGGCAGCAGCATGCTGGACATATGGAGAGGGCACAGGTTCGATTCCATACGCGAGCGAATCCTGTTTTATTTTTAAAGTGGGCCAGAACTGAAGCAGGTAAGGTTTATAATTTATTGTGACCATATATAAGTAAAGAGAGAAGCATGGTGCAGTGGCCAGCAGCACGGGCGAAGGCACAAGGGCAGACGAAGGTCTGGGGTTCGAGCCTCACCTTGCGCATGGAAGGCTTGGATTTTGCTGCTCACGTGGAGGAGAGTCGAGTTTGACCGAAACTCTTCCCAGGCAGCAGTGAAGCGGTCAAACGGTGGGTAAGGCTGCTAGGAGGTTGGATAAATTTCAAATGCCTAATTCATGGAGCAAAGCAAGGGAATTTGAAATTAGAAGGAATTTTTATTAAGCATTAAGTACCGTATTTTATTCTTTTAATTTTGGCTTTTATGAATTATTCCCTTTTTGTTCATCTTTCCTTTATTGATAATAACCGAACCTATCTTCTTTTACTCTTCTTTTCTTTCTTTTCTTTTATCTCATCTCTTCCTTCTTTAATTTCCTTCAAAGCCGAATCAGATCGTCATCTCTTCTTTTCTATTTTTCTATTTTCTCTTTTTCATTATACTAAAATCAAAACATCCATATTTTAGTGATTCGGAGTTAATATTTAGATCTATTTTCTCGACGTTTAAGTTGGATTCTAACGGATATGGGGTAGGAAGGTATTTGGAACGTCTTCAACGAGTAGATCTCTTGGTAAGTATTCGAACCTTCTTTCCATTTGTATCTTGTGGTTTAAGAAAAGCTGAAAACCCCTCTGTCGACTAAGGCTAAAAGGGTTTTTGGTGTTATTTGGTCTGTTGGTGCTAGTGAGGATTAAAGGCTACCGATCGAGGAGTGTGTGAAAAGCTTGGATCATCGGAGTGACTAAATCTAGTCATCAACTTCGGCAAAGGTATGAACCCAAGGGCCATTGTGGATGGTGGCCGAATGTGTAAGTGATGATAATAGGTAGTTTTCGATTTGGTTTAATATTAACATGGTCTAATCTATAAGTGGTTGATTATAGGAGAAATCGCATAGGAGATCTCGTCGAGGAATATCACAAATCAGGTGTGTAGCGAACCCTTTCATAGCTTAAAGCGATAAAATGTCGAAAAGCCGAAATGCCGAAATTCTGGCATTTCGAGGACTTGTGAGCAAACGAACGCTCACTAGTTAGTTAGAATCGATGAGACGGTGATCGAGAACGATGGAAATGGTAAGAATGTGATTTTTGGCGTTCTTGGTAAGTTGGGCCTCGAGGGGCCGAAGTGGGGCCCATTGGGCTTTCGGGCCCATTTGGGTAAAAATTGGTAGAAAATGGAAATCTGTTATATGGCATGATAAGACTATTAAAACCGTTATGGAATATAGGCTAAATGGGCCTAGATGACGAAATTGGCTAAGTAGGGCCCATTAGGGGTTTTAGGCCCAATAACTCGATTTCGCTAAAAATGGGCCAGAATCACTGTTTGCACCCATGGATTGTTAGTAATCGTTAATGAACATGGAAACCCTAATTTTTGGTAAAATTACGAGATTACCCTTATAATATGAAAATGACCGTTTTGCCCCTAGGTAAAAATGACCATTATACCCCTAGGGTTTATGTATGATTTTAATACATGGGATTTTGATAAATATGGTATGTATGATATGCACATGAAATGTATGATATGCACATGATATGTATGATATGCACATGAGGTAATCATAAATGCATTGGGTTGGGTTTTTATATGGATGGAGGAAGTGAAAAAGGGCTTATGCCCCAGTTATCAAAAGGGCTTATGCCCTAGTTATCAAAAGGGCTTATGCCCCAGTTATCAAAAGGGCTTATGCCCCGATAAAAGGGCTTATGCCCGATTATTGAAAGGGCTTTTGCCCCGATTATTAAAAGAGTCTAGGCTTCCAAGTTATGTGATAAAGCACTATCTTGCCAATGGAGAGTTTGGCGGGGTGGGTCGAGTTAATCCCACATGGTGTGTTGGTTGGTACGGTGGAGAGTAGCGGATGGTGGGTTGAGTAGTCTCCCCAAATGGGTTGCATTCTTTCATTGAAATTATATGTGACATTGAAATGGGCCTAAGGGCCATACCGCTTTCTGATAAAGGCTTGACCCGATGTAGGAAACTTGAAAAGGCTTGAAAAGGCAATAATATGAAATATGAAAAGGCTTCGCCCAAGATTATGAAATATGAAATATGAAAAGGGCTACTGACCCGATGCATGATTGAGATTGGATTTGGGCTTAGACCCAACAGTAGTTATTGTTTTGGGCTCGAAAGGGCTTGTTGCACACTGAGTTTCCAAACTCACCCCTTTCCTTAACCTTGCAGTGAGCCTTGATTTGGGGACTTGGGCGGAGGGATTCAGAGTGGCCACGGTGATCGTCTTGGGCTTTAAATAAAGTGTTGGTTTCGTTTAATTTCCTTTAACTATTATTTATTTTGGGTTGTAATAAGGCCAATTTTAACTTTTCTTTTATTTCTTTTCGGGATTATTTTAATTTTAATAACTTTAAAATTGGTTAATTATTATTCAAATGGGCTAGACTTAGGACGTGTTTTCAAAATGATACTTGTTTTCAAATTATCTCAACACCACGATTCATCGGTTAATCAAAGACGTCCACTTAAACGAATTTAAACTCGAAATGACAAAGTGTGGCTATGGTTGTGGGCATGTCTAGGATTGGATCCAATTAAAGAGCTTGGTACTTAGCGGCCTTCATGGCTCACCTCCTCCTCGGATACCTACACGGTGCTTAGCTTCCATACACTTTGTTAACTCAACAAAATATATGATTTTAAAACACTAATAACGGAACGTGGGTTTTCAACTCCAATGAGGCACGTCCGATTCGCCATAACGTCTGGGCGGGTTTGGGGTGTTACATTTAGTGGTATCGAGCCTCTGGTTGCAACAACTCGGTACGTGGATCGGTCCAAAATTTTTGAAAATTTAGGCTTAAGAAGGGTATTTTGGAAATAGTTTTGGAAAGTTTATTGCAAAAATGTTTTACAAAGTATACATGTTAAAATGGTTTAAATTTTTCTGGGTTTTTGAAATTTGGTAACGAAAGAAGTGGCACACTGAATCCCCAGCACCAAGTCTGTAAGTATTTACATTCCTCATATTACATTTGTATTAAGATATTACTGTAGATAGAACTGAGACCATATCATGACATTATAACTAGGGCAACCCTAAAAACTCTAGAATACTGAGACGTAGCTAGGCTATGATTACGTGAAAATAGAAACTTGAAAATACTATCTCTCGCATAAGACATGTGAATAAATAGTAAAATTTTGAGATCTTTGTAGTTAATTGATATGTGTCTTGGTAATGTAGAGTATTGATATGGATTCGAGGGTAAGAAAAGTCCACCAACTTGGGTAGCGGTAACTCGGATCTTGGTACTGAGGCAATGGCCGAGTTAGTAAGGAAAGTGGTAGAGGAAGTATTGGATACAAAATTAAGGAAATTAGGGAAGCGCTTCAAGCGGGGTGCTTGGAGTGTAAGAAAAGGAAGGATTCTAGTTCTCGAAAACCAAGCCTCGCTCGTGAAACATGTTAAGCCACGACCAAACTATCCAATCTGCAAAGACCGCAACGGACGTTATTCGTGTGAATGCCATAGGAAGACAGAGCATGTCGTAGATGTGGGTCCAAGGAGCATCGAGCTCGGGATTGCCAAGTTTATTTTATTTAAACATATGTTACGAGTTGTATGCGTGCACGATAAACGCTTTCTTTATTTCGGTAATTAGATGTTCGGGTCGTATTAAAATTATTTAGATCGAGTCTTGTGATATCATAGTAGCATAGTGGTTTGACTTATACAGTTAATTGATAGTTGGAAATTTCGAGGACGAAATTTTTTATAGGGGGATAGAGTTGTAACACCCCAAAAATTGGGCCTAGAAGATGTTGGGCTTTGAGTCTGGGATTCGGATAGAAGAAAACCTGAATATTGAGAAGTTTTAAATATTACTAGTGTTTAAAAAATATATATTGATAAAATATTTATGTTATTACTAATATTTTAATTTTTATGAAAATTATTATCATTATAATTATTAGATACAAATATATTTATAAAATTATTGTTGTTAATTTAGTGTTTAAATTAACATATTATTAGAAAATTTTATCGTATCTATTTTTATTGATTTATGGAAATTATAATTATTATTAGGAAAATATATATATATTATCGTATTTAAAATTTTCATTATTATGGTTAATATTATTATTTTAGTTTTAAATAAATTACAATGTAATTAAAGAGTGGGAAAAATTTGGACCAAGACTTTAGCAAAATTATTATTTTTGCTCCTTTACTGAGATCTGGGCATTAAGGTTTATTAATAAGTTGGGCTAAAACTGGACATAAGGAGGAATCGGCCTAGTGGTTAGGCGTGTTAAGCAGTAGGTAGTGAGCAAGGGTTCGATTCCCTGCGTGCGCAAATGTGAGTTTTTATTTTAGATATGCAGATCGTGGCTGGAACAAGGGTTAAAAGGAGTTGCGGGTATAATTTAACATAAAGAGCACCTGTGGCGCAGTGGCAGCAGCGTGCTGGACATATGGAGAGGGCACAGGTTCGATTCCATACGCGAGCGAATCCTGTTTTATTTTTAAAGTGGGCCAGAACTGAAGCAGGTAAGGTTTATAATTTATTGTGACCATATATAAGTAAAGAGAGAAGCATGGTGCAGTGGCCAGCAGCATGGGCGAAGGCACAAGGGCAGACGAAGGTCTGGGGTTCGAGCCTCACCTCGCGCATGGAAGGCTTAGATTTTTGCTGCTCACGTGGAGGAGAGCCAGAGTTTGACCGAAACTCTTCCCAGGCAGTAGGCTGAAGCGGTCAAACGGTGGGTAAGGCTGCTAGGAGGTTGGATAAATTTCAAATGCCTAATTCATGGAGCAAAGCAAGGGAATTTGAAATTAGAAGGAATTTTTATTAAGCATTAAGTACCGTATTTTATTCTTTTAATTTTGGCTTTTATGAATTATTCCCTTTTTGTTCATCTTTCCTTCATTGATAATAACCGAACCTATCTTCTTTTACTCTTCTTTTCTTTCTTTTCTTTTATCTCATCTCTTCCTTCTTTAATTTCCTTCAAAGCCGAATCTGTACTGTCATCTCCTCTTTTCTATTTTTCTATTTTCTCTTTTCATTATACTAAAATCAAATATCCATATTTTAGTGATTCGGGAGTTAATATTTAGATCTATTTTCTACGCACGTTTAAGTTGGATTCACAACGGATATGGGGTAGGAAGGTATTTGGAACGTCTTCAATGAGTAGATCTCTTGGTAAGTATTCGAACCTTCTTTCCATTTGTATCTTGTGGTTTAAGAAAAGCTGAAAACCCCTCTGTCGACTAAGGCTAAAAAGGTTTTTGGTGTTATTTGGTCTGTTGGTGCTAGTGAGGATTAAAGGCTACCGATCGAGGAGTGTGTGAAAAGCTTGGATCATCGGAGTGACTAAATCTAGTCATCAACTTCGGCAAAGGTATGAACCCAAGGGCCATTGTGGATGGTGGCCGAATGTGTAAGTGATGATAATAGGTAGTTTTCGATTTGGTTTAATATTAACATGGTCTAATCTATAAGTGGTTGATTATAGGAGAAATCGCATAGGAGATCTCGTCGAGGAATATCACAAATCAGGTGTGTAACGAACCCTTTCATAGCTTAAAGCGATAAAATGCCGAAAAGCCGAAATGCCGAAATTCTGGCATTTCAAGGACTTGTGAGCAAACGAACGCTCACTAGTTAGTTAGAATCGATGAGACGGTGATCGAGAACGATGGAAACGGTAAGAATGTGATTTTTGGCGTTCTTGGTAAGTTGGGCCTCGAGGGGCCGAAGTGGGGCCCATTGGGCTTTCGGGCCCATTTGGGTAAAAATTGGTAGAAAACGGAAATCAGTTATATGGCATGATAAGACCGTTAAAATCGTTATGGAATATAGGCTAAATGGGCCTAGATGACGAAATTGGCTAAGTAGGGCCCATTAGGGGTTTTAGGCCCAATAACTCGATTTCGCTAAAAATGGGCCAGAATCACTGTTTGCACCCATGGATTGTTAGTAATCGTTAATGAACATGGAAACCCTAATTTTTGGTAAAATTACGAGATTACCCTTATAATATGAAAATGACCGTTTTGCCCTAGGTAAAATGACCATTATACCCCTAGGGTTTATGTATGATTTTAATACATGGGATTTTGATAAATATGGTATGTATGATATGCACATGAAATGTATGATATGCACATGATATGTATGATATGCACATGAGGTAATCATAAATGCATTGGGTTGGGTTTTATATGGATGGAGGAAGTGAAAAGGGCTTATGCCCCGCTTATCAAAAGGGCTTATGCCCTGTTATCAAAAGGGCTTATGCCCTGCTTATCAAAAGGGCTTATGCCCAATAAAAGGGCTTATGCCCCGCTTATTGAAAGGGCTTTTGCCCTGCTTATTAAAAGAGGCTAGGCCTCGGTTATATGATAAAGCAACTATCTTGCCAAAGGAGAGTTTGGCGGGGTGGGTCGAGTTAATCCCACATGGTGTGTTGGTTGGTACGGGTGGAGAGTAGCGGATGGTGGGTTGAGTAGTCTCCCAAATGGGTTGCATTCTTTCATTGAAATTATATGAGACATTGAAATGGGCCTAAGGGCCATACTGCTTTCTGATAAAGGCTTCGACCCAAGAGTAGGAAACTTGAAAAGGCTTGACCCAAGAATATGAAATATGAAAAGGCTTGCCCAATGATTATGAAATATGAAATATGAAAAGGGCTACTACCCGGGCATGATTGAGATTGGATTTGGGCTTAGACCCAACAGTCGTTATTGTTTTGGGCTCGAAAGGGCTTGTTGCACATGAGTTTCCAAACTCACCCCTTTCCTTAACCTTGCGTGAGCCTTGATTTGGGGACTTGGGCGGAGGGGATTCAGAGTGGCCACGGTGATCGCCTTGGGCTTTAAATAAAGTGTTGGTTTCGCTTTAATTTCCTTTAACTATTATTTATTTTCGGGTTGTAATAAGGCCAATTTTAACTTTTCTTTTATTTCTTTTCGGATTATTTTAATTTTAATAACTTTAAAATTGGTTAATTATTATTCAAATGGGCTAGACTTAGGACGTGTTTTCAAAATGATACTTGTTTTCAAATTATCTCAACACCACGATTCATCGGTTAATCAAAGACGTCCACTTAAACGAATTTAAACTCGAAATGACAAAGTGTGGCTATGGTTGTGGGCATGTCTAGGATTGGATCCAATTAAAGAGCTTGGTACTTAAGCAGCCTTCATGGCTCACCTCCTCTGCCTCGGATACCTACCTGGTGCTTAGCTTCCATACACTTTGTTAACTCAACAAAATATATGATTTTAAAACACTAATAACGGAACGTGGGTTTTTCAACTCCAATGTGGCACGTCAGATTCGGCCATAACGTCTGGGCCGGGTTTGGGGTGTTACATAAGGGCTGCCTTTTATAAAGCCAATAACAATTCGACCCTTTATACATTAAACTACCAATTTTTAATTTACGCGATTAACTCCTTTTATTAAATCGGATACCTAAACGACAAAATTAAATCACGAAAATTTCACAAATATAAATTCACACAAATTAAACACAGAAAATATTTTTTAAATATTTTTCTGACTCGGATTCGTGGTCCCGAAACCACCGTTCCGATTAGGGTCGAAATCGAGTTGTTACACATGAGATTTACGTACATACCTGTACTACTCATAGCTTATTCATAATTCCCCATCTCTTAACCTTGATCTTGAATGGCCCATTGAACCACTAGGAATATGGAAGGACGTTCGGGAGTATCATACACCAAATAGGGTGCCAAAGCCCCAGACATGGTCTTACATGGAACCACACATCGATACCATATCCCAGATATGGTCTTATACGAAGTCTCAAGTCGGTGTCGATGCCATGTTCCATACGTGGTCTTATACGGGACCTCATATCAATGCCATGTCCCAGACATGGTCTTATACAAAATCACTCGACGATGCCAAAGCCGTATCCCTGATATGGTCTTGCACGGGATCTCATATCGATGCCGATGCCATGTCCTAGATATGGTCTTACACGAGATCTCATTAATCATGGTGTCATGATATCCAAATCCCAAGTATTCCTTAGCGTCACCCAGGATTTCCGAGATACAAAGCTATCATCAAATTATTATTGAGTCATCACAAGTCAAATTCCATAAAGGCATATATTCACATTTCATACAACATCAAGCCTTAAACATATGATAATGAAAATGTTGAATTACTTACACACAAACTTACCTCGGTCCCAAAATATTGCTAACTTTACGTTTTAGTCCAAAACCTTGCTTTTCTCTCTGTTTAAGTCCGGACTCCTTTTTTCTTGATCTATAATAGCAATTTCCACTTGTTTAATTATCACATTGCCCAAATCGGTCCATAAATCACAATTTGGAAAAATTATAATTTTGCCCCAAAACTTTCACAAAATTGCAAATTAGTCCCTAAGCTCGTATAATGAAATGTACTCATTTCCTTTACTACCCAAGCCTAGCCGAATCTTTCTTGTACACATGGTAACCCACATTACTCATCAAAAATAGATTTTTCTCACTTAATTTACTCCTTTTTCAATTTAGTCCTTTTTATGCATTTCTATAAAAAATCACTTAGTAAAGGATGTTAAATACACATCAAACTTTCATATTCTTCCATTAAACATCACAGTACAAACATGTCAAACATGGGTAAGTTTTTGAACATGAACCCTAGTCAAAATATGGCTAGAACTGGATAAATCATGCTTCAAGGACTTCAAAAATGTAAAGAACATAAAAAACGGGCTAGGGAGTACTTACAATCAAGCTTCAAAAGTTGAAAACCTTAGCTATGGTGACCTTTGAAATTTTGGCACCCCTTGGAGAAGATGGACACAATTTTGCTTTCTTTTTTCCCTTTTTATTCTTTTATTTACCAAGAAACAAAAATACCCTTTAAGCCTTTCTTTCAAATTTTTCATATACATGTCCAATTTGTCCAAAATTTTAGAAATTGGTCAAATTTCTAATTAGAACCTTCTAATTTATAATAGAGCAATTTCATGCTTGAACCTTCTAGAACAGAAGTTTTTCATCTTATTCAATTTGGTCCCTAAGGTTCAATTGGACATTTATGCATAGAATTTGTCCATGAAATTTTCACACAAGCATGCATACCTATCATGGACCTCATAAAACACATAAAATAATTATTTCTATCTCAAATTTTTGGTTTCGAAATCGCTATTCTGACTAGACCCTAATTTGGGATGTTACATGTGCATTATTGTCAACAAAGTTGGTTGATTAAGTTATTGGATGGTCATTTTAGACTTCGAAGATCATCTATGTTGTTACTGCTTTGAAATCTCTTTAGGTGCTACTGAAAACCCCTATTTTTGTGAATTTTAGATGCTGAAAAACATGATTGTCAATGCCACACGGTCGTGTGCCTGGCCGTGTGAACCACATGGTCGTGTGACAGGCCATGTAAGATACTATTCATCAAATTTGAGCCAAATGAACAAGGGACACAGGCATGTGTCCAGGCCATTTGTGTTCATATAAGTGCAGAGTTCACACGGGCCAAGGACACGGGCGTATGTCTAAGCCGTGTAACTTACGGTGTATAAGATAAGGATCACATAGGCTAGGGACATGGGTGTGTGCCTAGGCCGTGTAACACCCCTCACCCGTTCCCGACGTTAGGATAGGGTTCGAGACATTACCAGGATTTTTCATTTTGAAACGTACCAAATTGGGTCACCAAGTTTTACTCAAATTTTAAGCTTTTCATCCATGAACACTCGTCCCTTATATAGGCCTTCAGGACCTATAACATATCAAGAGGCAATGTAGGACAAATACGGGTACGTTCGATTAATCTTGGGCTCCTCAAAAATTTTTCCTTAACATAAAGTGTCACATGCCCATGTAGGTGGGCCGTGTAGACTCAAATGCTCGTGTGACTTGGGGCACGCCCATGCCCTTCAGCCATGGGTGACACTGACTTATCAACACGGCCACGGCACATGCCCATACTACCTGCCCGTGGACGACACTATCATTTTAACACGGCCATGGCGCACGCCTGTGTGGCACACCCATGTACAACTTTGTGCTAAAATTTTAAGTGCAGAGGACACACGGCCATGGCACATGCCCATGGGAGGGAACCGTGTGTCACACACGGCCTAGACACATGCCCGTGTGTCCAACCATGTGGACTCTATTAGGCTATTTTCCAAGCCTTTAGTCACCCCTTTCTACTGCTTGTGCCTAGTGGTTACCAAGTTTGAGAGAAAACATAATTTTACACTTGTAAATAATCTTGATAAAAATAGTTGTATGGAAACCTCATATCATTGGTTTCATACATAAATGGTTATTTCCCCTTTAGTGTTATGGGTTCCCATGTTACTTTAATCCATCTGAAATTAGCTCATTCATGTGACTCATTGCCAATTGATAGCAACCCATCATTTGTAATTAAAAACCATGCATAAAATTGTAGGTCATAGCCTACTTAAATTAAGTCAATTTTCATGGCCATATACAAAGAGATAAACATATTTTTACATGCCTTCATTTGGCAAATCATATGAAACATATAACAAAATACTCAAAAAAATACTATACATGCCATTGAACAAAATAAATAGAGTCTTTATACCAAAGCTTGTTTAGTTGATAGTGTGTTGAGTCTCCATTTGTCTTCCACTCTTTATGAGTCCTCGAGCTCTGAGAGACAGGGAAAAAGAGAGGGATAAGCATTTTCATGCTTAGTAAGCTCAAATAACCAGAAAGTAAACTTACCAAGTAATTAGCATACATCCATATTTAAATCATGAAACCATTAATTATGAAACGGTTCCCTATGACATGCACTCAATCAATAAGTTAGTTACATATCAAAGCATCATGTAATTTATGTAGATGAGCTCATCATTCATCACCTTATTGACATACATCATATTAATCCTGTTGAGTTTCTAAGAAATATCGATGGAATACCCATTATCCGTCAATTCTTACGAATGATCATTTCACATATATGCACTCCCGCGAACCTCACATCTCATGGCAGGATTACCAGTCCAGGCTAAATCTCCCATATCATGAACTCATAAGATGATGTCGGGATTACCAGTCCAGGCTAAATTCAGACCCTAATCGGATTACCCGTCCTGGCTAAATCCATAATGCACACATATTCTTCGGGAGGCTTGATCATTCAAGGAACACCCGTCCAGGCTAGATCCTTCTCATACTTGAGATCACAGATTACCCATCCGGGCTAAATCCTTACTGCAACACATGCAGGATCTCAGTTCACATGTCAATGAGGGTTTATCCATCGAATTCCCTTTTTTAACCTCAACCGAGACATTCATGTTATCATCAAATATGCATTTCTATGATATTTCATACCAATAATAAATGCAGTCATCATGCATTCATAATTTATACAATTATACATATTAGGGGTTTACTTTAAGTTATCCAAACTTACCTAGTATTCGTTTCAGAGTTATGTTTCGGTTATTCTGAAACCTTACGTTTACCACGATCGACCTCCAGAATTTGTTCCTCGGGGTCTATATCAACAAAGCTAACTCATTAATACACTACATTATGCATTTCAAGTTTAATATCTACCCTCGGTCCAAATGACCGTTTTGCCCCTAACCTTTCTCATTATTACGATTTAGTCCCTAGGCTCGTATAATGAAACACATGCACTTTTTATCTTACCCAAGTCTAGCCGAACACTTTTTCTTCTTATGGTAGCCCACATTATTCATTATTTTCTCATTTCTACCACATATTTACATATTTTGCAAAATAGTCCTTATAAGGGTTTTTCATGAAATTCAATTAGGAAAAGATGTTTAATACATATTCATCTTTCATATTCCTCTATAATCCATCAAAATACAAGCAACTCATGCATGGGTAAATTATTAAACATGAATCCTAGCACGAAATATGGGTAGAAATGGAGAGAGCAAGCTACCGGGATTTCAAAAATACATAGAGTATGAAAAACGGGGCTGGGGAGCACTTATTATTGAGCTTGGAAAGCTTGGAAACTCTAGCTATGGAGAACCCCAAATTTTCGGCTAGGTGAAGGAGAAAATGGTTGATTTTGGCTTGATTTTTCCCATTTTAATTTATTAAAATGACAAATGACCAAAATGCCCTTATGCCCTTTCTTTAAAATTTCATCCATGTAAGCCCATTTTTGTCTAAAAATTTAGAATTTGGGCAAATTTCTTTCCAAGACCTTTTAATTCATAATCTAAACCAATTTCATACAAATTGCTTCTAGAATCCAAGATTTGTAATTTATTCAATTTAGTCCTTAATTTCTAATTGGACACCTTATACTTAGAATCTCTTCATGAAACTTTAACACATGCATATACTCATATTCTAGGCCTCATAATAATCATAAAATAAATATTTTGATGTCGGATTTGTGCTCCTGAAACCACTATTTCGACTAGGCCCTATTTCGGGATGTTCATTTCTCCCACTTAAGGACTTTCGTCCTCGAAAGTCTTACCAGAAAACAGATTCGGATATTGACTTCTCATGGTTTCTTTCATCTCCTATGTAGCCTCTTCTACACCATGTCGATGCCATAGAACTTTTACAAGAGCCACATCTTTATTTCTCAACTGTTTAACTTCATGAGCTAATATCTTAACCGATCCTCTCAATAAGTCATGTCTAGTCAATTTCAATCTCAGTCGGCGAAATAACATGAGAGGGGTCTGATCGGTATCTCCTTAACATGGACACATGGAACACGTCATGAATCTTTTCCAGTTCGGTTGGCAACGCCAAACGATAGGCTAACGGTCCAACTCTTTCAGTAATCTCATACGGTCCGATAAATCGTGGACTCAGTTTACCTTTTTGACCAAATATCAATACCTTTTTTCATGGAGATACTTTCAAGAATACTCTATCTCCAACTTGAAACTCAAGATCAGCATAAGACTTTTGCCTAACTGATGTCGCTTTTAAACAATCCCGTATCACTTTAACTTTTTCTTCAGTTTCTTTAATCAGATCAACTCCATGAATCTGATTTTCTTTAAGTTCTGTCTAGTACAATGGAGTTCAGCACTTCCTGCCATACAAGGCCTCATAAGGCTCCATCTTCAAACTTGTTTGGAAACTATTGTTATAGGCAAATTCTACCAATGGTAGGAATTATTCCCAGCTACCCTGAAATTCGAGGATGCAACAACATAACATGTCCTCGAGAATCTGAATCATCCACTCAGACTGACCATCGGTTTGAGAGTGAAAAGCTATGCTAAAGCTCAGCTTTGTACCCAAGGCTTCTTATAACTTCTTCTAGAATCTCGAAGTGAACCTCGGGTCTCTGTCCAAAATAATCGACACTGGTACTCTGTGTAATCTTACTATCTCAGAAATGTACAAATCGGTCAATCTATCAAAGGAATAATCCGTCCTTACCAGGATAAAATGGGCCAACTTTTTCAATTTGTCCACTATAACCCATATGGCATCTTTCTTTTTCGGAGTCAAAGGTAATCCTGTCACGAAGTCCATGGTAACTCGTCCCATTTCCATTTGGGAACCATAACAGTCAGAATAAACTCGAAGGCACTTGATGTTCAAATTTTAACTTGTCGACATACCGTGCATTTCGATACAAATTCGAAATATCTCTTTTCATGTCGTTCCACCAGTACATCTTCTTTAAATCGTTGTACATCTTGGTACCTCCCGGGTGAACAGACAGACGGCTGTTATGTGCTTCTTGCAAAATCTTCCGAATAAGTTCATTGCCTTTGGGTACACAAACCCTATCTCTAAACATCAAACATCCATTAGGACTAATTCAGAAATCTGACTCAATGCCAGACTCACATTGAGCTCTTTTTGCTTGCAAGTCATCATCATTAAACTGAGCATCATGAATTTCCTGCATAAATGTTGGCCTAGCCTGCAGCTCGGCCAAAACTGAACCATCATCAAGCAATGTCAAACGAGTATCCATGGCTCTCAAAGCAACAGGGATTTTCTACTCAATGCATTGGCAACCACATTCACCTTTCTTGGGTGATAGTCAATAATCAGATCATAATCCTTAATTAATTCTAACCATCTTCGCTGCCTCAAATTCAATGCTTTCTGAGTCATCAAATATTTCAAACTTTTGTGGTTCTTGAATATACGGCAAGTCTCGCCATACAAATAATGCCTCCAAATTTTCAAGGTAAAAACAATAATGGCAAGCTCTAGGTCGTGGGTTGGATAATTCTTCTCGTGAGACTTCAATTGTCGTGAAGCGTAGGCTATCACCTTGCCATCTTGCATAAGTATATAACCCAATCCATTTAAGGATGCATCACTATAGATCACAAACTCATTTCCCGGTTCAGGTAGTACTAAAATAAGAGCTTCGGTCAGCAATGTCTTTAACTTCTCAAAACTTTGATGACATTTTTCTGTCCATTCAAAATTAACGTTTTTCTGTAGCAACTTTGTCATCGGAGTCACTATCATGGACAATCCTTTTACAAACCTTCGATAGTAACAAGCCAAGCCCAAAAAGCTTCTAACCTCGGTTACATTCTTAGGCGATTTCCATTCAACAATTGCAGAAATCTTACTTGGATCAACTCGGATGCCTTCACTTGAAACTAAATGACCCAAAAATCCAACTTCGTAGAGCCAAAACTCACTCTTGCTAAACTTAGCATACAATTGCTTTTCCCGCAAGGTCTGCAAAACAATTCTCAGGTGCGTCACATGCTCTGTCTCATCTTTAGAGTAGACCAAAATGTCGTCAATAAACACAATGAAAAACTTATCCAAATATGGCTGAAAGATTCTATTCATTAGATCCATAAAT
This sequence comes from Gossypium arboreum, assembly GCF_025698485.1. NCBI lineage: Eukaryota > Viridiplantae > Streptophyta > Magnoliopsida > Malvales > Malvaceae > Gossypium > Gossypium arboreum. The sequence continues at coordinate 55,244,082 of NC_069072.1, forward strand.
ACAGTCGGTGTACTCGTCAGCCCAAATGGCATAACAAGAAATTCGTAATGGCCATACCTCGTTCTGAAAGCTGTCTTGGGTACATCCAAGTCTTTAACTCACAATTGATAATAGCCAGACTTTAAGTCTATCTTAGAGAATACGGTGGCTTCTCTCAACTGGTCAAACAAATCATCGATCCTTGGAAAAGGATGCTTATTCTTGATAGTCACCTTGTTTAGTTGCTGATAATCGATACATAGCTTCATCGAACCATCTTTCCTCTTTATGAACAGCATGGGGGCACCCCAAGGTGAAAAACTTAGCCTAGCGAATCTTTTATCCGTCAGCTCTTACAACTGTGCTTTTAACTCCTTCAGGTCGGTAAGTGCCATTCTATATGGGGCAATAGAAATGGGAGTCGTCCTTGACACCAAGTCAATACCAAACTCTATCTCCCTTTTAGGAGGTAATCTGGGTAATTCCTCTAGAAACACATCTGGGTACTCACATACTATCGGCACGGACTTAATCTTCAGCTCTGTTTCCTTAGTGTTCAGTACAAATGCAAGGTAGGCTTCATATCCTTTCCTCATATATCTCTGGGCAACCATTGCTGTGATTACAACCGGTGACAAACCTAATTCTCTTGATTCAACCTGTACAGTCTTACCATCCGGCCATTTCAACTTAATGTACTTACTACCACAATTCACTGTTACATCATGAAGGTCTAACCAATCCATACCAAGTATTACATCAAATTCATCAAATGGTAACAACATAAGGTTAGCTGGGAAACAACAACCTTGAATCGTCAAAGGACAATTCTTATAGATTTTATCAACTAGAACTGACTTGCCTAGTGGGTTCGACACTTTAATAATATCTTCCCTATGTTCAACAGGTATGTTCATACTAGACGCCAATCGCATGCAAATATATAAATACGTCGACCCCGGATCAATTAAAGCAACAACACTTATGTTAAAAAGAGAGAAGGTACCCGTAATAACATTAGGAGCAACAGCTTCCTCTTGGGCACGTATCGCATACATTCTTACCGGGGCTCGAACTTCTGATTTTCCAGCGTCTTTAGTCATGACTCGATTGCCCCTGGCACTTCCAGGGTATCTTGGAGGTCTACCTCGTGGAATGGGAGCATTCGACTTCAGAGCTATTTCCTCATCTTTTTCAACTCGTTCCGGGAAATCTCTGAGAAAATGATCAAGAGAACCACATCTGAAACATGTGCTGCTTTTCATTTGGCACTCTCCGAAGTGAAATTTGTTGCAACTCTTACACTTCGATTTTTTATCATTTACACTCCCCACACTAGTCACCATTGGGGAGGAAGACTTTTGACCTCGTCACTTAGAGCTTCTTGATCTACCCGAATATCCTACTGACGAAGTGGAGCATTCATGTTGGCTCCTGGCTTTCTTCGCGGAGAACAAGAGTGTTTTACCACTAGGCCTCTTGCTCGCAACTCGAGCCTCTCTTTTAGCTAGTTTTCTTTCATTATTAAGTTCCTCGGCTTTCTTGGCTCGATCGGTCAATACGGTAAACTCCCTTATTTCCAAGATCCCAATCAACAATTTGATGTCCTCATTCAGTCCTTCCTCAAAGCGTTTACAGATTCTCGATTCAGTTTGGACCCATTCAGTTGTGTACTGACTTAGTCGTACGAACTCTCTCTCCTATTCCGCTATAGTCTTGTTACCTTGTTTGAGTTCTAGGAACTCCTTTTACTTCGAGTCCAAAAACCGTTGGCTAATATATTTCTTCCTAAACTCTGATTGGAAGAAAACCTAAGTAATATTCTCTTTCAGCACTACCGAGGATATGATTTTCCACCAATTGTATGTAGTGTCCTTCAAAAGGGACACAGCACACTTCAAACATTCCTCGGGTGAACATGACAAATCATCTAGCACCCATGTAGTATTCTTGAGCCAGAACTCGGCTCTTTCAGCGTCATCATCAACTTTAGCTCTGAATTCTTCAGCCCCATACTTTCTAAGCTTATCTACCGGAGCTTTACCAATTCTCACCGTTGCCATACCTCGTGGCATATCCTCATCTGGTTGGTTAGGGGGCGGGGGTGGTCTTGGTATATTGGGGCGATTTCTTAGATAATCCCTAAACCATTCATCCATAATATCAAAGAAGGCAGCTCGAGCTTATTCTCAACCTTCTGACATCAGCCTTCTACTACTAGATACAGCTCGCTGTACGGAAGCTGGAGCATGGCTCTCAGCTCCCTCGGACTCATCTTGTGCTCGATTGGAAGACATTTACTATATTCAAAATAATTTAAACAATTAGGAGACGTCACACTATCAACATTCAAATACCGGCATGTATAGCAAACAATAACACCCTCTACGGTAGTCCTAGAACTGACTAAACCGTAGCCCTGATACCAATAAATGTAACAACTCTCACCCGTACCCGACGCCGGGATAGGGTTCGAGGCATTGTCAGGACATTTCATTTTGAAACGTACCAAATTGGGTCACTAAGTTTTACTCAAATTTTAAGCTTTTCATCCATGAACACCCATGCCTTATATAGGCCTTCAGGACCTATAACATATCAAGAGGCAGTGCGAGACAAATACGGGCACGTTCGATTAATCTTGGGCTCCTCAGAAAATTTTCCTTAACATAAAGTATCACACACCCGTGTAGGTGGGCCGTGTGGACTCAAACGCCCGTGTGACTTGAGGCACGCCCATGCCCTTCAGCCGTGGGTGACACTGACTTATCAACACTGCCATGGCACATGCCCGTGCTACTTGCCCGTGGACGACGCTGTCATTTTAACACGGCCCTGGCACATGCCCATGTGGCACACCCGTGTAAAACTTTGTGCTAAAATTTTAAGTGCAGGGGACACACGGCCATGGCACACAACCATGGGAGGGAATCGTGTATCAGACACGGCCTAGTCACACGTTCGTGTGTCCAACCATGTGGACTCTATTAGTCTATTTTCCAAGCCTTTAGTCACCCTTTTCTACTACTTGTGCCTAGTGGTTACCAAGTTTGAGAGAAAACATAATTTTACACTTGTAAATAATCTTAATGAAAATAGTTGTATGGAAACCTCATATCATTGGTTTCATACATAAATGGTTATTTCCTCTTTAGTGTTATGGGTTCCTATGTTAATTTAATCCATCCGAAATTGGCTCTTTCATATGAGTCATTGCCAATTGATAGCAGCCCATCATTTGTAATTAAAAACCATGCATAAAATTGTAGGTCATAGCCTACTTAAATTAAGCCAATTTTCATGGCCATATACAAAGAGATAAACATATTTTTACATGCCTTCATTTGGCAAATCAAATGACACATATAACAAAATACTTAAAAAAATACTATACATGCCATTGAACAAAATAAATAGAGTCTTTATACAAGCTTGTTTAGTTGATAGTGTGTTGACTCTCTAATTGTCTTCCAGTCCTTATGAGTCCTCCAGCTTGGTGAGACAGGGAAAAAGAGAGGGGTAAGCATTTTCATGCTTAGTAAGCTCGAATAACTGGAAAGTAAACTTACCAAGTAATTAGCATACATCCATATTTAAATCATGAAACCATCAATTATGAAACGGTTCCCTATGACATGCACTCAATCAATGAGTTAGTTACATATCAAAGCATCATGTAATTTATGTAGATGAGCTCATCATTCATTACCTTATTGACATACATCATATTAATCCCGTTGAGTTTCTAAGAAATATCGATGGAATACCCATTATCCGTCAATTCTTGCAAATGATCATTTCACATATATGCACTCCCGCGAACCTCACATCTCATGACAAGATTACCAGTCCATGCTAAATCCCCATATCATGAAATCATAAGATGATGTCGAGATTACCAGTCTAGGCTAAATCCCTTATAGCGACAAACACCCTTAATAAGCTCGAATCAATTACCACCCAAAGCTAAATTGAGACCTAATCGACATACCGTCCGGCTAAATCCATAATGCACACATATTCTTCGGGAGGCTTGATCATTCAAGGAACACCCGTCTGGGCTAGATCCTTTTCATACTTGAGATCACGGATTACCCGTCCGGGCTAAATCCTTACTGTAACACATGCAGGATCTCAGTTCACATGTCAATAAGGGTTTATCCATCGAATTCCCTTTTTCAACCTCAACCGAGATATTTTTCACATGTTATCATCAAATATGCATTTCTATGATATTTCATACTAATAATAAATGCAGTCATCATGCATTCATAATTTATACAATTATACATATTAGGGGTTTACTTTAAGTTATCCGAACTTACCTAGTATTCGTTTTAGAGTTATGTTTCGGTTATTCCGAAACTTTACGTTTACCACGATCGACCTCCGAAATTTGTTCCTCGGGGTCTATATCAACAAAGCTAACTCATTAATACACTACATTATGCATTTCAAGTTTAATATCTACCCTGGTCCAAATGACTGTTTTGCCCCTAACCTTTCATATTATTACGATTTAGTCCCTAGGCTCGTATAATGAAACCCATGCACTTTCTATCTTATCCAAGTCTAGCTGAACACTTTTTATTCTTATGGTAGCCCACATTATTCATTATTTTCTCATTTCTACCACACATTTACATCTTTTGCAAAATAGTCCCTATAAGGGTTTTTCATGAAATTCAACTAGGAAAAGATGTTTAATACACATTCATCTTTCATATTCCTCCATAATCCATCAAAATACAAGCAACTCATGCATGGGTAAATTTTTAAACATGAACCCTAGCATGAAATATGGGTAGAAATGGAGAGAGCAAGCTACCGGGATTTCAAAAATACATAGAGCATGAAAAATGGGGCTTGGGAACACTTACTATTAAGCTTGGAAAGGTTGGAAACCCTAGCTATGGAGAACCTGAAAATTTCAGCTTGATGAAGGAGAAAATGGCTGATTTTGACTTGATTTTTCCCATTTTAATTCATTAAAATGATAAATAACCAAAATGCCCTTATGCCCTTTCTTTAAAATTGCATCCATGCAAGCCCATTTTTGTCCGAAAATTTAGAATTTGGGAAATTTGCTTTCCAAGACCTTATAATTCATAATCTAAACTAATTTCATACAAATTGCTTCTAGAATCCAAGTTTTGCAATTTATTCAATTTAGTTCTTAATTTCTAATTGGACACCTTATACTTAGAATTTCTTCATAAAAATTTAACACATGCATATACTCATATTCTAGGCCTCATAATAATCATAAAATAAATATTTTTATGTTGAATTTGTTGTCCCAAAACCACTATTCTGACTAGGCCCTATTTCAGGATGTTACAGGCCGTGTCACTCACTTTCGTTTTTAGATACCATACGGGCCAAAGACACGGGCATGTGCCTAGGCCATGTGACTTACTGTTTACAATTTATGACCATGCGGGCAAATGACACAAGCGTATGTCAGGCCGTGCGAGACAAACGGGTGGGCACACAGGCATGTGCCAAGCCGTGTGGAGTGTAAACAAAATCAGGAACTTGTCTCTAAGGCTGTAAGCTTCGTCTAACATGATCATTGGCCTCCATAATGTATTTACGATCCGAATTAGATTGTATGAGTACTATCTAATGCTCTGAGACTGAGAGAGGAATTATATAAATGTATACGTACTGTGATGACTGTTGATGATATTGATCTTCATCACCTACCTATGAATTAAATCTGAATAATTGTACCTATGTTGTTGACATCTTTAATCTGTATTTGTATTGGTTTGGAATTATGTAAAGGAGTAACTAATTTGTTTTGATTCAGTGGCTAAGCCACGATTAATATGTGAACCTGGCGCTTTGTCGTAATTCGATCTGGCAGTTAGTCTTCATCTCAGTAAACATGTCAGACTGACACTATATGGTGTGTAGGGTTGGATAGGTATTTAATGCCCTTAACGGTGTGTTGGAATGGTCAGATATGGTGTGTAGTGGATAGGGGAAGGAATAACTGCATATGTTTCTAATCTATTCTGTATCTGAACTTGAATTATTCTGTCATATAACTGATACGTTAATCCTGTACGGAATCTTTTCTAATTTTGATTAGAACTTGAGATTTGGGAACTTCTTATTAAAATTGTGCTTCTAATTGAATTTATATTGGTTATATACTGAGAGTTCTTTACTCACTATGTTGTTGACTGAATTTCAGGTAACTCACAGGCTTGATCGGGTCGACGTAGGGAAGCTCGATCAATCTACTTTATCACCTTATTATATATTTATCACGTAGATCTAGTATTTCTTAGTACTATGACTTTTCTAAGATTGTTGAATTGTCTGTTGGATTTAATGGTTGTCGTGACTTGTCAATTGGTTTTAGCTATATTTATAAAAGTTGGTTTTCTTAGTAACGTTAATGTAACTATTCAGACTTGGTCTAGACGCCTAGGCCGAGTTTAGGGTGTTATATATACTGTGATGCATGATCATATGGATGTAAGTTAAGAATGTACAGAAGTATGATTCGATTATGAGTATGAGTAAAGCTTATATGAATGTGTATTTATGTTAGATAAATGCTGCATGATTGAATATGTTAAAGAAATAGGGGTTTAATGGAGTGTCGGGAAATTATGTGATGTGAGTTTTAACATTGCGATGGTATTCGATGAAGTTGTTGAGAAATTAAAAACAAATTTCGATACGAAAATTTTGAGGAAAGACTATGGTCATGGTACATTTTGAAAGGGCGGAAGAGCTGCATTTATCTACTAGGGTTTCTTCGTGTCCTAGAGTGATGATGGGAAAACCTCACTCAATGATGAGTTTAGGAAAATCTATATAGCAAACACGATAGTTCATGTGGTGCATTAGTGGCAACCAAACAGAGCTTTTGTGGCATATTTTGTAATGCCTTTATAGCATATTCTATAATGTCTTTATGGCGTATTCTGTAATGCCTTTGTGGCGTATTCTATAATGCCTTTGTGGCGTATTCCATAATGCCTTTGTGGTGTATTTCGTAATGCCTTTAATGTGTATTTCGTAATGCCTTTGAGGCATATTCATTAATTTCTTTGTGGTGTATTCTATAATACCTTTGTGGCATATTCTATAATGTCTTTGTGACATAATCTGTAATGCCTTTGTGACATATTCTGTAATGCCTTTGTGGCATATTTAGTAGTGCCTATGTGTTATATTCTGTAATGCCTTTACAGTGTATTCTATAATGTCCTTGTGGTAAGTTTTGTATCTCCTAAGTAGTGAATATTTGTTAGCCCGTATTAGTATCAAGGTTTGAATATATTTTTGAAGAAATTTCTGAAAGAGTGTCTTTATATATAACCAATAAATAGGTCCATTATGGTTTCACTAGAATAGAGAATTTGATGTGCTTGAAGTTATAGGTAGTGTAAGTGTCCGCCAAACTAATGTATATCCATTTTAAGTATAGAGGTTACCTAGTTTCTGTAGTATCCGCCAAATGGGGGTATCTCTCACAATGTAATTTAGCGTTCTTGGATTCTACTGAAAGTAATAAAACATTGCATCCATTAAAATTGGTTGTTCTCTAGGCTAATTTAAAGATATGATATGATCAGTATTCTAACAACCGTGGAATTAGGAAAGAGTTCACCAGAGATAGGATATGTTTGTAAACCATTCTGAGATAAATACTCAATGTTTATTTGTATAAGAATCCACCAAGAAGAATACCTTTGTATATAGCATTCGAAGTAAAGAATTCAACATTTGGCTGTGTAAGAATTTGTCGAAAGTAACTTTAGCATGAATACTACTCTGAAAAATGTATCCATCTTCTGTCTTTCTGGAGAATGAGAAATAAGACCCGTGTTGAAGGGTAAATTCTGTAATCTGCCTAATGGGTGAAAGGTGTATATAGGGTCAACTGTAGAGATTGGCATATAGGTATGTGCTTGAAGTTTAGGAAATTATCTGCCAAAGACTAAGAAGTAATTCAAAATCTCCGAGTTGAAGAAATCAACAATAAATGTTCAAAGGTAACATTGGTTAAAATTCACTAAGTTCATTTGAACTTATAAGTGTTTGGTTGTGATGCAGGTTTTGAGGTAACAGTTGATATGTTAGAAAAGACCTAATTAGGAATGCACCAGGGTGGCAAGGTGCTAGTTCGTGTTACGATACTATGCATACAGAGGGCACCATAGGTGGAACGAAAAAAATTTGCAAGTGTACACACTCGTTAACAAGTAATAAAATGACAAGTAATGTCGAGTTATCATACCCATAGAAACTGTGCAAGCAAATATTTATGAAATGTAAAACTAAACAATTTGGTGATGAAAAATATGTTATTTTGAAAAGGTGATCTAAAAATAAAACTAATTTAACTAAATGATTAACGAAGAAAGTAAAATTAAAAATTTCAATGCACGATTTCTAAAAACGAGTTTAATCAGTATGACATAAATGTGTTAGATCAATTTTATTCTTTAACTTAGAATTATTAAAACTACGTTCGTGTTGTTACGAATAAATTCACGACAATTCGGTACCTTGTTAACTAATGCACATACTTACTTACTAAACCCATTAATCTCTTGAACATATCTTTATGTCAATTCAAATAATTCATAAATTTTTTATAAGCAAGTATAAGATTAAGTAAGGTAACAATATATCTTTATATTGAAACAATTTAATCATAATAATCTTACAAGTTATGCAAGGCTAATGTATTATTTAATACCTTCGCTAATTTAACCTTCAACTACCTTAGAAGCTTAAACATGCACCAATTAAATATTGTGTCAATTAATTCAATTTTTACATTACAATTAAAATGCTAGTATAACATAAGCATGATTTTATTTAATTGAACAATTTACCAAGACCTAATAACAACACGAACACATTTTTAACAATCTAAGTGGAAAAAATGCAATTAATGTAATACAAAAGAAACTTAAGTCATTTTAATTAATTTAAGAACAATAATACAAAAATTATTCATGTTCATGATCACAACATAAACAAAAAAAAAAAAAGAGAAGGGAACTAGGAAACAAATCCTGGTGTTTCTCCGAAGTCAAACTAGTGCGCTCCTCTTCTTCTCTGCTCATTTTGTCGATCCAAGACCTTCACGAACACTTGAATGCTGCTACTCCAAGAGGGGTAACTAGCTCTTTTTCAAGAAGGGAAATCGATAAGGGAAGGAAGAAGAGAAAATAGGAAAACAAGAAAAGGAATGAAAGAGAGAAAATGGAGAATGATGTGTAAAGTAGGGGATGAAAAATGAGTAAGTGAGGGGGCTATTTATACTTGAGATTGGTAGCTCAAGTTGGCTAAAAATAGCAGCCAACCCCTCATCCTATGACTAGCCATGCAAGTGGAAGGAGTGGTTGAGTTTGAATTTACTATTTTTAGCTTGTGGCTAAAAATAAAATGCATGAAAAAGGGAGGGGTTTGAATGGCATTTAGAAAAAGTTCAAGGGCTCATTTGAAAGTGTTAAAATCAGTCAAAATAAGCTTATTGGGTCAACAACATTGGATGATTTGGGTGCTCTTTGGGCTTGTCCATCCTCCCTTTTTTACTTGTTCAATTCAGGCCCTTTTCTCTACTTCAAACTGTCCGTTTTTCCCTATGAAAATTAAATCAGACCAATTGATTCGAGGAAGTCCAAAAGCATAAATTTAAGTCCTCCATATCTATTAGTTCATCATCTTGAACTCCCATGGTGCCTCGTCAATTAATTCTTTTAAGGTGACCGTCGACCTGATTTTTCACCCTGTATGTAAAATTACCAAAAATAACCCAATTTATGCTAAATTATTATAAAACTAATTAAAAATCAAAACATTTTATAAACTAAGCTTAAATGAATTATTTTATAGTAAAAGTATAAAATGCAACAGAAATTACTTAGAAACTGCATGAATTAGTTCTCAAAATGTGTTGAAAAAGTTTATATATCTTAGTGTTTCCAATAGGAATATGGCACTTAGTACCTATGCCAGGAAGATGTCTGTCTTTAACAAAGTTCTAAGTTGAAACGCCATATACTGCTTTGAAAATCTATTGTAATGATTAAACGTTCTCTTTAATAAATCTTTGGTTTTTAAACAGTAATTAAAGAAATTCGAAAAATTTTGCTAAGTGTTTAAGCTTATAACATCTAATATACGGATCTGGTAATTCGGGTTTTGTATAGGGTGTTACAAAAGTTCTCACTATATTCAATTGGGGAAAATTGTAATTATCCAAGGTCTAAGATAGATTGATCTTAAATAATTGTTTGTACCATGAGACTTATATAAAAAAATTTATTCTCTAGGAAAAGCGTCACAAATGTAGTTTATGTCCAGACTTTATAAACAACTTCCTATGTTCAATCTTTTATTCTTTCGAGTTTTATTTATGTGTGTAATAAACGATTATAACGATCTTCTTAATACACTTGACTACTTAAACTTCAAATTTTTACTAAGTTGAAAATAAAATAAATAAATAAAATAAAAATACTAGTTAAATACTTTTAAAAATGAATGTTTTTATAAAGTATTTAAATAAATTATAATTTTTGTATTTCGTATTTTAAAATTTTGTGAATAGTATAATAACTAAATATTATTAAGTTATTAATTCTACTAAATAATATCTTATATTTACTATTATTTTTAAAATATATAAATTTTAATTTATTCACATGAGTTTTTTCACTCTTATATATTAGTGGGTTTATGTATGTCTACATTAAATCATATGGATTGACAAATAATACCTATATGAACATAATGATTAAAATTTTAATAGTTAAATCATTATTTGAGGTTCAAATTTGGCAACAATTTTTATAATGGGGTTTGAATTTTTTTTAAGTTAATTTTTAAACTTGGTAATTGTTTTTATTTTGGCGTCTGAACTAGGCTATTGTTCCTACATTGGGACTTTGAACTTTTTTTTGTCCAACTTAGTCTCTAAACTTGATAATCGTTCTTACATTGGGGCCTAGACTTTAAGGTTTTCAAAGAAATATTAAGGATTTAAGTTTGAAAAAACAACTTAGGCCCAATGTGTGAAAAATTGCTATGTTTAAAGGTTAACTTTAACAAAAAAAAGTTCAAGTTCCATTGTGAAAAGAATTGTCAAGTTTAGGAACTAACTTGAGTAAAACAAAAATTCAAATCCTAATGTAGAAATAATTATCAAGTTTAGGATCCAAAATATTATTCAACCTAATTTTTAACTTTTGAATAATATTTTTTTTATCATTTAATATTGAGAAAGGGAGAAGCAGATAACAGAATTTGAATCTTATCACTTAAATGTGAAATGAGTTAGGGGTGAGCAAAATTCGATTTGATTAAAAAAAATCGAAAAAAATTCTAATTTTGAATTAATCGATTCGAGTTATTCGAATTATTCAAGTCAACTCAAATAACTAGAGTCGAGTTTTGAATTCAAGTCAAGTTGAATTTCACAATTCAAATATCTCAAATAATTCAATAACATATTGGTGAAATATCCTTTTGGTCCTTGTCAACTTTGAAAATAAATAAATTGGTCTTTCTCTCAATAAAATTATAAAAAAATTCAAAATGATTTTTAAAATTTAAAATATTTATAAAATTTTAAAATTTATATTTTTAAAAAATATATAAAAATATAAAAAATTCTAAAAGATATATAAAAAGTTAAGATTTTAAAAATTTTCTAAAATAATAATATTAGAGAATTAGTTATCTGTAATAATATTTTTATTTGATCTGTTTAACTTTTAAGTTAACTTGGATAATTTCACTCAATTAAATTTAACTTGAATTTTATTTTAATAGATTTGATTAAAAAATTTAAATTAAATTAAAATAATAAAATATTATTTATAAACTCTAAGCCTTGTAGAGCCATATAGAACGTGTCCAATAGATATATGGCTTTATTTTGTCATGTTCGTATTCCCTCAACCCAGGATGTTAACGTTATGGACTCTCTGGTTTCTCCTAAGCCTCGGCCATCACGTCACAAAATACGACTTCTTCTTCCCATTGACGTTTGATCGACCATAGTAAACCCAAAAACTACGGGCTTGAACAAAATCCAAAACTAATCACTGTTCAAATATTGATTGATGCAAGAAATACGCCACTATTTATTTATTTCTTTCTTGTAATAGAACGCACCCACCGGATTATGTCCCTTGTTATTCTGGCCCAAAGTTTCCATCTTTTACCTCACTTCTTTCTTCTTTACACTTTTCTATTTTTCTTTTTCGAATCTTCTGCTATCTTTCCAACCCTAAGTAACACCTGTTTTCATTATTTCGCCTTTTTATTATTTAGACTATTATTATTTATGTTCATTTAATTTTAAATCTTTAAATTTCGACTGGGACACGGAGACGGTAGACTGAAACTTTGAACGTTGTCGTTTTTTTTCTTCAAAGAAGGAAACAAATTCATGTGGTTTTGTTTGATATTAGTTAAGTAAAAGGAAATGGGTTTCGCTGTATCCGATGAATTGTTGGGAACTGTGGTTCCGATTGTTGTGTATTGGATTTATTCAGGAATGTATATGTGTTTGGGGTCGTTTGAGAATTATAGATTGCATTCTAAATCAGACGAGGAAGAGAAGAATTTGGTCTCCAAACTAACTGTCGTTAAAGGCGTTCTTTTCCAGCAACTTCTTCAGGCTGCTGTCGCGATCCTTTTGTTCACGGTAAATCCTCCCTACATAAACTCTTATGTTACTTACTTTTTATTATTAATTTATTTTCTCATGAACCATGGATCTGAAATTTTGGATTTCAGTTGCTTAGAATCAAATGCCTTCTTCGTTACCTATAAATTACTTATGAATTTCTCTTACGCTACCTTTTGCAATTGTAGCTGAAATTTTGATGATAAGGATCGTATTTTAATTTGACTGTAGGAGAAATCGATTGGTTACTGGTGTTGTGTTTCATTAAAAATTCTTGTTTTTCTCTGGTAAAAATTTGGGTTTGTCTTAGAAAGTATGTTAGCCCACAAGATTTGACCAATTGCAGCGTTCCAAATTGTTACCCATGCTTACTTTGCAAAGATGACAGCAAAAGTGTGGAGCTAATTGTTTGCCTCATTCCATTATATCTGATATATTTGTACACTCTACATAAGAAATTTGAATGAATAATCTAAGGTGTAATCGATGGCAATAAAAAGAAAATCTAAGGTATAATCATCCTTGAGTTTCAATTTTACTTCTTTTCACCCATGAAAGATTATATGTAGCATACAATGTTCTTTGTTAGTCTGCACACAATGTTGTTCTGGGGTATTAGTTAATTTACTTATAGATAATTGATCGGACCTGCCTCCACATCCTATCTTTCTTACATTGGATCCTATGTTGCTTTCACACTTCATTTTTCCTAAAGTATTTGTTTTCAACATAAATTCGGACATAGATACATAGCTACTATCCTCTCCGAACATATAGAAAACTTAGAAAGTTTGAGTATATTGGTGTTAAATATATGCCGTATGCAACACTCACTCCCAAATTTGATTCAATTGTCTTTTGTGATTATGAAATTTCAGGAGTAATCATACTGTAATTTTATGAGCTCTTCTTCTGCATATATACTAAATAATCTGTCTTTTGAATTTATGCTTTATTAGATATGAGCTAGGCAGAGTAAATATGGAAATATACATTATTATGGATTGTGTTTGTGATCTTTAGTTTAATGGCAGAAATCTACTTTTAACAGTGATCACAGCCTCATTAAATTTACTTTATCTTAGACTGGTTTCACAGTTTCTTCATTATCTTGTCACCTAATTAAAGATTCACAAGCTGGGTGCTATTCTTGTTTCTGTGTTTCAGAACTGTTATAATTTAACATTTGGCATAGCTGGGGATGGTTATCAGTTTTTTATTTTATTTTATTTTCTCCTTCATCTTTACTCCACTTCTGGTTTGTTCTTTTCATAATTTCTGTGGCATGTATAATGAACCATATAAGCAATTTCAGTTGAGACGTTATGTGTATACGGTTCTTTTTTATCAAACATTGATTTGTGCAGGCCACAGGGGGTCATGCTGGGGCTTCTTCTCAGCAGCCATCTTCGTTTATTGTTCTGGCTAGCCAGTTCGTTACAGCAATGTTGGTTATGGACACTTGGCAATACTTTTTGCATAGATACTTCCACGAGAACAAGTTCTTATATCGGCACCTCCACTCTCGGCATCACCGTCTTGTTGTTCCCTACGCATTTGGAGCTTTGTACAATCATCCATTAGAGGGGCTTCTCCTTGACACAGTAGGTGGAGCCTTATCGTTTATGCTCTCTGGCATGTCTCCTCGGACCTCCATCTATTTCTTCTCTTTTGCCACCATCAAAACAGTGGACGACCATTGTGGGCTAATGCTTCCTGGAAACCCCCTTCATATTTTCTTTAGAAACAATTCTGCGTATCATGATGTCCACCATCAGCTTTATGGTAGCAAATACAACTTCTCCCAACCATTCTTCGTGATGTGGGATAGAATTCTGGGGACATATATGCCATATTCACTTGAGAAGAGAGCAGAAGGGGGCTTCGAAGCACGCCCAACTAAAGAGTTCAAAGAGGACTAATAACTAAATTGTGAGCATAACAGTACTTCTTTCTTTTATTCATCATCAATGAAACTACAGTCACCATTTTATTCTTGTGCTCTGCACTTCTAATATATTTTTGTTTATAGAAGTAATAACGAGAACCATTAATTAGTTAGATCAGATAATTTGTTCATTTATGTCGTGTATTGTACTTTTTTTTTATCTGTCGTGTAATATACATATTATATAGATTATTGTACTAAAAGTTCCAAGTATGAATGTAATACTCTCATCTTTACCGTTTCAAACCTGTTGTATTATGTTTATTGTGTTCAAGATCGTCGATTATGCTTCCATCGGTCATATCTCGGGCGGTCTATCTTATTTTTCCCTAATTAAAGGGTTTGTGCCTACTTTCGAAATGAAATGAATGATGCGGTAACATGGATATCCATGTTAAGGCAAACCCTATTTTTCCAATTTCGAGAATCATCTATTGCGAAAATGATGCATTAATATGGAATGGAAATCCACCTTATTAATGAATGATGCATTAAAAAGGGTTACAATCTTTTTTTTTTTTTTTGTTCGATTAGGTCAAGAAGGTATGATTATTGCCAAAATTTTCTTGGATTCCCCGTAAGTAAACAAGGAAACCAGCTTCCCTAGTCAACAATTGATTCTTTTCTATGAATGGTTCTCAACAATCTATACGATGAGTTCAAAGATCTTGCCATTGCTTGTTGGTAGTCGGCTTTATTTGTCATTTAACATTCAATATTAGAAGCCAATTCAGTAGTACTTGAAATGATATGCATACTACTAATTGTTGTATACGAGTGAGAGTGAAAGGGCTTAAGTGGATAATGATGTAAATACTAAGTTTTGGAGAGAACAACTTTTAATATCATTTTTTGCTGTTATTTAATCTCTCTTTTAAAAAAGCTAATATTGTAAGATATTTGATGTTTAGATCAACTTTTGGTTGAAATAACTACAATTTGAAATAGTTATGGTTAAAACAAAGCTTTAGTTTAGAACACTTGCTATCTAGAGTAGCTACCATTTTAGAACAACTTATGTTGAGAATTGTTAACATTTATAATAACGCTTGTAACAATACTTAAAGAACAATTATGTTCAAAACAATCGTCATTCAGAATAACTTCTATTTAAAGCAATTGTTTATCAAGAATGGTCCTTGTTCAGAACAAGATATTTCAAAAGAAGTACCACCACAAAATAACTCCTATTTAGAACAATCTCTACCAAGAACAACTATGTTGAAAGCAACTCTTTTTTGGAACTACTTCTACAAAGAACAATTATGTCGAGAACAATTCATACTTGGAATAGGTAAAACTAACCTTTATTTAGGAACAACTTCAATTTAAAAACAACTCACATTTCGAAAGATGTTCCTTAGAAGACCTTTCACACAGCACTATTTCACCAGAGTAGAAAAAGTGGAAATAACCTCTAGAATACGGAAAGATTCTTGGATTATCTTCACTTTTGGGATGTTCCAAAGAGCTTGTCTCAATGGATCAAGAATGGAAGTAGTTAAGAGGTTTCCTTTTAACCTCTTCTTGTAATATTGGGTGCTTCTCCCTTGTAGAAACATGGTAAGTCATATCCACTATTCACCATTACCAATAACCTATACTCTTACTAAAATAAATCATTTTTACGTCATGCAACTTACAATATTCCTTATTACTCCTATTTAATGCTTAGATTCGGAACTCCTATGATTGAATTCTATAAATAGGATCCTTTCACAACTTGTAAGGAGACTTTTGGCATTTTCTTATTTCCATGCTTGCTATACTGTCACGGGGTGTAACACTCCTAACCCGTCTCTATCGCCGAATTTCAGTTACGGAGTATTACAACACATAACAAAACAATTTACATCATTAAACATTTCACTTATTAAATTAAATAATAACATTTGAATCTACATTTCATTCATAGCATAATCACAATTACGAGCTTTAAAACAAGCATATAGGACTTAAAAATGACTTTGAAATCATTTAAGGACCAATTTGAATTAAAACATAAACATGAAAAATTTTGAAAATAGGGGTCACACAACCGTGTGACCAGGCCGTGCGGCTCAAGGACATGGTCGTGTGGCCAAACTATGTACAAATTGAAATATGGGTCACACGGTTGTGTCTCAGCCCGTGTGCCCACCCGTGTGAGTGTTTAGAATATGGTCACATAGCCGTGTCACAAGATGCGTGCTAGACTGTATGTGTATTCGAAATAAGGTCACACGGCTGTGTCATAGACTATGTCAAACCTACACCTAAAATTAACAAGACACACAACCATGTGTGGCACATGTGTAACAGCCCATTTTGAGGTCAAATTAGAACAGTGGTTTCTAGACCAAAAATATGAAGTTAAAATATTTATTTTATTATTTTAATAAGGTCTACAACATGATAGATTAAAATTTTATGGTTTAAATGCTTAATTTGTTAAAAAGGACTAAATCGCGTAAAACGTAAAACTTGTGTTCTGTTAGCTAAAAGTTTCAAATAGCTATAGAACAATAAAGTAAAGGTCCTTAAGTGATAAATAGTTCATTGTGGTTAATGGATGATGATAGCATGGCAATTGGTGTAGTTTATTATATTTTTCAAGGTTATTCAGGTAAATTGATTATTAATGTTAATATTAATAAAAGAAAAATAAATTTTATGTTTCTTGATTCATTTTTTGACTGAAAATTTGAGGAATAAGAAACAAAAATAGGACTTTACATTCGGCGAGTATAAATTCTTCAATTAAGGTATGGTTTTAGCTTGGTTTTTAATGGTTTCTACATTTTTGAGCTCGTTGCAGCTTAATCTAGCTAGCCCGTACCTTCATTTTTGAAATTGTTATAGATTATCAATGATTCCATTGTTGAATACTTGAGTTCTTTGATGTTTAATGATAGATTATGGAAGCTTGATGATAGTTTTACAAGTTTTATAAAGTGATTTTTGACAAAAATGTCAAATAGGGATTAAATTATGAAATTGTAAAATTGTGTGGTTAAAAATGTGAAACAATGAAAGATATGGGCTTCTAGGAGTTCCTATGAAATTCGGCTAGGCATGGGTAGGTACTAAATTGCATGAATTTGCAATTTTATGTGATAAGGACTAAATTATAAAAATTGAAAAAGAATAGGGGCAAATGTGTAAATTTGCCAAAATATGAATTATGAACTAAATTGAATAGATTGAATGCTGAATGTATTGAATTTGATAATATATAGATCAAGATAAGCCGAGATTGAGTTTAGATCAGGGAAAAGGAAAGATTGACAAATAGGCGATAGTTTTTAACCAGCAAATCGAGGTAAGTTCGTATAATTAGAATCAAAATTTTCTATAGTTACAATTAGTGAAATGAATATATATAGTTGAAATACTTGAAGTATGAACGCTTTATTGATATAATGTATTTGTTACCGAGCCCTGTTTGAACTACATGAATTCATTAGATACAAGTGACATGATACTGGGATTACCGTTTTAGTCGAGCTCCTGCATTTGTTGTGGACTCACCATATCTCGTAGGAGCTTACCAATATATCAGCTCGAAAAAGCTTACTATTTTCATCTCATTAGAGCTTACCGTTTCAGCTCGCATGAGCTTACTGTCCAGCTTAATAGAGCTTACCGTTTTAGCTCATAATAGCTTACTGTTTATCAACTCAGGAGGAGCTTACCGATCATGGATCAAAAAAGCATACATGATAATAAATTGATGGATTACTAACATTGTTCACTCGATTATCCTTGGAAGTTCTAATAGGTTCAACGGGTCTAAATAATGTTATACGGATGGGTTATTGTTTATAAATGTTATGAATGTTATACATAATATATGAATTTGGAATGATGATAAGCATTGTATTAATGGATGATTTCATGTATGTTTACAATGACTAACATTTGATGAATACTGTTGACTAGGTGTTGGTTAATTGAATTGGTTGCATATTTTTATTGCTTTGATTATGTATAAATGGTAAGTTTAATTCTGAATTATATGGGTTTACTAAGCTTAAAAGCTTACTTTGTTTCTCTTTTATGTTTTATAGAGGTTCGTTAGCTTGCTTGTTCCGGACAAGTCGGGGTTGCACATCACACTATCCAAATTTTGATTGGTACTTTTAAACTTTTGAATTTGTAAATATGGCATGTATAGGCTAGTTTGAAAAATGTTAGTTATGCTACTTGATATCCTGATTTTGGTATATTTTTGTGTATAAGTAAGCCATGTGATTTGACTTATTTTGATGTTATGTTTTGGTTGGATTGAAAGTGTTCTATTATGGTATATTTTGGCAAGGTAAGATGGAATGAAATTATGCAAATGAAGTCTTGATATATAGATGTTAGATGAATGAATTATACATGTGGTTAAATAGGTATTTGGAGATGTAAATGGTAAGTTTTGATATGGCTTATAATGTGTATTGAAATGGTTATTTTGGCTGCCAATTGACTTGTATAAATATGGTCAATTATGCTTGTAAATGTTTGTGTTTATAGGGTGGCAAAATGACTTTACAAATGGCCTATTTTTGTCCACACGGGCAGAGACACGGGCGTGTGTCTCAACCGTGTACGACATACAGTTATGTTACACGGCTGTGCATCCCCTGAGGTACCCTACGAAATAAGTCAGTATACCCTACAAGTTTGACACGGCTT
Source organism: Gossypium arboreum (assembly GCF_025698485.1). Taxonomy (NCBI): domain Eukaryota; kingdom Viridiplantae; phylum Streptophyta; class Magnoliopsida; order Malvales; family Malvaceae; genus Gossypium; species Gossypium arboreum. The sequence goes on from NC_069072.1 coordinate 55,263,353, forward strand.
AGACACACGAGCGTGTCTATTGGTCGTGTGTGTCACACGGACTCACACACGGGCGTGTGACTGACCGTGCGACATAAGTCAGTATACCCTCTCAATGGCACATTGCCGAGCACACGGGCGTGTGTGGCCATTTCGAAAATCACATGGGCTAAACACACAGGTGTGTGGTTGGCCGTGTGACCCAAGTTAGTATCCTCTCCAATTTTCACACGGCTTAACACACGGACGTGTCCTCGACCGTGTGACACAAGTCACTATATATGCCCTGTTTTCACACGGTCTAAGACACAGACGTGTTTACTAGCCATGTGAGGCACTCGGCCTATTTACACGGGCGTGTGACACTTGAAATGTTGAAATTTTTATAAGTTCCTGAAATTTTTAATATGTTATAATTTAGTCCCGTATGCATGATTAAAGCTTGATATGCTTGTTTTAAGTACACAATGAATATGAATAAATGATATAGACTGAGAATAGATGTTATCGGATAAATAATTATTCTGAACTGAGTTACAAGTCCGGTAATGCCTCTTAACCTATTCCTACGATGGTTACGGGTTAGGGGTGTTACATTTGATGGTATCAGAGCTACATTTTAGTCGATTCTAGGACTAATGTAGCGTATGTAAGTCTAACTATACATGCCATATATATAAAAATGTGATAGTGTGATGACTCTTGATGTTTTCGAATGTGTTTTTATACAGTAATGGTTCTCGAACGAGCTGTAGTGGAGAACATAGAAAGTAATGCGCCAGCTTCCGCTCAAGGGAAGACGCCTTCTGAATTCAGACTTGTAACGAGTAGTCACGGAGGTGAGGCTAAAGAAGCCTTCTTTCAGATATTAAATGAGTGGTTCACACAGTACATTCGTATGAACCCGGCTGTTCTACAACCTCCACCCACACCCGTTCCTCAATCGATCCCTATAGTTCCTTAAGGTATTGATCCTCTGCGACTAAATAAACCACCTGTTGACAAGATACGAAAGCACGGAGCCGAGGAATTTAGAGCTACTGTTAATGATTGTAACACCCCGTACCCGAGATCGTCGCCGGAGTCGGACACGAGGGGTTAACGGGCTTAATCCACTTACTTGCACAGTTCATTTTAAAAATTTCCAGACAGCCGGCTAACTGTGTCACTGTCACCTTAAAAATCATATCTTGAGTTCCAGAACTCGAAAATCAGTTTCGTGATTTTTCCCTGAAACTAGACTCATATACGCATCTACAAATTTTTTCTAGAATTTTTGGTCGTGTGACAGCCCAAAATTGACCCTAGTCGGAATGTGGTTTCGGGACCACAAAACCGAGGCATAAAAATAATTTAATATTTATTTTATTGCCTATAATGTGTGTTAACTCATGTGTGACATTTTTGATGTTTTGATTTAGAGTTATAAATGTGAATTTCACTAGAAAGGACCTAGTAGTAAACTTTGAAAGTATGATGGGGAAATGTGTGATGACTAATTAAAGCATGCATGCAAAACAATGGACTTGCATGTCAAATTCCCCCCCCCAATAGCTAGTGGCCAGCCATGACAAGGAATTATGGGCAAAACATGTCATGAAACATGTTTGGTAAGTGGGTTATGTTGGAATAAATAAAATAAGTTGTATGGTAATAAAAAAAAGGAAGAAAAAATGTGTGTGAAGGCTTCTCCCCCTCCCCTTGCCGTGAGTTGAAGGAAAGAAAAGAAAAAAAAATTGTTCATCCTTTTTTTCACTCCTTTTTGGCCGAAAATACTAAGGATAAGGAAGGAGTTTTGCTTCATGCTTGGTTTGGAAGAGGATTAGGAAGGGGTTTGGCTATACTTGCATCAAGATTAAGGTATGTTTGAGGTTGTGCCATGAGATTCATGCATGTTTTTAGTTACTAGCTTGATGTTCTTATTAGCCCATAGTTCAGATCTTTGTTATATCATGGGGATGGTATTTGGCCAAGGAGGATTTTGTGTTAATGCCATTGCATGTTAAATATGAAGCTTGCTAATGGTATATGTGATGGTGGATTGATGGCTCTTGGACTTTCTTTTTGTGTTTTTGGAGTAAGACATTAAGTTCTTTGCTTAATCATGACCAAAATTATGGTGTTGAGATGTATTCGCCATGGTACATCCATAAGTGTGATTTATGCTCATTGCATGGAAAGTAAGATTCGTGTTTTGGATTTATGTTCATGTTTAGTTACAATCAACTTGAGATTCGGCTCTAGCATATATATATGTATATATGTTTGCACATGATGTATTGGTATAACATATATACTATCTCAAGGTATATACTTACTTATGATGATGCTTGGTTATGAGGAAATGATAGATGTGTATTGAGTTACAATATGGAATGCATTAGTTAGTAGAATGTATGCTGTTTTTTTTTGTGTGTGGTATTAAGTGTATAATTGGCCTCAACATGGACATGCATATTCGGCCACATGAGGGGAATTGGTGTGCATGCATTCGGTTAGAGGCAAATATATTGATGCTTATTCTTGGCTTAGAAAATTCGGCTAAGGAGAGTACTAACTAATGTGTTGAGTTGATTCATGATTTTCGTACCTATGTGACTTTAATGTCTAATGAAAATATGTGGGCTAAATACCTTGAATTCCTCTTTCGATGCTCAAATGATTAAATCAATTTATTTGTTAAATTAAGCTCAAGAGCAAAGAGAAGCTAAATCCGATAAAGGGAAGGAAAAAGTAGTTGAATAGCCGTCGAAATCGTTCGACAACATCCGAGGTAAGTCTTCGAGTAATGACCCTACTTGAATTATATTGAAATCATGCTCCTTGTGTGTGGCTATTGAGCCGAAATTGTAAAGGTTTGATAAATATTTTGTGTTTGAGCCTTAGTAACGAAAATGAAATATGGATGTGTCGTGATTATTGATATATGTGTACATGAGCATTTGAATGATACCCGGCTAAGTCCCAAGGCATTTATGCTAGTGATTATATCCGGCTAAGACCCAAAGGCATTCGTGCGAGTTGTTATATCCGGGCTAAGACCAAGGCATTCGTATGAAGTTGTTATATCCGGCTAAGACCAAAGGCAATTGTGCAAATCACCAAATCGGGTTAAGACCAAGGCAATTGTGCTTGTGGTTGTATCCGTTAAATCTCAAGGTACGTGATTCGAAGTGAGCAATCTTGCTGTAAAAGTTTCAGTTTATACACTTGTGAAAATTCCAGCAATGAGGTATGTTCGTATGTGCTTGAATTAGTTGAGTCCTTACAAGTAAGTATTCGCCGCTTGATAAACGAGCTACCGCCTTTGGCTAAGTTGTTCTTTTGTGTATAAACATAAGGGTCGGTAATGTGAAGTAAGTATGATTATGAGAATGTGTATTAATAAAGTGATTCATTTAGCTATGTGAATGTAATACTTTAGTCAAAGCTGATTTCATTACTTGAGACTTACTAAGCATTAAAATGCTTACCCGCTGCTTTGGCTCTCTGTTTTATAGATTTTGCTCGTTAGCTATCGGATTTGGGATCATCGAAGTCAAGTCATCCACACTATCAAAGCCCTTTTGGTACTCTTTAGTTGAACTTTGGGTATGGCATGTATAGGACTACCCTTTGCTGTTTTCAAGCACGTTGTGTGATGTATGTGTGTACGACCATGCGAAAATGGCTCGTAAAAGTGGAGTATGGCATTAGACCATTTGTGTTTATGTATATATGTATGGTTTCATGATGTGACTATGGACTGAATGGAAGTGTTGGGCAAATGATCAGCCATTGGAATGGCTAAATATGATTATATGTGGACCTATGTATGACAAAACTCTAGTTGGTCCATGGAAACCGCGAAATAGGCAAAGTTTACCTTGAAACAGATGCTAACAGCAGCAGTGGTGTGGATTTGAAAAAATCATTAAAATTTGTAAGAATGTAATTAAATAGTGAATAAATTATGTAAATGAACCTTGATGAATCTACTTTCATATGGAAGAAATGAAACGGTCATATGAGTTATATGTTTAGAGATATTAAAGTTCTCGTGAAACAGGGCCAGAACGGTTTTTGGATTCCCTGTTCCGACTTTGGAAATTCATTGTAAATTAACCAGAGATAATTAGGAGTCATTCCATATATGTATAGATTCCTCTCTGAGTCTAGTTTCTAAAGAAACAAACAGCATCAGTATTGAAGCCCTGTACAGGGAGATATCCAATTCGTAACGCACAAAGGTCAGTGTAGTCGATCCACGTAATGGGAGACTTTGACTAATATACTGTACTAATTGGCTAGACCAAAATTCTAGAAAAATCAGAGATGGAAATATGAGTCTAGTTTCAGGAAAAATTACTAAACTGATTTTCGAGCTTTGAAACACAAGATATGATTTTTAAGGCGACAGTGATGCAAGAACCACTTATCTGGAAATTTCTAAATGGATCATGAAGTTAAGTCTGTGCACCTTGTGTCCGATTCCTAGAACGGACTCTGCACGGGTGTTACAATTTTATTGGTATCGAGCTACGGTTTAGTCGATTCTATGACTACCGTAATACGTTTGGGTCTAGCTATACATGCCATTATGTGATTAATTGATAGTGTGGTGATTTCGATATTTGAATTTGTGTTTATTTATAGTAATGGATCCCGATCCCAACCGAGCGATAGTGATGATGTGGAGAGTGTGGCGCTGCTCCCTTTACAAGGGACAAATACCATGACTCTCAACCTATTGCTAGTAATCCGAATGATGAGGCTAGGCAAGCCTTTTATAGCGAGATGAATGATTGGTTCAACCAATACATTCAAACTAATACTGGTGTTCCACAACCTCCATTCCCAACAAACACAAATTTCAAGACCTACAATGCCTCCCAGAATCGACCAAATAAGGTCCAATAAGCCCCAGCTTGATGTAATCCGAAAATATGGGGCTACTGAATTTAAAGCTACGGATAGCGGCGATGCCGAAACAAGCTGAATTTTGGTTGGACAATACTATCCGGTACTCGATGAGCTATCTTGTACACCGATGAATGCCTAAAGTGTACTATCACCTTACTACGTGATTACGCCTACTATTGGTGGAGTACTCGACTTCACAGTGCCCGAGAGCAAGTAACTTGGGAGTTTTTCCAAACCGAGTTTCGAAAAAGTATATCATCGAGATTTATGGATCAAAAACGGAAGGAATTTCTTGAACTTAAACAAGGTTCCTTGCTTATCGACTATGAACGAAAATTTGTGAGGCTTAGCCAGACGCAGCGAATGCATTTCTTCGAAGTCGTGATGTGTAAACGCTCAAGATGGATGAATGATGATATAAAGTCGTATGTTAGCATTTTGGAAATCCGAGAGTTTGTGGCTCTTGTTGAGCGAAAGCGTGCAAAGTCAAGAGCTCAAGATGGAGAAAAGAAAAGCTAAAGTGGGAGCAAGGGAGTTTCAGAAGAGGTCTTCGTGGAAGCCCTTCCCACAATTATCAAAGAAATTTAGAGATGGCTTAGGCCGGTCTAGAGACACTCCGGGCTTTTCTAGACGAGATCGCGATCGACCCCCTGTGACCACACGAGTCACTTCGATCGCCGATGTTGGAAATGATCGTCGAAGAGAACGGAGTGCCGCTTTGTGGCAAATGGCATTCTGGAAGTTGTAGATTCCGTGACCGCTCCTGTTACAAGTGCGGAGCAGTTGACCACTTCATTAAAGATTGCCCAAGGTGGTCTGAACAGAATGTAGATCAAAGTGGGAAACCGGGCGCTACCACTGCTCGAGGTAGACCATCTAGAAATACGGGCAATGCTAGTGGTGGTCAGAGAGGATCTAGAGATGCTACGACCAGATCCGAGGCTCGCGCTCCTGCTAGGGCTTATGCTATACGCGCACGCGAGGATGCCTTCTCGCCAGATGTTATTACAGGTACTTTCACTCTCTTTGATACTAATGTGATTGCTTTAATTGACCCTGGTTCTACTCATTCTTATATATGCGAAACGTTAGCATCCAGTAAGACTTTACCTATTGAGTCTACTGAGTTCGTAATTCGGGTGTCAAATCCCTTGGGTCGTTACGTGCTTGTCGACAAAGTGTGTAAGAAATGCCCCCTAGTAATTCGAGGTTCCTATTTTCCGGGGGACTTAATGTTGTTGCCGTTTGACGAATTTGATTTTATCCTCGGTTTAGATTGGTTGACCGTGCATGATGCGGTTGTGAATTGCAAAAGTAAGACTATGGATTTGAGGTGCGCAAATAACGAGATGATCCGAGTTGAGTCTACGGACTTAAAGGGGTTGCCAGCTGTAATATCATCAATGTTGGCCAAGAAATATGTAAGAAAGGGGTGCGAAGCATACCTAGCGTATGTACTTGATGATAAGGAGTTAGAAACAAAACCCGAATCTGTGCTGGTGGTTTGTGAATACCCGGATGTTTTTCCCGAAGAATTACCGGGTTTGCCACCTATTCGGGAGATAGAGTTTGGTATTGAGCTTGTACCTAGGACCACACCGATTTCGATAGCTCCGTATCGTATGGCACCAACGGAATTAAAGGAGTTGAAAGCTCAATTGCAAGAGCCCGAGTTTTTCACCTTGGGGTGCACCAGTGTTGTTTGTGAAAAAGAAGGACAGAACCATGAGGATTGTGCATCGACTATCGTCAGCTTAATAAAGTGACAATAAAGAACAAATATCCGTTACCGCGTATCGATGATTTGTTCGATCAACTGAAGGGAGCCTCAGTGTTCTCAAAAATAGATTTGAGATTGGGCTATTATCGATTCGAATCCGAGATTCGACATACCCAAAACCGCCTTGAGCGAGATATGGTCACTACGAGTTCTTAGTGATGCCGTTTGGGCTCACTAATGCCCTACGGTATTTATGGATTTGATGAATCGGATCTTGAGACCATATTTGGATCGATTCGTAGTTGTGTTCATTGACGACATCTTGGTCTATTCAAGAGATGAGACCGAACATGTGGAGCACCGAGATTAGTGTTGCAAATATTACGGATAAGCGGTTATATGCTAAGTTCAGCAAGTGTGAGTTCTAGTTAAGAGGTTAGCTTCTTGGGTCATGTGGTATCTCAGATCGGTATTCGAGTCGACCGAGCAAAATTTCAAGCCATACTTAACTGGAAGCCTCCGAGAAATATTCGAGGTTCGAGCTTTTTGGGACTTGGGTTACACTACCGACGGTTTGAAAAAGGATTCTCGATGATAGCCACACCCATGACGAAACCGCTTGAAAAGATGTCAAGTTTGAATGGACGGAAAAGTGTCGAAAAAGTTTCGATCAATTGAAAACTCATTTGACTAAGCTCCAATATTAGTGCAGCCCGAACACGGCAAAGAGCTCGTCATCTATAGTGACGCCTCCTACTTGGGTTAGGTTGCGATTGATGCAAGAAGGTCGAGTTGTGGCCTATGCGTCGAGACAATTAAAGCCACATGAGAAAAATTTTCACCCATGATCTCGAATTGGTCGCCATCGATTCGCCTTAAAGATATGGCGACATTACTTATTTGGTGAGAAGTGCCATGTGTATTCGGATCACAAAAGTCTCAAATATTTGATGACTCAAAGAGACTTAAATCTGCGACAAAGATGTTGGCTCGAGTTGTTAAAAGATTATGAGCTTGTCATTGATTATCACCCGGGAAAGGCTAATGTGGTTGCGGACACCTTAAGCCGGAAATCACTGTTTGTCTTACGAGCGTTGAACGTACACTTGTCTGTTCTACCCGACAATGTGTTAGTAGCCGAATTAAAGGCCAAACCATTATTGACTCATCAAATTCGTGAAGCTCAGAAAGTTGACGATGAGTTGGTTGCAAACGCAAATGAGTGTGTTCAACAAGGAATCGGAGTTTCAAATTGATGATGACGATTATTTGAGGTTCGAAGTCGTCTGTGTTCCAAAGAATTGAACTTATTTCGATAATTCTGAACGAAGCCCATTGTAGCCGAATGGCAATCCACCCGGGGAGTACGAAGATGTACAACGATTTGAAACGTCGGTTTTGGTGGCATGGTATGAAACGAGACATCTCCGACTTTGTTTTGAGATGTTTAATATGTCAACAAGTGAAAGCGGAACATCAAGTGCCTTCAGGGTTACTTCAGCCGATCACGATACCCGAGTGGAAATGGGATAGAGTCACAATGGACTTTGTGTCCGGACTGCCGTTGTTAGCAAGTAAGAAGGATGCGATTTGGGTTGTTGTTGATAGATTGACTAAGTCGGCTCACTTTATCCCCGTGCGTACGGATTTTTCATTGAATAAACTAGCTGAATTGTACGTTTCTCAGATTGTGAGATTACATGGGGTACCGATTTCTGTTGTGTTGGATAGAGATCCGAGATTCACCTCGCGATTTTGGAAGAAATTGCAAGAAGCTTTGGGCACCAAGTTGCATTTCAGCACCGCTTTTCACCCCCAAACCGATGGTCAATCCGAGCGGATAATTCAGATATTTGAGGATATGTTGAGATGTTGCATCCTCGAGTTCAGTGGTTCATAGGAACGGTATTTACCTTTGATTGAATTCACTTACAACAATAGTTTTCAATCAAGTATTAAGATGGCGCCTTACGAGGCTTTGTACGGGCGTAAATGCCGTACACCATTGTTCTGGACCGAGCTCGATGAAAGCGAAATTTCGGAGTGGATTTGATTAAAGATGCTGAACAGAAAGTAAAAGTAATACGTGAAAATCTGAAGATAGCCTCCGATCGTCAGAAGTCGTACGCGGATCTGAAACGAAAAGACATCGAGTATCAGGTGGGAGATAAAGTGTTTCTTAAAGTTTCGCTTTGGAAAAGGATACTCAGATTTGGCCGTAAAGGCAAATTGAGTCCGAGGTTCATCGGGCCATATGAGATATCCAAACGAGTCGGTCCAGTTGCGTATCGTTTGATTTTACCCCATGAACTCGAAAAGATTCACGATGTCTTTCATGTTTCGATGCTTCAACGCTATAGATCTGATCCATCGCACGTAATTAGTCCATCCGAGGTGGAAATTCAACCCGATATGAGTTATGAAGAAGAACCGATTCGTATCCTAGCTCGTGAAGTAAAAGAGTTACGAAACAAAAGGGTTCCGCTAGTGAAAGTGTTATGGCTCAAACACGGGATAGAAGAAGCTACCTGGGAACCCGAGAACTCTATGAAAGAATGATACCCAAATCTAATTACCGGTAAGATTTTCGGGGACGAAAATTTCTTAAGTGGGGGAGAGTTGTGACAGCCCAAAATTGACCCTAGTCGGAATGTGGTTTCGGGACCACAAAACCTAGGCATAAAAATAATTTAATATTTATTTTATTGCCTATAATGTGTGTTAACTCATGTGTGACATTTTTGATGTTTTGATTTAGAGTTATAAATGTGAATTTCACTAGAAAGGACCTAGTAGTAAACTTTGAAAGTATGATGGGGAAATGTGTGATGACTAATTAAAGCATGCATGCAAAACAATGGACTTGCATGTCAAATTCCCCTCCCAATAGCTAGTGGCCAGCCATGACAAGGAATTATGGGCAAAACATGTCATGAAACATGTTTGGTAAGTGGGTTATGTTGGAATAAATAAAATAAGTTGTATGGTAATAAAAAAGGAATAAAAATGTGTGTGAAGGCTTCTCCCCTCCCTTGCCGTGAGTTGAAGGAAAGAAAAGAAAAAAATTGTTCATCCTTTTTTTCACTCCTTTTTGGCCGAAAATACTAAGGATAAGGAAGGAGTTTTGCTTCATGCTTGGTTTGGAAGAGGATTAGGAAGGGGTTTGGCTATACTTGCATCAAGATTAAGGTATGTTTGAGGTTGTGCCATGAGATTCATGCATGTTTTTAGTTACTAGCTTGATGTTCTTATTAGCCCATGGTTCAAATCTTTGTTATATCATGGGGATGGTATTTGGCCAAGGAGGATTTTGTGTTAATGCCATTGCATGTTAAATATGAAGCTTGCTAATGGTATATGTGATGGTGGTTTGATGGCTCTTGGACTTTCTTTTTTGTGTTTTTAGAGTAAGACATTAAGTTCTTTGCTTAATCATGACCAAAATTATGGTGTTGAGATGTATTCGGCCATGGTACATCCATAAGTTTGATTTATGCTCATTGCATGGAAAGTAAGATTCGTGTTTTGGATTTATGTTCATGTTTAGTTACAATCAACTTGAGATTCGGCTCTAGCATATATATATGTATATATGTTTGCACATGATGTATTGGTATAACATATATACTATCTCAAGGTATATACTTACTTATGATGATGCTTCAGTTATGAGGGAAATGATAGATGTGTATTGAGTTACAATATGGAATGCATTAGTTAGTAGAATGTATGCTGTTTTTTTGTGTGTGGTATTAAGTGTATAATTGGCCTCAACATGGACATGCATATTCGGCCACATGAGGGGAATTGGTGTGCATGCATTCGGTTAGAGGCAAACATATTGATGCCTATTCTTGGCTTAGAAAATTCGGCTAAGGAGAGTACTAACTAATGTGTTGAGTTGATTCATGATTTCCGTACCTATGTGACTTTAATGTCTAATGAAAATATGTGGGCTAAATACCTTGAATTCCTCTTTCGATGCTCAAATGATTAAATCAATTTATTTGTTAAATTAAGCTCAAGAGCAAAGAGGAGCTAAATCCGATAAAGGGAAGGAAAAAGTAGTTGAATAGCCGTCGAAATTGTTCGACAACATCCGAGGTAAGTCTTCGAGTAATGACTCTACTTGAATTATATTGAAATCATCCTCCTTGTGTGTGGCTATTGAGCCGAAATTGTAAAGGTTTGATAAATATTTTGTGTTTGAGCCTTAGTAACGAAAATGAAATATGGATGTGTCGTGATTATTGATATATGTGTACATGAGCATTTGAATGATACCCGGGCTAAGTCCCGAAGGCATTTATGCTAGTGATTATATCCGGGCTAAGACCCGAAGGCATTCGTGCGAGTTGTTATATCCAGGCTAAGACCCGAAGGCATTCGTGCGAGTTGTTATATCTGGGCTAAGACCCGAAGGCAATTGTGCAAATCACCAAATCTGGGTTAAGACCCGAAGGCAATTGTGCTTGTGGTTGTATCCGGTTAAATCCCGAAGGTACGTGATTCGGAAGTGAGCAATCTTGCTGTAAAAGTTTTAGTTTATACACTTGTGAAAATTCCAGCAATGAGGTATGTTCGTATGTGCTTGAATTAGTTGAGTCCTTACAAGTAAGTATTCGCTCAGTTGATAAACGAGCTACCGGCCTTTGGCTAAGTTGTTCTTTTGTGTATAAACATAAGGGTCGGTAATGTGAAGTAAGTATGATTATGAGAATGTGTATTAATAAGTGATTCATTTAGCTATGTGAATGTAATACTTTAGTCAAAGCTGATTCATTACTTGAGACTTACTAAGCATTAAAATGCTTACCCCGTTGCTTTGGCTCTCTGTTTTATAGATTTTGCTCGTTAGCTATCGGATTCGCGATCATCGAAGTCGAAGTCATCCACACTATCAAAGCCCTTTTGGTACTCTTTAGTTGAACTTTGGGTATGGCATGTATAGGACTACCCTTTTCTGTTTTCAAGTACGTTGTGTGATGTACGTGTGTACAGCCATGCGAAAATGGCTCGTAAAAGTGGAGTATGGCATTAGACCATTTGTGTTTATGTATATATGTATGGTTTCATGATGTGACTATGGACTGAATGGAAGTGTTGGGCAAATGATCAGCCATTGGAATGGCTAAATATGATTATATGTGGACCTATGTATGACAAAACTCTAGTTGGTCCATGGAAACCGCGAAATAGGCAAAGTTTACCTTGAAACAGATGCTGACAGCAGCAGTGGTGTGGATTTGAAAAAATCATTAAAATTTGTAGGAATGGAATTAAATAGTGAATAAATTACTTAAATGAACCTTGATGAATCTACTTTCATATGGAAGAAACGAAACGGTCATATGAGTTATATGTTAAGAGATATTAAAGTTCTCGTGAAACAGGGCCAGAACAGTTTCTGGATTCCCTATTCCGAATTTGGAAATTCATTGTAAATTAACCAGAGATAATTAGGAGTCATTCCATATATGTATAGATTCCTCTCTGAGTCTAGTTTCTAAAGAAACAAACGGCATCAGTATTGAAGCCCTGTACAGGGAGATATCCAATTCGTAATGCACGAAGGTCAGTGTAATCGATCCCTGTAACAGGGGAGACTTTGACTAATAAACTGTACTAATTGGCTCAACCAAAAATTCTAGAAAAAAATCTGTAGATGGAAATATGAGTCTAGTTTCAGAAAAAAATTACGAAACTGATTTTTGAGCTTTGAAACTCAAGATATGATTTTTAAGGCAACAGTAATGCAGTAACCAGCTTGTCTGGAAATTTCTAAATGGACTGCGAAAGTAGTTAAGTCTGTGTGCACCTTGTGTCCGATTCCGTAATGAGACTCTGTGCACGGGTGTTACAGTCGGGCCAATTAGTACAGTTTATTAGTTAAATTCTCCCCTGTTACAGGTGCGACTACACCGACCTTCCTGCATTACGATTTGGATATCTCCCCGCATGTGGCTTCAATATCGATGCCGCTTTGTTTCTACGAAACTAGACTCGAAAAGGAATCTGTACATATATGGCATGACTTCTAATTATCTCTGGTCAATTTATAATGAATTTCCAAAGTCGGAACAGGACTCCAGAAACCGTTCTGGTCCTGTCTCACTAAAACTTAAATATCTCTTAACATACTGTTCATATGATCATTTCGTTATTTTCCTATGAAAATAGACTCGTCAAGGTTCGTTTACATAATTTATTCACTATTTAATTCCATTCCTACTATTTTAGTGATTTTTCACATCCACGTCATCGCTGGCTGTCAAAGATCTGTCTTTAAGGTAGGCTTTACCTATTTCATAGTTTCCATGATTCAACTAGCCCTTCAACATGAATAGCACAAAATATGATCATGATTAACCATTCCAATGGCTAATCGTTTCCAAACATTTCCATACCTCTTAATGAACAACATACAATGATTATAATACCATACCCAAAGTATACTTAAGCCATTTTCGCATGGCTATCCAAATTTACACAAAACCGAAAGGTACATGACCTACAACAAAAGGGTAGTCCTATACATGCCATTTCAAAGTTCAACCAAAAATATACCAAAAGGAGCTTTGATAGTGTGGGCGACTTCGACTTCAAAAATCCCGAGTCCGATAGTCAAGAACCAAAATCTATAAAACAGAGAATCAAAGAAACGGAGTAAGCATTTAATGCTTAGTAAGCTCGAGTCATGAATTTAGACACAACCAAAGTATAGCATTCATGTAGCTAAACAGATAATTCCATATGCACAAATTCTCAATATCATACTTACTTCACATTACCAACCCTTATATTCATACACAAAGATCAACTTAGCCAAAGGCGGTAGCTCATTTATCAATCGCGAATACTTATTTGTAAGGGCTCGACTAATTCAAAGCACATACAAAACATACCTCATTGTTGGGATTTCACAAGCGTATTAACTGAAATTTTTACAGCAAGATCATTCATTCCCGAATCACGTACCTTCGAGTTTAACCGGATATAGCTACTGCTCAAATGCCTTCGGGACATAGCCCGCTTATAGTAAATCGCACAAATGCCTTCGGGACTTAACCCGGATTTAATAACTCGCACAATGCCTTCGGCTTAGCCCTAATTAGTAACTCGCACAAATGCCTTCGGATCTTAGTCCGGATTTAGTCACTTAGGACAAAGCCTTCGGACTTAGCCCGACATCATTCAATAACCATGCACATTTATCAATAAATCATGACACATTCGTATTTCATTTTCGTTAGCAAAACTCTAACACGAGGCACTTATCACACTTGCAATTTCGGCTCAATAGCCACACACAAAGAGCAAGATTTTGATTTGCTTAAAACGTGATCTAATCAAATCATAGTCTAAGTTCCATTACTCGAAAACTTACCTCTGATGTTGTCGAACGGCTTCAACGGCTATTCGATAACTTTTTCCTTTCCCTTATCCAACTGTGGTCCTCTAAGCTCTTAAGCTTATTCAAACAAATTTATCTTATTAAAGTCTCATTTTGCTAGCTTATGGTCGAATATGACAAGGAGTTTGATAGGTCATATGGCCACCTTTTAGCTCAAATACACAATGATCATATGCATTTTTAATCACATCAAGCAATTTAATACAATTCATTCGAACATCAAAAGAGAAGCTCAAGGTACTTAGCCCATATATACATTAGACATTAGAGTCACATATGTACGAAATCACGAATCGAATTCAACATACTAGCTAATATTTCCCCTTAGCCGAATTTTCTAAGTCAAGCTAAAGCCATCAATAGGCTACCTATGGCGAACATACACATCAACTCATGTACCCATTCATGTGGCGAACATACACATTTATGCTAAGGCCGATTGCAACACTTAATACATTCTACAAGTATGGTCACTTGTATTGACTAAACACCATTTGTTTCAAGTTCAAAACTTGGCTAATACACATATATACACTATTAAAGCATCCTCTCCTTTCCATTAATTCAACACATGCATTACCCATAATATACAAAATTATATTCGGCCTTAGCACACAATTTGCTAGCCGATTCTTCTCCATCTAGCAACTAATGCACATACGAGCTCATTTGTTAGACTCTACTTCATCTAACAACAACCTTATTTCTCTTCTATTTCCTACCATGGCCGAATGCTCAAGATACCTCAATATCAAAACTTTTAACTTGGGTTGCTTAAAGAGCTTGGAGATGAGTTCAAATTTATCTAACACCTCAAGCAACATAACACATCCCTTAATCTAGTGAACCACCATAACATCAAACACCAACCAAGAAAACAACACCCAAGGCCGAGTATCATCTTCATCACATAGCAAGATTTAGACCATGGGCTAGGTAGAACTCAAGCTAACAACTAAAACATGCATGCATCTCATGGACAACATCAAACATACCTTAGTCTAGCAAATCACCATAGCCGATTTTCTCAAGCTCCTCCCCTTCCTTTCTTTCCTCTATTCGCCAAGGATGAACCAAAGGATGAACACTTGTTTTTTGATTTTTCTCTCCTTCAACTCACGGCAATGGGGGCATGGATGAGACCATTTTTTTTTTCATCACTCCTCCCTTTCATTATTTAATTACCATGCTCATTATTTTATTTTCCTTACATAATGCATTAAGCCAACATGTCTATAACATGTTTCTTTTTAGCCATAACACCTTGTCCACCCATGCTCATGGCCGGCCACTACATATTAGGGGGGGAAAATTGACATGCAAGTCCCCCCTTTTGATTACATGCACTATTAGGTCCTTATAGATTAGCCTATCACATTTCAAAAATGTCACCCATAATTCCTTTTGACTAAATTCACATGCAATTTACTAAATCGAAGCCTAAAACTTTCACACATTCATAATCACATATTTTAGACAATAAATATCACATTCAAATAATTTGGTGACTCGGTTTAGCGGTCCCGAAACCGCTTTTCGACTAGGGTCACTTTAGGGCTGTCACAACTCTCCCCCACTTAAGAAATTTTCGTCCCCGAAAATCTTACCGGTAAATAGGTTTGGGTATCGCTCTTTTATAGAGTTCTCGGGTTCCCAAGTAGCTTCTTCCATCCCGTGTTTGAGCCGTAACACTTTTACTAACGGAACCCTTTTGTTTCGCAACTCCTTCACTTCACGAGCTAGGATACGAATCGGTTCTTCTTTATAACTCATATCAGCTTGAATTTCGACCTCGGAGGGGTTTATTACGTGTGAAGGATCGGATCTGTAACTTCGAAGCATCGAAACATGAAAAACGTTATAGATACTTTCGAGTTCAGGGGGTAAAAGCAACCTATATGCAATTGGGACAACTCGTTCGGAGATCTCATACGGCCCAACAAATCTCGGACTCAATTTGCCCTTACGGCCAAATCTGAATATCTTTTTTCCAAGGCGACACCTTAAGAAACACTTTGTCTCCCACCTGATACTTAATATCTCTTCGTTTTAAATCCGCGTACGACTTCTGACGATCTGATGCTGCCTTCAGACTTTCACAAATTATTCTTACTTTCTGCTCAGCATCTTTAATCAAATCCACTCCGAAAATTTTACTTTCACCGAGCTCGGTCCAAAACAATGGCGTACGGAATTTTCGACCGTACAAAGCCTCGTAAGGTGCCATCTTACTACTTGACTGAAAACTATTGTTGTAAGCGAATTCAATCAAAGGTAAATACCGTTCCCATGAACCACTAAACTCGAGGATGCAACATCTCAACATATCCTCAAGTATCTGAATTATCCGCTCGGATTGACCATCTGTTTGTGGATGAAAAGCGGTGCTAAAATGCAGCTTGGTACCCAAAGCTTCTTGCAATTTCTTCCAAAATCGTGAGGTGAATCTCGGATCTCTATCCGACACGATAGGAATAGGTACCCCGTGTAATCTCACAATCTGAGAAACATATAATTCAGCTAATTTATCCATTGAAAAATCCGTGCGTACGGGGATAAAGTGAGCCGACTTAGTGAATCTATCAACAACGACCCAAATCGCATCTTTCTTACTTGCCGACACTGGCAGCCCAGATACAAAATCCATCGTTACTCGATCCCATTTCCATTCAGGTATCATGATCAGTTGGAGCAAACTCGTAGGCACTTGATGTTCCGCCTTCACTTGCTGACATATTAAACACTTCGAAACAAAATCGAAAATGTCTCGTTTCATACCATGCCACCAAAACTGACGTCTTAGGTCGTGGTACATTTTTGTACTCCCGGGTGAATTGACATTCGGCTACAATGAGCTTCGTTCGAATCATCGAAATGAGTTCGAATTTCTTGGAACACACAACCGATTTACGTACCTCAAACAATCGTCATCATCAATTTGAAACTCCGATTCCACATTCGGAACACATTCAGCCCGTCTTGCAACCAACTTATCGTCGACTTTCTAAGCTTCACGAATTTGATGAATCAATAATGGTTTGGCCTTTAATTCGGCTACTAACACATTGTCGGGTAGAACAGACAAGTGTACATTCATTGCTCGTAAAGCAAACAATGATTTCCGGCTTAAGGTGTCCGCAACCACATTAGCCTTTCCCGGGTGATAATCAATGACCAGCTCATAATCTTTCAACAACTCAAGCCAACGCCTTTGTCGCAGATTCAAGTCTCTTTGAGTCATCAAATATTTGAGACTTTTGTGATCCGAAAATACATGGCACTTCTCACCAAATAAGTAAGTCGCCATATTTTCAAGGCGAATCGATGGCGACTAATTCGAGATGATGGGTCGATAATTTTTCTCATGTGGCTTTAATTGTCTCGACGCATAGGCCACAACTCGACCTTCTTGCATCAATACGCAACCTAACCCAAGTAGGGAGGCGTCACTATAGATGACAAACTCTTTGCCCGATTCGGGCGCACTAAAATTGAGCTTCCACAAATAAGTTTTCATTGATCAAAACTTTTCGACATTTTTCCGTCCATTCGAACTTAACATCTTTTTGAAGTAGCTTCGTCATGGGTGTGGCTATCATCGAGAAACCTTTTACAAACCGTCGGTAGTAACCGCAAGTCCCAAAAAGCTCGAACCTCGATAATATTTCTGAGGCTTCCAGTTAAGTATGGCTGAAATTTTGCTTGGGTCAACTCGAATACCGATGCGAGATACCACGTGACCCAAGAAGCTAACCTCTCTAACCGAACTCACACTTCATCGAACTTAGCATATAACTACTTATCCGTAAAATTTGCAACACTAATCTCGGTGCTCAAGATGTTCGGTCTCGTCTCTTGAAGAGACCAAGATGTCGTCAATGAACACAACTACTGAACCGGTCCAAATCATCGCGAAGATCCGATTCATCAAATCCATAAATACCGCACGGGCATTAGTGAGCCCAAACGGCATCACTAAGAACTCGTAGTGGCCGTATCTCGTTCTGAAAGCAATTTTGGGTATATCTGAATCTCGAATTATGGCTCGGTAATACCCGATCTCAAATCTATCTTTGAAAACACTGAGGCTCCCTTTAGTTGATCAAACAAGTCATCAATACGCGGTAACGGATATTTATTCTTTATTGTCACTTTATTTAGCTGACGATAGTCAATGCACAACCTCATGGTTTCGTCCTTCTTTTTCACAAACAATACTGGTGCACCCCAAGGTGAGAAACTTGGTCGAGCGAAACCTCTATCCGTCAACTCTTGCAACTGAGCTTTCAATTCTTTTAACTCGGTTGGTGCCATACGATACGGAGCTATCGAAATTGGCGTAGTCCCAGCTACAAGCTCAATACCAAACTCTACTTCCCGAACAGGTGGTAAACCCGGTAATTCTTCAGGAAAAACATCCGGGTATTCACAAACCACCGCACGCATTCGGTTTCTTTTCCAATTCCTTTTCATCAAGTACATACGCAAGGTATGCTTCGCACCCTTTCTTACATATTTACGGGCCAACATTGCTGATATTACACCGCAACCCTTTAAGTCCGTAGACTCAACTCGGATTATCTCGTTATTTGCGCACCTCAAATCAATAGTCTTGCTTTTGCAATTCACAACCGTATCATGCACGGTCAACCAATCCAAACCAAGAATAACATCAAATTCATCGAACGGCAAAAGCATCAAGTCCGCCGGAAAATAGGAACCTCGAATTACTAGGGGCATTTCTTACACACTTTGTCAACAAGCACGTAACGACCCAAGGGATTTGACACCGATTACGAACTCGATGAGACTCAATAGGTAGAGTCTTCTTGGATGCTAAGGTTTCGCATATATAAGAATGAGTAGAACCGGGGTCAATCAAGGCAATCACATTAGTATCAAAGAGAGTGAAAGTACCGGTAATAACATCTGGCGAGGAAGCATCCTCGCGTGCTCGTATGGCATAAGCCCTAGCAGAGCACGAGCCTCGGATCTGTGGTAGCATCTCTAGATCCTCTCGACCGCCGCTAGCATTGCCGTATTCCTAGAAGGTCTACCCGGCGGTGGTAGCACCGGTTTCCCACTCGATTTACATTCTGTTCGGACAATCTCGGGCAATCTTTGATAAAGTGGTCGGCTGACCCGCACTTGTAACAGGAGCGGTCATGGAACCTACAACTCCCCGAATGCCATTTACCACAATACTGGCATTCCGCTCGGTCTCGACGGTCATTTCCAACATTAGCGATCGAAGTGACTCGTGTGCTCACGAAGTCGATCGCGATCTCGTCTAGAAAAGCCGAAGTGTCCCTAGACCGCCCAAGCCGTCTCTAAATTTCTTCGATGATTGTGGGAAGGGCTTCCCCGAAGACCTCTTACAAAACTCCCTTGCTCCCACCTCAGCTTTTCTTTTCTCCATATTGAGCTCCTCGACCTTGCAAGCTCGCTCAACAAGTACCACAAATTCTCGGATTTCCAAGATGCCAACATACGACTTTATATCATCATTTAGTCCATCCTCAAACGTTTACACATTACGGCTTCGAGGAAATGCATTCTCGTCGTGTCTGGCTAAGCCTTACAAATTTTCGTTCATAGTCGAAACCGACATGGAACCTTGTTTAAGTTCAAGAAATTCCTTCCTTTTTTGATCCATAAATCTCTGACTGATATACTTTTTCCGAAACTCGGTTTGGAAAAACTCCCAAGTTACTTGCTCTCTAGGCACAACAGAAGTCAACGTATTCCACCAATAGTAGGCAGAATCACGTAGCAAGGAGATAGTACACTTTAGGCACTCATCGGGTGTGCAAGATAGCTCATCGAGTACCCGAATAGTGTTGTCCAACCAAAATTCAGCTTGCTCGGCATCATCACTATCCGTAGCCTTAAATTTAGTAGCCCCGTGTTTTCGGATTCTATCAACTGGGGGCTTATTTGACCTTATTTGGTCAGTTACCGGAGGCATTGTAGGTGCGGGGGTGGTATTTGTCGGGAATGGAGGTTGTGGAACAGCCGTATTGGTTCGAATGTTTTGGTTGAACCAATCATTCATCAAGCTATAGAAAGCTTGTCTAGCTTCATCATTTGGATTACTAGCATTAGGTTGAGAGTCCGCCGGTGCTGTCCCTTGTGCGAGAGCAGGCGCTACACTCTCAAGATCATCAGCTACCGCTCGGTCGGGATCGGGATCCATTACTATAAATAAACACATTTGCAAATGTCAGAAATCACCACACTATCAAATAATCACATAAAATGGCATGTATAGCTAGACCCAAACGCATTACGGTAGTCCTAGAGTCGACTAAACCGTAGCTCTGATACTAATAAAATTGTAACAAACCGTACCCGAGACCGTCGCCGGAGTCGGACACGAGGGGTTAACGGGCTTAACCCACTTACTTGCACAGTTCATTTTAAAAATTTCCAGACAGCTTGCTAACTGTGTCACTGTCACCTTAAAAATCATATCTTGAGTTCCACAACTCGAAAATCAGTTTCGTAATTTTTCCCTGAAACTAGACTCATATATGCATCTATAAATTTTTTTCTAGAATTTTTGGTTGGGCCAATTAGTACATTTTATTAGTTAAAGTCTCCCCTGTTACAGGGTGCGACTACACTGACCTTCCTGCATTACAATTTGGATATCTCCCTGTACAGGGCTTAAATACTGATTCCATTTATTTCTACGGAAACTAGACTCGAAAAGGAATCTTTACATATATGGAATGACATCTAATTATCTCTGGTCAATTTATAATGAATTTCCAAAGTCGGAACAGGGACTCCAGAAACTGTTCTGGCCCTGTCTCACGAAAACTTAAATATCTCTTAACATACTATTCATATGATCATTTTGTTATTTTCCTATGAAAATATACTCGTCAAGGTTAGTTTACATAATTTATTCACTATTTAATTCCATTCCTAATATTTTTAGTGATTTTTCACATCCACATTACTGCAGCTGTCAGCATCTGTCTTTAAGGTAGGCTTTACCTATTTCATAGTTTCCATGATTCAACTAGCCCTTTAACATGAATAGCACAAAATATGATCATGATTAACCATCCCAATGGCTAATCGTTTTCAAACATTTCCATACCTCTTAATGAACAACATACAATGATTATAATACCATGCCCAAAGTATACTTAAGCCATTTTGGCATGGCTATCCAAATTTACACAAAACCGAAAGGTACATGACCTACAACAAAAGGGTAGTCCTATACATGCCATTTCAAAGTTCAACCAAAAATATACCAAAAGGAGCTTTGATAGTGTGGGCGACTTCGACTTCAAAAATCCCGAGTCCGATAGCTGAAGAACCAAAATCTATAAAACAGAGAATCAAAGAAACGGAGTAAGCATTTAATGCTTAGTAAGTTCGAGTCATGAATTTAGACACAACCAAAGTATAGCATTCATGTAGCTAAACAGATAATTCCGTATGCACAAATTCTTAATATCATACTTACTTCACATTACCAACCCTTATATTCATACACAAAGATCAACTTAGCCAAAGGCCGGTAGCTCATTTATCAACTGAGCGAATACTTATTTGCAAGGGCTCGACTAATTCAAAGCACATACGAAACATACCTCATTGTTGGGATTCCACAAGCGTATTAACTGAAATTTTTACAGCAAGATCATTCATTCCCGAATCATGTACCTTCGGAGTTTAACCGGATATAGCTACTCGTTCAAATGCCTTCGGGACATAGCCCGGTTATAGTAAATCGCACAAATGCCTTCGGGCTTAGCCCGGAATTAGTAACTCGCACAAATGCCTTCGGATCTTAGTCCGGATTTAGTCACTTAGCACAAAGCCTTCGGGACTTAGTCCGGACATCATTCGAATAACCATGCACATTTATCAATAAATCATGACACATTCGTATTTCATTTTCGTTAGCAAAACTCTAACACGAGGCACTTATCACACTTGCAATTTCGGCTCAATAGCCACACACAAAGAGCATGATTTTGATTTGCTTAAAACGTGATCTAATCAAATCATAATCTAAGTTCCATTACTCGAAAACTTACCTCGGATGTTGTCGAACGGCTTCAACGGCTATTCGATCACTATTAAAGCATCCTCTCCTTTTCCATTAATTCAACACATGCATTACCCATAATATACAAAATTATATTCGGCCTTAGCACACAACTTGCTAGCCGATTCTTCTCCATCTAGCAACTAATGCACATACAAGCTCATTTGTTAGACTCTACTTCATCTAACAACAACCTTATTTCTCTTCTATTTCCTACCATGGCCGAATGCTCAAGATACCTCAATATCAAAACTTTTAACTTGGGTTGCTTAAAGAGCTTGGTGATGAGTTCAAATTTATCTAACACCTCAAGCAACATAACACATCCCTTAATCTAGTGAACCACCATAACATCAAACACCAACCAAGAAAACAACACCCAAGGCCGAGTATCATCTTCATCACATAGCAAGATTTAGACCATGGGCTAGGTAGAACTCAAGCTAACAACTAAAACATGCATGCATCTCATGGACAACATCAAACATACCTTAGTCTAGCAAATCACCATAGCCGATTTTCTCAAGCTCCTCCCCTTCCTTTCTTTCCTCTATTCGGCCAAGGATGAACCAAAGGATGAACACTTGTGTTTTTTTTTCTCTCCTTCAACTCACGGCAATGGGGGCATGGATGAGACCATTTTTTTTTTCATCACTCCTCCCTTTCATTATTTAATTACCATGCTCATTATTTTATTTTTCCTTACATAATGCATTAAGCCAACATGTCTATGACATGTTTCTTTTTAGCCATAACACCTTGTCCACCCATGTTCATGGCCGGCCACTACATATTAGGGGGGAAAATTGACATGCAAGTCCCCCCTTTTGATTACATGCACTATTAGTGTAACACCCCAAACCCGTGACCGTCACTGGATTTGAACACGTGGTGTTACTGGGCTTACTTCCCTTATTTCTCTCTTTGTAAAATCTGATTGCTGTTCTAGGCAGGCTAGCTAACTGCGTCACTGTCGCCTTAAAAATCATATCTCGAGTTTCAAAACTCGGAAACTGATTCCGTAAATTTTCCCTGAATTTAGACTCATATATCTATCCATGGATTTATTTCTAGAGTTTTTGGTTGGGCCAATTGGTACAGTTTATTAGTTAAAGTCACCAATGTTACAGGAGTCGACTACACTGACCTTCGCGCGTTAAAACTTGAATATCTCTCTGTACAGGGCTTTAATACTGGTGCCGTTTGTTTCTAATGAAACTAGACTCAAAATTGAATCTGCACATATATGGCATGACTTCTAATTATTTCTGGATAATTTATAGTAAATTTTCAAAATCACGACAGGGGACCCAGAAACCGTTCTGGCCCTATCTCACGAGAACTTTAATATCTCTCAGTATACTGCTCATATGGTTGTTTCGTTCCATCCATATTAAACTAGATTCATCAAGGTTCAATTGCATAATTTATTCACTATTTAATTCTACTTCTACTATTTTTAGTGATTTTTCAATCTCACCTCACTGCTGCTGTCCGCAACAGTTACTGCAGTAGACTATGCCAATTTCATGAATCTTTCCTTGGCCTTAATCATCCATCATACATGACACAAATTATGGCCACCTTATCAAAATTAAAGTTTCTAAGACTCGTGGCTATAGGTTCTAGCATCCCACTCGACGACCACATAGGCCATTTTCACATGGCTTAAAGTTTACAACCCACAGTTCAACAAAATATAATAGCCTATACATGCCAAATGTTCTTCAACAACGAAGACAATACCAAAATATTTCAGCCGGTGTGATGACTTCAACGACGGTTCTGATCACGCAAACAATACGAGTCCGAGAGACCTAAAATGGGTGACAAGAAAACACCGAGTGAGTTTATAACTCAGAAGTCATAAGCATTCATCAATCCACGATAAAGTTACTACAACATGAACAATAAACGAGGTTAGGTACTCATCCATATCGAATCTATACCATAATTCCTCGGACGTTTTGGTCCAATCTCATACCAAGTCATACATCCACATTTCATATTCTACACAACGAGATATTTGAAGCATTTTCACACACTAACTCATTTCCACCACAATCATACAATTTCAATCATCACATAGATTTAAGGCTTACCAAATTCAACCCCGAGCATGAACGTATTTTCTATTCGTCATGAGCTCGAGATACTTACCCGATCCGCTGTCCATACTCAACTCGATGGAGACACACCCTCCATATATATAGAGTACGCACACACAATGCTTAATATTCGATTTCGCACACTTAGTGCCACGCGATTTAAGCCCGCACACATAGTGCCATACCCTTCGAGCTCGCACACCCAGTGCCGTATTTTTTTTTCCAGCATGCACACTTAGTGCCATATATTTCCAGCATGCACACTTAGTGCCATATATTTCCAGCATGCACACTTAGTGCCTATCTCGTCACCATACACACGTATTGCCCGCACACATAGTGCCGAAAGCAAACTTTCTACACATTTCACTATTTCTTTTACATTCAACAATTATCATCACTCCATACACATACAATTTCATTTATACATATATAGCATTCCATTAAACACAATTGCATAGATTTTCCAATCATTTAAGCAATATCAAACATAAGTGCTTAATGACTTACCTTGTGTTGGGCAAAATGGTTCCAACTCGGCTACTCGATGTTCTTTCCTTTGCCTTTGCTTGTTTCTCCACCTCGAGCTTCTTGAGCTTAGTCAATAAATAAACTAGTTTAACCGTCTTGCCAAATATTTATACATATATACATGACATCAACTATACTATCATCATTAATACATCAATTCACAAAATTTTATCTCATGAGCATATGACCCATTTTTACCCCATATGGCCGAATGTATGTATATATATATATATACAATGTCAACTATAACATCTTTTAATCACCTAATTTCATCTCAAATTCCCATGACCTATCACACCTATACTTACATTCCAATATTCGGAATATTCAAAAATCACGTTCTAAATACAATAGTCATGAACAATGCCGAATCCTTGTGTGTTCAAACATGAATTATTTTACTTAAATCAAAACGTATAAACATTCACAACTCGTATTCTTAGGAAGGCCGATTTATTTCCATAGTACATTCCTCATCAATACTTAGATGAACAACCAAAATCCCTCCTTTATACCCTAGCCGAATGCTCCTATCATCCATAAAATTACAAATTTTAGCATGGGCTAAGTAGGAATCATTTAACATGCAAATAAACTCCTATCTCCAACACTTAATCATTCGGCATATTGTCTAAATACACATGAGAAATCTCATCTTCCTTGACCTTACCAAGAGTGCACCCACACTTCAACTTAGCATATTACAAAACCAAATCAACAAATTCAATGCTTACCTCCTAGTAGCCAAAGATACTTGCCGAATTGACCTAGGTAAATCTTCCTTCCTTTCACTTTTTTTTTTTCAAGAACAACCAAAAGAATGAACAATGAATGAACAAAACCTTTTTTTTTTTTTCTTTCTCTCTAGCTACGGCACAATTGGGGGGCATCCATGCTCATTTTTTTTCATTTCTTTAATGCTAATTTTTATTTTATGGCTTCCTACATACACCACTAGCAAAACATGTTGGAAACATGTTTCCTTTGCCCATAATCTTGTCATGGCGGCCACTCACCTTAGGAAAGGGGTTATTTGACATGCAAGGACAACCATTTTCCCACATGTATTAATAGCCCACCTTACATTTGCCTAGCACATTTCTAAATTTTCTCACATAAGTCCTATTTGATAAAATTCACTTACAATTAACAAAATCCAAACATTCAATTTTTCACACATTCATATTCACATATTCTAGACAATAAATATTACGTTAGAACATTTCGGTGACTCGGTTTAGCGGTCCCGAAACCGCTTTCGACTAGGGTCACTTTAGGGTGTCACAACTCTCCCCACTTAAGAAATTTTCGTCCCCAAAATCTTACCGTAAATAGGCTCGGTATCGCTCTTTCATAGAGTCCTCAAGTTCCCAAGTAGCTTCTTCCATCCCGTGTTTATGCCACAACACCTTCACTAATGGGATTTTCTTGTTTCGTAGCTTTTTACTTCACGCATCGAATGCGAACCGGCTCTTCTTCATAACTCAAATTAGGTGAACCTCGACCTCGGATGGAGTAATTACGTGTGTCGGGTCGACCTATATCGTCAAGCATTGAAACATGGAAAACGTTGTGAATCTTTTCGAGCTCGGGGTAAAATTAATCGATGCGCTCTTGGTCCAACTCGTTCAGATACTTCATACGGACCGATGAACCTCGGACTCAATTTGCCCTTACGGCCAAATCTAAGCACCTTCTTCCAGGGTGAGACTTTGAGAAATACCTTGTCTCCAACCTGATATTCAATGTCTTTCCTTTTCAAATCCGCATACGACTTTTGGCGATCCGGCGACCTTCAAACTTTCACGAATTACTCGAACTTTTGCTCGGCATCTTTAACCAAATCAACCTCAAGAATTTACCTTCACTAAGTTCACCAGAATAATGGGGTACGGCATTTACGACCGTATAAAGCCTCGTAAGGCGCCATCTTAATACTTGACCGAAAGCTATTGTTGTGCGAATTCAATCAAAGGCAAATACCGTTCCCATGAACCACTAAACTCAAGGATGCAACATCTCAACATATCCTCGAGTATTTGAATTATCCGTTCGGATTGACCATCGGTTTGGGGGTGAAAGGCGGTCTTTGAAATGCAACTTGGTACCCAAAGCTTCTTGCAACTTCTTCCAAAATCGCGAGGTAAATCTCGGATCTCTATCCGACACGATGGAAATAGGCACCCGTGTAGTCTCACAACCGAGAAACGTACAATTCGGCTAGTTTGTCCATTGAAAATCCGTGCGTCGGGGACAAAGTGAGTGACTTAGTCAATCTATCTACAACGACCCAAATCGCATCCTTCTTACTAGCTGACAATGGCAGTCCGGATACAAAGTCCATTGTGACTTGATCCCATTTCCACTCGGGTATCGTGATCGGCTGAAGTAATCCTGAAGGCACTTGATGTTCCGCTTTCACTTGTTGACATATTAAACATCTCGAAACAAAATCAGAGATGTCTCGTTTCATACCATGCCACCAAAACCGACGTTTCAAATCGTTGTACATCTTCGTACTCCCCGGGTGGATTGCCATTCGGCTACAATGGGCTTCATTCAGAATTATCGAAATAAGCTCCGAATTCTTTGGAACACACAGACGACTTCTGAACCTCAAACAATCGTCATCATCGATTTGAAACTCTGATTCCTTGTTCAGAACACACTCAAATTGCTTTGCAAGCAACTCCTCATCAACTTTCTAAGCTTCCCGAATTTGATGAGCCAACAATGGTTTGGCCTTTAATTCGCTACTAACACATTGTCGGGTAGGATAGACAAGTGTACATTCATCGCTCAGTAAAGCAAGCGGTGATTTCCGCTTAAGGCATCCGCAACCACATTAGCCTTTCCCGGGTGATAATCAATGACGAGCTCATAATCTTTTAACAACTCGAGCCATCGTCTTTGTCGCAGATTTAAGTCTCTTTGGGTCATCAAATATTTGAGACTTTTGTGATCCGAATACACACGGCACTTCTCACCAAATAAGTAGTGTCGCCATATCTTTAAGGCAAATACGATGGCAGCCAATTCGAGATCATGGGTCGGATAATTTTTCTCATGTGGCTTTAATTGTCTCGACGCATAGGCCACAACTCACCCTTCTTGCATCAATACGCAACCCAACCCAAGTAGGGATGCGTCACTATAAATGACAAACTCTTTGCCCGATTCGGGTTGCACTAGGATTGGGGCTTCAGTCAAATAAGTTTTCAGTTGATCGAAACTCTTCTGACATTTCTCCGTCCATTCGAACTTAACATCCTTTTGGAGTAGCTTCGTCATTGGCGTGGCTATCGTTGAGAAACCTTTTACAAATCGTCGGTAATAACCGGCAAGCCCCAAAAAGCTCCGAACCTCAGTAATATTTCTCGGAGGCTTCCAATTAAGTATGGCTGAAATTTTATTCGGGTCGACTCGAATACCCGATCGCAGAATACCACATGACCCAAGAAGCTAACCTCCTCAACCGTAACTCACACTTGCTGAACTTAGCATATAATCGCTTATCCCGTAAAATTCGCAACACTATCCTCAGGTGTTCAGCGTGTTCGGTCTCATTTTGCGAATAGACCAAAATGTCATCAATGAAGACAACTACGAACCGATCCAAATATGGTCCAAGATCCGATTCATCAAATCCATAAATACCGCAGGGCATTAGTAAGCCCAAACGGCATCACTAGGAACTCGTAGTGACCATATCTCGCTCAAGGCGGTCTTGGGTACGTCCGAATCTCGAATTAATCGATAATAGCCCGATCTCGGATCTATTTTCGAAAACACCGAGGCTCCTTGATTGATCGAACAAATCATCGATCTGTGATAACGGATATTTGTTCTTTATCGTCGCTTTATTAAGTCGACGATAGGCGATCTACAACCTCATGGTTCCATCTTTCTTTTCACAAACAACACCGGCGCACCCAAGGCGAAAAACTCAGGCGAGCAAAACCTCTATCCACCAATTCTTGCAACCGAGCTTTCAACTCCTTTAATTCCGTTGGTGCCATACGATACGGAGCTATCGAAATTGGAGTGGTACCGGTACCAATTTGATGCCAAACTCTATTTCCGAACAGTGGCAAACCCAATTCTTCGTGGAAAACATCCGGTATTCACAAACCAGCGCGCAGATTCGGGTTTCTTTTCGACTCCTTGTCATCGAGCACATACGCAAGGTACGCTTCACCCTTTTCTTACATATTTACGGGCCAACATTGCGATATTACGGTGGCAACCCCTTTAAGTCCGTAGACTCAACTGAATTATCTCGTTATTCGCACCTCGGATCGATAGTCTTGCTTTTGCAATTTACAACCGCATCGTGCATGGTCAACCAATCCAAACCAAGAATAACATCGAATTCGTCGAACGGCAAAAGCATCAAGTCCGCGGAAACAAGAACCTCGAAATACTAGGGGACTTTTCTTACACACTTTGTTGACAAGCACGTAATGACCCAAGGGTTTGACACCGAATTACAAACTCGATGAGACTCAATAGGCAAAGTCTTCTTTGGATGCTAAGGTTTCAGATATATAAGAATGAGTAGAACCGTGGTCAATCAAAGCAATCACAGAGTATCGAAAAGAGTGAAAGTACCGGTGATAACGTCGAGGAGGATGCCTCCTCTCGTCTTGCGGATGGCATATGCTCTAGCAGAGCGCGGGCCTCGGATCGAACAGTAGTATCGAGGCTCCTCTCGATTGCCACCCCTACCTCCGAAATTCTGGGGCCTACCTCTAGCCATTGTTCCACTAGGTCTTGCACCTTGCATCTTATTCTTCTCATCTAGCTCCGTGCAATCTCTAATGAAGTGGTCCTTGAACCGCATCCATAACAGCCCTATTAATGCACTTACCCCAACATTCACCTAGGTGTCGTCTTCCACATTGGGGGCATTCAGGTCTCTCTCAATGATTATTGCCCGCACTAGCTACCAAGTAGCTCGGAGTCCGTCGACGGTCGGGCTCTAATGGAAATTCCCGCATGCGCCTCGACTTCTTGGTGTCCTCCACGAACTTCTTTACACGAGAATGGAGCTTTACTCACGATCTTTTACGATAATCTTTTGCTTCAAATTCAGCCTTCTTCTTTTCCTTTCCAGTTCTTCCGCCTTGCGAGCTCGTTCGACTAGTGTTACAAACTCCTTTATCTCCAAAATACCCACTAGCAGCTTCAAATCTTCATTCAATCCTTCTTCAAATCTTTTGCACATAGCAACCTCATCAGCCACACACTCCCGGGCATACCGACTAAGTCTTACGAACTCATGTTCGTATTCAGATACGGACATCCGGCCTTGCTTGAGTTCCAAGAACTCCTTACGCTTCTGATCGATGAACCGTTGACTGATGTATTTCTTTCGAAATTCGGATTGAAAGAAATCCCAAGTAACTCGTTCATTTGGGACTATGGAAATTAAAGTCCTCCACCAATAGTAAGCTGAGTCTCGCAACAAGGATATAGCACACTTAAGACATTCATCGGGTGTGCATGACAGTTCATCTAACACTCGAATGGTGTTATCGAGCCAGAACTCGGCCTTTTCGGCATCATCAGTAACTATGGCCTTGAACTCTTCAGCCCCGCGCTTCCTAATCAGGTCTACAGGTGGTTTACTCAGCCTCACAGGATCAGTAACTGAAGGCATTAAGGGCTCTTGGGGTGGAGTATTTAAATTCGGGAATGGTTGGACAGCCGGATTAGTTCGGGCATACTGCGCGACCCACTCATTCATCATGGTGAAGAAGGCTTGTTTCGCCCCTTCATTTTGATTATTCGCGGATAACTGAGGCTCAACAGGCGGTGTCCCTTGCGCAGGAGCAGCCGCTACAATTTCAACGTCATCCGCCAAGGGTCTCTCTATCCCGGGTTCCATCGCTAATCAAAACAAAAATTTCAACCGTCAGAAGTCATCACATTATTAAGCACTAACAATTTGGCATGTATAGCTAGACTCACACGCTCTATGGTAGTCCTAGAACCGACTAAACCATAGCTCTGATACCAATAAAATTGTAACACCCCAAACCCGTGACCGTCACCGGATTTGAACACGTGGTGTTACCGGGCTTACTTCCCTTATTTCTCTCTTTGTAAAATCTAATTGCTGTTCTAGGCAGGCTAGCTAACTGCGTCACTGTCGCCTTAAAAATCATATCTCGAGTTTCAAAACTCGGAAACTGATTCCGTAAATTTTCCCTGAATTTAGACTCATATATCTATCCATGGATTTATTTCTAGAATTTTTGGTTGGGCCAATTGGTACAGTTTATTAGTTAAAGTCACCAATGTTACAGGAGTCGACTACACTGACCTTCGCGCGTTAAAACTTGAATATCTCTCTGTACAGAGCTTTAATACTGGTGCCGTTTGTTTCTAATGAAACTAGACTCAAAATGGAATCTGTACATATAAGGCATGACTTCTAATTATTTCTGGATAATTTATAGTAAATTTTCAAAATCACGACAGGGGACCCAGAAACCGTTCTGGCCCTGTCTCACGAGAACTTTAATATCTCTCAGTATACTGCTCATATGGTTGTTTTGTTCCATCCATATTAAACTAGATTCATCAAGGTTCAATTTCATAATTTATTCACTATTTAATTCTACTTCTACTATTTTTAGTGATTTTTCAATCTCACCTCACTGCTGCTGTCCGCAACAGTTACTGCAGTAGACTATGCCAATTTCATGAATCTTTCCTTGGCCTTAATCATCCATCATACATGACACAAATTATGGCCACCTTATCAAAATTAAAGTTTCTAAGACTCGTGGCTATAGGTTCTAGCATCCCACTCGACGACCACATAGGCCATTTTCACATGGCTTAAAGTTTACAACCCACAGTTCAACAAAATATAATAGCCTATACATGCCAAATGTTCTTCAACAACGAAGACAATACCAAAATATTTCAGCGGTGTGATGACTTCAACGACGGTTCCGATCACGCAAACAATACGAGTCCGAGAGACCTAAAATGGGTGACAAGAAAACACCGAGTGAGTTTATAACTCAGTAAGTCATAAGCATTCATCAATCCACTGATAAAGTTACTACAACATGAACAATAAACGAGGTTAGGTACTCATCCATATCGAATCTATACCATAATTCCTCGGACCTTTTGGTCCAATCTCATACCAAGTCATACATCCACATTTCATATTCTACACAACGAGATATTTGAAGCATTTTCACACACTAACTCATTTCCACCACAATCATACAATTTCAATCATCACATAGATTTAAGGCTTACCAAATTCAACCCCGAGCATGAACGTATTTTCTATTCGTCATGAGCTCGAGATACTTACCGATCCGCTGTCCATACTCAACTCGATGGAGACACACCTCCATATATATAGAGTACGCACACACAGTGCTTAATATTCGATTTCGCACACTTAGTGCCACGCGATTTAAGCCCGCACACATAGTGCCATACCCTTCGAGCTCGCACACCCAGTGCCGTATTTTTTTTTCCAGCATGCACACTTAGTGCCATATATTTCCAGCATGCACACTTAGTGCCATATATTTCCAGCATGCACACTTAGTGCCTATCTCGTCACCATACACACGTATTGCCCAAGACACATAGTGCCGAAAGCAAACTTTCTACACATTTCACTATTTCTTTTACATTCAACAATTATCATCACTCCATACACATACAATTTCATTTATACATATATAGCATTCCATTAAACACAATTGCATAGATTTTCCAATCATTTAAGCAATATCAAACATATGTGCTTAATGACTTACCTTGTGTTGGGCAAAATGGTTCCAACTCGGCTACTCGATGTTCTTTCCTTTGCCTTTGCTTGTTTCTCCACCTCGAGCTTCTTGAGCTTAGTCAATAAATAAACTAGTTTAACCGTCTTGCCAAATATTTATACATATATACATGACATCAACTATACTATCATCATTAATACATCAATTCACAAAATTTTATCTCATGAGCATATGACCCATTTTTACCCCATATGGCCGAATGTATGTATATATATATATATACAATGTCAACTATAACATCTTTTAATCACCTAATTTCATCTCAAATTCCCATGACCTATCACACCTATACTTACATTCCAATATTCGAATATTCAAAATCACGTTCTAAATACAATAGTCATGAACAATGCCGAATCCTTGTGTGTTCAAACATGAATTATTTTACTTAAATCAAAACGTATAAACATTCACAACTCGTATTCTTAGGAAGGCCGATTTATTTCCATAGTACATTCCTCATCAATACTTAGATGAACAACCAAAATCCCTCCCTTTATACCCTAGCCGAATGCTCCTATCATCCATAAAATTACAAATTTTAGCATGGGCTAAGTAGGAATCATTTAACATGCAAATAAACTCCTATCTCCAACACTTAATCATTCGGCATATTGTCTAAATACACATGAGAAATCTCATCTTCCTTGACCTTACCAAGAGTGCACCCACACTTCAACTTAGCATATTACAAAACCAAATCAACAAATTCAATGCTTACCTCCTAGTAGCCAAAGATACTTGCCGAATTGACCTAGGTAAATCTTCCTTCCTTTCACTTTTTTTTCAAGAACAACCAAAAGAATGAACAATGAATGAACAAAACCTTTTTTTTTCTTTTCTTTCTCTCTAGCTACTGGCACAATTGGGGGGCATCCATGCTCATTTTTTTTCATTTCTTTAATGCTAGTTTTTATTTTATGGCTTCCTACATACACCACTAGCAAAACATGTTGGAAACATGTTTCCTTTGCCCATAATCTTGTCATGGCCGGCCACTCACCTTAGGAAAGGGGGTTATTTGACATGCAAGGACAACCATTTTCCCACATGTATTAATAGGCCACCTTACATTTGCCTAGCACATTTCTAAATTTTCTCACATAAGTCCTATTTGATAAAATTCACTTACAATTAACAAAATCCAAACATTCAATTTTTCACACATTCATATTCATATATTCTAGACAATAAATATTACGTTAGAACATTTCGGTGACTCGGTTTAGCGGTCCCGAAACCGCTTTCCGACTAGGGTCACTTTAGGGCTGTCACAATTAGGTCCTTATAGATTAGCCTATCACATTTCAAAAATGTCACCCATAAGTCCTTTTGACTAAATTCACATGCAATTTACTAAATCGAAGCCTAAAACTTTCACACATTCATAATCACATATTTTAGACAATAAATATCACATTCAAATAATTTGGTGACTCGGTTTAGCAGTCCCGAAACCGCTTTCCGACTAGGGTCACTTTAGGGTTGTCACAATGATGACCCTGAAAGAGCCGAGTTTTGGCTTGAGAACACAATTTGGGTATTCGACGAATTATCTTGTACACCTGAAGAATGTTTAAGGTGTGTTGTATCATTGCTAAGAGACACTGCGAATCAGTGGTGGAAGAACTTGATACCTATAGTTCCACCAGAAAGAGTCACTTGGGATTTCTTTCAAGTTGAATTTAGAAAGAAATACATTAGTCAAAGGTTTATCGATTAGAAAAGAAAAGAACTCCTTAAATTAAAACAAGGTCGTATATCGGTCACATAATATGAGAGAGAGTTTGTACGGCTCAGAAAATATGCTATTAATGTGTTTCTTCTGAAGCTATAATGTATAAAAGATTCGAGGATGGATTGAATGAAGAAATCAGAGTGTTAGTTGGAATTTTGGAGCTGAAAGAGTTTGTTGTATTGTTTGATCGAGCTTGTAAAGCCGAAGGGCTTTGCAAAGAAAAAAAAGCTAATTCAGAGGCTAGAGAGTCTAGAAAGAGATTTACGGGCAAATCACATTAGTCAGCATCAAAGAAATTTAGAGAATATCATCCTCATTCTACAGCCTCTGCGAGAATTTCTACTAGAGATAGAAATACGAGACAGTCAAGTTCAAAACCTCAGGCGACATCTGTGACCAGTGTGGGAAGTGTTAGAAATGCTGGACCTGAAAGTAAATATTGCAATAAGCGACATTACAGTGAATGTAGATTAGTGAGCAGAGCTTGCTTTAAATGTGGATCTTGTGATCATTTTCTTTGTGATTGTCCAGAAAAGTTTATAGTTGAAAGAGATCAACCAGCGAAAGCAAGTAACACGGCTACTAGAGGGAGACCACCCCGAAACACTGGAAATATGAGTGGTAATCGAGGTGCTACGAGAGATTTGACCGTGAGAACTAACGCACGAGCACCTGCCAGAGGTTATGCTATTCGTGCATGAGAGGAGGCATCATCTCCAGACATTATTACTGGTACTTTTTCTCCTTTTGATACTGATATAGTTACGTTGATAGACCCTGGATCAACCCATTCATATATCTGTATGAATTTAGTATTTAAAAAGAGTTTACATGTCGAGTCTATAGAGTTTGTAATTAAAGTATCGAACCCCTTAGGCAAATCTATTTTAGTTGGTAAAATTTGTAAGAATTGTCCTCTGATGATCCGGGGTTACTGTTTTCGGACTGACTTGATGCTTCTACCATTTGATGAGTTTTATGTGATTCTGGGTATGGGTTGGCTGATTATGCACGAAGCAGTTGTGAATTATAGACAGAAGACTATCAAATTGAAATGCCAAAATGGTGAGATTCTTCGAATTGAGTCTAATGATTCGAGTGAATTACCGGTCGTTATATCATCTATTAGCTCTAAAATACTTGAAAAAGGGCTATGATACATATCTTGCATACATATTGGATACGAAAGTGTTAAAATCAAAAATTGAGCCCGTGCCTGTTGTTTGTGAGTTTTCAGATGTATTTCCATAAGAATTATTGGGTTCGCCTCTGATCAGAGAAGTTGAATTTCGTATTGAGTTAGTACCCGGAACAACACCGATATCGATAGCTCTATGTAACAGCTCGATTTTAGGGTTAATCAGAATAGTGGTTTTGGGACCATAAATCTGACATCAAAAAATTTATTTTATTATTATTTTAATATTTACAGCATGATATTAGAATTGTGTAAAAATTTCGTGAAGAAATTTTACCGTTTGAGTGGTTAATTTGGTAAAAAGGACTAAATCGCGTAAAGCGTAAAACTTGTGTTTTATTAGTTAAAAGTATCAAATAGCTATAAAATCTTGAAGTTAAGGTCCTTAAGTGGTAAATGTACCATTATCTGGTTAGTGGATGTTAATGGATGATAGTGGAAGGGTATTTGGTGTAGTTATTAATTAATATTAAGGTTAACGTTGTAATTTGTTAATAAAGGTTATTTTATTAAAGAAAATAAAAGAAAGACATGCATGTTCATCTTTCTCAACTGATTTTTGAAGAAAGAAAAAGCCATTAAAGAACACCAAACATTCGGCCATGGTTCAACCTTGCATGTAAGCCCATTTCATCTTGGTTTTCAATAATCTTTACGTTTTTTAGCTCGTTGTAGCTTAATCTAGCTAGCTCGTATCTCTGTTTTCGAAATTGTTATAGATTTGAAATGATGCCATTGTTGAATGCTTGGTTATTTAGACATTTTATGATAGATTATTAATATTTGAAGCTAGATTAACAAGTTTTATGAAGTGATTTTTGACAAAAAATGTCAATTAGGGATTAAATTGAGAAAATGTGAAAATTTGTGGTTAAAAGTGTGAAATAAATTAAAATATGGGCTGCTATGAAGTTGTATTAAATTCTTCTGGGCTTGGGTTTGGCCAAAATTGGATGAATTTCATTTTACGAGCTTAGAGACTAAATTGTAAAAGTGTGAAACTTTATGGGCAAAAGCATAAATTTTCCAAGATGTGTAAATTGTGATAAATTGAATGTATTAATGATTAAAGAAGATGATTTTGTTTATAACTAGATTGAGAAAAGCAAAATATGAGTTTAGATCGAAGGAAAAGATAAAGTATCGGACTAGTCGATCTATTCCGTCATTTTAACGATCGAGGTAAGTTCGTACGTGATAAATGATGTTACAATTATGTTTTTAATGCTTTAATAATGCATAAACTGTATATATGTGACTACGGTTACGTACGACGATAAATCAACTATGTTTGGCACTTAGTGTGCGTTTCAAAATAGCGTCGGCTATAAATAGCACTTAGTGTGCGAATTGGAATAGCTTCGGCTATATAAGGCACTAAGCGTACGATATTGAGATAGATTTGGTTTAATGTGATTGCACTAAGTGTGCGAGATCGTTATAGCTTTAGCTAATCACTGATGCACTAAGTGTATGTGTAACACCCCTAACCTGTATACGTCACCGGAATAGGTTAAGAGGCATTATCGGACTCATAACTTAGATAAAAACAATCAAATATCAAATACCATTTCAATTCAATAAAATACCATTCATTCATGTTCATTACGAACTTAAACCATACAAGGTCTAATCCATGCATCTAGGACTAAACCGATAACATGTGAACTTTTCAGAACTTATAAAAATTTTCAACTTTTAAAAGGTCACACGCCCGTGTGAACGGGCACAAGGAATTAAACATGCCCGTGTGTCTAAACCGTGGCGAAACAGGGCATACATACTGACTTCTCCACACGGCCACAAGACACGCCCGTGTGCCAGGCCGTGTGAAAATTAGGGAGGCTACTGACTTGGCCACATGGCTGACCACACGCCCGTTTGCCAATCTATGTGCCACACACGACCAATAGACATGCCCGTGTGTCTAGGACGTGTGAAAATAAAGGGTATACTGCCTTTAATTCGTAGGATACCCTAGGGGACACACGGCCGTGTAACATGACCGTGTGTCACACACGACTGAGACACACGTCTGTGTCTCTGCCCGTGCAAACAAAAATAAGCCATTTGAATAGCCAACTTGCCACCCCAATTGGGTCAAACCTACAAGCACCAAACCAAGCATATATACACAACAACTTCAGCCAATTTCTATACCAAACCATACATCATTCATGCCATAACATTATCGACCATGTACATGCTCATAAACTCAACTCAATTGTGCCAAAACATAAGACCAAATCATATCAAACATATGGTTTCATAATCTCTAAACTTATGACCAAATCTCATACCAAAACTTGCCAAACTTACTATTTCTCTTAGCCATTCATGAACACATCAAAAAGATCTTCTTGCATCACATTTCATATACCAAAAATCAAAAACGTAAACACAACCATATCAAACATATCACATGGCTAAATATATACATCAAAAAGCATAATCCCACAGCTTCTAGCCTATACATGCCATACTTTAATATATACATTTTCAAAGTACCAAAATGAGGTTCGATAGTTTGGTGATGATCCTTGACGATCCCCGAACTCACAGTAGCTTCGATATCTATAAAACAATGCAAACACCACAAAGTAAGCTTTCAAAAGCTTAGTAAGTTCGTACAAAAATCAACAACAATATATAAAATATGAAACAACAACACATAAGTACTTATAAATTCTCTACTCATCTATCAATTTCATGCCAACA
Source organism: Gossypium arboreum (assembly GCF_025698485.1). Classification (NCBI taxonomy): domain Eukaryota; kingdom Viridiplantae; phylum Streptophyta; class Magnoliopsida; order Malvales; family Malvaceae; genus Gossypium; species Gossypium arboreum. Next base: position 55,301,567 of record NC_069072.1, read on the forward strand.
TCATCTATATGTTTACACCAATTCAATAAAATTTATATGCATTATACCATCTACCACATAAGTATTAAACTTACCTGAACATTCCCGTATTCATTCATTTTCATTCTCACCTCTTGTTCGGATATTTTAAGACTTTTCGAAGATTACCAATGCTTTAAACATCCACACACTTAGTGCTTTAAAGATTAGCCAAAGCTATAATAATTCCACACACTTAGTGTTTTCTCAATTAACCGAAGCTATCTCGGTATCGCACATTTAGTGCCTCATATAGCCGAAGCTAGTTTAAATCATACACTTAGTGCCAAATACAATTGATTTATCATCTATTCATCCAAACTAAATGTATATACAATCTATGTATAAACAAAGCATCAAAACATACTTATCATATCATGTTTTACGTAAGAACTTACCTCGTACTAAGAGTTGTCAACTCGGATTGGTTACTCAGTAACCTTTGACTTCGCTCGGTCTAAATTTTAATTCCTCTTTTCTTGATCTATATGTATTCAAAATTAACCCTTTTATTCACTAAATCATTCAAACCAATCCATATACACACAATTAAGGCATATTGCAAACTAGCCTTCATATTTTCACATTTCGACACTTTAGTCCTTAATTCACAAAATCACAAAATATACAAAGTTTTCTTGTAAACAAGCTTAGCCGAATTTTCATAGCTCTCATGCAAGTCCATACATTTCATTAATTTCACATTTTAATCCCTCAAAATAACATTTTTACAATTTAGCCCTAATTACTCGCATTCATCAAAAATCGAAAGACAAAACATGTAAACCCAACATCAAGATTTCATATTTCAACATATAACATCACAAAGCTCATGAATTCATCCATGGTATATTTCAAAATTATCAAAAAAATCAAAAATTGAGGCATGGGTTCGATAATATACGGAGCAATGATTACAAAAACGTAGAAATAATAAAAAAACTGAACAAAATCCATACCTTAATCAAGAAATTCAATGGCCGAACCCTATCTATCATTTCTTTTCTTTTATGTGTGATTTTCAATTGATGAACATGAGAAAAATGAGTTTATTTTAAGCTTTGTTTTATTTAACTTATATTATTAATAAAATACCAAATTTTCCCTTTATTAATACATATAAAAATCATTTGTAATAAGGCCATATATGTCCATTAACCATGTAAATGGCATAATTACCACATAAGGACTCTCATAAATAAAGCCAAATCAATTAGACACTTTTAACATATAGTAGGCAACTTTTACATTTTACGCGATTAGGTCCTTTTTCTAAATTAAGCACACAAACATTCAAATTTTCATACGAGACTTTCACACATACTCATTCACCTATCATAAACACAAAAAATAATATTTAAATATTTTTCTGACTTGGATATGTGGTCCCAAAACCACTATTCTGACTAGGATCTAAACTGGTCTGTTACAGTTCTCCCCCTTTAGGGATTTTCGTCCTTGAAAATCTTACCATTGAACAGATTCGGATATTGCTGCGTCATAATATCTTCAGGCTCCCACGTAACCTCTTCAGTTCTGTTTCAATGCCACATCACTTTTACTAATGAAATTTTCTTATTTCGTAATTCTTTATCCTTTCGAGCTAATATATGAATCGGCTTTTCTTCATAAGTCATATCTGACTGAATGTCTATCTCAGTATCTCAGACGAAGGAATTACATGCAACGGATCTGATTTGTATCGTCAAAGCATCGATACATGAAACACATTATGAATCTTTTCTAGCTCTGGTGGCAACAGCAATCTATATGCTACTGGCCCAATACGCTCGATAATCTCATACGGCTCAATGAACCTCGGACTTAATTTGCCTTTTCTACTGAATCGAAGCACTTTCTTCCACGGAGTAACCTTTAAAAACACTTTATCACCGATCTCAAACTCAATATCTTTTCCTTTCAAATCCGCATAAGATTTCTGACGATCAGAAGTTGTTTTCAGACTATCTTGGATCACTTTTACTTTCTGTTCAATTTGTTTTATCAAATCAACCCTGTGAATCTTATTTTCGCTTAGTTCAGTCCAATATAAAGGTGTACGGCATTTGCAACCATATAAATCTTCGTACGGTGCCATTTTAATGCTCGACTGAAAACTGTTATTATAAGTGAATTCAATTAAAGGTAGATATTGTTCCCACTTACCTTCAAACTCAAGAATGCAACATCTCAACATATCCTCAAGTATCTGAATAATCCGCTCAGATTGACCTTCCGTTTGCGGATGAAAAGTAGTACTAAAGTGCAATTTAGTACCCAGAGCATCTTGCAATTTCTTCCAGAATCATGATGTGAATCTCGGGTCTCTGTCTGATACAATAGATGATGGCACACCGTGTAATCTCACAATATTGGAAATGTATAACTCAGCTAATTTATCAAGTGAGTAATCAGATCGAACTAGAATAAAATGAGCTGATTTCGTCAATCGATCAACTACAACCCAGATTGCATCTTTCTTTCTCAGAGACAAGGGTAAACTCGAAACAAAGTCCATTGTTACTCGATCCCATTTCTACTCCGGAACCATAATCGGTTGTAACAAACCAGATGGCACCTGATGTTTAGCTTTAATTTGCTGACAGATCAAACATTTAAAAACATATTCAAAGATATCTCTTTTCATTCCGGACCACCAGTAATGTTGCTTCAGACCATTATACATTTTCATACTATCCGGATGCACAGATAACCGACTCTTGTGAGCTTCACTCAAAATCATCTAAACTAACTCTGAATTTCTCTGAACACAAATTTGATCTCGGAATCTCAAACAATCATCTTTATCAACTCTGAATTATGGATTAGACTCTAAATCACACTGAGCTCTTTTAGCTAAAATCTCATTATCAGTCTTCTGAGATTCAATAATCTGCTGTAAGAACAAAGGTCTTGCTTTTAATTCAGCTAAAACTGAACCATCATCAGAGAGAGCTAAATGAGCATTCATCGCATGCAAAGCAAACAACGATTTTCGACTCAAGGCATCGGCAACAACATTTGCTTTTCCCCGATGATAATCAATCACAAGTTCATAGTCTTTTAACAGTTCTAGCCATCTTTTTTGTCCCAGATTTTGATCTTTTTAAGTCATCAAATACTTCAAATTCTTATGATCAGAATACACATGACATTTCTTATCGAACAAGTAGTGGCGCCATATCTTTAGAGTAAACATAATCACAGCTAATTCAAGATCGTGTGTTAGATAGTTCTTTTCATGCTGCTTCAATTGTCTCGAAGCATAAGCAATGACTTTGCCTTCTTGCATTAAAACACATCCCAGACCAATCAATGAAGCATCACTATATATCACAAATTCTTTCCTCAATTTAGGTTGTACCAATACCAGAGCTTCAGTCAACAAGGTTTTCAACTGATCAAAACTGTTCTGACACTTTTCAGTTTCACATCTTTCTGAAGCAGTTTTGTCAACAGAATTGCAATCATCGAAAAATTTTTTACGAATCGTCTATAATAACCAGCAAGTCCTAAAAAGCTAAGGACTTCAGAGACATTCCTCAGAGGTTTCCAATCCAAAATAGCAAAAATTTTGCTCGGATCAACTTGGATACCAGAGGTTGATACAATATGACCTAGAAAACCAACTTCTCACAACCAGAATTCATATTTACTGAACTTCACATACAACTATTTAACTCGCAGAATCTGTAGCACTAATCTCAAATGCTCGGCATGTTCGAATTCATCACGTGAATAAATCAATATGTCATCAATGAATACAACAACAAATTGATCTAGATACGGTCTGAAAATTCTATTCATCAAATCCATAAAAATAGCAGGTGTGTTAGTCAATCCGAAAGACATAACTAAAAATTCATAGTGGCTGTACCTTGTTCTGAAAGTAGTTTTTGGAATGTCTGAGTCTTTCACTCGCAACTGATAATAGCCTAATCTCAAATCTATTTTTGAAAACACATCAGCTCCTTTCAACTTATCAAACAAATCATCAATTCGAGGTAGAGGATACTTATTCTTGATAGTCACTTTTTTGAACTGACGATAATCGATATACATTCTCATCGTTCTGTCTTTCTTTTTCACGAATAGAACCTGAGCACCCCAAGGTGAGAAACTCAGTCTAGCAAATCCTCTATCGGTCAATTCTTGCAACTGAGACTTTAATTCTTTTAGTTCGATCAGAGCCATTTTATTCGGAGCTATCAAAATCAAAGTAGTACCAAGTACCAATTCAATGCCAAATTCTACTTCTCTAACCGAAGATAATCCCGAAAGTTGTTCAGAAAACACATCAGGTAACTCATAGACAATAGGCACAGATTTAACTTTCTTTTCTGACATTCTCGAATCAATCACATATGCAAAATAAGCTTCACAACCCTTACTCACTATACTCAAAGCTTCCATCAAAGATATTACAGTAGGTAATCCATTCAAATCACTAGATTCAATTCTGACTATTTCATCATTCTTGCATCTCAAAGCAATAGTTTTCCGTTTGCAGTTCACATCAGCATCATGCAAAGTTAACCAATCCATACCTAGAGTTATATCAAATTCATCAAACAGTAACATCATCAGATTAGTCAGAAAATAAGTGTCTCGAAACATTAACGGATAATTCTTGTAGACTTTATCAACCAAAACATATCTGCCTAGGGGGTTCAAAACTCTAATTACAAATTCAATAGACTCCACAAGCAAAGTCTTACTGTTCACTAAGTTCACGCATATATACAAATCTGTTGATCCAGGATCTATCAAAGCAACCATAGAAGTATCATAAAGAGTAAATGTACCCGTAATCACGTCTGGCGATGAAGCTTCTTCTCCAACTCGGATAACATAGGCCTTGGCAGGTGCACGAGCCTCGGATCTAACAGTTGTATCTTTTATTCCTCTTTGACTATCGCTTATATTTTTCATATTTCTGGGAGGTCTACCACGAAAAGCGTTGCCACTCGGCCTCGAATTCTGAGCATTATCTTTTTCAGCTAAATTTGAACAATCTTTTATAAAATGATTTCGTGAACCACAACTGTAACAAGCTCAGTCATTACTCTTTCCCTAGCATTCTCTAAAATGTCGTCTTCCACATTGATCACACTCAGGTTTTTCATTCTTTGCATTACCAGCACTGGCAATAGACGTAGCTGGAGCTTTAAAGCTCGATTGCGATCTAGCACTATATCTGTTCAAATGTCCCACGCTAGCCTTTGAACGACTATTATCATCTTTGAATTTCTTTGATCCAGATTGAAATGACTTGCTCGATGATCTCTTTCTTACCTCTCTAGCTTCAAAATCAGCTTTTCTTTTCTCTTTCTCGATATCTTCAGCTTTACATGCTCGTTCAACAAGCATAACAAATTCTTTGATTTCAAGAATTCTGACTAACAGATGAATATCTTCGTTTAAGCCATCCTCGAATCTTTTGTACATTATTGCTTCTGTAGATACACATTCACGAGCATAATGACTTAATCTTACGAATTCCCGCTTGTATTCTATGACAGGCATGCGACCTTGTTTAAGCTCAAAAAACTCGTTACATTTTTTATCGATGAATCTCTGACTGATATATTTCTTCCAGAATTCAGCTTGGAAGAAAACCCAAGTAACCTGTTCACTCGAAACCACAGATGTCAAAGTCTTCCACCAATGGTACGCCGTATCTCTCAGAAGGGAAATAACACATTTTATGCATTCTTCAGGATTTAATGATAATTCGTCAAACACTCGTATCGTGTTCTCTAGCCAAAACTCGACTTTTTCAGTATCATCGCTCGTTGTAGCTCGGAACTCTTCAGCCCCATATTTTATAATCTTATAGACCGGTGGTCTACTTAACTGAACTGGATTCACTGGTGGCATAACAGGAGTTTGAAGAGAATTATCTGGGGGTGGAGGTTGTTGTACAGTCGGATTGGTTCTAATATATTGGGTGAACCAATCATTCGTCATCTGATAGAAGGCTTGTATAGCCTCACCATCATGACTACTCATAGCCGGTCGAGAATCAGATGGCGCTGTCCCTTGCGCGAGAGCAGACGCGTTGCTTTTGACATCATCTTCCACGGCTCTTTCGGGATCCATTTACTATATAAAAACACATTTCAATGTCAGGATTCATCACACTATCGCAGTTCATAAATATGGGATGTATAGATAGACTCACTTACGCTATGGTAGTCCTAGAACTGACTAAACCATAGCTCTAATACCAATAAAATGTAACACCCTAACATGTATCTGTCACTGGAATAGGTTAAGGGGCATTATCGGACTCATAACTTAAATCAAAACAATAATTATCAAATACCATCTCAATTAAATAAAATACCATTCATTCATGTTCATTACGAAATTAAAACTGAGCATACAAGGTCTAATCCATTCATCTAGGACAAAATCGATAACATCTGAACTTTTCAGAACTTATAAAAATTTTTAACTTTTAAAAGGTCACACGCCCGTGTGAACAGGCCGTGTGCCTCACAAGGAATTAGACACGCCCGTGTGTCTAAGTCATGGCGAAATAGGGCATACACACTGACTTGTCAACACGGCCACAAGACACGCGTATGTGCCAGGCCGTGTGAAAATTAGGGAGGCTACTGACTTGGCCACACGGCTGACCACATGCGCATGTGCCAATCCGTGTGCCACACACAACCAATAGACATGCCCGTGTGTCTAAGCTATGTCAAAACTGGAAGGTATATTGCCTTTAATTCGTAGGGTACCCTAGGGGACACACGGACGTGTAACATGACCGTGTGTCACACACGGCTGAGACACATGCCCGTGTCTCTGCCCGTGCAGACAAAAGTAGGCCATTTGAATAGCCAACTTGCCACCCCAATTGGGTCAAACCTACAAGCACCAAACCAAGCATATATGCACAACAACTTCAGCCAATTTCTATACCAAACCATACATCATTCATGCCATAACATTATCAACCATTTACATGCTCATAAACTCAACTCAATTGTGCCAAAACATAAGACCAAATCATATCAAACATATGGTTTCATAATCTCTAAACTTATGACCAAATCTCATACCAAAACTTGCCAAACTTACCATTTCTCTTAGCCATTCATGAACACATCAAATAAATCTTCTTGCATCACATTTCATATACCAAAATCAAAAACGTAAACACAACCATATCAAACATATCACATGGCTAAATATATACATAAAAAAACATAATCGCACAACTTCTAGCCTATACATGCCATACTTTAATATATTAATTTTCAAAGTACCAAGATGAGGTTTGATATTGTGGTGATGATCCTTGACGATCCTCGAACTCACAGTAGCTTCGATATCTATAAAACAATGCAAACACATACACAAAGTAAGCTTTCAAAAGCTTAGTAAATTCGTACCAAAATCAACAACAATATATAAAATATGAAACAACATCACATAAGTATTTATAAATTCTTTACTCATCTATCAATTTCATGACAACATCATCATATATTTACATCAATTCAATAAACTTTATATGCATTATACCATCTACCACATAGGTATTAAACTTACCTGAACATTCCCATATTCATTTATTTTCATTTTCACCTCTTGTTCGGATATTTTAAGGCTTTCTGAAGATTACCAATGATTTAAACATCTGCACACTTAGTACTTTAAAGATTAGCCGAAGCTATAATAATTCCACACACTTAGTGCTTTCTCAAGTAACCGAATCTATCTCAATATTGAACACTTAGTGCCTCATATAGCCGAAGCTAGTTTAAATCGCACACTTAGTGCCAAGTGCCATTGATTTATCATCATATTAATCCAAACTAAATGTATATACAATCTATGTATAAACAAAGCATCAAAACATACTTAGAACATCATGTTTTATGTACGAACCTACCTCGTACTCGAAGTTGTCGACTTGGATTGTTTACTTAATAACCTTCGACTTCCCTCGTCTAAATCTGAATTCCTCTTCTCTTGATCTATATGTATTCAAAATTAACCCTTTTATTAACTAAATCATTCAAACCAATCCATATACACACAGTTAAGACATATTGCAAACTAGCCCTTACATTTTCACATTTCGACACTTTAGTCCCTAATTCAAAAAATAAAAAAACACAAAGTTTGCTTGTACACAAGCTTAGATAAATTTTCATAGCTCTCATACAAGTTCATACATTTCATTTATTTTACATTTTAGTCCCTCAAAATAACATTTTTACTATTTAGCCCAAATTACTCAAATTCATCAAAAATCCAAAGACAAAACATGTAAACCCAACATCAAGATTTCATATTTCAACATATAACATCACAAAGCTCATGGATTCATCCATGGAATATTTCAAAATTATCAACAAAATCAAAAATTGAGGCATGGGTTTGATAATATACAAAGCAACGATTACAAAAATGTAAAAATAATAAAAAACTGAACAAAATCCATACCTTAATCAAGAAATTCAATGGTCAAACCCTAGCTATCCTTTTCTTTTCTTTTATGTGTGATTTTTAGATGATGAACATGAGAAAAATGAGTTTATTTTAAGCTTTTTTTTATTTAACTTATGTTATTAATCAAATACCAAATTTGGCCTTTATTAATACATATAAAAATCATTTGTAATAAGGCCATATATGTCCATTAACAATGTAAATGACATAATTACCACTTAAGGACCTCTCATAAATAAAGCCAAATCAATTAGGCATTTTTAACATATAGCAGCCAACTTTTACATTTTACGCGATTAGGTTCTTTTTCTAAATTAAGCAAACAAACATTCAAATTTTCATACGAGACTTTCACACATGCTCATTCACCTATCATAAACACGAAAAATAATATTTAAATATTTTTTTAACTTATATATGTGGTCCCGAAACTACTATTCTACTAAGGTCTAAACTGGACTGTTACAGTGTGAATTCTTAGAGCATTGAAAGACTTCCGAACGAATTAATGTATTGAACAAAGAGGTGAGAATGAAATAAAGAAATACGGGAAAGTTCATGTATGTACGTAAATCTTATAAACATTGAATCCATAAAAGGGATGAGCTCTTGGTAAGCTTGTAATTGAATAATCAATTGCCTTGAGATTTAATGCAAATGCATTATTGTGCATTTATATTATTTGAATGGATATATATTTATGACACATGAATACATGGTGAACTCAATTGATGATTATGTGTTAGGCTTTTGGGCCAAATTGAATGGTGATATGCCTTGTTTTATTTACTTCAATTGTGATTAATTTGGTATGAATAGAAGGAAAAATTGGTAAATGCTTCAATTAGAATTACTATGAAAGTTGGAAAAGTATGAGTTATTAGATGATCGAAAGATGCTTATACACATACTTAAAAATGTGAATGCACTAAGTAGTATGTACTTAGGCTAATGTTGTTTAGGCTAAGGCTAATATATATTGAATTGACTAAAGTGGATTATGCTTATAAATTGAAGTTATAAGCTTTATTTCTTGGAATCACGAACTTACTAACCATTTTATGCTTACTTTATTTTAATTTCTTTGTGTATCTAGATATCGAAAGCTCGTTGGGGTTGGAATGTGTCGGAGACATCGTCAAACTATCTATTGGCTATTTTGGTACTCATGGTTTTATAATTTCGGTTATAATGGCATGTATAGGTCGTTTTGGCTAATGATAGCCTATATGTTTTGGTTATATGTATAGCCATGTGATTTGGCTTATTTTGGTATACTTGGTTATGTATATATTTGTAAATGGCCTTTGATTATATAGTGTTGTGTATATATATGTATTAATGCTCCTTGGTGATGTGGTTTATAATTGCTTGTGAATGGCTTGTGGAAGTTAAGCATCTAAGCTAGCTAATGATTTGAAATTGATATGGTATGCTTGTGGTTTAGGCAAGGTAAAATGGTTGGTTGAAGTAGTGGATATAGATGCTTTGTGGATGTGAAATTGGCATGAATTGGATAGGCCAAACTTGATAAAATGAACATGTTAATTGTTGGTATTAAATTGGTGATTTATGCTTGGTTGGAGTTAATGTTACATGCTTATTTATGCCTTGGATGTGTGCCAATTAGGTTGGTGTTGTTATATGCAAATTTGGGTGGCAAGATGGCTTGGTAAATAGCCTATTTTTGCTCACACTGCCTAACACACGGGCGTGTGGCTTGGCCGTATGTGGCCATTTTGAAGGGTACACGGGCTAGACACATGGGCGTGTGGTCTGGACATATGACCTAAGTTAGAGAGTTACACGGGGTTGGACATGGGCTGGGACATGGCCATGTGATCCCATTTCAAATGTCCACACGGTTGGGGCACACAGGCGTGTGACTCCTACATTTTGAAAAATTTTGAGGTTTTCGAGAGATTTCCTAAGTTATCAGTTTAGTCTCGAACCACTCTCAAAGCATGTTTAGGGCCTCATAGGCTCGTATTAGGGGCATTATCATTGAATGAAAATGGTTTTAATTTGGTTAAGGATTTACGATTCGAATTGTATGATTGATTGTATTGTAAGTCCGGTAACACCTCGTAACCCTATTCCGGTGTCGGTTACAGGTTAGGGGTGTAAAAGAGTTAAAAGAGTTGAAAGCTCAGTTGCAAGAATTGACAGACAGAGGTTTTGTACAACCGAGTTATTCTCCTTAGGGTGCACCAGTATTGTTTTGAAAAAGAAAGATGGCACGATGAGAATGTGTGTCAACTATAGATAGTTGAATAAAGTGAGTATAAAGAACAAATACCCTCTACCACTAATTGATGACTTATTTGATCAGTTTAAAGGGGATAAAGTATTTTCAAAGATTTATTTGAGATCGGGTTACTATCAGTTGCGAGTCAATGAGTCAGATGTACCGAAAATCGCATTCGAAACAAGTTATGAACATTATGAATTCCTTGTCATGCCTTTTGGTTTAACAAATGCTCCTGCCATTTTTATGGACTTGATGAATCGAATATTCAGATCGTATTTAGATAGATTTGTTGTTGTATTCATTGATGATATTCTGATTTATTCACGAGATGAATTTGAGCATACCGAGCACTTGAGAATTGTGTTACAAACTCTATGTGATAAGCAGTTGTTTGCAAAGTTCAGTAAATGTGAGTTCTGGCTTAGAGAGGTTGGATTTTTGGGGCATATTGTTTCAGCGAATGGTATTAGAGTTGATCTAAGCAACATTTCTGCTATTGTTGATTGGAGACCTCCAAGAAATGTATTTGAAGTTCATAGTTTTCTGGGCTTAGCAGGTTATTACCAACGATTTGTGAAAGGATTCTCAATCATTACGACACCAATGATACGACTGCTACAAAAAGATGTAAAGTTCGAGTGGTCAGAAAATGTCAGTAGAGTTTCAAATAGTTGCAAGCACTGTTAATAGAGGCACCAGTTTTGGTTCAACCTGAATCAGGTAAAGAGTTCGTGATCTATAGTGATGCATCGTTAAACAGATTGGGTTGTGTTTAGTACAAGAAGGAAAGGTTGTAGCTTATGCTTCTTGACAGTTGAAATCGTACGAAAAGAACTATCCGATGCATGATTTAGAGTTGGCTGCAATTGTGTTCGCATTGAAGATTTGACGACACTACTTATATAGTGAAAAATGTCACATTTATATAGATCACAAAAGCTTAAAATATCTGATGTCATAGAAGGATTTGAATTTGCGACAACGAAGATGGCTTGAGTTATTGAAAGATTATGACTTTGTGATTGATTATCACCTGGGAAAAGCTAATGTTGTCACTGATGCCTTGAGCCAAAAATCATTGTTTGCATTACGAGCCATGAACACCCAGTTGATGATATGTAATGACGGGTCTATTTTAGCTGAATTAAGAGCTAAACCGGTATTTCTTCAACAAATTTATGAAGCTCAGAAAGATGATCGTGAACTACAAGTTAAACGAATTCAATGTAAGTCTAATTATGATTCAAAATTTCACATTGGAAATGATTACTGTTTAATGTTCTGAAATAGAATTTGTGTACCAAAAAATTCAAACCTTATTCAGAAAATCCTACATGAAGCACACAATATTTGTTTTTTTGTTCATCCGAGTAGTACCAAGATGTATAACGATTTCAAACAGTTGTACTGGTGGTCGGGTATGAAACAGGATATATCATAGTTTGTATCTAAATGTTTGATTTGTCAACAAGTAAAAGCTGAACATCAAGTACCATCGGGTTTACTACAACTTGTAATGATTCCTGAGTGGAAATGGGATAGAGTCTCAATGGATTTTGTGTTGGGTTTGCCTCAAACTCTGAAAAAGAAAGATGCTATCTGGGTTTTCGTTGATTGACTAACGAAGTCTGCTCATTTAATACCGGTACGTATAGACTACTCACTTGATAGATTAGTTGAATTGTACATTTCTAAGATTGTTTGACTACACAGTTTGCCACTATCTATTATCTCTGATAGAGATCCGATATTTACGTCGTGATTCTGGAAGAAATTGCAAGAAACTCTGGGAACAAAGTTCAATTTCAGTATTGCTTTTCATCCTCAGACTGATGGTCAAACTGAGAGAGTTATTCAGATTCTCGAAGACATGTTGAGATATTGTATTTTAGAGTTTGAGGGCAGTTGGGAAAAATATTTAACTTTGATTGAATTTACATTTAACAACAATTTCCAAACGAGTATAAGATGGCACCATATGAAGCTGTATATGGCCGCAAGTGTCAAACTCCGCTATACTAGATTGAATTGAGTGATAAAAAGATTCACGGGGTTGAATTAATCAAAGAAACTGAAGAAAAAGTGAAAACAATTCGAGATAGTTTAAAAGCAGCTTCAGATCGACATAAATTATATGCAGATTTGAAACATAGAGAGACTGAATTTCAAGTCGAGGACTGAGTGTTTTTCAAAGTATCACCATGGAAAAAGGTTCTTTGATTTGGTCATAAAGGAAAGTTGAGTTTGCGTTTCATCGGGCTGTATGAAATTATCGAGAGAATTGGGCCTATAGCATATCGACTAGATTTACCATCAGCACTTGAAAAGATTCATAATGTTTTCCACATTTCTATGCTACGTCAATATAGATCCAATCCATCACATGTGATCTCGCCGATAGATGTTGAAATACAAGCTAATTTGACATATAACGAAGAACCGATCAAAATTTTAGCTCGTGAAATCAAAAAGTTGAGAAATAAGCGTATAGCCTTTGTGAATGTTCTTTGGCATATACATGGGATCAAGGAAGCTACGTGGGAATCCAAAGAAGCTATACGAAAACAGTACCCTAACCTCTTTACGGTAAGATTTTCGGGGACGAAAATCCCTACGGGGGGGAGAGTTGTAACAGCCCGTTTTGAGGTCAAATCAGAACAGTGATTTCGGGACCACAAATCCAAAGTTAAAACATTTATTTTATTATTTTAATAAGGTCTACAGCATGATATGTGACAGCCCAAAATTGACCCTAGTCGGAATGTGGTTTCGGGACCACAAAACCGAGGCATAAAAATAATTTAAAATTTATTTTGATGCCTATAATATGTGTATGCTCATGTATGACATTTTTGATGATTGATTTAGTGTTATAAAGGTGAATTTCACTAGAAAGGACTTAGTAGTGAACTTTGAAAGTACGATAGGAAATGTGTGATGACTAATTAAAGCATGCATGCAAAACAATGGACTTGCATGTCAAATCCCCTTTTATAGGTGGTGGCGGCCATGACCAAGAAATATGGGCTAAACATGTCATGAAACATGTTTTGTTGGGCATTAGGGAGAAATAATAAACAAATAAGCATGGGTAAGAAAAGAATGAAAAAAAATGGGTGTGTGAGTGTGGTATCTCCCCATTGCCGTGAGTTGTAAAGGAAGAAAGAAAAAATTTGTTCATCCTTTCTTTGAGCCAAAACTAAGGGGAAGAAGAGATTTTTGCTTCATTTTATTTGTTTAGAAGAGATCTAGAAGGAGATTTGGCTAAACTTGCACCAAGATTAAGGTATGTATGAGGTTGTGTCATGATATTCATGCATGTTTTAGTTGCCAACTTGATGTTCATGTTAGCCATGGTTCAAATCCTTGTTATGCCATGGAAGTGGTATTTGGTCAAAGTTGATATTGTGATAAAGCCATTGCATGCTAAGTGTGAAGCTTGATGATGATGCATGCAATGATGGATTGTCTACTCTTGAAATTTCTTTGTAGCCATCTTGAGTAAGACTTTGAGTTTTCTTTTTGTTTAACCATGATTGAAGTTGAAAGGGCATGATTGTGATGTATTCGGCCATGATGCATTCATGAGCATGGTTCATGCTTCTTGCATGTTAGTTAAAATTTGTGTTTTGGATGGCTATGGACACCTTGAAATTGACCATGCACATATATGTATATATATGTTTGCATGATGTTTTGGTTATGAAGTAAGTGATGAATATGTTTGTTTAAAGAAGAAAATGTTGAAGAATGTTTGTGAAATTGCAAGTACATTCGGCCTAGAATACCTATGATGTGGAAATCTTGGAACTTATTGTTGATTTGGTGCAAGTATGACTAAGTATAATCGGCCATATGAGTGCTTGATGATGTATTATAAGTATGGAGCCACAATATGTAAAGCATTAACTAGTGAAATGCATGCTGCTTTTGTGTGGTGTTAAGTGTATAATTGGCCTCAAATTGGACATGTATGTTCGGCCTTAAGTAGCCGATTGATGGCCTTAGCTTTTCCTTGATGCTTGAATGGATTGTATTGAATTGCTTGATGTAGTATAAAATGTGCATGACCATTGTGTACTCAAGCTAAAGGGTGGCCATATGACCATTTAAACTCCTTGTCATATTCGCCATAAGCTAGCATAATGAGGTATTAATAAATTAAATTTGTTTGAATTAGCTCAAGAGCTTAGAGGGCCACAATTGGACAAGGGGAAGGAAAAAGTGATCGAATAGCCGTAAAAGCCGTTCGACAACATCCGAGGTAAGTCCTCAAGAAGTGACCCTACTTGAATTATGTGAAATGAAATATGGATGTGTATTGATTATTGATTTATGTGTGTATGAGTATTTGAATGACACCCGGGCTAAGTCCCGAAGGCGATTATGCTAGTGATTATATTTGTGTTTGAGCCTTAGTAACGAAAATGAAATATGAATGTCTAATGATTATTGATGTATGTGTGCATGAGCAATTGAATGATATCCGGGCTAAGTCCCGAAGACGTTATTGCTGGAAATTATATTCGGGTTAAGACCCGAAGGCAATTGTGCTAGCGGCTACATCCGGGCTAAGACCCAAAGGCATTCGTGCGAGTTGTTCTATCCGGGCTAAGACCCGAAGGCATTCGTGCACGTGGTTATATCCGGTTGTATTCCGAAGAAGCTTGGGCTGGAGGTGAGTGTTGGTTGCTGTAATGAATTCAATTGGTACGCTCGAAAAGCCCAAAGAATAAGGTATGTTTATATGTGCATTGGAAAGTCGACATGTTTGAGCAACATTCGCTCGATCGACTAACGAATTTCAGCTATTGAATTGGTTGATACCTTGTGAAAGTATATAATGATGAAGTGTGAAGTAAGAATGATTATGTGAATGTGTATTAATGAAATGATGCATTTGGCCATGTGAATGTATTGCTTTAATTAAAGCTGATTTTATTCCTTGAGACTTACTAAGCATAAAAATGCTTACCCGTTGCTTTGGCTCTCTGTTTTATAGATTGTGCTCGATAGCAATCGGATTCGGGATCATTAAAGTTGAAGTCATCCACACTATCAAAGCCTCCATTTTGGTATAAATTTTGGTTGAACTTTGAAATGGCATGTATAGGACTACCCTTGCTGGTTTAAATATGTTGTGATGTATATGTGTGCGGCCATGCGAAAATGGCTCGTAAAAGTGAAGTGCGAACTTAGACTATTTGCGGTTTGTATATATATATATATATATGGTGTCATGATGTGATTATGGATTGGAAATGGGAATGTTGGTCACATGATCAGCCATTGGTATGGTTAAAATGATCATATGTGAACCTATGTATGGCAAGACTAGTTGGTTCATGGAGACTACAAACTAGGTAAGACCTACCTTAAAAACAGATGCTGCCAGCTGCAGTGACGTGAATGTGAAAAATCACCAAAATTTGTAGGAATGGTATTAAATAGTGAATAAGCTATGTGAATGAACCTTGATGAGTCTATTTTCATATGGAAGAAACGAAACGGTCATAGGAGTTACTTGTTAAGAGATATTAAAGCTATTGTGAGACAGGGCCAGAACAGTTTCTGGGTCCCCTGTCGCAACTTTAAAAATTTACTATAAATTATCCAGAAAGAATTAGGAGTCGTGCCTTATATGTACAGATTCCATATTGAGTCTAGTTTCATTAGAAACAAACGGCACCAGTATTAAAGCCCTGTACAGAGATATATTCAAGTTGTAACGCGCGAAGGTCAGAGCAGTCGATCCCTGTAACATGGGTGACTTTAACTAATAAACTGTACCAATTTGCCCGACAAAAAATTCTAGAAATAAGTCCATGGATGGATATATGAGTCTAAATTCAGGGAAAATTTACGAAACCAGTTTCCGAGTTTTGAAACTCGAGATATGATTTTTAAGGCGACGGTGACGCAGTTTTCCAGCCTGACTGGAAATGTCAAATTGGTGGGCAAAATATGTGGACTTGGCCTGTTAACCCCTCGTGTCCGACACCGGCGATGGTCTCGGGTTCGGGGTGTTACAATTTTATTGGTATCAGAGCCACGGTTTAGTCGATTCTAAGACTATCGTGATGTGTTTGGGGTCTAGCTATACATGCCATTAAATGATGAATCGATAGTGTGGTGATTTCTGACAATTTGACTTTGTGTTTGTTTATAGTAATGGATCCCGATCCCAACCGAGCGATAGCTGATGATGTGGAGAGTGTGGCGCCTGCTCCCGCGCAAGGGACAGCGCCGGCGGACTCTCAACCTATGGCCAGCAATCCGAATGATGAGGCTAAGCAAGCCTTTTATAGTGTGATGAATGAATGGTTTAACCAATACATTCGAACTAACACGGCTGTTCCACAACCTCCATTCCCGACAAATGCAACCCCGCACCTACAATACCTCCGTGGCCGACCAAATAAGGTCAAGTAAGCCCCAGTCGATAGGATTCAAAACATGGGGCCACTGAATTTAAAGCTATGGATGATGATGATGCCGAAGCGAGCTGAATTTTGGTTGGACAACACTATCCGGTGCTCGATGAGCTATCTTGTACACCGATTAGTGCTTAAAGTGTACCATCTCCTTGCTACGTGAGTCCGCCTACTATTGGTGGAGTACTCGACTTCGTGGTGCCTAGAGAGCAAGTGACTTGGGAATTCTTTCAAACCGAGTTCAAAAAAGTATATCGATCGAGATTCATCGACCAAAAGCGAGGGAATTTCTTGATCTTAAGCAAGGTTCTATGTCGATTCATGACTACGAACGAAAATTTGTGAGGCTTAGCCAGACGCGCGAGAATGCATTTCGTCCGAAGCTATTATGTATGGCGCTTGAGGATGGGCTGAATGATGATATAAGGATGTTCGTTGGCATTCTCGAGATACGAGAGTTCGTAGTACTTGTTGAGCGAGCTTGTAAAGTCAAGAGCTTAGAAAGGAGAAACAAAAAGCTGATGTGGGGCGGAGAATTCGAAGAGGTCCTCGGAAAGTCTCTTCAACAAGCATCAAAGAGATTTCGAGATGATGTGAGCCGGTCTAGAGGTGCTACGGGCTTTTCTAGACGAGGACGCGATCAACCCCCTGTGACCACACGAGTCACTTCGATCGCCAGTGGTGGAAATGATCGCCGAGAGAGGCCGGAGTGTCTGCATTGTGGCAAATGGCATTCGGGGAGCTGTTGGTTCCGTGATTGCTCCTGCTATAAGTGCGGATCGGCCGACCACTTTATGAATGATTGCCCGAGGATGCTTGAACAAAATGTAAGTCAAAGTGGAAACCCGGGTGCTACCACTGCTCGAGGTAGGCCACCTAGAAATGTGGGCAATGTTAGTGGTGGTCAGAGAGGATCTAGAGATGCTACCATCGGATCCGAGGCTCGGGCTCTGCTAGGACTTATGCCATCTGCGCACGCCGAGGATCTGCCTCTCGGATGTCATTACGGTACTTTCACTCTTTTCAATACTAATGTGATTGCTTTGATTGACCTGGTTCTACTCATTCTTATATATGTGAAACCTTAGCATCCAAAAGACTTTGCCTATTGAGTCTCTTGAGTTTGTAATTCGGTGTCAAACCCTTGGGTCATTACGTGCTTGTCAACAAAGTGTGCAAGAAAAGTCCCCTAGTGTTCCGAGGTTCTTGTTTTCCGGCGGACTTGATGCTTTTGCCGTTCGATGAATTCGACGTTATTCTTGGCTTGGATTGGTTGACCATGCGATGCGCGGTTGTAAATTGTAAAAGCAAGACTATCGATTTGAGGTGCGAATAACGAGATAATTCGGGTTGAGTCTACGGACTTAAAGGGTTGCCACCGTAATATCGCAATGTTGGCGGAAATATGTAAGAAAAGGGTGCGGCGTACCTTGCGTATGTGCTCGATGACAAGGAATCGAAAAGAAACCCGAATCTGTGCGTGGTTTGTGAATACCGGATGTTTTCCTCGAAGAATTGCGGGTTTACCACCTGTTCGGAAATAGAATTTGGCATCGAATTGGTACCGGTACCACTCAATTTCGATAGCTCCGTATCGTATGGCACCAACGGAATTAAAGGAGTTAAAAGCTCAGTTGCAAGAATTGGTGGATAGAGGTTTTGCTCGCCCGAGTTGTTCGCCTTAGGGTGCGCCAGTGTTGTTTGTGAAAAAGAAGGATGGAACCATGAGGCTGTGCATCGACTATCGTCAGCTTAATAAAGAGACGATAAAGAACAAATACCCGTTACCACGTATCGATGACTTGTTTGATCAACTGAAGGGAGCCTCAGTGTTCTCGAAAATAGATTTGAGATCGGGCTATTATCAATTGCGAATCCGAGATTCGGACGTACCCAAGACTGCCTTGAGCGAGATATGGTCACTATGAGTTCCTAGTGATGCCGTTTGGGCTTACTAATGCCCTGCGGTATTTATGGATTTAATGAATCGGATCTTGGACCATATTTGGATCGATTCGTAGTCGTGTTCATTGATGACATCTTGGTCTATTCAAGAAATGAGACCGAACATCTTTGAACACCGAGGTTAGTCTTGCAAATTTTACGGGATAAGCAATTATATGCTAAGTTCAGCAAGTGTGAGTTACGGTTAAGAGAGGTTAGCTTCTTGGGTCATGTGGTATCTGCATCGGGTATTCGAGTCGACCGAATAAAATTTCAGCCATACTTAATTGGAAGCCTCAGAAATATTCTTGAGGTTCGAGCTTTTTGGGGCTTGCTTAGGTTATTAAACGATTTGTAAAGGTTTCTCAACGATAGCCACGCCGATGACGGCTACACCAAAAGGATGTTAAGTTCGAATGGACGGAGAAATGTCAGAAAAGTTTCGATCAACTAAAAACTTATTTGACTGAAGCCCCAATTCTAGTGTAACCCGAATCCGGCAAAGAGTTTGTCATCTATAGTGACGCCTCCCTACTTGGGTTAGGTTGTGTATTGATGCAAGAAGGTCGAGTTGTGGCCTATGCGTCGAGGCAATTAAAGCCATACGAGAAAAATTATCCGACCCATGATCTCGAATTAGCTGCCATCGTATTCGCCTTAAAGATTTGGCGACATTACTTATTTGGTGAGAAGTGCCATGTGTACTCGGATCACAAAAGTCTCAAATATTTGATGACCCAAAGAGACTTAAATCTGCGACAAAGACGTTGGCTCGAATCGTTAAAGGATTATAAGTGGTCATTGACTATCACCCGGAAAGGCGAATGTGGTTGCGGATGCCTTGAGTCGTAATTGTTATTCACTCTACGACGATGAATGTGCACTTGTGCATTCGATCCGACAAAGGTGTGTTAGTGGCTGAATTGAAAGCCAAACCATTATTGACACATCAAATTCGAGAAGCTCGAGAAAGTCGACGACGAGTTGGCTACAAAAGCGAAATGAGTGTGTTCGAACAAGGACTCGGAGTTTCAAATCGATGATGACGATTGTTTGAGGTTCAAAAGTCGTCTGTGTGTTCCAAAGAATTGAACTCATTTCGATAATTCAATGAAGCCCATTGTAGCCGAATGGCAATCCACCCGGGAGTACGAAGATGTACAACGATTTGAAACGTCGGTTTTGGTGGCATGGTATGAAACGAGACATCTCCGACTTTGTTTGAGATGTTTAATATGTCAACAAGTGAAAGCGAAACATCAAGTGCCTTGAGATTACTTCACCAATCACGATACCCGAGTGGAAATGGGATCGAGTCACAATGGACTTTGTATCCGGACCGCCATTGTCGTGAGTAAGAAGGATGCGGTTTGGGTCGTGGTAGATAGATTGACTAAGTCGGCTCACTTTGTCCCCGTCGTCTGATTTTTCAATGGACAAATTAGCCAAATTGTACGTTCTCGAGTTGTGAGATTGCACGGGTGCCTATTTCCATCGTGTCGGATAGAGATCCGAGATTTACCTCACGATTTTGGAAAAAGTTGCAAGAAGCTTTGGGTACCAAGTTGCATTTCAGACCGCCTTTCACCCCCAAACCGATGGTCAATCCGGCGGATAATTCGGATACTTGAGGATATGTTGAGATGTTGCGTCCTCGAGTTTAGTGGTTCATGGGAGCGGTATTTGTCGTTGATTGAATTAAACACAACAACAGCTTTCAATCAAGTATTAAGATGGCACCCTACGAGGCTTTGTACGGTCGTAAATGCCGTACACCATTGTTTTGGACTAAGCTCGGTGAAGGTAAGATTTTCGGTGGATTTGATTAGAGATCTTTGAGCGAAAGTGAAAGTAATCCGTGAAAGTCGAAGATAGCCTCCGATCGTCGAAAGTCGTGCGCGGATCTGAAGCGTAAGGATATCGAGTATCGGTGGGTGATAAAGTGTTTCTCAAGGTATCGCCTTGGAAAAAGATACTCGATTCGGTAGTAAGGGCAAGTTGAGCCCGAGGTTCATTGGGCCATATGAGATATCCGAGCGAATCGGTCCGATGGCATATCGTTTGATTTTGCCCCGAACTCGAAAAGGTTCACGATGTCTTTCATGTTTTGATGCTTCGACGCTATAGATCTGATCCATCGCACGTGATTAGTCCATCAGAAGTTGAAATTCAAGCCAATATGAGTTGTGAGGAAGAACCGATTCGTATCCTATCACGGGAAGTGAAAGAGTTGCGAAACAAGCGGGTTCCGCTAGTGAAGGTGTTATGGCTCAAGCACGGGATAGAAGAAGCTACTTGGGAAAACGAGAACTCTATGAAAGAGCGATACCCAACCCTATTTACGGTAAGATTTTCGGGACGAAAATTTCTTAAGTGGGGAGAGTTGTGACAGCCAAAATTGACCCTAGTCGGAATGTGGTTTCGGGACCACAAAACCGAGGCATAAAAATAATTTAAAATTTATTTTGATGCCTATAATATGTGTATGCTCATGTATGACATTTTTTGATGATTGATTTAGTGTTATAAAGGTGAATTTCACTAGAAAGGACTTAGTAGTGAACTTTGAAAGTACGATAGGGAAATGTGTGATGACTAATTAAAGCATGCATGCAAAACAATGGACTTGCATATCAAATTCCCCTTTTATAGGTGGTGGCGGCCATGACCAAGAAATATGGGCTAAACATGTCATGAAACATGTTTTGTTGGGCATTAGGGAGAAATAATAAACAAATAAGCATGGGTAAGAAAAGAATGAAAAAAAAATGTGTGTGTGAGTGTGGTATCTCCCCATTGCCGTGAGTTGTAAAGGAAGAAAGAAAAAATTTGTTCATCCTTTCTTTGAGCCAAAACTAAGGGGAAGAAGAGATTTTTGCTTCATTTTATTTGTTTAGAAGAGATCTAGAAGGAGATTTGGCTAAACTTGCACCAAGATTAAGGTATGTATGAGGTTGTGTCATGAGATTCATGCATGTTTTAGTTGCCAACTTGATGTTCATGTTAGCCATGGTTCAAATCCTTGTTATGCCATGGAAGTGGTATTTGGTCAAAGTTGATATTGTGATAAAGCCATTGCATGCTAAGTGTGAAGCTTGATGATGATGCATGCAATGATGGATTGTCTACTCTTGAAATTTCTTTGTAGCCATCTTGAGTAAGACTTTGAGTTTTCTTTTGTTTAACCATGATTGAAGTTGAAAGGGCATGATTGTGATGTATTCGGCCATGATGCATTCATGAGCATGGTTCATGCTTCTTGCATGTTAGTTAAAATTTGTGTTTTGGATGGCTATGGACACCTTGAAATTGACCATGCACATATATGTATATATATGTTTGCACATGATGTTTTGGTTATGAAGTAAGTGATGAATATGTTTTTTAAAGAAGAAAATGTTGAAGAATGTTTGTGAAATTGCAAGTACATTCGGCCTAGAATACCTATGATGTGGAAATCTTGGAATTTATTGTTGATTTGGTGCAAGTATGACTAAGTATAATCGGCCATATGAGTGCTTGATGATGTATTATAAGTATGGAGCCACAATATGTAAAGCATTAACTAGTAAAATGCATGCTGCTTTTGTGTGGTGTTAAGTGTATAATTGGCCTCAAATTGGACATGTATGTTCGGCCTTAAGTAGCCGATTGATAGCCTTAGCTTTTCCTTGATGCTTGAATGGATTGTATTGAATTGCTTGATGTAGTATAAAATGTGCATGACCATTGTGTACTCAAGCTAAAGGGTGGCCATATGACCATTTAAACTCCTTGTCATATTCGTCCATAAGCTAGCATAATGAGGTATTAATAAATTAAATTTGTTTGAATTAGCTCAAGAGCTTAGAGGGCTACAATTGGACAAGGGGAAGGAAAAAGTGATCGAATAGCCGTAAAAGCCATTCGACAACATCCGAGGTAAGTCCTCAAGAAGTGACCCTGCTTGAATTATGTGAAATGAAATATGGATGTGTATTGATTATTGATTTATGTGTGTATGAGTATTTGAATGACACCGGGCTAAGTCCCGGCGATTATGCTAGTGATTATATTTGTGTTTGAGCCTTAGTAACGAAAATGAAATATGAATGTCTAATGATTATTGATGTATGTGTGCATGAGCAATTGAATGATATCCGGGCTAAGTCCCGAAGACGTTATTGCTGGAAATTATATTCGGGTTAAGACCAGAAGGCAATTGTGCTAGCGGCTACATCCGGCTAAGACCCAAAGGCATTCGTGCGAGTTGTTCTATCCGGGCTAAGACCCGAAGGCATTCGTGCACGTGGTTATATCCGGTTGTATTCCGAAGAAGCTTGGGCTGGAGGTGAGTGTTGGTTGCTGTAATGAATTCAATTGGTACGCTCGAAAAGCCCAAAGAATAAGGTATGTTTATCGTGCATTGGAAAGTCGACATGTTTGAGCAACATTAAACTCGATCGACTAACAATTTCAGCTATTGAATTGGTTGATACCTTGTGAAAGTATATAATGATGAAGTGTGAAGTAAGAATGATTATGTGAATGTGTATTAATGAAATGATGCATTTGGCCATGTGAATGTATTGCTTTAATTAAAGCTGATTTTATTCCTTGAGACTTACTAAGCATAAAAATGCTTACCCCGTTGCTTTGGCTCTCTATTTTATAGATTGTGCTCGATAGCAATCGGATTCGGGATCATTAAAGTTGAAGTCATCCACACTATCAAAGCCTCCATTTTGGTATAAATTTTTGGTTGAACTTTGAAATGGCATGTATAGGACTACCCCTTGCTGGTTTTAATATGTTGTGATGTATATGTGTACGGCCATGCGAAAATGGCTCGTAAAAGTGAAGTGCGAACTTAGACTATTTGCGGTTTGTATATATATATATATATATGGTGTCATGATGTGATTATGGATTGGAAATGGGAATGTTGGTCACATGATCAGCCATTGGTATGGTTAAAATGATCATATGTGAACCTATGTATGGCAAGACTAGTTGGTTCATGGAGACTACAAACTAGGTAAGACCTACCTTAAAAACAGATGCTGCCAGCTGCAGTGACGTGAATGTGAAAAATCACCAAAATTTGTAGGAATGGTATTAAATAGTGAATAAGCTATGTGAATGAACCTTGATGAGTCTATTTTCATATGGAAGAAACGAAACGGTCATAGGAGTTACTTGTTAAGAGATATTAAAGCTATTGTGAGACAGGGCCAGAACAGTTTCTGGGTCCCCTGTCGCAACTTTAAAAATTTACTATAAATTATCCAGAAAGAATTAGGAGTCGTGCCTTATATGTAAAGATTCCATATTGAGTCTAGTTTCATTAGAAACAAACGACACCAGTATTAAAGCCCTGTACAGAGATATATTCAAGTTGTAACGCGCGAAGGTCAGAGCAGTCGATCCCTGTAACATGGGTGACTTTAACTAATAAACTGTACCAATTTGCCCGACCAAAAATTCTAGAAATAAGTCCATGGATGGATATATGAGTCTAAATTCAGGGAAAATTTACAAAACCAGTTTCCGAGTTTTGAAACTCGAGATATGATTTTAAGGCGACGGTGACGCAGTTTTCCAGCCTGACTGGAAATGTCAAATTGGTGGGCAAAATATGTGGACTTGGCTTGTTAACCCCTCGTGTCCGACACGGCGATGGTCTCGGGTTCGGGTGTTACAATTTTATTGGTATCGAGCCACGGTTTAGTCGATTCTAGGACTACCGTGATGTGTTTGGGGTCTAGCTATACATGCCATTAAATGATGAATCGATAGTGTGGTGATTTCGACAATTTGACTTTGTGTTTGTTTATAGTAATGGATCCCGATCCCAACCGAGCGATAGCTGATGATGTGGAGAGTGTGGCGCTGCTCCGCGCAGGGGACAGCGCGGCGGACTCTCAACCTATGGCCAGCAATCCGAATGATGAGGCTAAGCAAGCCTTTTATAGTGTGATGAATGAATGGTTTAACCAATACATTCGAACTAACACTACTGTTCCACAACCTCCATTCCCGACAAATGCAACCCCGCACCTACAATACCTCCGTGGCTCGACCAAATAAGGTCAAGTAAGCCCCAATCGATAGGATTCAAAACATGGGGCCACTGAATTTAAAGCTATGGATGATGATGATGCCGAAGCGAGCTGAATTTTGGTTGGACAACACTATCCGGGTGCTCGATGAGCTATCTTGTACACCGATTAGTGCTTAAAGTGTACCATCTCCTTGCTACGTGAGTCCGCCTACTATTGGTGGAGTACTCGACTTACGTGGTGCCTAGGGAGCAAGTGACTTGGGAATTCTTTCAAACCGAGTTCAAAAAAGTATATCGATCGAGATTCATCGACCAAAAGCGAAGGAATTTCTTGATCTTAAGCAAGGTTCTATGTCGATTCACCGACTACGAACGAAAATTTGTGAGGCTTAGCCATGCTGCGCGAGAATGCATTTCGTCCGAAGCTATTATGTGTAAACGCAACGAGGATGGGCTGAATGATGATATAAGGATATTCGTTGGCATTCTCGAGATACGAGAGTTCGTAGTACTTGTTAAGCGAGCTTGTAAAGTCGAAGAGCTTAGAAAGGAGAAACAAAAAGCTGATGTGGGAACTGGAGAATTCCGAAAGAGGTCCTCGGGAAAGTCTCTTCAACAAGCATCGAAGAGATTTCGAGATGATGTGAGCCGGTCTAGAGGTGCTACGGGCTTTTCTAGACGAGGACGCGATCAACCCCCTGTGACCACACGAGTCACTTCGATCGCCAGTGGTGGAAATGATCGCCGAGAGAGGGCGGAGTGTCTGCATTGTGGCAAATGGCATTCGGGGAGCTGTTGGTTCCGTGATTGCTCCTGCTATAAGTGCGGATCAGCCGACCACTTTATGAAGGATTGCCCGAGGATGCTTGAACAAAATGTAAGTCAAAGTGGAAACCCGGGTGCTACCACTGCTCGAGGTAGGCCACCTAGAAATGTGGGCAATGTTAGTGGTGGTCAGAGAGGATCTAGAGATGCTACCATCGGATCCGAGGCTCGGGCTCTGCTAGGACTTATGCCATCTGCGCACGCCGAGGATCTGCCTCTCCGGATGTCATTACCGGTACTTTCACTCTTTTCAATACTAATGTGATTGCTTTGATTGACCTTGGTTCTACTCATTCTTATATATGTGAAACCTTAGCATCCAAAAGACTTTGCCTATTGAGTCTCTTGAGTTTGTAATTCGGTGTCAAACCCTTGGGTCATTACGTGCTTGTCAACAAAGTGTGCAAGAAAAGTCCCCTAGTGTTCCGAGGTTCTTGTTTTCCGTGGACTTGATGCTTTTGCCGTTCGATGAATTGACGTTATTCTTGGCTTGGATTGGTTGACCATGCACGATGCGGTTGTAAATTGTAAAAGCAAGACTATCGATTTGAGGTCGCGAATAACGAGATAATTCGGGTTGAGTCTACGGACTTAAAGGGGTTGCCACCGTAATATCGGCAATGTTGGCGGAAATATGTAAGAAAAGGGTGCGGCGTACCTTGCGTATGTGCTCGATGACAAGGAATCGAGAAAAGAAACCCGAATCTGTGCCGTGGTTTGTGAATACCGGATGTTTTCCACAAGAATTGCGGGTTTACCACTGTTCGGAAATAGAATTTGGCATCGAATTGGTACCGGTACCACTCCAATTTCGATAGCTCCGTATCGTATGGCACCAACGAATTAAAGGAGTTGAAAGCTCGGTTGCAAGAATTGGTGGATAGAGGTTTTGCTCGCCTTGAGTTGTTCGCCTTAGGGTGCGCTAGTGTTGTTTGTGAAAAAGAAGGATGGAACCATGAGGCTGTGCATCGACTATCGTCAGCTTAATAAAGAGACGATAAAGAACAAATACCCGTTACCACGTATCGATGACTTGTTTGATCAACTGAAGGGAGCCTCAGTGTTCTCGAAAATAGATTTGAGATCGGGCTATTATCAATTGCGAATCCGAGATTGGACGTACCCAAGACGCCTTGAGCGAGATATGGTCACTATGAGTTCCTAGTGATGCCGTTTGGGCTTACTAATGCCCTGCGGTATTTATGGATTTAATGAATCGGATCTTGAGACCATATTTGGATCGATTCGTAGTCGTGTTCATTGATGACATCTTGGTCTATTCAAGAAATGAGACCGAACATCTTGAACACACGAGGTTAGTCTTGCAAATTTTACGGGATAAGCAATTATATGCTAAGTTCAAGCAAGTGTGAGTTACGGTTAAGAGAGGTTAGCTTCTTGGGTCATGTGGTATCTGCATCGGTATTCGAGTCGACCGAATAAAATTTCAGCCATACTTAATTGGAAGCCTCAGAAATATTCTTGAGGTTCGAGCTTTTTGGGGCTTCTTAGGTTATTACCGACGATTTGTAAAGGTTTCTCAACGATAGCCACGCCGATGACGGCTACTCCAAAAGGATGTTAAGTTCGAATGGACGGAGA
Organism: Gossypium arboreum; assembly: GCF_025698485.1. Lineage (NCBI taxonomy): Eukaryota > Viridiplantae > Streptophyta > Magnoliopsida > Malvales > Malvaceae > Gossypium > Gossypium arboreum. The sequence goes on from NC_069072.1 coordinate 55,329,159, forward strand.
AATGTCGAAAAAGTTTCGATCAACTAAAACTTATTTGATGAAGCCCCAATTCTAGTGTAACCCAAATCCGGCAAAGAGTTTGTCATCTATAGTGGCGCCTCCTACTTGGGTTAGGTTGTGTATTGATGCAAGAAGGTCGAGTTGTGGCCTATGCGTCGAGGCAATTAAAGCCATACGAGAAAAATTATCCGACCCATGATCTCGAATTAGCTGCCATCGTATTCGCCTTAAAGATTTGGCGACATTACTTATTTGGTGAGAAGTGCCATGTGTACTCGGATCACAAAAGTCTCAAATATTTGATGACCCAAAGAGACTTAAATCTGCGACAAAGACGTTGGCTCAAACTGTTAAAGGATTATAAGTTGGTCATTGACTATCACCCCGGAAAGGCGAATGTGGTTGCGGATGCCTTGAGTCGTAAATCGTTATTCACTCTACGAGCGATGAATGTGCACTTGTGCATTCGATCCGACGGTGTGTTAGTGGCTGAATTGAAAGCCAAACCATTATTGACACATCAAATTCGAGAAGCTCGGAAAGTCGACGACGAGTTGGCTACAAAGCGGCCGAGTGTGTTCGAACAAGGACTCGGAGTTTCAAATCGATGATGACGATTGTTTGAGGTTCAAAAGTCGTCTGTGTGTTCCAAAGAATTGAACTCATTTCGATAATTCAATGAAGCCCATTGTAGCCGAATGGCAATCCACCCGGGAGTACGAAGATGTACAACGATTTGAAGCGTCGGTTTTGGTGGCATGGTATGAAACGAGACATCTCCGACTTTGTTTGAGATGTTTAATATGTCAACAAGTGAAAGCGGAACATCAAGTCCCTTGAGATTACTTGACCAATCACGATACCCGAGTGGAAATGGGATCGAGTCACAATGGACTTTATATCCGGACTGCCATTGTCAACGAGTAAGAAGGATGCGGTTTGGGTCGTGGTAGATAGATTGACTAAGTCGGCTCACTTTGTCCCGTCGTCGGATTTTTCAATGGACAAATTAGCCGAATTGTACGTTTCTCAGGTTGTGAGATTGCACGGGGTGCCTATTTCCATCGTGTCGGATAGAGATCCGAGATTTACCTCACAATTTTGGAAAAAGTTGCAAGAAGCTTTGGGTACCAAGTTGCATTTCAAGACCGCCTTTCACCCCCAAACCGATGGTCAATCCGGCGGATAATTTAGATACTTGAGGATATGTTGAGATGTTGCGTCCTCGAGTTTAGTGGTTCATGGGAGCGGTATTTGTCGTTGATTGAATTCGCTTACAACAACAACTTTCAATCAAGTATTAAGATGGCACCCTACGAGGCTTTGTACGGTCGTAAATGCCGTACACCATTGTTTTGGACCGAGCTCGGTGAAGGTAAGATTTTCGGTGGATTTGATTAGAGATGCTGAGCAGAAAGTGAAAGTAATCCGTGAAAGTCTCAAGATAGCCTCCGATCGTCGAGAAGTCGTGCGCGGATCTGAAGCGTAAGGATATCGAGTATCGTGGGTGATAAAGTGCTTCTCAAGGTATCGCCTTGGAAAAGATACTCGATTCGGTAGTAAGGGCAAGTTGAGCCCGAGGTTCATTGGGCCATATGAGATATCCGGCGAATCGGTCCAATGGCATATCGTTTGATTTTGCCCCGAACTCGAAAAGGTTCACGATGTCTTTCATGTTTCGATGCTTGACGCTATAGATCCGATCCATCGCACGTGATTAGTCCATCGAAGTTGAAATTCAAGCCAATATGAGTTGTGAGGAAGAACCGATTCGTATCCTATCACGGAAGTGAAAGAGTTGTGAAACAAGCGGGTTCCGCTAGTGAAGGTGTTATGGCTCAAGCACGGGATAGAAGAAGCTACTTGGGAAAACGAGAACTCTATGAAAGAGCGATACCCAACCCTATTTACCGGTAAGATTTTCGGGGACGAAAATTTCTTAAGTGGGGAGAGTTGTGACACCCAAAATTGACCCTAGTCGGAATGTGGTTTGGGACCACAAAATCGAGGCATAAAAATAATTTAAAATTTATTTTGATGCCTATAATATGTGTATGCTCATGTATGACATTTTTTGATGATTGATTTAGTGTTATAAAGGTGAATTTCACTAGAAAGGACTTAGTAGTGAACTTTGAAAGTACGATAGGGAAATGTGTGATGACTAATTAAAGCATGCATGCAAAACAATGGACTTGCATGTCAAATTCCCCTTTTTATAGGTGGTGGCCGGCCATGACCAAGAAATATGGGCTAAACATGTCATGAAACATGTTTTGTTGGGCATTAGGGAGAAATAATAAACAAATAAGCATGGGTAAGAAAAGAATGAAAAAAAAATGTGTGTGTGAGTGTGGTATCTCCCCCATTGCCGTGAGTTGTAAAGGAAGAAAGAAAAAAATTTGTTCATCCTTTCTTTGAGCCAAAACTAAGGGGGAAGAAGAGATTTTTGCTTCATTTTATTTGTTTAGAAGAGATCTAGAAGGAGATTTGGCTAAACTTGCACCAAGATTAAGGTATGTATGAGGTTGTGTCATGAGATTCATGCATGTTTTAGTTGCCAACTTGATGTTCATGTTAGCCATGGTTCAAATCCTTGTTATGCCATGGAAGTGGTATTTGGTCAAAGTTGATATTGTGATAAAGCCATTGCATGCTAAGTGTGAAGCTTGATGATGATGCATGCAATGATGGATTGTCTACTCTTGAAATTTCTTTGTAGCCATCTTGAGTAAGACTTTGAGTTTTCTTTTGTTTAACCATGATTGAAGTTGAAAGGGCATGATTGTGATGTATTCGACCATGATGCATTCATGAGCATGGTTCATGCTTCTTGCATGTTAGTTAAAATTTGTGTTTTGGATGGCTATGGACACCTTGAAATTGACCATGCACATATATGTATATATATGTTTGCACATGATGTTTTGGTTATGAAGTAAGTGATGAATATGTTTGTTTAAAGAAGAAAATGTTGAAGAATGTTTGTGAAATTGCAAGTACATTCGGCCTAGAATACCTATGATGTGGAAATCTTGGAATTTATTGTTGATTTGGTGCAAGTATGACTAAGTATAATCGGCCATATGAGTGCTTGATGATGTATTATAAGTATGGAGCCACAATATGTAAAGCATTAACTAGTAAAATGCATGCTGCTTTTGTGTGGTGTTAAGTGTATAATTGGCCTCAAATTGGACATGTATGTTCGGCCTTAAGTAGCCGATTGATGGCCTTAGCTTTTCCTTGATGCTTGAATGGATTGTATTGAATTGCTTGATGTAGTATAAAATGTGCATGACCATTGTGTACTCAAGCTAAAGGGTGGCCATATGACCATTTAAACTCCTTGTCATATTCGGCCATAAGCTAGCATAATGAGGTATTAATAAATTAAATTTGTTTGAATTAGCTCAAGAGCTTAGAGGGCCACAATTGGACAAGGGGAAGGAAAAAGTGATCGAATAGCCGTAAAAGCCGTTCGACAACATCCGAGGTAAGTCCTCAAGAAGTGACCCTACTTGAATTATGTGAAATGAAATATGGATGTGTATTGATTATTGATTTATGTGTGTATGAGTATTTGAATGACACCCGGGCTAAGTCCCGAAGGCGATTATGCTAGTGATTATATTTGTGTTTGAGCCTTAGTAACGAAAATGAAATATGAATGTCTAATGATTATTGATGTATGTGTGCATGAGCAATTGAATGATATCCGGCTAAGTCCCAAGATGTTATTGCTGGAAATTATATTCGGGTTAAGACCCGAAGGCAATTGTGCTAGCGGCTACATCCGGGCTAAGACCCAAAGGCATTCGTGCGAGTTGTTCTATCCGGGCTAAGACCAGAAGGCATTCGTGCACGTGGTTATATCCGGTTGTATTCCGAAGAAGCTTGGGCTGGAGGTGAGTGTTGGTTGCTGTAATGAATTCAATTGGTACGCTCGAAAAGCCCAAAGAATAAGGTATGTTTATCGTGCATTGGAAAGTCGACATGTTTGAGCAACATTCGCTCGATCGACTAACAATTTCAGCTATTGAATTGGTTGATACCTTGTGAAAGTATATAATGATGAAGTGTGAAGTAAGAATGATTATGTGAATGTGTATTAATGAAATGATGCATTTGGCCATGTGAATGTATTGCTTTAATTAAAGCTGATTTTATTCCTTGAGACTTACTAAGCATAAAAATGCTTACCCCGTTGCTTTGGCTCTCTGTTTTATAGATTGTGCTCGATAGCAATCGGATTCGGGATCATTAAAGTCGAAGTCATCCACACTATCAAAGCCTCCATTTTGGTATAAATTTTTGGTTGAACTTTGAAATGGCATGTATAGGACTACCCCTTGCTGGTTTAAATATGTTGTGATGTATATGTGTACGGCCATGCGAAAATGGCTCGTAAAAGTGAAGTGCGAACTTAGACTATTTGCGGTTTGTATATATATATATATATATATGGTGTCATGATGTGATTATGGATTGGAAATGGGAATGTTGGTCACATGATCAGCCATTGGTATGGTTAAAATGATCATATGTGAACCTATGTATGGCAAGACTAGTTGGTTCATGGAGACTACAAACTAGGTAAGACCTACCTTAAAAACAGATGCTGCCAGCTGCAGTGACATGAATGTGAAAAATCACCAAAATTTGTAGGAATGGTATTAAATAGTGAATAAGCTATTTGAATGAACCTTGATGAGTCTATTTTCATATGGAAGAAACGAAACGGTCATAGGAGTTACTTGTTAAGAGATATTAAAGCTATTGTGAGACAGGGCCAGAACAGTTTCTGGGTCCCCTGTCGCAAATTTAAAAATTTACTATAAATTATCCAGAAAGAATTAGGAGTCGTGCCTTATATGTAAAGATTCCATATTGAGTCTAGTTTCATTAGAAACAAACGGCACCAGTATTAAAGCCCTGTACAGAGAGATATTCAAGTTGTAACGCGCGAAGGTCAGAGCAGTCGATCCCTGTAACATGGGTGACTTTAACTAATAAACTGTACCAATTTGCCCGACCAAAAATTCTAGAAATAAGTCCATGGATGGATATATGAGTCTAAATTCAGGGAAAATTTACAAAACCAGTTTCCGAGTTTTGAAACTCGAGATATGATTTTTAAGGCGACGGTGACGCAGTTTTCCAGCCTGACTGGAAATGTCAAATTGGTGGGCAAAATATGTGGACTTGGCCTGTTAACCCCTCGTGTCCGACACCGGCGATGGTCTCGGGTTCGGGGTGTTACATGATAGATTAATTATGTGAAAGTTTCGTTAAGAAATTTTACGGTTTAAATGCTTAATTTGGTAAAAAGGACTAAATCGCGTAAAACGTAAAACTTATGTTCTATTAGCTAAAAGTGTCAAATAGCTATAGAACATTAAATTAAAGGTCCTTAAGTGTTAAATAGTCCATTTATGGTTAGTGGATGATGATAGCATGGCAATTGGTGTAGTTTATTATATTTTTAAAGGTTATTAAGGTAAATTGATTATTAATGTTAATACTAATAAAAGAAAACTTAATTTTTGTTTCATGATTCATATTTTAACTGAAAATTTGAGGAAGATAAAACAAAAATAGGGCTTTCCATCCGAAAAGCATAAATTCTTCAATTAAGGTATGGTTTTAGCTCGGTTTTTAATGATTTCTACGTTTTTGAGCTCGTTGTAGCTTAATCTAGCTAGCCCGTACCTTCGTTTTTGAACTTTTTATAGATTTTGAATGATTCCATTGTTGAATAATTGATTTCTTTGATGTTTAATGATAGATTATGGAAGCTTGATGATAGTTTTACAAGTTTTATAAAGTGATTTTTGACAAAAATGTCAAATAAGGATTAAATTGTGAAATTGTAAAATTATGTGGTTAAAAATGTGAAATAATTAAAGATATGGACTGCTAGGAGTTCCTATGAAATTCGGCTAGGCATGGGTAGGTACTAAATTGCATGAATTTGCAATTTTATGTGATAAGGACTAAATTATAAAAATTGAAAAAGTATAGGGGCAAATGTGTAAATTTGGAAAAATATGAAGTATGGACTAAATTGAATAGATTGAATGCTAAATGTATTGAATTTGATAATATATAGATTAAGATAAGCTGAGATCGAGTTTAGATCGGGGAAAAGGAAAGATTGACGAATAGCCGATCGTTTTTAACCGAGCAAATCGAGGTAAGTTTGTATAATTAGAATCAAACTTTTCTATACTTATAGTTAGTGAAATGAATATGTATAGTCGAAATACTTGAAGTATGAACATTTTATTGATATAATGTATTTGTTACCAAGCCCTGTTTGAACTACATGAATTCATTGGATACGAGTGACATGATACTGGGATACCATTTTGGTCGAGCTCCTGCATTTTTTGAGGGACTCACAACAGCTCGTATGAGCTTACCAATATATCAGCTCAAAAGAGCTTACTGTTTTGAGCTCATTAGAGCTTACCATTTCAGCTCATTAGAGCTTACTGTTTATCAGCTCAGGAGGAGCTTACCGATCATGGCTCAAAAGAGCATACATGATAATGAATTGACGGATTACTAACATTGTTCACTCAATTATCCTTTGAAGTTCTAATAGGTTCAACGGGTCTAAATAATGTTATACGGATGGGTTACGGTTTATAAATGTTATGAATGTTATACATAATATATGAATTTGGAATGATGATAAGCATTGTATTAATGGATGATTTCATGTATGTTTACAATGACTAACATTTGATTAATACTTGTGATTAGGTATTTGTTTGTTGAATTGGTTGCATATTTGTATTGCTTTGATTATGTATAAATGGTAAGTTTAATTCTAAATTATACGCGCTTACTAAGCTTAAAATCTTACTTTGTTTCTTTTCTATGTTTTATAAAGGTTTGTTAGCTCGCTCGTTCCGGACAAGTCGGGGTTGCACATCTCACTATCCAAATTCTGATTGGTACTTTTGAACTTCTGAATTTGTAAATATGGCATGTATAGGCTAGTTTGAAAGATGTTAGTTATGCTATTTGATATCCTAATTTTGGTATATTTTTGTGTATAAGTAAGCCATGTGATTTCGCTTATTTTGATGTTATGTTTTGGTTGAATTGAAAGTGTTCTATTATGGTATGTTTTGGCAAGGTAAGATGGAATGAAATTATGCAAATGAAGTCTTGATATATAGATGTTAGATGAATGAATTATACAAGCGGTTAAATAGGTATTTGGAGATGTAAATGGTAAGTTTTGATATGGCTTATAATGTGTATTGAAATGGTTATTTTCGCTGCCAATTGACTTGTATAAATGTGGTCAATTATGCTTGTAAATGTTTGTGTTTATGGGTTGGAAAAATGGCCTTGAAAATAGCCTATTTTTGTCCACATGGGTAGAGACACGGGCATGAGTCTCAGTCGTGTACGACACAAGGTTATGTTACAGGGCCGTGCGTCCCCTGTGGTACCCTATGAAATAAGTCAGTATACCCTACAGGTTTGACACGGCTTAGACACACAGGCGTGTCTATTGACCGTGTGTGTCACACGGACTCATACACAGGCATGTGACTAACTGTGCGACATAAGTCAGTATACCCCTTTAAATGGCACATGGCCTAGCACACGGGCTAAACACATGGGCGTGTGGTTGGCCGTGTGACCCAAGTCAGTATCCTCTCCAGTTTTCACACGGCTTGACATACGGGTGTGTCCTCGGCTGTGTGACAAAAGTCAGTATGTATGCCCCATTTTCACACGGACTTGTCTACAAGCCATGTGGGGCAGATGGCCTATTCACACGAGCGTGTGACACTTGAAATGTTGAAATTTTTCTAAGTTCCTGAAATTTTTAATATGTTATGATTTAGTCCCAAATGCATGATTAAAGCTTGATATGTTTGTTTTAAATACATAGTAAATATGAATGAATGATATAGACTGAGAATAGATGTTAACGAATAAATAATTGTTCTGAACTAAGTTATAAGTTCGGTAATGCCTTTTAACCTATTCCGGCAACAGTTATGGGTTAGGGGTGTTACAACATGGCCGTGTGATAGCCTGTGTCCCATGTCGTATGCACGCAAAATAACTTCCGAAACAAGAAATTTCATGCACCATTTCTTAATAACCAAAGCAAACCATTTCCAACTCTTTTCACCTATTCAAAACGTATATTAACATACCAAAAATATGCAACCTATGTCCTAACCAATATGCCCACATTGACACCACAATTTAATTACTATTCCAAATTCACATTCAATATACACATGTTCTTTTTTTATAAACCAAAAAACATATCTATTCATATATTTCTTTTACATTCAATGAACCAAACATCTAATCACTTTTATAATGCATATAGCAAATGGTCAAAAGCACTTATATAGACATACCATTTCCATCACACACCACAATCAACCAAAATACTAATTAAGTTTTACATGAATAAACACGTCTTATACTTCAATTGACACAAAACATAACCATAATGTTAATGACATATATATACGGAAATCTTATTTACATGCCACTTATAATCAAACCAAAGTGAATAGATAGTTACTGATCAAGTTGTCAGATAGTGTGATCTCCAAAGCCAATCCAATCAACAACTTGTATTAGACGATTTACGAGGAAGAAAAACAAACACAAGGTAAGCTTACGTAATGCTTCGTAAATTTGAAATAAACTTAAAACTTTAACTTACCGTAAATTTAAAAATTTTACAAGATAATTCAATATCATGATCATGAGTTTCTTAATTACCTATACGCAATACAAGTCCCGTAAAATTATATGAAATATGTAGTGTTAGCTTGGAAGAATCAACTTGAAATCGTTGATAGAGGGGTTGAATTGGCCTTTGAGAAATTGAGGTGGAAGCAATGAAAAATATGTAGCAAAGAACACAAGGATTTATAGTGGTTTGACCCCAATTGCCTATTCCACTACCTTAGATTACCACAACTAAGGATTTCCCAAAATTCACTAATTTGGCAACCTTTAAGGACAAGGTTTAACCTTACAAACTTTCTTAAGATTTATACCCCAAAATCTTAAGATACAACTTCCTTAAGGTTTCTACCCAAACTTTAAGAGTAAACCCTCTCACAAAGAGAAACAAATAAGCAAACAAAGAAACAATCCTTACAAGGTCAGGATGTTTGCCAATTAAGCACAAATACAAAGAAGAACACTTGAGCTAAATGAATACAATGAAAGCTCACAAGTGTTTATAAGACAATGTATGAAATAATTAAGCTCTAGGTTGTTTTGATTGATCTTTAAACTTTGCACATTGCTCTTTTTCTTGCTAGACCTTTGGAAGATGGTATTTATACCCTCTAATTCATTTCTAACCATTGTGGTTGTTGTGGAAGTAAATATAGCTATTGGGGATGAATACCATGTCATTAACTGCATTTGCAGCAGCGAGTATTGATACCTACTAAAAGGGTATCAATATTTTTTTTAATTAATATAGATTTTAGTGACCTTTGGAGCAGGAATATCGATACCTTAGGAAATATATCGATACCTTAAGAAAAGTATCGATACTTGATCAATACTTACCAGGGTTTGAAAGAAAAATAATGTCAATTTGGTATCGATTATCATAGGGGTATCGATATCTTGTAAAATATCGATACTTAGACAAAAAGTATTGATACTTTTTGTCCTAGAGCAATTCTAACTTGTTTGAAAATGGTTAAACATATTTGAAAATGTTTGACTCAATTGAAACCATTTCAACTTGATTTTATCAAATTGCTCAACTTTAATTTTATTCAAAAACACTTTAATTTGTTATATCAAAACATATTATCCAATAAGCCTTAATTTAACAATCTCCCCTTTTGATATAACAAAACATTTTGTAAATTTGTTTTGAATAGATTGATCCCCTTAATAAAAGTCATTTTCAATTTAAGCTCCCTATATAAAAATCATTTTCAATTTAAGGCATAAATATTTGGAGCATAAATATTTAAAATAAGCATAAATTTGACATTCATTCTTATTTGAAAATTTGGTAACTAATCTTGCATATAAGTAATCAACCATAGAATTTACCTTTCTCTCCTCCCACTTTTTGTTATAGAAAAAAATCAATAACAAAAAAAAATCAATTAAAACTTAAGAGGAAAATAAAGTGGTTGGTTGAAAGATAGATATTAAACTTAAAGAACTAATGAACTACCATACCAATCAACATTAAGGTACAATCACATAGAATTTTCCTTTGATCTCATTGAAGTAATGCACCTTACCTACAAAGATAGAATTAAGTTTTTGGTACCCAATATCTTTTGGGTTCATGATCATTAGTCTTCAAAATCCTAGTCCCTTTAGGAATTCATTTTGAAAGAGCTGTCTTGTCTTGAGTATCACTAAGTCCTTTAGGGACCCATACACTCTTAACAAGTTTTCCCTTGTAAAATCTTGAGGGACCTCTATCTATATAGAAATCAAAGCTAATTTTAACAAATTTTTGTTTTGAATTTTCTCCTATTTTAAAAACTTTATTAGAGTGAGCTTTTTCACTTTTAAGTAACTCAAGTTGCTTTTGATGATCCTCATGAACTTTTGAAAGTAAATTATGCAAGTATAAATTTTTCTTTTCATAGTCATTAATAATTTCTTACATTTTGTTTACTTTCTCTTCTAGTTCATGACTAGTTTCGAAATATAAGTCATTTTCATTTCTCAATTTTCAAACATTTTTCTTATGCTTTAAAATCATGAGTTCAAATTCCAAACCCAATTCGTCATGGGCATCTTGCAAATCATCAAAAGAATAATCATTTAAAGTTGATGAGTTAGAAGTTACCTTGTAACACCCCATACCCGAGCCCGTTGCCGGAGTTGAACACGAGGTGCTAACAGACATAATACATTTATTTCCACAGTCCATTTAAAAAAATTTCCAGACAAACGGGTTACTGCATCACTGTCGCCTTAAAAATCATATCTTGAGTTTCAAAACTCGAAAACCAGTTTCGTAAATTTTTCCTAAAACTAGACTCATATATCAATCTAAAAATTTTTTTCTAGAATTTTTGGTGAAGCCAATTAGTACAGTTTATTAGTTAAAGTCTCCCCTGTTTCAGGGTTTGACTACTCTGACCTTCACACATTATGACTTGGACATCTCCCTGTACAGGGCTTCAATACTGATGTCGTTTCTTTATATAGAAACTAGACTCGAAAAGGAATCTATACATATATGGCATGACTTCTAATTATCTCTGGTTAATTTATAATGAATTTCCAAAGTCGGAACAGGGAATCCAGAAACCGTTCTGGCCATGTTTCACGAAAACTTAAATATCTCTTAACATACGACTCATATGATCGTTTCGTTTCCTTCATATGAAAATAGATTCATCAAGGTTTGATTACATAATTTATTCACTATTTAATTCCATTCCTACTATTTTTAGTGATTTTTCAAATCCACACCACTGCTGCTGTCAGCATCTGTTTTTAAGGTAAACTTTTCCTATTTCATGGTTTTCCATGAATCAACTAGAGGTTGTCATACATAGCACCAAAATGATCATGATTAACCATTCCAATGGCTAATCGTTACCAAACATTTCCATACCTCTCCATGAACAACATACAAAACGATTATAATGTTATGATCAAAGTATATTTAAGCCATTTTCGCATGGCTATCCAAATTTATACAAAACCCAAGGGTACATGACCAACAACAAAAAGGGTAGTCCTATACATGCCATTTCAAAGTTCAACCAAAAGTGTACCAAAAGGGGCTTTGATAGTGTGGGCAACTTCGACTTCAATAATCCCGAGTTCGATAGTGATTTAACCAAAATCTATAAAACAGAGGTTCAAAGAAGCGGAGTAAGCATTTAATGCTTAGTAAGTTTTGAGCCATAAAATTAGACACAACTAAAATGTAGCATTCATATGGCTAAACGGATAATTTCATATGCACAAATTCTCAATATCATACTTACTTCACATTACCAACCCTTATATTCACACACAAAGATCAACTTAGCCAAGGCCTAAGTTCATTAATCGATCGAGCGAATACTACTTAAAAGGAATCAATTAATCCAATGCATGTACAAAACATACCTCATTGTTGGGATTTTACGAGCGTATTAATTGAAATTATTATAGCAAGATCGCTCATTCCCAACCCAAGTATCTTCGGATTTAGCGGATATAACCACTCGACAAGGCCTTGGTCTTAGCCCGGATATGGTCACTAGCATAAATGCCTTCGGGACTTAGCCCTGGATATAGTCGCTAGCACAAATGCCTTGGGTTTTGGCCCTGGATATAGTAACTCGCACAAATGCCTTCGGATCTTAGTCCGGATATAGTCACTTAGCACAAAAGCCTTCGGACTTAGCCCGGATATCATTCGAATAACCATGCACATATATCAATAAATCATGACACATCCATATTTCATTTTCATTACCAAAGCTCAAACACAAGACACTTATCACACTTACAAATTTCGGCTTAATAGCCACATACAAAGAGCATGATTTTGATTTGCTTGTGACATAATCTAATCGAATCATAATCTAAGTTCCATTACTCGAAAACTTACCTCGGAGGTGGTCGAACAATTTCGGCGGCTATTCGATCACTTTTTCCTTTCCCTTATCCAACTGTGGTCCTCTAAGCTCTTGAGCTAATTCAAACAAATTTAACTTATTAAAGTCTCATTGTGCTTGCTTATGGCCGAATATGACAAGGAGTTTGATAGGTCATATGGCCACCTTTAGCTCAAAAACAAAATGGTCGTAGGCATTTTTAATCACATTGAGCAATTTAGTACAATTAATCAAACATTTCCTCATGTGCACCTTTATGACCAAATACACACATCATTAACCTAATATCAATTAACTAAGCACTTAACAAATTCTCCTTGAGCCGATTGTCTAAGTCAAGATAGGATCATCATTATGCTTACCTATAGCCGAATGTACAACATCAATCTATGCATTCATTCGTGTGGCCGAACATGCATGTCTATGTTGAGGCCGATTGCATACTTAATACATTCTACAAGTATGGTCACTTGTATTGACCAAATACCATTTTGTTTCAAGTTCAAAACTTGGCTAATACACATATATGCACTATTAAAGCATCCTCTCCATTCCATCAATTCAACACATGCATTACTCATTAATATACAAAATTATATTCGCCTTAGCACACATCTTGCTGGTCAATTTTTCTCCATCTAGCAACATTTTATGTACTATGTCGAACCAAAAGATCAAACACCTAGCTTAATCATTTCCAAAACACTTAACAGCCTTTGACCAAGACTTTAAACAAAGTCTATGTTTGGCTATCACACATATGGGCATTATTAGTTCAAAGTTTTAACAAGATTAATTTCTTTGATCTTAACCTAAATGACAACCCCATTGTTCATCTAGATTTAGCATGAAACAAACAAAGAACCAAGAAAACAACACCCATGGCCGAGTATCATCTTCATCACATAGCAAGATTTAAACCATGGGCTAGGTAGAACTCAAACTAACATAAAAATATGCATGAATCTCATGGAACAACATCAAACTTCCTTAACCTAGCTACAAGCATGGCCGAATCTCTTCAACATTTCCTCCTTTCTTTCCTTTTGAATTTCGGTCAAGAAGAATGAAAAGGATGGACATTTTTTTCTTTGTTTTCATCATTTTCCTTTTTCCATTTCTTTATTACTAGCTTTTTATTTTATTGTTTCCTCGTACCACATTAGCACACCATGCTGAAAATATGCTATGCCCCATAGCATGGCTTCCCACTAGCTCAAATATTGGGCAATTTGACATGCAAACCCACCATTTCTATAACATGCATTAATAGGCCACTTTACATTTGCCTAGCACATTTCTAAATTTTCTCACATAAGTCCTATTTACTAAAATTCACCTACAATTAAACAAAATTCACATATAAAATTTTCACACATGCATTTATACATATAATAAGCATCAAATATGACAGCTAATTATTTTTTTATGACTCGATTTTGTGGCCCCGAAACCACTTCCCGACTAGGGTCACATTAGGGCTGTCACAACTCTCCGCCACTTAAGAAATTTTCGTCCCCGAAAATCTTACTCAAATAGGTTTGGGTATCGTTCTTTCATAGAGTTCTCGGTCTCCCAAGTAGCTTCTTCCATTCCGTGTTTGAGCCATAACACTTTTACTAAAGGAACCCTTTTGTTTCAGTAACTCTTTCACTTCACGAGCCAGATACGAATTGGTTCTTCTTCATAACTCATATCGGTTGAATTTCAACTTCGATGGATTAATTATGTGCGATGGATCGATCTATAACGTCAAGCATCGAAACATGAAAGACGTCGTGAATCTTTTCAAGTTCGGGGCAAAATCAATCTATACGAATCGACCAACTCGTTCGGAGATTTCATACGCCCAATGAATCTCGGACTCAATTTGCCCTTATGGCCACATCTGAGTATCTTTTTCCAAGGTGAAACTTTAAGAAACACTTTGTCTCCCACCGATACTCAATGTCTTTTCATTTCAAATCATGAACGACTTCGGCAATCTATGGTCGCCTTCAGACTTTCACGGATTACTTTTACTTTCTTCAAAGATCTTTAATCAAATCAACTCCAAAATTTTACTTTCACCGAGCTCGATCCAAAACAATGGTGTACGGCATTTTCGATCGTAAAAAGCCTCGTAAGGTGCCATCTTAATACTTGATCGAAAACTATTGTTGTGCGAATTCCAACAAAGGTAAATACCGTTCCCATGAACCACTAAACTCGAGGATGCAACATCTCAACATATCCTCAAGTATCAGAATTATCCGCTCGGATTAACCATCGATTTGTGGATGAAAAGCGGTGCTAAAATGCAGCTTGGTACCCAAAGCTTCTTGCAATTTCTTCCAAAATCGCGAGGTGAATCTCGGATCTCTATCCGACACAATAGAAATCGGTACCCCGTGTAATCTCACAATCTGAGAAACATACAATTCAGCTACTTTATCCAATGAAAAATCCGTACGTACTGGGATAAAGTGAGCGGACTTAGTCAGTCTATCAACAACAACCCAAATCGCATCCTTCTTACTTGTCGACACTGGCAACCCAGATACAAAATCCATCATGACTCGATCCCATTTCCATTCAGGTATCATGATCGGCTGAAGTAAACCCATAGGCACTTGATGTTCCGCTTTCACTTGCTGACATACTAAGCACTTCGAAACAAAATTGGAAATGTCTCGTTTCATACCATGCCACCAAAACTGACGTCTTAGATCGTTGTACATTTTCGTACTCCCCGGGTGAATTGACATTCGGCTACAATGAGCTTCGTTCAGAATCATCGAAATGAGTTCTGAATTTCTTGGAACACACAAACGGCTTCTGAACCTCAAACAATCATCATCATCAATTTGAAATTCTGATTCCATATTCGGAATACATTCAGCCCGTTTTGCAACCAAATCATCATCGACTTTCTGAGCTTCACGAATTTGATGAATCAACAATGGTTTGGCCTTTAATTCTGCCACTAACACATTGTCGGATAGAACGGACAAGTGTACATTCATCCCTCGTAAAGCAAACAGTGATTTACGACTTAAGGCATCCGCAACCACATTAGCCTTTCCCGGGTGATAGTCAATGACAAGCTCATAATCTTTCAACAATTCGCGCCAACGTCTTTGTCATAGATTTAAGTCTCTTTGAGTCATCAAATATTTGAGACTTTTGTGATCCGAATACACATGGCACTTCTCGCCAAATAAATAATGTCGCCATATTTTCAAAGCAAATACGATGGCAGCTAGTTCGAGATCATGGGTCGGATAATTTTTCTCATGTGGCTTCAATTGTCCCGATGCATAGGCCACAACTCGACCTTCTTGCATCAATACGCAACCCAACCCAAGTAGGGAGGTGTAATATCCCGAATTAGGGCCTAATCAGAATAGTGGTTTTGTGACCACAAATCCGAGATAGAAATAATTATTTTATAATTATTTTGAGGTTTATGATATGAATGCATAATTTTGTGAAGATTTCGTGAAGAAATTTTGGGCATAACGAGTTTAATTTAAAGTTAGGGACTAAATTGAATAAGTTGCAAAATTTGCATTCTAGAAGTTTTTAGTATGAAATTACTTTGAAATATTAATTAGGAGGTCTTAAATAGCAATTTTACCAATTTTAAGTTCATGGACAAAATTAGGACATGGAAGGAATTTTGGAAAGTTTAGTAGCAAGGGTATTTTGGTCATTTAGTTATTAAAATGAATTAAAACAAAATTAAAAGCCAATTTTGTCCATCTTCTTCATTAGGCCGAAATTTCAAGGGTTCTCCATAGCTAGGGTTTGTTTCAAGCTTCCAAGCTCCATAGTAAGTGATTCCAAGCCCGCTTTTAATGATTTTTACGCTTTTGAGATCCCTGAACTTGATAAAGCTTATGTTAGCAATAATTTAACCTAGGGTTTATATTTGGAAAAATACCCATAGGTGAAATTTGTGTATTTTGATGTTTTATGATAGAATATGAAGTTTTAAATTATGTTAGACAACTTGTACTACTCGATTTTAAGCAAAAACGAGTAAAAGGGCTTAATCGGTAAAAATACCTAATAGTCACAAGTACATGTTAGAGTGAGAATTTGATGTTGCCATAGAAGAGAAAAGTGATCAGCATGTTGTAAAACATAAGAATAAGGAATAAAGTTTAATCCCGAGCCTAGGGGCAAAAATGTAAATATGCAAAAGTTTAGGGTAAAATTGTAATTTTGCCAAAATTTGAGTTAAGGATTAATTTGATAATGTGAGTATTAAATAAGCTAAATGTGTTATTTTAGATCAAGAAAGACATGGAATCGACCTCAATCGAGGAAAAGAAAAGATTGTTGACTAGATTGCAAAATCCTTGTATTTTGGTACCAAGGTAAGTTCATGTGTAAATAAAGTAGCATAATTGTTATTTTTAAGTTATTGATGTTAATTATATGCTATGCTGAATTTAATTATGAAATGTATGCTATGTGGTTAATTTCAAATAATATGTAAATTATGCGAGCTACTTGTTAAATATAATTGTTACCGAGTATTGATTTCGCATTCTACTGAAGACGGCAAGGATAAGTGTTCAAAAAAGCCCGCTTGAACCTTAGGAATAGATTAGGATACAAGTGACATGTCACTAGGATGGTTGAGCATCCGAACTCGTTGAGTTGAGTCCGAGTTCACTTATGGATGCGAATGTCCGAACTCGTTGAGTTGAGTCCGAGTTCGTGAGATGTAACTAGGCATCCGAGCTCGTTGAGTTGAGTCCGAGTTCACTTATGGATGCGAACGCCCGAGCTCGTTGAGTTGAGTCCGAGTTCACTTATGGGCGGGTTACATGATTGCTTGATTTCATATATGGCACTTATGTGCAAGTTATCCATGTATCCGAATTATATTCGATGTGTTCAACGGGTAAGCTCTACTCAAATGGAGGAATATTTGAGATGTAAAGAGACGTATTGGTAAGTGATGTGAAATGGATATTTTGAACAGGTATGTATTTAACCCTCGGGTTGAGTATTGATACAACCACGATAAGGTAATAAGATGATGAAAAATGATTAGAAATGTGACATGTGTTTTAGTGATGCATGCTAATGTTGATTGGTATGACTGCTTGTTATGTTACTTATTATTTGCATATGAACTCACTAAGCATTTATGCTTACTCCTCCTTCTTACTCATTGTAGTTTTGGCCAAGCCAGCTCAGAGTCGGGATAGGTCAAGGCTCACCACACTATCCTAAGACTTTTGGTAAAGGCTTGTAAATTTAAGTATGGCATGTATAGCAATATATCTATTTTGTGTAAATGATCTTATGGTATGGTAATGGAATGGTTGAGGAAATGTTTGATAATGATAAATTATGAAAATGGTTAGTTTAGATTATGTTTGATGATAAGGAAAATTAATAAGATACTTAGTGTATAAAAACTCATCAAAAGGGATGAAATTTGCCATAAACAGGATACTGCAGCAACACTGACGCGAGTTTGAAAATTTAATAAAAATCATAGAAATTGAATTTGGTGATGGACTACATATCAAATTTAATCTTATTATGTCTAGTTTCACATGAAACAAATGAAACAAGAAAATTAATTATATGTTAGAAGATATTAGAATTTTAGTGAAACAGGGTCATAGCAGTTTCTGAATCCCCTGTTCCAACTTTAGAAATTCACCATAAATTGTAAAGATATAATTAGGTAGTGTATTTTATATTCTCAGAATCCTTATTGAGTATAGTTTCAGGAGAAATAAACCTCATATTAATATGAATTTTTTACAGAGAGTAATGTGGTTCGTAGTAAACAGAGGTCAGACCAGTCAAGTCCTGAAACAGGGGTAACTTTAACTAATAAACTGTACTAAATGGCCCAACCAAAAATTCTAGAAAAAAATTAGTAGATAGGTATATGAGTCTAGATTTAGGGAAAATTTACGGATCTTAATTTTGAGTTTCGTAACTCGAGATATGATTTTTCTTGTGACTGTGATGCAAGTAGCTTAAAAGCTGCGAATGTAGAAATAAATAATCCAAAGTTCTAAATATGTTAAATTAAGCTTAGTAACACCTCATACTCGACTCCGACGATGGTCTCGGGCGTGGGAGCGTTACAGGAGGCATCACTATAAATGACAAACTCTTTGCCTGATTCGGGCTGCACTAGAATTGGAGCTTCAGTCAAATAAGTTTTCAGTTGATCAAAACTTTTCTGACATTTTTCCGTCCATTCGAACTTAACATCTTTTTGAAGTAGCTTCGTCATTGGTGTGGCTATCACGAGAAACCTTTTACAAACCGTCGGTAGTAACCGGCAAGTCCCAAAAACTCGAACCTCAGAATATTTCTGAGGCTTCCAGCTAAGTATGGCTGAAATTTTGCTCGGTCAACTCGAATACCCGTCGCGGATACCACATGACCCAAGAAGCTAACCTCTCTAACCGTAACTCACACTTATCGAACTTAGCATATAACCGCTTATCCCGTAAAATTTGCAACACTAATCTCGTGTGCTCAGATGTTCGGTCTCATCTCTTGAATAGACCAAGATGTCATCAATAAACACAACTACGAACCGGTCCAAATATCGCCTAAAGATCCGATTCATCAAATCCATAAATACCGTAGGGCATTAGTGAGCCCAAACGGCATCACTAAGAACTCGTAGTGGTCGATCTCGCTCGAAAGTAGTTTTGGGTATATCCGAATCTCGAATTCAAGAATCGGTAATAACCCGATCTCAAATCTATTTTTGAAAACACCGAGACTCCCTTTAGTTGATCAAACAAATCATCAATACGCGGTAACGGATATTTATTATTTATCGTTACTTTATTCAGCTGACGATAGTCAATGCACAACCTCATGGTTCCGTCCTTCTTTCTCACAAACAATACTGGTGCACCCCAAGGTGAGAAACTCGGTCAAGCGAAACCTCTATCCGTCAACTCTTGCAACTGAGCTTTCAACTCTTTTAACTCGGTTGGTGCCATACGATACGGAGCTATCGAAATTGGCGTAGTCCCAGGTACAAGCTCAATACCAAACTCTACCTCCCGAACAGGTGGTAAACCCGATAATTCTTCAGGAAAAACATCCGGGTATTCCCAAACCACCGGCACAGATTCGGGTTTCTTTTCTAACTCTTTGTCATCAAGTACATACGCAAGGTATGCTTCGCACCCTTTCTTACATATTTCGAGCCGACATTGATGATATTACAACGGCAACCCTTTAAGTCCGTAGATTCAACTCGGATTATCTCGTTATTTGCGCACCTCAAATCAATAGTCTTGCTTTTGCAATTCACAACCGCATCATGCACAGTCAACCAATCCAAACCAAGAATAACATCAAATTCATCAAACGGCAAAAGCATCAAGTCCGCCGGAAAACAGGAACCTCGAATTACTAGGGACATTTCTTACACACTTTGTCGACAAGCACGAATTCACCCAAGGATTTGACACCCAAATTACGAACTCAAGAGACTCAATAGGTAAAGTCTTACTGGATGATAAGGTTTCACATATATAAGAATGAGTAGAACTGGGGTCAATCAAAGCAATCACATTAATATCAAGGAGAGTAAAAGTACCGGTAATAACGTCTGGCGAGGAAGCATCCTCGCGTGCGCGTATAGCATAAGCTCTAGCAGGAGCACGAGCCTCAAATCTGGTCGTAGCATCTCTAGATCCTCTCTGACCACCACTAGCATTGCCCGTATTTCTAGATGGTCTACCTCGAGTAGTGGTAGCACCCGGTTTCCCACTCTGATTTACATTCTGCTCGCATTTCTCGGGCAATCTTTAATAAAGTGGTCAACTGATCCGCACTTGTAACAGAGCGGTCATGGAATCTACAACTCCCGAATGCCATTTACCACAAGATCGGCACTCCGCTCGTCTCGACGATCATTTCCAACACTGGCGATCGAAGTGACTCGTGCACTCACGGGGGGTCGATCGCAATCTCGTCTAGAAAAGCCCGAAGTGTTTCTAGATCGGCCTAAATCATCTCTAAATTTCTTCGATGACTGTTGAAAGGGCCTCCCCGAAGACCTCTTATGAAACTCCTTTGCTCCCATATCAGCTTTTCTTTTCTCCATACTGAGCTCCTCGGCTTTGCAAGCTCGCTCGACGAGTACCACAAATTCTTGGATTTCTAAAATGCCCACACACAGCTTTATATCATCATTCAGTCCATCCTCGAAACGCTTACACATCACGGCCTCTGAAGAAATGCATTCTCGAGCGCATCGGCTAAGCCTTACAAACTTTCGCTCATAGTCAGAACCGACATGGAACCTTGTTTGAGTTCAAGAAATTCCTTTCGCTTCGGTCAATGAATCTCGATCGATATACTTCTTTCAAACTCGGTTTGGAAGAACTCCCAAGTTACTTGCTCTCTGGCACCACGTAAGTCAACGTAATCCACCAATAGTAGATGTAATCACGTAGCAAGGAGATAGTACACTTTAGGCACTCATCGGTGTGCAAGATAGCTCATCGAAAACCGGATAGTGTTGTCCAACCAAAATTCAGCTTGCTCGGCATCATCGCCGTCTCAGTAGCTTTAAATTCAGAGCCCTGTTTTCGGATTCATCAACTAGGGGCTTATTTGACCTTATTTGGTCGATTCACGGAGGTATGGTAGGTGCGGGGGTGGTATTTGTCGGGAATGGAGGTTGTGGAACAGCCGTATTAGTTTGAATGTATTGGTTGAACCAATCATTCATCACGCTATAAAAAGCTTGTCTAGCTTCATCATTCGGATTACTAGCATTAGGTTGACACTCTCGAGATCATCAGCTACCGCTCGGTCAGGATCGGGATCCATTACTATAAATAAACACATTTGCAAATGTCAGAAATCACCACACTATCAAATAATCACATAATGGCATGTATAGCTAGACCCAAACGTAGTACGGTAGTCCTAGAATCGACTAAACCGTGGCTCTGATACCAATAAAATTGTAACACCCCATACTCGAGCCCGTTGCCGGAGTCGAACACGAGGTGCTAAAAGACATAATACATTTATTTCCATAGTCCATTTAAAAAAATTTCCAGACAAACAGAGTTACTGCGTCACTGTCGCCTTAAAAATCATATCTTGAGTTTCAAAACTCGAAAACTAGTTTTGTAAATTTCTCCTGAAACTAGACTCATATATCAATCTAAAATTTTTTTCTATAATTTTTGGTTGAGCCAATTAGTACATTTTATTAGTTAAAGTCTCCCCTATTTCAGGGTTTGACTACTCTGACCTTCACACATTACGACTTGGACATCTCCCTGTACAGGGCTTCAATACTGATGCCGTTTGTTTCTATAGAAACTAGACTCGAAAAGGAATCTATACATATATGGCATGACTTCTAATTATCTCTGGTTAATTTATAATGAATTTCCAAAGTCGGAACAGGGAATCCAAAAACTGTTCTGGCCCTATTTCACAAAAACTTAAATATCTCTTAACATACGACTCATATGATCGTTTTGTTTCTTCCATATGAAAATAGATTCATCAAGGTTAGATTACATAATTTATTCACTATTTAATTCCATTCCTACTATGTTTAGTGATTTTTCAAATCCACACCATTGCTCCTGTCAGCATCTGTTTTTAAGGTAAACTTTTCCTATTTCATGGTTTTCCATGAATCAACTAGAGGTTGTCATACATAGCACCAAAATGATCATGATTAACCATTCCAATGGCTAATCGTTACCAAACATTTCCATACCTCTCCATGAACAACATACAAAACGATTATAATGTTATGATCAAAGTATATTTAAGCCATTTTCGCATGGCTATCCAAATTTATACAAAACCCAAGGGTACATGACCAACAACAAAAAGGGTAGTCCTATACATGCCATTTCAAAGTTCAACCAAAAGTGTACCAAAAGGGGCTTTGATAGTGTGGGCAACTTCGACTTCAATAATCCCGAGTCCGATAGCTGACAAACCAAAATCTATAAAACAGAGGTTCAAAGAAGCGGAGTAAGCATTTAATGCTTAGTAAGTTTTGAGCCATAAAATTAGACACAACTAAAATGTAGCATTCATATGGCTAAACGGATAATTTCATATGCACAAATTCTCAATATCATACTTACTTCACATTACCAACCCTTATATTCACACACAAAAGATCAACTTAGCCGAAGGCCGGAAGTTCATTAATCGACTGAGCGAATACTACTTAAAAGGAATCAATTAATCCAATGCATTGTAACACCCCGAACCCGAGACCATCGCCGGTGTCGGACACGAGGGGTTAGCAAGCCAAGTTCACTTGTTTTGCCCATCCATTGGACATTTCCAGTCAGGCTGGAAAAACTGCGTCACTGTCGCCTTAAAATCATATCTCTAGTTTCAAAACTCGAAACTGGTTTCGTAAATTTTCCTGAATTTAGACTCATATATCCATCCATGGATTTATTTCTAGAATTTTGGTCGGGCCAATTGGTACAGTTTATTAGTTAAAGTCACCCATGTTACAGGGATCGACTGCTCTGACCTTCGCGCGGTATAACTTGAATATCTCTCTGTACAGGGCTTTAATGCTGGTGCCGTTTGTTTCTAATGAAACTAGACTCAAAATGGAATCTGTACATATAAGGTATGTCTCCTAATTCTTTCTGGATAATTTATAGTAAATTTTGAAGTTGCAACAGGGAACCCAGAAACCGTTCTGGCCCTGTCTTACAATAGCTTTAATATCTCTTAACATGTAACTCCTATGACCATTTCGTTTCTTCCATATGAAAATAGACTCATCAATGTTCATTTACATAGCTGATTCACTATTTAATACCATTCCTACAAATTTTGGTGATTTTTCACATTCACGTTACTGCAGCTGGCAGCATCTGTTTTTAAGGTAGGTCTTACCTATTTTGTAGTCTCCATGAACCAACTAGTCTTGCCTTACATAGGTCCACATATGATCATTTTAACCATGCCAATGGCTGATCATGTGACCAACATTCCCATTTCCAATTCATAGTCACATCATGACACCATATATATATATACAAACCGCAAATAGTTTAAGTTGATACTTCAC
Source organism: Gossypium arboreum (assembly GCF_025698485.1). Classification (NCBI taxonomy): domain Eukaryota; kingdom Viridiplantae; phylum Streptophyta; class Magnoliopsida; order Malvales; family Malvaceae; genus Gossypium; species Gossypium arboreum. Next base: position 55,352,853 of record NC_069072.1, read on the forward strand.
TATTACGAGCCATTTTCGCATGGCCGTACACATATACATCATAACATATTTAAACCAACAAGGGTAGTCCTATACATGCCATTTCAAGTTCAACCAAGAATTTATACCAAAATGGGGGCTTGATAGTGTGGATGACTTCGACTTCAACGATCCCGAATCCGATTGCTATCGAGCGAAATCTAGAAAACCGAGAGCCAAAGCAATGGAGTAAGCATTTTTATGCTTAGTAAGTCTCAAGGAATATAATCAACTCTAATTACAGCAATACATTCACATAGTTAAATGCATCATTTCATTAATGCACATTCACATAATCATACTTACTTCACCATCCCAACTCTTATGTTCATACACAAATAACGGCTTCATTAAGGCCGATAACTCGCTCCATCATAGGAGCGGATATTCACACACTTACTCCTAGCGCAAGCAGCACACACCGCACTTACCTTGTCATTGGGAAATTTCACAAGTGCATTAGCTGAAATTTTCCAGCAAGCTTATAATTTTCAAATCACATACCTTCGAGTTTAACCGGATGTCGCTACTCGATCAATCGCCTTCGGGACATAGCCCGGTTATGGTAACCCGCACCAAGGCCTCACGGACTTAACCCGGATATCACGATTTGCACAAATGCCTTCGGTCTTAGCCCGGATAGAATGACTCGCACGAATGCCTTCGGTCTTAGCCCGGATGTAGCCACTAGCACAATTGCCTTCGGTCTTAACCCGGTTATAATTTCCAGATAATTGTCTTCGGGCTTAGCCCGATATCATTCAATTTCTCATGCACACATACATCAATAATCATTGGACATACATATTTATTTTCGTTACTAAGGCTCAAACACAATTATAATCACTAACATAATCGCCTTCGGGACTTAGCCCGGTATCATTCAATACTCATACACACATAAATTAATAATCAATACATCCATATTTCATTCCACATAATTCAAGTAAGGTCACTTCTTGAGGACTTACCTCGGATGTTGTCGAACGGCTTTTATGGCTATTCGATTACTTTTTCCTTCCCCTTGTCCAATTGTGGCCCTCTTAGCTCTTGAGCTAATTCAAACAAATTCAATTTATCAAAACCTCATTGTGCTAGCTTATGGCCGAATATGACAAGGAATTTAAATGGTCATATGGCCACCCTTTAGCTTGAATACACAATGGTCATGCACATTTTATACTACATCAAGCAATTCAATACAATTTATTCGAGCATCAAGGAAAAGCTAAGGCCTTCAATAGGCTACCCAAGGCCGAATATACTTGTCCATGTTGAGGCCAATTATGCACTTAATACCACACAAAAACAGCATGCATTTTACTAGTTAATGCTTTGCATATTGTAGCTCAAAACTTACAATATAGCATCAAGCACTCATATGTGTGCTAGGTCAATGTGCTTACAATTTCACAATTATTCTTCAACATCTTCTTCTTTAAACAAACTTATTCATCACTTCCTTCATAACCAAAACATCATGTGCAAACATATATATACATATATGAGCATGGCGAATTTCAAGGTGTCCATAGCCATCCAAAACACAAATTTTAACTAACATGCAAGAAGCATGAACCATGCTCATGAATGCATCATGGCGAATATGACAATCATGCTCCTTTTCAACTTCAATCATGATAAAACAAAAGAAAGCTCAAAATCTTACTCAAGAGTAGACAATCCATCATTGCATGCATCATCATCAAGCTTCACACTTAGCATGCAATGGCTTTATCACCATAACAACTTTGGCCAAATACCATTTCCATGGCTTAACAAAGAATTGAGCCATGGCTAACATGCACATCAAGTTAGCAACCAAAACATGCATGAAACTCCTAACACAACCTCATACATACCTTAATCTTGATGCAAACTTAGCCAAATCTCCTTCTAGATCTCTTCCAAACCAAGCATGAAGCAAAAATCCTCCTTCTTCCTTAGTTTTGGCTCAAAGAAAGGATGAACAAAATTTTTTCTTTCCTTCTCTACAACTCACGGCAATGGGGGGATTACCACACTCACACACATTTTTTTTCATTTTTTATCACCCATACACCTTTGTTTATTATTTCACCCTAATGCACCAACAAAACATGTTTCATGACATGTTTAGCCCATCCTCCTTGTCATGGCGGCCACCACCTATAAAAGGGGAATTTGACATGCAAGTCCATTATTTTGCATGCATGCTTTAATTAGTCATCACACATTTCCTATCATACTTTCAAAGTTCATTACTAAGTCCTTTCTTGTGGAATTCACCCTTATAACACTAAATCAATCATCATAAAATGTCATACATGAGCACACACATATTATAGGCATCAAAATAAATTTTTAATTATTTTTATGCCTCGGTTTTGTGGTCCCGAGACCACCTTCCGACTAGGGTCAATTTTGGGCTGTCACATGCATGTACAAAACATACCTCATTGTTGGGATTTTACGAGTGTATTAATTGAAATTATTACGGCAAGATCGCTCATTCCCAACCCAAGTATCTTCGGGATTTAGCCGGATATAACCACTCGCACAAGGCCTTCGGGTCTTAGCCCGGATATGGTCACTAGCATAAATGCCTTCGGGACTTAGCCCGGATATAGTCGTTAGCACAAATGCCTTCGGGTTTTGGCCCGGATATAGTAACTCGCACAAATGCCTTCGGATCTTAGTCCGGATATAGTCACTTAGCACAAAAGCCTTCGGGACTTAGCCCGGATATCATTCGAATAACCATGCACATATATCAATAAATCATGACACATCCATATTTCATTTTCATTACCAAAGCTCAAACACAAGACACTTATCACACTTACAAATTTCGGCTTAATAGCCACATACAAAGAGCATGATTTTGATTTGCTTGTGACATAATCTAATCGAATCATAATCTAAGTTCCATTACTCAAAACTTACCTCGGAGGTGGTCGAACAATTTCGCGGCTATTCGATCACTTTTTCCTTTCCCTTATCCAACTGTGGTCCTCTAAGCTCTTGAGCTAATTCAAACAAATTTAACTTATTAAAGTCTCATTGTGCTTGCTTATGGCCGAATATGACAAGGAGTTTGATAGGTCATATGGCCACCTTTAGCTCAAATACAAAATGGTCGTAGGCATTTTTAATCACATTGAGCAATTTAGTACAATTAATCAAACATTTCCTCATGTGCACCTTTATGACCAAATACACACATCATTAACCTAATATCAATTAACTAAGCACTTAACAAATTCTCCTTGAGCCGATTGTCTAAGTCAAGATAGGATCATCATTATGCTTACCTATAGCCGAATGTACAACATCAATCTATGCATTCATTCGTGTGGCGAACATGCATGTCTATGTTGAGGCCGATTGCATACTTAATACATTCTACAAGTATGGTCACTTGTATTGACCAAATCCCATTTTGTTTCAAGTTCAAAACTTGGCTAATACACATATATGCACTATTAAAGCATCCTCTCCATTCCATCAATTCAACACATACATTACTCATTAATATACAAAATTATATTCGCCTTAGCACACATCTTGTTGGCTGAATTTTTCTCCATCTAGCAACATTTTATGTACTATGCCGAACCAAAAGATCAAACACCTAGCTTAATCATTTCCAAAACACTTAACTGCCTTTGACCAAGACTTTAAACAAAGTCTATGTTCGGCTATCACACATATGGGCATTATTAGTTCAAAGTTTTAACAAGATTAATTTCTTTGATCTTAACCTAAATGACAACCCCATTGTTCATCTAGATTTAGCATGAAACAAACAAAGAACCAAGAAAACAACACCCATGGTCGAATATCATCTTCATCACATAGCAAGATTTAAACCATGGGCTAGGTAGAACTCAAACTAACATAAAAAATATGCATGAATCTCATGGAACAACATCAAACTTACCTTAACCTAGCTACAAGCATGGCTGAATCTCTTCAACATTTCCTCCTTTCTTTCCTTTTGAATTTCGGTCAAGAAGAATGAAAAAGGATGGACATTTTTTTTCTTTGTTTTCATCATTTCCCTTTTTCCATTTCTTTATTACTAGCTTTTTATTTTATTGTTTCCTACATACCACATTAGCACACCATGCTTAAAATATGCTATGCCCCATAGCATGGCCGACCACTAGCTCAAATATTGGGCAATTTGACATGCAAACCCACCATTTCTATAACATGCATTAATAGGCCACTTTACATTTGCCTAGCACATTTCTAAATTTTCTCACATAAGTCCTATTTACTAAAATTCACCTACAATTAAACAAAATTCACATATAAAATTTTCACACATGCATATATACATATAATAAGCATCAAATATGACAGCTAATTATTTTTTTATGACTCGGTTTTGTGGCCCCGAAACCACTTCCCGACTAGGGTCACATTAGGGCTGTCACATACCTTAGGATCGTTGATGACCATAAGGTACAAGTTGGCTACTTCATCATCGAATGAATCTTCATCACTCCAAGTAGGAACATAGGCCTTTTGTTTGCTAGATCCCTTATTTTTAAGTTGAAGACAATCATACTTTATGTGTCCCAGTTTCTTGCACTCCTAAAAAATAATAGGATCTTTCTCCTTAGTAGATTCAAGTTTGATTCCTTCATTCTTTTGAAATTCTCTTCCTTTGTTGGACCTCATGAATTTCTTGAATCTTCTAGCAAATATCTCCATCTCTTCACTTGATTCACTATTGTCATTAGTGTTGTATTTTAGAGCTTTACCAACATTCTTCTTCATAATTCTTTCTTCTTCACTCTCTTTGTTAAGCCTCATCTCATATGTAAGCAAAGAACCAATGAGCTCATCAAGGAGAGTGAGTTGAGATTCTTTGATTCTTCTATTACCATCACTTGAGCTTCCCAAGACGTTGGGAGACTACTCAATATCTTATTCACCATCTCCTTGTTGGGATAGATCTTCCAAAGGGTTTTGAGACCATTGATGATGTGGGTAAAGCGATTGGGCATCTCCTTGATTCCTTCTTCTGATTTTGCTTTAAACAACTCATAATCAAGGTTGAGAAGACTTATCTTGGACTCCTTAACTCTAATTTTCCCTTCATGGGTGACTTCAAGCTTGTCCCATATTTCTTTAGCATTGTTGCACAAGGAGACTCTCTTGTTCTCATTTGCACCAAGAGCACAAAATAGGGTGTGCAAAGCTTTTTCATTTAATTTTATCTTCTTGATATCATTGTTATCCCATTCACTTTTTTCATTGGGATAATTACACTTTCAACCCTTTTCAATAGAATGAATGACCCATTTGTAATTATCCTTCAAACTTCATAGTCGTTGGCTTAGATGAATAGCTTCATTCTTGTTCTCCAATAAGAGTAGTTGGAGCCATTGAATAGACGAGGCCTCATGTTGGAATGCCCTTCTCCCAATATGGTGGAATTTGGCTCGGAAGTAGACGTAATTTTGTAAAACAAGTTGATGGTCGTTTAAGCTTCTTCGAGGATATTCTCTTAGTTGTTAAACCATCTTTAGAGACTAGCTTTGACACCAATTGTTAGCTCGAAAGGATCAACTCAAGATCATTGATAGGGAGGTTGAATTGGCCTTTGAGAAATTGTAGTGGAGGTAATGAAAAATATGCAACAAAGAACACAATGATTTATAATGGTTTGACCCCAATTGCCTACTCCACCACCTTAGCTTACCATAACTAAGGATTTTCCCAAATTCACTAATTTGGCAACCTTTAAGGACAAGGTTTAACCTTACAAGCTCTCTTAAGATTTATGCCCCAAAATCTTAAGATGCAACTTCTTTAAGGTTTCTACCCAAACCTTAAGAATAAACCCTCTCTCAAAGAGAAACAAATAAGAAAACAAAGAAACAATCCTTACAAGATTAGGATGTTTCCCAATTAAGCATCTCAACTGAATTCGTACCTATGTTTTTGGCTTAGGGGATGTTCATTGTTATTTGCTTTCAACTAAATGATCTTCTCCGCTATTCTTGTACCATGAACTGCTTCGAGTGTGGACTCAAACCAATTGAATTGAAACATAGAACTAGAAATTTTTTTTTATCTTTTTGGGGTGAAAAAAAAATTCTCTCTTCTTAATAAAAACTGATAGAATTGTTATTCTAGAAAATATATGTAATAGTTGAGAATAAATTCTCTCTATTTTTTTGCAGAATAACAATCGTTTAAAATTGTGTTAAGAGCTCTGTTGGTGCCATCTATTTACATGAAAAGAAGGTAGAAACCTTTTTGAGTTGTAGTGGTTTATTTTAAATAGAAAAACATCCTACATAGAATAGGGATAGGGTGAACAACACACCCTAATATTCCTACTAGGTTTGTTTCCCCTTTCATGTCCATGAGGGGTTATTGGCCTTTTTCACACTGGATCCAATTACGAGTACATCTTGGGCCTTTTTGACCTAATACGCTGTAAAGCCAAATAGAAAATTCAATATTTGGTTAATATTTGGTTTGGTGCAAATAATAATTATGACGCGAGTCTTTATAAAAATTCAAAGTCCTACTACCCTTGTTTTTTTAAGCAATAGAGATGATTTTTATTTACACTCCTAATCCCTTTACCTTTTGTTCCTAAGAAATGTAGGATCCATTATCCTACTAACATAAGACTAATGGTAAACTTAGTTCCTAAAGATTAAATACAAAAGTAACTTTGTCCAACAAAAAAACTACTAACACGATATAACTTGTAAAGACTGTTAGAAGGTTATTTGTGTTGCTATGTTAAATAGGAGCCTACTACATCTTGTGAAGAGACTTTTGGCATTTTGTTATTTTTTTACTTCTAAACTTTTTTCTAGAGTTTTATGTTTCTATTCTTTTTCTTATTCGTATTCTTGGTCACATTTAGTCTTCCTCCATTTTACGTGCCACCACTTATCACTTCACTTAGTTACAAGGTTTGCTTTAGTTTTCCTTTTTATTATCTCTTGGCACGTTCTATTTTATTTGTTTGCAACATTTCTTCTCTTCACCAATCAAGAAAAGAACCTCTACAACGTCTTTCTGAAGTGTATTATGCAGCTTATGGATGCTTCTTTAGTTATAAAGTTTACCATATAGTTACCTTATAAATAACCAATGACAATGGCTTTTTTCTTTTTCTTTTTCTTTTCCTTGTTGAGTATGAATCATATTGTAGTCAAATTTGAGAGATAATCTCTTAGTTAAACTCTGTTTATTTATTTCAGTCAAACTCTAATTAGTCTAGATTATCTTATTATTATTTGACTTACGAATTTAGCCTATAAATAGGCTATTTTACAACCTTAGAAAAAACACCCATTAAAATATTAGAACTCATAACATTTTTTTGAGAATTTTGTGTTTACCTTTTGAGGATTCTTTGTTTTCGGGTTTTAAGGTTTAGTTTTTATCTCCATCTTTTATACTCTTCGTTCTTTTTCCATTATAGTAAAATTATCTTTGCCTATGGTTTTCTATCCTCTTTAGAGGTGGTTTTCCACGTTAAATTTGTGTGCTCCATTTCTCAATTTCTTCCATTATTTTTACTTGTTTGTTGCTTAATCGGGTCAATTCCCAAAAAGTGGTGCCAAGAGCTAGTTTAATTTTCATAGATCAGCCCATTCAGACATGGCAGCAACAAGGTTTGACATTGGAAAGTTTGATGGTGTCACAAAATTTCAATCTATGGTAAGTTCAATGGCAATTCTAGTTCAGACTGGCCTGAAAAATGTCGTTACCGAGAAAAAGTCTGAGAATATATATTAGACAAAATGGAAGAGCTTGATAAAAAAGTCCTGTCTACAATCCAGTTGTGCCTCACAAATAGGGTATTACAAGAGGTAATGATGGAGAAAACCACATCCGCCTTGTGGAAAAGGTTAGAAACTCTTTATGCGACTAAGCCTCTAGCCAACTGTTTAGTGTTGAAACAATGTCTATTCACGTTTCGCATGAATGAAGGTGAGCTTCCTAGAGATCACATTAGTCAATTTATTACTCTTTTGAATGATTTATAGAACGTTGACGTTAAGATTGACAATGAAGATCATGCTATGCTATTATTATGCTTTTTACCCTTTTCAAACAAGTCTTTTAGGGAGACCCTAATTTATGGCAGAAACAAACTCTCGTTTGAGGATATGAAGGGTCATTTTTTGAGTAAAGAAAAACTCGACAATGAGTTTGGTTTGGATAGTAAGGCATATAGGAAAACTTTCGTTTTAGTAGTATCAAAGAAGTGAGACAAAAGGTGCTGCTATTGTAAGAAGGTAGGTCATGTCAAAGTAGATTGTTATAAATTGTGACATAAAAGGGCTATTGAGAGTAACGAGGAAGATGTAGCTAGTGCTAATTTGGCCGATGAAAGCGGAGATGATTTCTTGTTAGTGTCAACAAGTGATAGCTCTGAGCTTATGTCCCAGTAGATCCTAGATTCGGGATGTTCTTTCCACCTATCTCGATAGAGAATGGTTCTCTACATACAGTTTGGTTGAAGGTGGAGTTGTACGCATGAGAAATGATTAATCCAGTAAAGTAATCGGTATTGGAACTATTAAAATTAGGATGCACGATGGGACGATTAGGACACTCTCAGATGTCAGGTATATACCTGATTTACGAAAGAATCACAACTCCTTGAGTATTTTAGACTCAAAAGGTTACAGAATCAACATCGAGTCAAGTGGCATTAAGGTGTCTCGTAGGGCTCTCATTTTGTTAAAAGTTAAAGTGACTGATAGTCATTATATTTTGGAAAGTTCTACAGTGGCCGATGAAACCGGACGTCTCTTGCCCATTACAGAGTTGAAGTCAACTCATTTGGAGCGGAGTCAACTTGGTCATAGAGGGAAAAAGATATGACTGTTTAATTGAATAGAGGTTCTCTTTTGAATACAGGTTTTGAAAAGTTAGGACACTGTGTTCGTGAAAATTAAACCCGAGTTAGTTTTGATTTGACAGTACACAAGTCGAAGGCTAGAAGTCTTCCAGCTTCTAAGCACATATTTGACTCAGTTAATTCCTTGCATAGTTTAAGATAAGCCCGTGGCAGGCTTTGACAAATATAGTATTATGGAAATACGAGTCAAGGTGGAGATTTGTTGAGTATGATTAATATTTCAATCAAATTTGAGAGATAATCTCCTAGTTAAACTTTGTTTATTTGTTTCAGCCGAACTCTGTTTAGTCTAGATTATTTTAATATTATTTGACCTACGAGTTTAGCCTATAAATAGGCTCTTTTATAGCTTTAGAAAAATACCCATTAAAAGATCAGAACTCATAATACTTTTGGAGAATTTTGTGTTTACGTCTTGAGGGTTCTTTGTTTTCGTGTTTCGGGATTTAGTTTTTATCTCCATCTTTTATACTCTTCGTTCATTTGCCATTATTGTAAAATTATCTTTACACGTGATTTTTTTTATCCTCTTTAGAGGTTTTTTCCAGGTTAAATTTGTGTGTTCAATTTCTCAATTTCTTCTACTATTGTTTACTTGTTCGTTGCTTAATCGGGTTGATCCCCAACATTTTTTTTTCTTCTCAATATTTTACCCTTGCCTTCCTATCTTCCTAACTAGATAATTTACTTGGCAGAGCGAGGATGTTTCTCATCATTGGATGCCACTTGAGCTAAACCTGCACAATTGGCAAGACAATGGTAGTTACTACCAAATAATGATGTTGTCTTATTTCGTTAAGAAAAGCCAAAAAAAAAATGTCTGTCTTCCCCGAGTGGATGAATAAAGCATCCTAGTACTCCTTTGCTTGTATGATTAGAGTTATGTTAAAGAGATTTATGGCTCGGCCAAAATGTGAAGTAGAATGAGGGACCATTTTGTTCTTTCCATATTTATCTTTGAGAACCAACATTCTCCATACGTAATTTTCAGGTTCACTAAAATAGATTGGGATGACAGGCAATCCATTTCTTTCAACAAAAGAAATGTTCTTTTGGTCCACCATCCTCATCTGCTTCCCACGTAACAAGATTATTCATTTGAGCAAAAGTCTAATTGGTGTTTTAATTTTAAAGCCATTACCTTCTAAGTGGTCCAGCAGAAAAGGCACGGCTCTTATCCCGAGGTTTTGAATGCAGATAGATACCTAAGTACCTAACCAAACATCATACTTATGCATTCTGTGCTATCTGTGAATAATTGTAACCACAAATTAAGCCTGTTTCTGCATTATGTTCTCCATACCCATATATTTCTTGATGTGTTACATTTATAGTATAGATATCTACCTCTGCCTTTCATTGATCTCCTTCTGCACATGGATGGTCCTTCTGCTGTTATTCCTTGATTATCCATAGGGGAAATGACAGAAAATTTGGTTGTTTGGCATGATTTTTAATTCATCAAACTCATAGTGGAGAACAAGGGTGGGTGGTGTCCCTCAAATAATGTTCCCATTAATGGCTCACCTGTCATATTAGGTTTTCTAATGGTACTACCTTCCTCTAATAATTGTCTCAGACACTTTTTATATGAAATCGTGTTTTCGTGACTTTATTATCTACCATCTCTGTGTACAAAAAAAACTTGCAGCTGGTTTTAACTTTGATCGGACTGGTCTTAAGCCAAGAGTTCATCAGCTTTAAATATTCTTTATGATTGTTAGTTTTGATTATAGCTATGTTGAAGTAATCTCATCTGAATTTCTAAGAAAGTGGAGGTGAAATGTTGGAGTGGTTGACACAATATTATGGACCAATTTATTTATGAGGTGGTTGCCGAATTAATTACATTTCTCCTGCACAGATAGCTGGGACCAATTCTGATTATAACCTGACATTCTTAGCGTTGAAAGTTTACTTCTTCGGAATAAAAAAAAAAGATATTGTATTACATATATTAGAATCTTCAAATATATAAAAAAAAAATTAAACATAAATTGAACAAACTGATCTTGAAAACATACTCTAATATGGATAACATGACCATAAACCGGATGTTTGAATACAATAGCAACTAGTTTGACAGCAACATTAAACATAAATAGAATTGTTAACTTCTTTGACTTATCTCTTACATATGTAATGGTACTACAAGTATAATTCAAGCTTAGAGCTCTCTATTATATTCTACTGGTGGTCCGCACAGAAAATATCGATAAAAGCACAGGAGATCCACTCCAGGTCATGGCACTTAATAGTAATGCTGGAAAGATAATTAGTTATGATCTTGACCATTGATCTGCTCTAAAATTTAACAGGAATATTAGCTGAGCAGAATAGGTTTCTAAGTCTCTAATTTTGCAATGGAAAAGGAGGCCAAGCCAAAAATAACTTGGGAACTGCCAGGGCATACGAGTAGGGCTCCATTAACCCCAATATCTGGTTGCAAACACATCTACATTCATCTTCATCATCCAGAATTCATGCATTTCATGCTAAACAAATGACCCCCCATGAACTTTTTGGATTTACTTTCTAAAAAATTAGCATCACTTACGGAATTCAACACTACTACGGATACAAAAGAAACATAAGGTATAGTAGTGAAATTTCCCATCACAAGTTGTACAAAATAAGGTCCAGGGAAAGCTATTAAAAGCTACTGAATAAACAAGAGATGTGAAGCTCCTGCTGAATGAGTAGGTTGAAAAGCCGCAGCAAGTTTAGTGCCAGCTCCAAATCTTGTTGCAGGTATGTAGGAATCAGACACACTGCGCATTCTTGGGTCAAAACCTGCCTTGTCTTTTGTTTTGTGTGTATCTCCAGCAACTTCAACAGCTTTTTGGCTGTTACACCCCAATAGACCACTGGAACGGCCCTTGTTTTTAGAACCTTTGGTTTTGGTGGGTGTCGGATATGTTCTCATTGGGCTTGGAAAAGTTACAGGTGGCCTTAGCTCTTCATAGTCAGACATGACTGAGAAATCTGCTGCACTTGCTGTGACCACACTCCACTCTATGCTGGCCTCACTTGGTGCATAACAAGTTGTTGGGGTGGCACACCCAGACGCCGCATCAGAAATTTGTTTGACAAGAAATGGGTTGACTTTTCCTGTGAGGCTCTCTATCTCAAATAAGTCTGAACTTGCATCGCTCTCTGTATCGTTGTAGTTGCCTTTAGGATTTTCAATTTTTTCTGCTTTGGGATTAGAATCCAGAGAGAACATTTGCAGCCTCCTCTCGATGTTCAAAGACTTGTTTCTCCTTCCAAGTGCCGGCGAGCCGAAAACCTCCAATGATTTCCGTCCGATTTCATCCACATCTCCTTGCAGTGACACTTTAACAGGTCGAATTCCCATATTAGAATTCATAGTTGGGAAACTAAAAATGTCTTCCTTCGTCCAGGGTTCCGCCACTGGTTTATTAACCTCTAGGCTCGCCTTACTGGATGCAGTTTTATTTGGCTTGCCTTGCAAGCCCTCTCCATTAGCAGCTGGTCTCTTGAAACTTATTTCACCAACTTGTGCTTCTTCAATCTCAACTGAATTTCTACCAGAACAGTAACATTTGCAGCCAGCAAGACCCGAAAGAAAACTCTTTCCATTCACTTTAGGAGGTTTTTTCCCAGGAGGATTTCTCATAGTACTTCGGAGCAATGCACTTCGGCTGTTCCAGCTTGATTCTGATCGAACACTTGGAGTTCCCTGATATATTACAGGCTTGACAGGCTCTATGCTGACTCTACCATCTTTAACGCATTCCAATGTTTTTGCATGTATTTTGTTTATTCTTGGACTTTCTAAATCAATTCCTCCATTGAAGTATTTTTCAGCTCCAAATACTCCAATTTCTCCATCTTCTTTCTTCAGTCCTAAATAATGATGCTCATCTTGGTTGGTGTTGGTTGTCTTGGAGCTGAGCTCTCGGTTTGAAGCCGAAAGTTCTCTTTCATAGTTTTCGTCAGCACCATCGAAGAAAGTAGAGAAAGAAACATCACGAAGGCTGCTATTTTTTTCCTCAAAGGACAATGTTTGCGACAGGTTTGTGTTGTAATTTGATGTTAATGTTACCATAGCCATGGAGTTCTCGAGATTCAAATAAAATATTTGCTGCAATAAAACAAAAATACGAGTGAGAAAATGACCCCCAAGAAAACCGTTTCCACTTTCCAGTACAACTAAACAAGATGCACAAAACTACAGAAAGAAAATGAAAAAGACTTAACAATAGCAAAGTTCAGTGTGAAGACAACTAAAATCCTGGTTTGGGAAATCCCAAAGATTGCCTTAGAAAGCTATATCAAACAACATGAAAAAAGAAAGGGGAAACGCTATTTATACAAGAAACCAAAGGATGAAAAGTAGCAGAGAGAAGAAATGAAATAAAATAGAAGAGAGATTTAGTAAGAAAGTTGTTCTATGCTAAGTATAGTTATGACATCTCCCATCTGCAAGATGTTCAAGGGAGTAGGCCCATCTACTTGTGGAATAAAGCAAACCTGGATTATATTTCTTCACAACTAGAGCTCTGATTTGAGTCTCTTCAAGTTATCTTTAGCAAATGTATGTATGTACATATATATATATATATATATATATATATAATACCTATTGATTAGTATATCTCATATATGTTTACTTAGGCCATGCTGTACGGAAACTTGATTTTTATTTTGGAGTGGGTTTTCAAAACTTATGTGGATACAATTACAAGCTTTAAATTTTTTCTTGGATTTACATGTCCAATCATCCGCACAAGCTGATCACATGGAGAGCTTGGCTATTGCTTAGGACTTTGACAAATATATTTATAACAAAATTAAAAAGAGAAAAAAAAGATACATGTGTTTATGTTGTTCTGGCTCTGTTAGGTGACTTGTGGTTATTATTATTATTATTATTACTATTATTATTATTATTATTATTATGGGAGGGAATGGAAGGCTGGATTGACAATAAAGTAGTGTTTTATGTTTTTTGTATTTTATGTTTTTTTTATGTTATAATTTTAATGGAATATAAAATTTTAGAATGTGATTGTTGGGATAGTTATTTTATAATGTTTAGCACACATTAAAAATATTGATTATTTTCAAGAAAGTTATATTATCACATTTGGTTCATTAAATACTTTTTAATGAGTGCAATAGTAACTTATAAAATTGTTTGATTTTATTATTTTTGCTTAATGTTTGTTATTTGTTTCTCTTGAAAAAATCATCATTTTAATTTATAATTTTAATTGAAAAAAATTGTTTCAAATTGTCTATTTTTCTAAATATAACCATGCATATATAAAATCATGCATCTATAAAACTTTTGTTTTATCAACTGTTTCCCATTTATACTTTAGACACTACTAATTTTTTCATTGACGAGTACTATTAGAAGGATAAAGGAGCAAACATGAAAGGAAAAATAGAAGATAAATATAATCTATAAATGATAAATTATGCAAATGGTTAATGTTGCTACCTTAAGTTGCCTATTTGCTTAAAATGGAAATTGCAATGGAAGTGTAAGATTGTAGTAGCCGCTACAACTTGGCACTATAAAAAACGATGCAAACAAAACAAAAATAACATATATGTCTATTTATGTACTTCAGTTTCCCTACATTTGTAGAGCCTAACTTAGTGAGTTATTTCACTATCTTTAATCATGAATACAACAAGTAATTCACTCTCTATCATTCTTCAAGTATAGATATCTCACATTTGTACCTAAAGATTAAAACACTCACCTCCAAATCCTCCTATTAAGAACTTGGACTATAAACACTCAACAATGTTTATAAATCAGTTTGCACTCTTTCACGAAATAATTCCTCAAATGAACAAATTAAAATGCACTCAATAAACTCTCATACAAAACTTGTACAAGCCTCAAAGTACATGTAACAGCCCGATTTTGGGGCTAGTCGAAATAGTGGTCTTGGGACCACAAATACGAAGTCAAAGAAATTATTTTATTATTATTTTCGAGTCATAGCATGTTTATATCAGTACATGAAAAATTTGGTGAGTTAATTTTGACGTTTGTGAGCCCAATTACGAAAAAGGACTAAATCACAAAAAGTACAAAAGTTCTATTTTGAGAGCTACAGTTGTTATTTTATTAGATAAGGAAAATTGGGAAATTTTAAAGGGCAATTAGACCCCTAGAAATAGAGTGGCCGGCCATAGGAGATATATGTGGTCAAAATTTTCAAAATTTGTTGGGTTAGGTGACCAATTTTGACTAAAATAGAAATAAATAAAAGAAGGATGATATCATCCCTTACACATCTCTTTTATCCACCAAAAATTAGCCATGGAGGGGGGTTTGAGAGCTTAAAAATTTTCGGCAACCTGAAGCACTCACAAGTAAGTGATTTCCATACCCTTTGTTGATGATTTTTGCATTTTTGAGACCCTTGAAGCATGAGCTTTCAAATGAGGGTGCTATCTTGCAAAATGGTTGAAGGTATAGGGTTTTACCATGAGAGAATTTAGGGTGTTTTCTGAAATTTTATGGAAGAATATGAGTCTTAGTTGTGTAATAGACAACTTTTGTGAAAGGTGTTACCATGAAAACACCTAGAGGGACTATTTTGCACAAGTTGTAAAATAATTGATAAATGTGTGAAATAGAGAGAATTTGGGGTTGCTATAAGAGTAAAAAGAGTTCAACTAAGCTTAAGATTTGAAGAAATTCGATAAAAATCGATTTTTGAGCATAGGGGTAAAATGGTCATTTTGCTAAAGTTTAGGGGCAAAACGGTCATTTTATCAAAGATGTGAATTTTTAATTGCTTAATTTTATTTAGTGATTAAATGAGTGCAATTTTCTATTTTAGATCAAGAATTTCCAAATCTAAACTTAGATTTGGGGAAAGCCAAGCAAATTGACTAAACCAACTAGTTGCCATATTTTATAATTCGAGGTAAGTTGCATGTAAATAGTACAACTACATTGCTAATGTATGTGCTGAATTGTATTTGAAATAATATAGCATGAATTGTTTGATTGTGGAATTGGGAAGGTATGATGATAATAGAGATAGTAGATTTCCCGTTTGAGCCGAGAAAATAAATCGGATATTCATGCCATGACTTACGGGTTATTTTTGGCTAGTGTAAGACATGTCTGGGACATTCATTGACCATATTATGAGAGCCAGTGTAAGACCATGTTTGGGTCATGGCATCAGTATTAAGACGAGAGCTAGTGTAAGACATGTCCGGGACATGGCATTGACTTGAGATGTGAGCTTGTGTAAGATCGTGTCTGGGACGTGGCATCAGCACTTTACCCATGTTTGAGGCTTAATGAATATCCGGTAGTGTTCTAAATGGTTCAACGGTGAGCGTTATGTTCTTAAGCTAATGAGAAAGTATAACCTTGCAGTGAGTGGTACAGACACCTAATTGGTACGTATGGGATATGATCTAATTGCTGGATGGTAATGAGTAGTTATGCTTATGCCTACCTTTGTATTATGAGCATGTTGATTATTGATAAATTGCTGCTGTACCCTTACTTATATGCAACTTACTAAGCTTTATGCTTACTCCCTTTCTTTTCCATTTCCTTATAGTGCCGCCTATCTAGCTCAAGGATCACCGGAAGTCAAAGATATCGATCACACTATCAACAGATGCATTCAATATAGTTGGATTTATATTTTTGATTATGGCATGTATAGGACTTAGACTTTATTATTTTGTGTTTTTGAGAATTGGCCAAATGTGTTGGCTTGGGTTGGAAGCCCTTCAATTTGTATTATGCCTTGAATAATGGCTAACATTCATTTTGAATTTATAAAAGATGCATTATCATGGTAGAATGAATGTCTATTGTGGCTAATTTGATTTTAGAAATTGTACTCATTTTAGTATTGGTTGGAATTTGTATGGAAATAGGCAAGTAAGGGTGGCAATGAGGCTTGGTAAATAGCCTTATATTATCCACACGGGTAGACACACGGGTGCATGTCTAGGCTGTGTGTGACACACGGTCTGCCCCATCGGCTTGTAGTCTTGCCGTGTGTCCCCTGCACGTAAAAATTTCAAGTCAGAATGCATGGTAATAAACACACAGGCAGAGACACGGCTGTGCGTCTTAGAAGTGTGAAGGGCACGGCCTAGCACACGCGTGTGTGCCTTGGCTGTATGACATCATGAGCATGCTGACGTCAGAGATAGAATGTCTATATTTTTGCACACGGGCTAGAATACGGGCGTGTTGTGGCAGTGTGAGGAACACAGGCCAATGACACGGGTGTGTGTTTGGTCGTGTGAAAACCCTTGTAGGTGTGAATTAGAAATTAATTCTACATGGGTGAGGGACACGAGCGTGTCCCAGGGAGCTTAGGCCGTGTGAGCCACACGGGCCATCAGCATGAAGCGTGTTGCTCTTCCACACGGGTGTGTGCCCTGTTTTAAAGGAAAATTTCTTAAGGTTGGTTTAAGGACCCAGAATGGTTCTGAATTGTTTTCAATGATCGATTTGGGGCTCGTAGGCCCATAATAAGAAGCCTAAAGTAGAAATTGAAAAAGTTTTAAGTTTGGTTCTAGTTTCGATGAATTGAGATTGGTTGTATGCATGATTTCATGTTAGGTAATGTCTTGTACTCCTCCTCGGCCTGGGTTACGGGTATAGGGTGTTACATTTAGTGGTATCAGAGCTATGGTTTAGTCAGTTCTAGGACTAACCTAGCAAGAGTACGGGTCTAGCTATACATGCCATAACTGTATATTGATAGTGTGATGATTTCTGATGATTGTAAATTATGTTTTCATATAGTAAATGGATCCTGATAGAGCCACGACGGATGGCATGGAAAGTAACGTGTCAGCTCTAACTGAAGGGACTGCGCCAGTCGAGAGTGAGCCCGTGACTATGAGCCAAGGCAGAGGGGCTAGAGAAGCCTATCTCCGAATGATGGATGCTGGGTACACGGAGTTTGTTCGTGTGAATTTGAATACTCCACATCCCCCACCTCCTCCAATTCTTCATTATGCCCTAGTAGCTCCGCAAGGAGCGGACATGTTTAGAAGAGAGAAGCCTCCAGTAGACAAGATCTGGAAACAAGGGGCCAAGGAATTCCGGGCTAGCATAGATGATGACCCGAAGAGAGAAGAGTTTTGGCTAGAAAATACCATTAGGGTATTTGATGAACTATCATGCACTCTTGAAGAGTGCGCGAAATGCGCTGTGTCACTTCTATGAGATTCAGCTTATTAGTGGTGGAACACTCTCGTGTCCATTGTATCGAGAGAGTGGATCACGTAGGAATTCTTCCAGGAGGAATTCTGAAAAAAGTATATTAGCCAAAGATTCATAGACCAAAAAAGGAAAGAATTTCTAGAGCTAGAGTAAGGCCGAATGTCAGTGACGAAATATGAACGTGAGTTTTTAAGGTTTCGCAAGTATGCGCGGGAGTGCGTGTCTACAGAAGACACCATGTGTAAGAGGTTTGAGGACGGCCTCAATGAAGATATCCGAGTGTTTGTTGGCATCTTAGAGCTGCGGGAATTTATAGCCCTTGTTGAAAGAGGCTGTAAGGCTGAAGAGTTTATTAAAGAAAGGAGTAAAGCGGCTATTGAGTCGTGGGATGCAAAGAAGAGACAGATGGGGAAATCACATCAGTCCTCATCGAAAAGATCGAGAAAGTTCACTACCCGGTCAAATGCTTTGTTGGGGTATTTGAATAGGAACAAGATCCGACAGAACACAACTTCGAAAGCTCAGACCACTTCGGTTGCAAGAGTTGGTAGTACTCGACCAAATAGGTCAGATTGCTCGTAATATGGAAGGCGTCATTTTGGTGAGTGCCGACGAAATGAAAGGGTTTATTTCAAGTGTAGATCATTCGAACACTTCATCCGTGATTGTCCCGAGTTGGATGAGAGAGAGAGAAAATAAGATGTGAAAGCAAGCAGTGCTCCCTTGAGGGGTAGATCACAAAAGAACCCCGGAAGTGGGGCTAGCAGTAGAGGCAGGCCAGGAGATGCTACGGTGAGGTCCGAGGGCAGAGTGCCTGCAAGGACTTATGCTATTCGAGCTCGGGAAGAGGTAAAGTCTCTCGACGTGATCACGGGTACTTTTTCTATCCATGATATATCTATTGTTGCATTAATTGACCCGGGATCTACCCAATCTTATATTTGTATGGAATTTGTACCTCGTATAAGCATGCTAGTAGAATCCACTGAGTTTGCGATCAAAGTGTCCAATCCTTTAGGCAAACATGTATTAGTGGACCAAGTATGTAGAAATTGCCCTTTGAAAATTAGAGGTCATTGTTTTCTGGCTAACTTGATGTTATTGCAACTTAATGAGTTTGATGTAATCCTTGGGATGGATTAGTTGACTTATCATAGTGTTGTAGTGGACTGCAGGAAAAAGATAATTGAGTTGAAATGTAAAGACGGGAATGTTTTTTGAGTGGGGCCAAGTGAGTCAGATAATCTGCCTGTAATAATATCGTCATTGACTGCTGAAAAGCATTTTTGAAAAGGATATGAGTCCTACTTAGCTTTTGTGCTGAATACTCAAGTGTCTGAGTTAAAGATTGGATCAATACCAGTGGTTCGTGTGTTTATAGATGTATTTCTAGTGGAATTACCTGGATTACCTCCACTGAGGGAAGTTGAGTTTGGAATTGAGTTGGTCCTTAGAATGGTACCTATCTCAATTACTCTGTATAGATGGCTCCAAATGAATTGAAGGAGTTGAAAGCACAGTTGCAAGAGTTATTGGACAAGGTCTTCGCAAGACCGAGCTTTTCCCCGTAGGGTGCTCCGGTACTCTTTGTGAAGAAGAAAGATGGATCGATGAGGTTATGCATCGAATATACGTAGCACAATAAGGTAACAGTGAAGAACAAGTATCCTTTGCCAAAGATTGATGACCTATTTGATCAGTTAAAGGGAGCCACCATATTTTCAAAGATTGACTTAAGATCCAGATACAACCAGTTAAGAGTGGAAGAGCAAGATGTGTCAAAGATTGCGTTTCGGACAAAATACGGGCATTATGAGTTCCTCGTTATGCCCTTTGGTTTGACTAATATCCTTGTTGTGTTTATGGATTTGATGGACCGCATTTTCTGATCATATCTAAATAAGCTTGCCATCGTCTTTATTAATGACATATTGGTTTATTCGGGTGATGAGAGGGAGCACGCAAAGCATCTGAAAGTTGTGTTGCAATCCTTGAGAGACAAGAAATTATACGCCAAGTTCAGTAAGAGTGACTTTTGGCTTAAGGAGGTCGGATTCCTAGGACACATTGTGTCGGGGATGGGATCCGAGTTGACTCAAGCAAGATCTCAGCTATTGTAGAGTAGAAACTGCCGAGGAATGTGACTGAGGTCCGAAGCTTTTTGGGTTTAGCCAGATGTTATATATAGTTTGTAAACGAATTCTCTATGATAGCTATGCCAATGACAAGGCTATTGCATAAGGATGTCAAGTTTTACTGGACAGAAAATTGTCAACAGAGTTTCGAGAAATTAAAGGCTTTGTTGACCGAAGCCTCAGTGTTAGTGCAACCAGAGTCGGGCAAGGAGTTTATGGTATATAGTGATGCCTCCTTGAATGGTTTGGGGTGTGTTCTTATACAAGAATGTAAGATCATAGCTTATGCTTCAATGCAACTAAAGCCACATGAGAAGAATTACCCGACGTATGATTTAGAGTTGGCTGCCATAGTATTCGCGTTGAAAATTTGGAGACACCATCTTTATGGCAAGAAGTTTCAGGTGTTCACTGATCACAAGAGCCTTAAGTACTTGATGACTCAAAAGGAGTTGAACCTAAGGAAACACCGATGATTAGAACTATTAAAGGATTATGAGTTGATTATTGACTACCATCCAGGGAAGGCGAACGTCGTCCCGATGCATTAAGTAGAAAATATTTTTTGTGTTGAAAGCAATGAATGCCAATATAGCTTTGTCTGATGATGGTTCAGTTCTAACAGAGTTGAGAGTTAGTCCGACGTTTCTTTAAGAGATCCAAGAAGCTCAGAAAGGTGATAAGAAATTGCAAGCCAAGAGAACTCAGTGTGAGTTGGGAATTGAATCAGATTTTTGTATTAGTACCGATGGATGTATAATGTTCAAAGGCAGAGTTTGTGTACCCAAGAACAATGAGCTTATTCCGATGATTCTGAGAGAGGCACATAGTGGTTGTTTGTCCATCCACCCGGGCAGTATGAAAATGTACAACGACCACAATAAAATGTATTAGTGGTCGTGTATGAAAGAGTTTTTTCAGAGTTTGTGTCTAAGTGCCTAGTGTGTCAGCAAGTGAAGGCTAAACACCAAGTAACTTTGGGTCTACTTCAGCCTATCATAGTTCCCGAGTGGAAGTGGGATCGGATCATTATGGATTTTCTGATGGGTTTGCCGGTAACCCCGACAAAAAAATGATACTGTTTGGGTTGTTGTGGATAGGCTAAAAAAGTTGGCACACTTCATACCTATGAGTACCGACTACTCCCTTGAGAGATTAGCCGGCTTGTACGTTTCTGAGATTGTGAGACTACACGGGGTGCCCATATCGATTATTTTAGATAGAGACCCGAGATTTACATTGAGGTTTTGGAAAAAGTTACAAGAGGCATTGGGAACAAAGTTGAGTTTTAGCACAGCTTTCCATCCGCAAACCGATGATCAGTCGAGAGAGCAATTCAGATATTAGAGGACATGTTGCAGCGTTGAGTCTTTAAGTTCCAGGGTTGTTGGGAAAAGTATCTACCGTTGGTTGAATTCTCCTATAATAACAGTTATCAGACAAGTCTGAAATGGCACCTTATGAGGCTTTTTATGGGGGAAAGTGTCGAATGCCCTTATATTGGACTGAGCTCAGAGAGAGTCAGGTACACGGGGTCGATTTAGTCAGAGAGACTGAAGAGAAAGTTAAAGTAATTCATGACTACTTGAAGGCCACCTCGGATAGACAGAAATCCTACGCGGATTTGAAACAAAAGGAAATTGAATTTCAAGTCGGTGATAAGGTATTTTTGAAATTGTCCCCGTAGAGGAAAGTCCTCAGATTTGGTAGAAAAGGCAAGCTGAGTCCTTGTTTTACAGGGCCCTATGAGGTTATCGAGAGAATAGGATCGGTTGCCTACCAATTAGGTTTTCCATCGAAATTGGAAAAGATTCACAATATGTTTCATGTGTCCATGCTACGTCGATATAGATCAAACCCTTCACATGTGATTACACCGTTAGAGGTTGAGATTCATCCGGAAATGACTTATGGTGAAGAGCTGGTCACGATTTTAGCCTAGGAAGTCAAAAAATTGAGAAATAAAAGTATTGCTCTTGTGAAAGTTTCATGATGTAGACATGGAGTCGAGGAATCCACATTGGAACCCGAGGTGGCCATGAGAGATCAGACCCGAACATATTCAACGGTAAGATTTTCGAGGACAAAAATCCCTAAGGAGGAGAAATGTAACAGCCCGATTTTGGAGCTAGTTAGAATAGTGGTCTTGGGAACACAAATCCAAAGTCAGAGAAATTATTTTTTTATTGTTTTGGAGTCATAGCATGTTTATATTAGTACATGAAAAATTTGGTGAGTTAATTTTGACGTTTGTGAGCCCAATTACAAAAAAGGACTAAATCGCATAAAGTGCAAAAGTTCTATTTTGATAACTACGGGTATTATTATATTAGAGAAGCAAACTTGGGGTATTTTAAAGGGCAATTAGACCCTTATAAATAGAGTGGCCAACTATAGGACACATACGTGGTCAAAATTTTCAAAATTTGTTGGGTTAGGTGACCAATTTTGACTAAAATAGAAAGAAATAAAAGAAGGATGATACCATCCCTTACTCATCTCTTTTCTTCACCAAAAATTAGCCATGGAAGGGGGTTTGAGAGCTTAAAAATTTTCAGCAACATGAAGCGCTCACAAGTAAATGATTTCCATACCCTTTGTTGATGATTTTTGCATTTTTGAGACCCTTGAAACATTTGCTTTCAAATGAGGGTGCTATCTTGCAAAATGGTTGAAGGTCTAGGGTTTTAGCATGAGAGAATTTAGGGTGTTTTCTAAAATTTTATGGAAGAATATGTGTCTTAGTTGTGTAATAGACAACTTTTGTGAAAGGTGTTACCATTAAAACACCTAAAAGGACTATTTTGCACAAGTTGTAAAATAATTGATAAATGTGTGAAATAGAGAGAATTTGGTGTTGCTATAAGAGTAAAAAGAGTTCAACTAAGCTTAAGATGTGAAGAAATTCGATAAAAATCGATTTTCGAGCATAGGGGTAAAATGGTCATTTTGCTAAAGTTTAGGGGCAAAACGGTCATTTTATCGAAGATGTGAACTTTTAATTGCTTAATTTTATTTAGTGATTAAATGAGTGCATTTTTCTATTTTAGATCAAGAATTTCCAAATCCAAACCTAGATCGGGGGAAAGCCAAGCAAATTGACTAAACCAATTAGTTGCCATATTTTGTAATTCGAGGTAAGTTGCATGTAAATAGTACTACATTGCTAATGTATGTGTTGAATTGTATTTGAAATAATATAGCATGAATTTCTTGATTGTGGAATTGGGAAGGTATGATGATAATAGAGATAGTAGAGTTCCCGTTTGAGCCTAGGAAATAAATAAGATATTCATGCCATGACTTACGGGTTATTTTTGGCTAGTGTAAGACATGTCTGGGACATGCATCGGCCACATTATGAGAGCCAGTGTAAGACCATGTCTGGGACATGGCATCGGCATTGAGACGAGAGCTAGTTTATGACATTTCTAGGACATGGCATCGACTTGAGATTTGAGCTAGTGTAAGACCATGTCTGGGACATGGCATCGGCACCTTACCTATGTTTGAGGCTTAATGAATATCCGGTGGTGTTCCAAATGGTTCAACGGTGAACGTTATGTTCTTAAGCTAATGAGAAAAGTATAACCGTGTTCTGAGTGGTACAGACACCTAATTGGTACGTATAAGATATGAGCTCATTGTATAATATGTGACTTGTATGGATGGTAATGAGTAGGTTATGTTTATGTCTACCTTGGTATTATGAGCAAGTTAATTATTGATAAATTGTTGATGTACACTTACTTATATGCAACTTACTAAGCTTTATGCTTACTCCCTTTCCTTTCCATTTCCTTATAGTGCCGCCTATCTAGCTCAAGGATCACTGGAAGTCAGAGATATCGATCACACTATCAACTGAAGCATTCGGTATAGTTGGATTTATATTTTTGTTTTGGCATGTATAGGACGTAGACTTTATTATTTTTTTTTTTTTGAGAATTGGCCAAATGTGTTGGCTTGGGTTGGAAGCCCTTCAATTTGTATTATGCCTTGAATGATGGCTAACATTCATTTTGAATTTACAAAAGATGCATTATCATGGTAGAATGAATGTCTATTGTGGCTAATTTGATTTTAGAAATTGTGCTCGTTTTAGTATTGGTTGGAATTTGTATGGAAATAGGCAAGTAAGGGTGGTAATGAGGCTTGGTAAATAGCCTTATATTGTCCACATGGGTAGACACACGGGCGTATGTCTAGGCCTTTTGTGACACATGGTCTGCCCCATGGGCGTGTAGTCCGGCCGTGTGTCCCCTGGACGTAAAAAATTTCAAGTCAGTATGCATTGTAATAAACACACAGGTAGAGACACGGCTATGCATCTTAGACGTGTGGAGGGCACGGCCTAGCACACTGGCGTGTGCCTTGGCCGTGTGGCATCATGAGCATGCTGACGTTAGAAATAGAATGTCCATGTTTTTGCAGACGGGCTAAGACACGGGCGTGTGTCTGGCCGTGTGAAAACCCTTGTAGGTGTGAATTAGAAATTAATTCTACACAGGTGTGGGACATGGGCCATCAGCACGACCATGTCGAAATGGTCACACAGGCATGTTACTTTTCCACACGGGGTAAGCCTTTTTTTAAAGGCAAATTTCTTAAGGTTTGTTTAAGGACCCGAAATGGTTCTGAATAGTTTTTAATGATCGATTTGGGGCTTGTAGGCCCATGATAAGATGTCTAAAATAGATATTGAAAAAGTTTTAAGTTTGGTTCGAGTTTCGGTGACTTGAGATTGGTTGTACGCATGAGATCAAGTTAGGTAATACCTTATACTCCTCCTCGGCGTGGGTTACGGGTATAGGTTGTTACAATACATATCAATTTTTAGCTTTCTAACATAGAATCAATGTGAATACTAAGTAACTCCTTGTAAATAGCTA
Source organism: Gossypium arboreum (assembly GCF_025698485.1). NCBI lineage: Eukaryota > Viridiplantae > Streptophyta > Magnoliopsida > Malvales > Malvaceae > Gossypium > Gossypium arboreum. The sequence goes on from NC_069072.1 coordinate 55,378,002, forward strand.
TTACATCAATAACAATCAATGAACAACCGATTGAAGATATGCTCTCCAAAATTAGCAACACTATTTCGATCAAATCTCTACATTCCAAGGGTTTAATTGATTCACATGAATCCTATCCGATCTTCAAATGCTGAGGATTGGTTTCCATATATGGACAAAAATATTTTCAATAAAATAGCACATTACCACGTCAAAAGATTTTCTTCATTAAATTGTCAAACCAAATAAGGCAAGTATTTAACCAGGTCAGACGTAGTCTCTAGTTCCGCTCAACAACTCTTAGCTCATTTTGCCTCAATAGTTTGTTTGATCGCAAGTATGCCCTGTGGCATTACAGAAAAATAAATTTTGGCAATCACAAATTGCGAATCCATATGTGAGGAATGAATCATGTTGAAAAGGGTCGAAAATATGCCTTTAAAATCTACAACAACACTTGTACGAAAGTGATTCCTTTGTCTATATCGAAATCATAGACGCAACATGAAATCTTGACTTCTACGTGATCCACTTGGAAGTTTACGATCAGAAAAATCTCACGTAATTATTCTAGAGAGAACAAAATTTTCTCGCTAGTCAAAGTTTTAGTTTAAGTAACTCTAAAATTTAGATTAATCATTCCATTTATTCAAAATTGTAATGAATGAAAATTTAAATCTTTGAGGAATATTACAATTTACTAGTAAAACATGATAAACTCCTTTGTATAAGATATCAATTATATTTCAAAATTAAAACTAATTTTTATTTATCAAAATTTGTTAAATACTATATTTAATAATTTCGATAAAGAAAATTTATCCCATTAAAATATGTGAAATATATCTTCATATTATTTTAATTGAACCCTTTACATATGTGCAAGAAATATGTACACATATCATGATTGATTTTAAGATTATCAAATTAAATTAATTATTAGAAATTTTCTATAATCAATTTAATTTCTGTGGCATGTTAAACATAATCCCAATTTCAAATTTGCATTTTGATCATCGCAACTAAAGGGTGTGACCTTGTAGGATCCTATAACATTGACACTGACATTAAAACAATTCTTATGTTACAAATAGAGAGTGACATCTAGCAATGCATTATGACTACCTATGTCACATCCCAAATTTTTAATTGATAAAATTGTAAAATTACAGTAAGAATGAGTAATTAGCTTAATGGTTAATTGTTAGTGAAGTTATCATTGAGACTCGAGTTTGATTTTCATCACTCGCAAATTATTTTTCTTTTAAGCTTATGCCGTCCACTTTTAGCAAATTGTTAGATTTCAGTCTGACTCAAACATTGAAAAAGCTGATAAACTTGAATATTCAAAGACTTTATCTAAATTATAAAAAGGCTATTAGTTTTTAAAAATAAGATTAAACTAGTTTTTATGCAGAGTTTTCTTTTCATCTTTTTCTTTTTCTTTTCTTTCCCTTATTGCTGCTCCATACGCTCATTTTCTCTATTCTTCCTCAACTTTTACTCTCTTTTCTTCCTTCTAACGTTGCACTATCAACATAATTTCCTCACCATTATTGTGCCTACCTTTACCTCTTCCATTAATAATACTATTTTACTCTTTTGCCTCCTATTTACTCTACCTTTTAGTTGAAATTTTTGCTGCTCTTTTTTCTACCCCTTTTGCTGCTTTTCTCTCCACCCATTGTTGTCCATTGAAACCTTGATTGCAACAATATCCTTTATTACATTGCTACCTCTCTAAGTCTTTGTAACACCCCTTACCTATATCCGACGCTGGGACAAGGTTCGAGGCTATAACACCCCAAACCCGGCCCGAACGTTATGGCCGAATCTGGCGTGTCACATTGAAGTGTTTTAGCAAAAACCTTATTTTCATTGAAAACCCTTCTTAAAATGAGAAACCTTAATTAACTTATAAAAACTCTCTTTCAATCGCGAAAGCTTGTTTAAAATATACGATTTATGAAAGCCTGTCATTTTAAAATTTAGTTGCGGAAACATAGTATTCAATAAAAACAGTTAGGGTTTAGGAACCCATGTTCAAAAATAAATATAAGGCATAAAAATAATAATCCTAATTTGAACAATAGCCAGAGGAAAGGCCTTATTACAATCCGGTCTAAAATAACTTAATAAACTAGAAACTATATAAAAAAAAAACATGTCCAAGTCGTCTTGCTAGTTGGCCACCTCAGAGTCCCTCCAAACATCGAACCTTCTACTGAGCCTCACCTGAGAAAAATAAGAGGGGGTGAGTTTTCGAAAACCCAGTATGTACAACCCTCGACAAATAGAAAAGCACATAATAGCAAGTCTTTTTGGGCTTGAGCCCAATTCAATTTCATAACAAATGTAAAGTAATCAAATATGCACGGATTCCACCCATCCAGCCGCTACACACCACCTCCATCCCCCGATACACACCATGTGGGGATATAAATATCGACCCACCCATCCGATACACTCCAATGGTAGCCCAGTTGCGGTACTACCTTCATTGCAGCAAGCTGTTAATCAAATATTGGGCTTAATAGCCATTGGTGGATACATGGTCGTCAAGCAACCATGCGATCCTCATATACTTCCTCCGTTCCATAATTCCCAACCCACATGCAACCTAAACAGAATATCATATGAATGCAGCAGGTATACATGTAACATCCATAAATCTTACCTTCCACACATAGGGGTATTTTAGTCATTTTCGCCCCTAGGGGCATTTTCGATAATTTCTCTTTATTAGGTTTATTACTTACCTTAGCCCGTTAACAAGTCCTCGTTGGCTAAAGTGAACAGATACTATGCACCAGGTAGGATTCCAGAGAAGAGGAGGTGAGCCATTAAGACCGTTTAAGTACCAAGCTCTCTGTAGATCCAATCCTAGATATGCATATACCCATTACCACACCTTAACCTTATGACTCGTCCACGGTCACAATTATTTAATTAAGTTTTATGTCAATTGAACAATTGCCAGATACTAGGCCCAAAACCCCTTACAGAGCCCAAACAAGTTTACATACATGTACATGGCCCACTAAGCCCAATCTCATTCATATGGCCCATTAGGCCCAAATCACATTCATATGGCCCATTAGGCCCAAATCACATTCATATACATGCTTTCATATAATTTCCATCACTTAACATCAAGTTGCCAATTTTGCCTATTATGGGACAGCCTATCGGGCCCACTTAGCCCATCCTGGCCCGGTTGGCCAAAACACGGCCTAAGTTCATAGAATCACCCATGGGGCCTTAGATAACCTATCGGTTTCCCCCTTACGAGTGTTCGAGCACTCGCAAGACTACCGTAGCCAAACTTTCGACTTTTCGGCATTTTGGCATTTTAGGATTTGCCGATCTACTTGTGTGTGTGCAATGTATGTACACACCTGGTAATAAAGCATGCTACGATCCCCCTTACCACGAACCTACAATCGATATCACTCAATGATTACTCATATATACTTATTGAATACTTTACCAAAAGCCGAAGTCTCACCTTAACCTTACTTGAAACGCCAAGTCTTAACAGCTTTTCCTTGATCACTAATCACGAGTACTACCCAGATCTGCATTAACCTTTATCGTTAAAAACATATTGGGTGACTTGTATCCATCATATGTCACCCTTTACTGTTAAAGCCTATTCGGCCAACCTTTATCGAAGTGAAGAACACTTACCTGTGACAACCCGAATTAGGGCCTAATCGGAATAGTGGTTTCGTGACCACAAATTCGAGATAGAAATAATTGTTTTAGAATTATTTTGGGGTTTATGATATGATTGCATGATTGTGTGAAAATTTCGTGATGAAATTCTATGCCTAAAGTGCTTAAATTGAAAGTAGGGACTAAATCGAATAAGTTGCAAAATTTGCATCCCTAAGTTTTAGTATGAAATTGTTTTGGAATATTAATTAGGAGGTCTTAAATAGAAATTTGACCAATTTTAAGTTCATGGACAAAATTAGGACATGGAAGGAATTTTTGAAAGTTTAGTAAGGAGGGCATTTTGGTCATTTGGATATTAAATGAAATAAAATGGGAAAAATAACACAAAATTGATCATCATCCTCCTTAGTTGCTACCGAATTCTCCCTCTCTCCATAGCTAGGGTTTCTTCAATTTTCAAGCTCCATAGTAAGTGATTCCAAGCCCGCTTTTAATGTTCTTTACGTTTTGGAATCCTGAAGCTCGATTAAGCTTATGCTAGTAATAATTTAACCTAGGGTTCATATTTGGAAAAATACCCATAGGTGAAATTTTTGTATTTTGATGTTTTACGATAGAATATGAGGTTTTAAATTATGTTAAATAACTTGTGCTACTCGGTTTTAAGTGAAAACGAGTAAAAGCAAGATAATCGGTAAAAATACCTATTGTTCATAACTATATGATAGAGTGAGAATTTAATGTTGTTGTAGAAGAGAAAATGTTCAGCATATCATAAAACATAAGAATAAGGGCTGAAATTAAATTCCAGAGCCTAGGGGCAAAATTGTAATTTTGTAAAGTTAGGGGCAAAAATGTAATTTTTCCATGATGTGATTTTTGGATTGAAATAAATAGTATGAGTATTAAATGAGCTAAATGTGTTATTATAGATCAAGAAAGACGCGAATTGATCTCGAGCAGGGAAGGAAAAAGTTTTGGACTAAATTGCAAAATTTCCACATTTTGCACCAAGGTAAGTTTGTATGTAAATATTACAATAATTTCATGTACATTCTTATATTTCAGCCTATTATATAAATATACTAGCTGATGTTAAAATATAAATCGACTATTGGAAGAATGGAAATAAATATAGAGAGAGATCCGGTTGAACATTCTGAGAGATCGAATGAAATAGAGGGCGTAGCTAGGTCACATGTATGATCTTGAGTGCACATCATGTGTACAAGAAAGCTACTGAGACACCTCAGTAGTAGCTAGGTCACATGCGTGATTCCAAGTGAAGGACACCATGTAGACAAGAGAGCTACGTGAAAGATAAATGTAGCTAGGTCGCATGAGTGATTCCAAGTGAAGGACACCATGTAGACAAGAGAGCTACGAGACAAATCGGTTAGGTCGCATGAGTGGTACTAAGTGTTCACCATGTGTACAAGAGAGCCGAACTAAACGAAGTATGATGGTGGGGTGTCTTTGAAACCATTAAATATCGAGGATTGATCCGAATTGTTCAACAGGATGGTTTTGTGGTGATATTGTGGTTTGGACCTACACTTATGGTGAATGAAATGTGGTGAAAATGATTTGTGGTATATACATATATAAGATAAAATGAGGTTAGCATAAAGAATGTGTGAAAGAGTGAAATTAGCATTAAAACTATTTTTAGATGGTAGCGATGGCGTGATTTTGAAAAAATCACCAAAAATAGGAGGAATATAATTAGAGGTTGAATGAGATGTGAAATTAAAGTTTAATGAGTCTACTTTCATATAAAAGGAATTCTATATTTTGAGATATTTACAATTGTATGTGACTTGCTCATGATGAATAAGTGATCCCCTGTTCCAACTTTGAAAAATCATTAAAAATTGTACAAAGCAAATTAAGAAATATAGTTTACACGCCTAAATTCCTTATTGAGACTAGTTTTAAATGAAACAGACTTCGGGTTGTTTGAATTGTGTACTGAGAGAAATTCAATTCGTAGTGAACAGAGGTCGATCAATCGAAATGTAACAGGGAAACTTTAACTAATAAACTGTACTAATCGGCTGAACCAAAAATTATAGAAAAAAATTAGCAAAAAGCTTTTTGAGTCTAGATTCAGGGAAATTTTACGGATTTGAATTTTGAGTTTTGTAACTCGAGTTATGATTTATTTAGTGAATATGATGCAGCAGAGACAGCTTAATCAAAGTGGAATGAATAGTGAAGTTAAAGTAGATATACTTGAATTGTTGTGTAAACTTGTTAGATTTTTTAATTAGTATTTACATACTTACTTACTAAGCTATAAGCTTACTTTGTTTCTCTCTTTTGTCTTATAGTGTCCTTCGGCTTGCTCAGGAGTTAAGGATCGTGAAGATCTACCCGTACTATCATACTTTAGGGTATTTGAACTAAACGTTTTGAATTATGGCATGTATAGTAGACTTAATTATTTTGTTACGTGTCATATTTGTCTAGGTTTAAAATATTAGTTACTGATACTCGACCACTACTTTGTACAAGCCATTAAAGTTGGCTAATATTGTTCAAGATATATGTTATACGATGCACTATCAAATTGGATGACATATTTATATCTCTGTTATGTTTAATGGTATGTGTTATGTTCGGTAATACCTTGTATCCTATTCCATGACGTAATCGGGTAAGGGTGTTACATTTAGTGGTATCGAGCTATGGTTTAGTCGGTTCTCGGACTAATAAAGTGTGTGTAAAAGTCTAGCTATACATGCCATAAAAATATTGTGATAATGTGGTGACTCTGATTATTCTAAACGTGTTTTGTTTTAATATAGTAATGGATCCTGAAGGAACTGCGGTGATGATGTTTTAGTAATGCGCCGGCTCCCGCACAAGGGACCGCTACTGTGGAAAGTAGACTTGAGACATTGAGACAAGGAGATGAGGCTCGGATGCCTTTCTCCAAATGATGAACAATTGGTATCTTGAATTTATTCGAGCAAATCCAAATGCTCAACCTCCTCCACCCCTCCTATACCTCGGGCGATTCCTGAAGCTGCTCAAGGTATAGATTTGGTAAGAATAAACAAGCCTCCAGTTGACAAGATTCGAAAACAAGGGGCCGAAGAGTTTAGAGCAAAGGTCGATGATGATCCTGAGAAAGCGGAATTCTGGCTTGAAAATTTTACCCATGTATTTGATGAGCTCTCATGTACACCCGAGGAATGCTTAAAGTGTGTTGTATCACTTTTGAGAGATTGACTTACCACCGGTGGAAGACTTTGGTTGCAGTGGTGCCAAAAGAAAAGTTACTTGGGATTTCTTCCAAGAAGAATTTAGAAAGAAATACATAAGTCACGATTTATTGATCAAAAGCGGAAGGAGTTCCTTGAATTGAAGCGAGGGAAAATGTCTGGCAGAGTATGAACGCGAATTTGTAAGACTCAGCAAGTATGCCTGAGAATGTGTGTCCACCGAGGCCATTATGTGTAGAAGATTTGAAGATGGGCTGAATGAGGACATTAAAGTGCTTGTAGGAATTTTGGAGTTGAAAGAATTTGTAGTATTGGTTGATCGAGCTCTTAAAGTCAAGAATTGAACAAAGAAAGAAGAAAAGTCGCTATTGAGGCCCGAGATGTTAGAAAAGACAGATAAGCAAGCCATTTCAATCTCAACCAAAGAGGTCCAAAGAGACAAACCCTCGAATGACAGTTTCAATTGGGGATTCACAGAGATCGTGGTAGAGCATATTTGGGGTCTAAAGCTCAAGCTACTTGATGGCAAGTGTGGGTAATGTGCGACCTAGAAAGCTCGAGTGTCGACAATGTGGCGAGCAACATTATGGTGAGTGTTGGGGACCGAAGCGAGCTTGTTTCAAAAGCGGTTCTCGCGAGCATTTTATTAGAGATTGTCCGGAGAAAGTTAAAGAAGAAAGATTTCAGAGTGCTAGATAGAATACCACCGCTAGTAGAGGTAGACCACCGAGAAATCTTGGAGGTGGGACTAGTAGTAAACCGTGATGAAAGATTTAATGGCAAGATCGAAAGCTAGAGCACTGCTAGAGCTTGTGCTATACGTGCTCGAGAAGATGCATCATCTCCGATGTCATTACTGGTACATTTTCTCTCTATGATACTATTGTTATTGCATTGATTGATCCCGGGTCCACTCATTCCTATATTTGCATGAAGTTAGTATCCAATAAAAAGTTGCTGTTGAATTTATTGAGTTTACGATTAAAGTGTCGAACCCTTAGGCCAATATGTGCTAGTTGACAAGGTTTGCAAGAATTGCCCATTAATGATTCAAGGTCACTGCTTTCGGCCAACTTGATGTCATTACCATTTGGTGAGTTTGACGTTATCTTGGGAATGGACTGGTTAACATTGTATGATGCTAAGGTAGATTGTAAACAAAAGACACTAGAGTTGAAATGTGAAAATGGAGAAATTCTGTGGGTTGAAACAGATGAATCAAATAAATTGCCTATGGTGATTTCGCACATGTCTGCACGTAAATACATGAGAAAAGAGTGTGAAGCTTATCGGCTTATGTAATGAATATTGAGTTGCCTCAACTGAAATTTGAATCGATCTCGATAGTCCGTTAGTTTCGGATGTATTTCGGAGGAATTGCAGGGTTGCCTCCGAACGAGAGATAGATTTTGCCATTGATTTGTTGCCGCATCGCACCGATCTCGATTGCTCCATATAGAATGGCTTCGATCAATTAAAAGAATTGAAGGCTCAATGCAGGAGTTAATAGACAAGGGATTTGTGAGACCGAGTTTCTCTCCTGGGGTGCTCTGTATTATTCAGTAAGAAGAAGGATGGTTCAATGAGACTTTGCATTGATTACCGTCGACAATAAGGTGACTATAAAGAACAAGTACCCATTGCCGAGGATTGATGATTTATTCGATCGGTTAAAGGGGCCACAGTGTTTTCAAAGATTGATTTGAGGTCCGGTTACTACCAGGTTGAGAGTTAAGGAGTTAGATGTGCGAAAACCGCCTTTAGGACAAGGTATAGACATTATGAGTTTCTTGTGATGCCTTTCGCTTAACAAATGCTCCACTATATTTATGGACTTAATGAATCGGATCTTCCTACCATATTTGGATAAGTTTGTAGTAGTGTTTATAGATGAGATTTTAATTTATTCTCGAGATGAGTCCGAACATGCGAACACTTGAGAACTATATTGCGATCTTGAGAGAAAAGAAACTGTTTGCCAAGTTTAGTAAAAGTGAGTTCGCTTCGTGAAGTCGGATTTTTGGGGCATATAGTCTCGGTGATGGTATTCGGTGGATCCAAGCAAGATTTCTGCGATCGTTGATTGAAACCGCCGAGAATGTATCCGAGGTTAGAAGCTTTTTAGGCTTAGCCGGGTATTATAGACGTTTTGTTGAAGGATTTTCGATGATTGCCTCTCCTATGACTAAGTTGTTGCAAAAGAATGTTAAGTTCGAATGGACTGATAAATGTCAACAAAGTTTTGAAAAGTTGAAAGCACGATTGACTGAAGCACCAATTTTAGTACAGCCCGAGTCAGGAAAGGAGTTCGTAATTTATAGTGATGCATCATTGACAGGCCTTGGATGTGTGTTGTTGCAAGAGGGTAAAGTGGTAGCTTATGCTTGAGACAGTTAAAACCGCATGAGAAGAACTATCCTACACATGATTTGGGCCGGCCATTGTTGTTTTTGCCTTGAAGATTTGGCGACATTATTTGTGCGGTGAAAATGCGAATTTTTACCGATCACAAAACTTTGAAGTACTTGATGAATCAAAAGGATCTGAATCTGCGACAATGAAGATGGCTTGAATTATTAAAGGATTATGATCTAGTGATTGATTATCATCCGGAAAAGCAAATGTAGTTCTTGACGCCTTGAGCGAAAAATTTCTTTTTACTTTGAGAGCCATGAACACGGGTTAGCATTGTCGATGATGGGTCAATCTTAGCGAGATGAGAGCTAAACCGTTATTTCTCCGATTGATTTGTGATGCTCAAAAGAATGATAGTGAGTTGCGGATCAAGAGAACTCAATGCGAATCAAGTTACGACTCGATTTTCGAGTTGGACCAGATGACTATTTGATGTTTCGAGACAGATATGTGTGCCGAAAACGATAAATTGATTCGAAAATATTACATGAGGCGCACAATGGTTGTTTATCGGTTCATCATGGTAGCACAAAATGTATAATGATTTAAAGAAGTCAGTATTGGTGGCGGTATGAAAAGGACATTTCAATTTGTAACCAAGTGTCGATCATCAACAAGTAAAAGTTGAACATCAAGTGCCTTCGGATTACTTCAACCGTAATGGTGCACGAGTGGAAATGGGACAAGATTACCATGGATTTTGTAACCGGTTTGCCTTTAACTCCTAAAAGAAGGATTCTGTTTGGGTAGTGGTTGATAGATTAACAAAGTCACCCACTTTATACCAAGACGCACGATTACTCACTTGATAAATTAGCCGAATTATATATTGCTGAAATTGTGAAGTTGCACGGAGTACCTATGTCTATAATATCATATAGAGATCCAAGATTTACCTCGAGATTTTGGAAAAAGTTACAAGAAGCTTTGGGTACAAAATTGAACTTTAGTACCGCATTTCATCCACAAGCAGATGGTCAAACGGAAAGAGTAATCCGGTACTCAAGATATGCTTAGATCTTGTGTTTTAGAATTTGGAGGTAGTTGGGAGAAATATCTATCTTTGATTGAGTTTGCCTACAATAACAGCTTATCAATCAAGTATACAAATGGCACCGTCATGAAGCCTTGTATGGTCGTAAGTGTCGGATTCCTTTATATTGGACCGAGCTTAGTGAGAAACAGATTCATGGAGTTGATCTAGTTAAAGAAACCGAGAGAAAATAAAAGTAATTCGGGATTGCTTGAAAGTCGCTTGGATCGACAAAAGTCATATCTGATTTAAAAGAAAAGAGATTGAATTTCGGTGGGTGATAAAGTGTTCTTGAAGGTGTCACCATGGAAAAGATTCGAGATTTAGTCGAAAAGGCAAGTTGAGTCCGCGTTTTATTGGGCGTCACGAGATTCTTGAGAGAATTGGACCAGATGGCATATCGGTTGGCCTTACCGCAGAGTTAGAAAGAATTCATAACGTGTTTCATGTATCAATGTTGCGACGTTATCGTTCGACCCTTCACATGTGATTTCCCAACGAAATTGAGATTCGATCGGATATGACCTATGAGGAGGAACCAATAAAGATTTTGGCTCGAGAGGTTAAACAGTTAAGAAATAAAAGTATAGCTTTAGTGAAAGTATTGTGGCACGACATGGGATAGAAGAGGCTACGTGGGAACCCGAGGAAGCTATGAGGAAACAAGACCCAAACCTCTTTCTGGGTAAGATTTTCTGGGACGAAAATCTCAAAAGGGGGGAGAATTGTGACAACCCGAATTAGGGCCTAATCGAATAGTGGTTTCGTGACCACAAATCCGAGATAGAAATAATTGTTTTATAATTATTTTGGGGTTTATGATATGATTGCATGATTGTGTGAAAATTTCGTGATGAAATTCTATGCCTAAAGTGCTTAAATTGAAAGTAGGGACTAAATCGAATAAGTTGCAAAATTTGCATCCCGGAAGTTTTAGTATGAAATTGTTTTGGAATATTAATTAGGAGGTCTTAAATAGCAATTTGACCAATTTTAAGTTCATGGACAAAATTAGGACATGGAAGGAATTTTGAAAGTTTAGTAAGGAGGGCATTTTGGTCATTTGGATATTAAATGAAATAAAATGGGAAAAATAACACAAAATTGATCATCATCCTCCTTAGTTGCTGCCGAATTCTCCTCTCTCCATAGCTAGGGTTTCTTCAATTTTCAAGCTCCATAGTAAGTGATTCCAAGCCCGCTTTTAATGTTCTTTACGTTTTGGAATCCCTAAGCTCGATTAAGCTTATGCTAGTAATAATTTAACCTAGGGTTCATATTTGGAAAAATACCCATAGGTGAAATTTGTGTATTTTGATGTTTTATGATAGAATATGAGGTTTTAAATTATGTTAAATAACTTGTGCTACTCGGTTTTAAGTGAAAACGAGTAAAAGCAAGATAATCGGTAAAAATACCTATTGTTCATAACTATATGATAGAGTGAGAATTTAATGTTGTTGTAGAAGAGAAAATGTTCAGCATATCATAAAACATAAGAATAAGGGCTAAAATTAAATTCCAGAGCCTAGGGGCAAAATTGTAATTTTGTAAAGTTAGGGGCAAAATGTAATTTTTCCATGATGTGATTTTGGATTGAAATAAATAGTATGAGTATTAAATGAGCTAAATGTGTTATTATAGATCAAGAAAGACGCGAAATTGATCTCGAGCAGGGAAGGAAAAGTTTTGGACTAAATTGCAAAATTTCCACATTTTGCACCAAGGTAAGTTTGTATGTAAATATTACAATAATTTCATTTACATTCTTATATTTCAGCCTATTATATAAATATACTAGCTGATGTTAAAATATAAATCGACTATTGGAATAATGGAAATAAATATAGAGAGAGATCTCGGTTGAACATTCTGAGAGATCGAATGAAATAGAGGAGCGTAGCTAGGTCACATGTATGATGCTTGAGTGCACATCATGTGTACAAGAAAGCTACTGAGACACCTCAGTAGTAGCTAGGTCACATGCGTGATTCCAAGTGAAGGACACCATGTAGACAAGAGAGCTACGTGAAAGATAAATGTAGCTAGGTCGCATGAGTGATTCCAAGTGAAGGACACCATGTAGACAAGAGAGCTACGAGACAAATCGGTTAGGTCGCATGAGTGGTACTAAGTGTTCACCATGTGTACAAGAGAGCCGAACTAAACGAAGTATGATGGTGGGGCGTGTCTTGAAACCATTAAATATTGAGGATTGATCCGAATTGTTCAACAGGATGGTTTTGTGGTGATATTGTGGTTTGGACCTACACTTATGGTGAATGAAATGTGGTGAAAATGATTTGTGGTATATACATATATAAGATAAAATGAGGTTAGCATAAAGAATGTGTGAAAGAGTGAAATTAGCATTAAAACTGTTTTTAGATGGTAGCGAGGACGTGATTTTGAAAAAATCACCAAAAATAGGAGGAATATAATTAGAGGTTGAATGAGATGTGAAATTAAAGTTTAATGAGTGTACTTTCATATAAAAGAATCAGAGCAAGCAAAGGAATTCTATATTTTGAGATATTTACAATTGTATGTGACTTGCTCATGATGAATAAGTGATCCCCTGTTCCAACTTTGAAAAATCATTAAAAATTGTACAAAGCAAATTAAGAAATATAGTTTACATGCCTAAATTCCTTATTGAGACTAGTTTTAAATGAAACAGACTTCAGGGTTGTTTGAATTGTGTACTGAGAGAAATTCAATTCGTAGTGAACAGAGGTCAGATTAGTGGAGCTGTGTAACAGGGGAAACTCTAACTAATAAACTGTACTAATCGGCTGAACCAAAAATTATAGAAAAAAATTAGCAAAAAGCTTTATGAGTCTAGATTCAGGGAAATTTTACGGATTTGAATTTTGAGTTTTGTAACTCGAGTTATGATTTATTTAGTGAATATGATGCAGCAGAGACAGCTTAATCAAAGTGGAATGAATAGTGAAGTTAAAGTAGATATACTTGAATTGTTGTGTAAACATGTTAGATTTTTAATTAGTATTTACATACTTACTTACTAAGCTATAAGCTTACTTTGTTTCTCTCTTTTGTCTTATAGTGTCCTTCGGCTTGCTCAGGAGTTAAGGATCGTGAAGATCTACCCGCACTGTCATACTTTAGGGTATTTGAACTAAACGTTTTGAATTATGGCATGTATAGTAGACTTAATTATTTTGTTACGTGTCATATTTGTCTAGGTTTAAAATATTAGTTACAGTACTCGACCAGCTACTTTGTACAAGCCATTAAAGTTGGCTAATATTGTTCAAGACATATGTTATACGATGCACTATCAAATTGGATGACATATTTATATCTCGGTAATGTTTAATGGTATGTGTTATGTTCTGGTAATACCTTGTATCCTGTTCCGGCGACGGTAACGGGTAAGGGGTGTTACATTACCAATATCTCACACCTAAGGAGCAAATCGGCAGGGATCCAAAAGACTGGGATTCGGTACTAGTCCTACCAAAACCAATTAGAAGAAGTGAGGGATAGAGTAATTGATACTAGCAAAACTGATTGAGGGAACAAAGCACTGACACTAGAATTGACCAAGTGGAAAGGGTAGTGGCAGCATAGAGGATATTCAGCTCTTGAGACTTGTACGGTAAAAGAGGTTATTTGGCACAAAGAGAAGTAGAAATCGTTTAAAACCATAGGTGAATCAAAAAAAAAAAAACTTTGAGTAGGGAAGAATGGAGAATCGGCACAAAGAAAAAGAAGGAAGAACAAGGGATTTTTAGCTTTTAGATCTTTGGACAAAAAGGTGTTTTCTGGCAACAAGGTGAAGGAGAATTCTACATTAGCTTGGCAACCTCACATTTGGCATCTACATATAGCCTCTAGCCGAATTTCCTATCCCCTAATCCCTAATTCAGCTCCACCTCTTTACACTCCTTATCTCTTAATTTTCCTCCCTGATAACCCCTTAATCCCCTCCTCAAATTTCTCCTCTTATCACTCCCTACAGAGTTCACATTCAACGCCACCAGTGTCCATCGCTTAAGCAAAAATAAATCCTTCCTTTAAGCAATGAGGGATTCGAACCCCTTACCTCCTTGCCTTGCATGTGACGCCATTTGCCACTCCACCACAAGGCTTATTGTGTCCAATTCTTCCTTCATTTCTTAAAAAGCCAATCTACTTGCCAACATGGTTCTTTTAATAATTAAACCATAATTTCCTTCACCCATAAGTTTGAACTCAAACCTTAACCAAGACCTACTATCACATAATTAACACTTGACTAGGAATGTTAAACATAATTTTTATCGAAACCAAAAAAAATAAAAGTTCAAGATTTCGGGATTTTTGGGGCGTTACAGAGGCGTTACTAGACTTAAACGTAAACAGACACACAAAATCTGGCCATAAAATTTCATCCAATTTGAAACCTTTCAATCATAGACAATTTGTCCTTTTAAAGGGCCTATGAGGCCCAAAACGTACACCGAACACGGTTTGGGACTAAATCAAGAACCTTCGTAACCTTTTTGACACTTGGAAAAATTTTCTTGTTTTGGAGAGTCACACGCCCGTGTGGGTAGGCTGTGTGGTCATACATGTCCGTGTGGCTTGGGACACGCTCCTGTCCTCAGCCCATGTAACTCTCTGACTATGACATCATCAAGCAAATAAGGTCACACGGCCAAGTCACACGCCCGTGTGCTTAGGCTATGTTGCGAATTAAATTCCAAAAATTAAGTGCAGACTTCACATGATTTGGGCATACGCCTATGTCCTAAGACCATACCCCTCACACGGCTGAGACACACGGCCGTGCCTTTGCCTGTGTGTTTACTACTGGGCATTCTGCTTGCATTACTTATGGTGCAGGGGACACATGGTTGGATCACACGCCCATGGGGCAGGCCGTGTGTGCCCGTGTGTCTACCTATGTGGACAAATTTGAGGCTATTTTCCAAGCCATTTTTCACCCTTAAATGTTCATTTACTCATTCATCTTAGATGGCATGCAACATAATATATTTAGTCACTCAAAAACTCATAGACATGATTAACCCATGCCTTTGTAATGTCAACATATCACACATCCAAACCATCATATTTTCACATGGCATTCCACACCAATTTCATATTCATTCACCATGCTAAACCTACTTTCAATTTACTCTATTATACCATAGCTTTGGTCATCATTATTAGCCATGATTCATTCTTTTAGCACATGTGCCATTCATCACACATCTTATCCACAGGCAATCACATCAAGCATAAAACATTACATGCATGCATAATTGATTAGGGTTACAACCCAAATGATCAATATGAAACATATCACATGGCCATATACAAAATGAATCAAATATTACCATAAGCCAATGCATTTGGCTAAACCAATATGACATATAACAAAAAGGCCAAGCCACTATACATGCCATACTCATAATATTGAGACTAACTACACCCAAATGTCCAGCGGATAGTGTGATTGAGTCTCTGACGTCTTTCGACTCCCAAGCTAGCTTGGGAATACGATAAGAAAATAAGAAAGAGAGGGGAGTAAGCATAAAGCTTAGTAAGTTCACATGCAAATAAATAGCAACATAATCATATGTATAAATACCATTGACATAACACAGTTTACTTATGTGTTATCATAATTTCATAGGTATAGCTTAATTTCTAGACATAACTTACACAATTTCAATCTTACCAAAAGTTTATCACATGTCAAGCTCATTCATATGAGTTTATCGTACATACCTGTACCAACTCATAACACATTGTCACGTTTCCAAGTCATTGACTTACTTATCGAATAACTCAGAGGTTTACCCGTTGAACACTCGGAATACTATCGGATACACGAAAAACTTGCACATAGTGATTCAAACGTAGCCACATGCTACCTCACATCGTAATCACACATTGCTCGCTCTCGAGCTAATCACGGGTCTGCTCACACAAGCTGACAGTCAGGACGTAACTACTGGAGCTACTCACACAAGCTGACAGGTACCTGCAACACATGCCGGGCTACCCAGCCATCGGTAGAATGTACAGGACTAGCACTCGAATTTACATAGTCACTTATACACATAAATTCATGATCTCATAATCACATAGTTCCTTGACATGTCACTTGTATCCTAAACTATTCCTAAGGTTTAAATGGGATTTTCTCAATGTCACATCTTTGTCAAACTCATTCACAAAGTTGTTCTCATTGACCATTATTTCATTCATTCACTCATCATAATAATTAAACATAAAATTTCATACTTAATAAAGCATTAAAAAATGATTCAAGATTGCATTATTTACACATGAACTTACCTCGATACAAAATGTGGACAATTAATTTGATTTAGTCCAAAATCTTGTTCTTTCCCCGGTCTAGGTCCAGACTCTATTTTTCTTGATCTATAATAGAAAATTCAGCTCATTTAATCTTCACATTGTTCAAAATAGTCCATAAATCATACTTTATCAAAATTACACTTTTACCCTCAAACTTTCACATAATTACAACTTAGCCTCTAGGCTTGTAAAATGAAATGTGTTCATTTTCTTTGATACCCAAGCCTAGACGAACTTATATCATATTCATATCAGCCCACATTTTCTTTCAAATTAGATTCTTAACCACTTATTACACAACTTTTACAAAAAGGTCCTTTTTAGGTGTTTCATGAAAAACGACTTAGTAAAAGATGTTTATCATGCAACAAACTTCCATATTCCTCCATTAAACATCAAAATACAAACATTTCACAGATGAGTCAAATTTCATACATGAACCCTGGCTCAAAATATGGCTAAAAATGGATAGATTATGTTTCATGGACTTCAAAAATGCAAAGAACATCAAAAACAGGGCAATGATTGACTTACTTTCAAGCTTGAAAAGTTGAAAAACCCTAGCTATGGAGACCTTGAGAATTTTGGCTATGGCATGCAGAAGATGAACACAATTTTGACTTATTTTTCCTTTTTCATTCTTTTATTAACCAAATGACAAAAATGCCCTTAAGGCATTTCTTTCAAAACTTTCCTATTCATGTCCATTTTTGTCTATAATTATAGAAATTTGGAAAATTACTATTTAAGGACCTCAAATCAATAATCCATGGAAATTTCATGCCTAAAGCTTCTAGAACTCACATTTTGTAACTTTTGTAATTTAGTCCTAAATGTCAAATTGGACACTTTATCAATAGAATTTCTTCATGAAAACTTCACACAAGCATGCGATCATATCACAGACCCTATGAGAATCATAAAATAATTATTTCTATTTCGGATTTGTGGTCTTGAAACCACTATTTTGACTACACCCTAATTTAGGATGTTATAGTCTCCTTCTAATCATTCTTCTTTTGTTTTGCTACTAATTTTACACTCTTTTCCCATACTCTCATTGATCTCTGTTAGGGGTTTTTTTGACTTTGTGATTAGTATACATCATAGATCTAGTAAACGGGTGGAGCGTAAGTGTCGATTCTAGTGAGATCTAACGTTGTTTCTCCTTTTTTTTATTTTTTTGCTTTGACCAATTGTGATTAATGCCATAGCCAATTTTTAAGCTGATTTTGTATATTATTTTTGTTGAAGGAATGCATCTGAACATCCTGGATTTGTAGTGACAATAAAAGTTGTTCGTATCTCCATTGTTAGTTGTAGCAATGTAAGTAGGAATCCCAAATACTGGATCTAAGTGCTCAATGTGTTTTCCTAATATGGGCAAACCATATAGGGTTGTTTGAGGCTGGTTCAAACTCGCGTTTATTCATGTTGTGTACAGATCTAAGTGAGATCTGTCTAGATTTAAGTTGTAAAAGTTTCAGTTTTACGTTAGTGCATGGGATTCACGTAAATCAGGTGTGAGTGCAACACCCTTAACTCCCCTTCATTGCCGGATTAAGGTTACAGGATAATATGAAAGTTAAGAAGATCGATAATATAGTAACACAATTCAAAAATTAATTTTAACATCATAAATTAATAAACAATCATCATTCATAGTATACATTTAAAAATGAGACTTAAATCAATCATTTGAAACCTTAAAATCAATTTATAAATGAAAATGGACTAATCTAAAATAAAACAAAAAAATATATATAGCAAAAACTAAAAACAAGGGTGACGCGGTAGTGTGATCATCCCATGTGACAGAGCTCAGACCGTGTGGCTCAAACACATGGTCGTATGGCTCAAACACATTATCGTGTTGCCAGACCTTGTAATAACTTGAGCCCATATAAGTTAGGGTCAAACAATCATGTAATTCTCTGAGACCGTGTGGACAAACCTTGTAATAGCCCATTTTTAGTCAAATCATAATAGTAGTTTCGGGACCACAAATCTGAGGTTAAAATATTTATTTTATTATTGTTTTAATGTCTACAATATGATATTATGTTGATGTGAAAACTTTGTTAAGAAATTTTATCGTTTGATGGGTCAATTTGATAAAAAGGACTAAATCGCGTAAAGTGCAAAACTTGAGTTCTAATAGCTAAAGGTGACTAATAGTTATAAAACCTTAAATTTAAGGTCCTTAAGAGGTAATTAGACCATTTTAATTGTGAGCGAACAAAGATGGACAAGCATTAAGTGATTTTTAAAGGTTATCATTAAGGTTAAAATTGTAATTAGTTAATAAAAGTAAATTAAATAAAAACAAAACCAAATTTCAGTATGGTCATCTTCACCATAGCCGAATATTGAAGAGAAGAAAATTTATTTCTTTAGGGTTCATTCAGCCAAGCTATTTTGGTCAATTAAGGTACGATTTTTATCCCCTTTTTAATGATTTCTATGTTTTTGTGATCATTGCAGCTAGTACTAGCTAGCCTAGGGACTATTTTGCAAAACTGTTAAAGATTTTGAATGATTCCATTAATGAATATGTATGATTTTTGAAGTTTCTTGATAGATTTTAAATGCTTGTTGATAGATATACAAGTTTTGTTAAGTGATTTTTAGTGAAAATGCAAAATAAGGATTAAATTGAGAAATGTTGAAATTTTGTGGTTAAAATGTGAAATAAATGATAAATATGGGCTTTTAGGGGTATAATGGTAATTTGGCTAAGCATGAGTATTTTAAAATTTGCATGAATTTTGGATTTTGTGTAATAAGAACTAAATTGTAAAAATGTAAAAGTTTAGGGGCTAATGTATAAAATAGCTTAAATGTATATTTTGGATCGTATTGAATAAATAGATGATTAAATAAGTTAATTTTGAATATATTTAGATCAAGAAAAGCAGAATTTGGATCTAGATCGAGGAAAAACGAAAGTTATCGACTAAACAACTTATTTCATCGTTTCCACATTCGAGGTAAGTTCGTATATGATAAATTTCATTATAAATCTATTTTAAATGCTTTGATACTATATAAGTTGTGAATACAAGACTTCAGATAAGTTTGATATTGACTCAATAGAAATTCAGCGTTTTAAATCCTAGTTGAGCCTTAGGAATAGTTTAGGATACTAGTGACGTGTCATTAGGGGATACATGTATTTGGCTTCGGGCCATGATATTAGCACTTCGGGTGTGAGTTATACCAATTTGGCTTCAGGCCATGAATATCGGCTGATTTGGCTTCGGGCCATGATATTAGTACTTCAGATATAAGTTACCTTGATTTGGCTTCTAGATATGGTATAGGTAGTTATCGTGTGAGATCCTTGAGTGTCTGACTTTTATTCCGAATGGCTCAATGGGTAAACGATAGATGTGGATGAGTATGAGATTGATGCTAGATGATACAGGTACGTACATGAATTATATAAGCTTCAAATTAAGGAAACTTGTGAAGGAAGTGTATACTTTCATAATTGAGTATTTGAAAGGTTTGTTAATTAATGTAAGCTATATGTTGGTATATTCAAATTACTGAAATATATTTGTGAGATTGTATTAAGTTTATTTCATACGAGCTTACCAAGCTTTATAGCTTACTTTGTTTATTTTTCCCGTGTTTTATAGTGTTATCAAAGCTAGCTCATATTCGGGATTGTCGGAGATCGCTTCACACTATCTACCTATCTCTTGGTACTCAAGAACTTTGGTATTTTAAGTAAACGGCAAGTATAGGGACTTTGAGTCATTTTGGTATTGTAGCATGATTTTGGCCATTTGTGTTGGCTTGTAAATATTAATTTTTTGATTCTATGTTAGCCATGTAAGTTGGCTTATTTTATCAATTATGTGTTGTGTATATATATGTGTGTTAATGCCTCTTAGTGATGTGGTCCATGTTTGCTTGGAAATGGCTTGTTTAATGCAACTCTTAAGGTAGCTAATAGTTGATGAATTGAAAATGGTTATGCTTGTAAATTGGTGCAAAATGATGTATGTTTGGTAAAAGTTTAGTCAGTTGATTTGTATATGTGTTTTTGGTATGTTTTGAATAAGTAAAACATGAGTTTACAAGCATGTTGATTGTTGGTATTATAAATGGAATGATTTAGCTTTGGTTATGGATAAGTTAGATGTTCATTTATGCTATGAGTTGATACCATTTGGGTTGTGTAGGTACATGAAATTTTTGTACGGCAAATTGGCTTGGTAAATAGCCTATTTTTGTCCACACGGGTGAAGACATGAGTGTGTGTCTCAGCCGTGTGTGACACATGGTCAAGTACATGGCCGTGTGTCCCTTGGTGTTGAAATTGAAATCAAGTCAGTGTGCTTCACACGGCCTTACACACGAGTGTGTGACTTGGCCGTGTGCCATAAGTCAGTATACCTTACAGGTTTGGCACGGCATAGCACACAGCCTGACACACGGGTGTGTATGGCCATTTTTAGGGCACACGGGCTAGCCACATGGGCATGTGTGTTGGCCGTATGACCCAAGTCAGAGAGTTACATGGGGTCGGACACGAGTTGGGACACGACCATGCGCTCCCATTTCGAATGTCCACATGGCTTGTGACACGGGCATGTCTGGTAGCCGTGTGAGACACATGGGCGGGCCACACTGGCGTGTGTCCCCTGTTTTGAGAAAAATTTAATAGTGTTCCAATTTTTTTTGTAACACCCTTAACCCGTAACCATCACTGGGATAGGTTAAGAGGCATTACCAGACTCGCAACTCAGTTCAGAACAAACATATGTAAAATATCATCTCATTTCAATAATTATAAATCATTCATAATCAATATGAACTTAAATCGAGCATACAAAGTCTAAATCATACATTCAGGACTAAATCAATAATATATGAAAGTTTCAGAACTTAGAAAAATTTTCAACTTTTCAAAGGTCACGCCTGTGTGAATAGGCCATGTGCCTTACACTGCATTAGACAGGCCCGTGTGTCTAAGCTGTGGTAAAACATGGCATACATACTGACTTATCCACACGACCACAAGACATACCCATGTACCAGGCCGTGTGAAAATTAGTGAGGCTACTGACCTGGCCACACAGCCGACCACATGCCCGTGTGTCAACCCGTGTGCCACACACGACCAAGAGACACGCCCGTGTGTCTAGGCCGCGTCAAAACTGGAGGGTATATTGACTTTAATTTGTAGGGTACCCCAGGGAACACACGGCTGTGTACCATAACCGTGTGTTGCACACAGCTGAGACACACACCCGTGTCTCTGCTTGTGTGGACAAAAATAGACCATTTGAATAGCCAACTTGCCACCCCAATTGGGTCAAACTACAAGCACCAAACTAAACATATTTGTACACCAATTTCAGCCAATCTCAATACCCAGACATACATTATCCACGACTTTACAAAATCAAAAAATTCCAATCTCATTTCATCAATCAATTCATACCAAAACTTAGACTAACATCATACCTAAACATATGCTCAATACATCATTCAATCTCATGCTCAAAACTTACTAAAAATTTCTCAACATTGGCCGTTTCTTTTTTTTTTATTCAAAACATACCATATAATTCATAATACCACACATATCATATAGCATTTCCAACCAAAAATTCAAACATAAGTTAGCCATATCACATGGCCTAATATATACATTATAAAACATAACCAAACTATTTTTAGCCTATACATGTCATACTTTACTATATACATTTTTAAAAGTATAGTGTGGTGACGATCCTCGACGATCCCTGTGCTCACAGTAGCTTCTATATCTATAAAACAATGTAAACACACACAAAGTAAACTTTCAAAAGCTTAGTAAGCCATTTACAAATAAACATATCATTTAAAGCATATAAACACCATCAAATCATTTATACTTTGTAGCCAAATGCCAACACAAATCTCATATTCATATACTTAAATCAAAGTTCATCATTTGCACATATACTTACCTTTTTCTTCTAAATATAGAACACAATTTGAACGTACCTAAATCGAATAAAATTTCACAAAGTCATTCATTTTCTTGGAATGCCTGTTTGAACCATTTGGAAACGTAAGGATACGCTGATAGATCAGAAAACATATACAATGCCAACGTCCCAGACATGGTCTTACATGTAATCAAATATTGATGCCACTGCCCCAGACACGGTCTTACATGAAATCAAATACGATGCCAATGTCCCAGACATGGTCTTACACGCAAAATAGAAACCAATGCCAATGTCTCAGAGGTGGTCTTACACGCAGAACAGATATCGGAATTCCTATGTCATGACATAGTATCCTAACTATTCCTAAGGTTCGTACGGGACTTTTTAGACGTCGGAACTTTGTCGACACTTTCTTGAATAGCACATAACTAGCTCAAACATTCATTATCACAATTCAATATCATATGAAGCATAAGAATTCAATTTAAACACGTTTATTTGTATATTGACTTACCTCGTATGGATTTGGATGAATAAAATCGGTTACTCAACAACTTTCGACTTTCCCCGATCTAACTCTGTTTTCTTTAATTCTTGATCTATATAAATTCAAATTTAACTTATTCAATCACAAATTCATTCAAAACAATCCACATACACATATTTAGGGTAATTTGCAAACTAGCCCTCACATTTTTACATTTTGACACTTTAGTCCCTAATTCACAAAATCACAAAATACAAATAATTTGCATATACAAATGCTTGTCCGAATATTCATAGCTCTTATTCAAGTCCACACATTTCATTTATTTCACATTTCAGTCCCTAAATTTACAAATTTCACAATTTAGCCCATTTTACTCAACATCATCAAAAATCCAAGGACAGAATATACAAACCCGACATCAAACTTTCATATTTCATCATATAACAACATAAAGATGATGCATTCACCCATGGAACTTTTCAAAATCATCATAAAAATTAGAAATTGAGGCATGAGCTCGATATTATACGAAGCAACAATTACAAAAATGTAGAAATTATCAAAAATCAAAACAAAAACACACCTAAAACAAAGCTTGCAAGTGCCGAACCCTTGCTATCCTTTTCTCTTTTGTTTTTCTTGTATTGTCGGCCAAGGATGATAGAAATAAGATGATTTTTGATGTGAAAAAATCTTGTGATAAGTTTTATAATTTATGAATGACCATTCTTGAAAACTAACTGTTATCAGGATAAAGGCAAGCGCACCTATCGAACAGTAATATACCTTATGGCAAGTTCGGAATGTCGAACCCAAAGGAACTAAAAGCACTAGTATTAACTTTCTTTTTATTATCTAGCCTAAAAATAAAGGGATTTGTTTTATCTAAACTAATTACTAAACTAAGAATGCACAGAAAATGAATTGGGGAAATAACTTTTGGGAAAACTGAATGATTTGGACAATACCTAAAGAAAAATCCACCTAGACTTCACTTGTTATTGACTCTGAATTAGACGATTTATTCATTTGACTTGATCCGTAGAAATCCCTAATTTATATTATTATCTCTCTCTAGACTAACAACGTCTAACCCTAGGTTGATTAATTGAAATCTCTTTCTAATTAAAACCCCTAGTGTTGCATTAACTCAATTTATGGATTCCCTTATTAGGTTTCACCCTAATCCGGCAAAATTATGTCACTCTATCTCTAGGTGTGCAATCAACTCCGCTTAGTTATGTTAGATCTACTCTTAGACAGGGACTTTTTCTCCTCTGAATAAGCATATCAAAACTTGAATTAATATCCTAGAATATCAAAGTAAGAATTAAGAACACATAATTAAGAACAAATCAAATATTTATCATATAATTTATATAATAATAACAAGATCCGTCCTAGGTTTCATTCCACTTAGGTATTTAGGGGGGTTTAGTTCATATTTATGAAAGAAAACTTCTCAAAAGAATAATGATAACAAAACATAAAGAAAACCCAAAACTCCTAAAGGGAAATTGAAGGGAGATCTTCAGTCTTGAAAGATAATCTGGCTTCTGAGATGAATCAATCGGCTTTCTTCGAGTAATTTCTTGCCTCCTACTCCCTGTATGTCTTTCAAGTACCTCTTGGGGTGTTTATATAGGATTTAGAATGCCTTAAAACCCTCAAGAGTGCCTTTTCTGAATAGGACTAAACTTGGGCTCGACAGGGACATGCCTGTGTGACACGCCTGTGTGAGATGGCTTAGGCTATGTTGCAATCTGTTAAATAGACACGGGCATGTGAACTACCTGTGTGAGGAAGTCCAGGCCGTGTTGATTTCCCACGTCGACCCATTCTCTTCATTTTTGGCCCGTTTCTCGCTCTTTTTACTCTCATATTCTCACTTAAGTATAAAACATGAAATTAAAGGATTAGGAGCATCGAATTCACCAAATCTAAGAAGAAATCATCACAAATGTGCTTAGCACGGGATAAAATTATGTATAAATTACGGTTTGTCAAATACCCCCACACTTAAGCGTTTGCTTGTCCTCAAGCAAAATCCTCAACTCACAATCAAAATAAATTCTTCTCAACTTATAATTCTCATCAATAGTATCTCAAAATAATCCATAAGTAATCATACATTGAAAATTCAACTCAAAGGACATCAAAGTTTCAAACATACCAAGTTGAGCATTTTATCACGAAAACATAGGTGTTTCTCCTCATCTAAGTAATCATTTCTGATTCAAAATATCACATAATTCAACATCCTCACTAAAGATTCACTCAAATCACTCGAGGTGTTTAAGGACAAGAAATTTAGCACTCAACAGTCAATATGAAAAGTTATTACCATAAACATACGTGAAAATCAAATCTCCACCACTCTATATTGATATGAAACATCAATCAATAGGTCTTTAGAGGGTTGTAGCGTGGCTTTGGTTAGGGGGTGTGGTTACAAGCTGAAAGGAAATGTTAGAATCGATATTGAATTGAAAAATTACCTAACTAGAAAAATACTACAATTGACAATTTACATTCCTAATTGAGCTTTTCTTCATGGATAACATAGTTTTAATCAAGCATTACATAATTTCATAAACCTTTTTTTTAAAAACAAATCAAATATTTAAGAACTTTGCTAAAAATAAAACATAGCTAAGCAATTTATTCAAATCGAATCTCGACAAAAATAGGGATCAAATTAATTGAGGGGATTTTATCAATAATAGGTTATGGGTTAATATTGAGGGTAAATCAATGAATGGCTTGTTAGGCTCAAGGGGGCTCACTAAGGGTTAATTATGAAGGTAGGCTTTTATGCTGTGAGTGGGTTAAACCTAAGTGCCTTTATCATCTTAACATATCAAATCAATGGTGCGGTATTGACATGCATAATCAACCAAGTTCTAGAATAAAAATTCAATATTGATGCACTCATAGCAATAATAAAAGTGAGCATGAAAGAAATAATAGATGCTCTAAAGGCTCAAGATCTCACAAAAATTATGGCTTTTTGATGTTAAACCTGTGATTTTCAACTCAAGATAATACCTAAACTTGGGGAAGCAATCTAAAAATTTTTAATTCTCAAAAAAAATAAAAATCAACTTATCATGCTTGATTCTCTAATTCATTAAAGTTTAAACAATCAATACATGAATGCCTATGTTTTGATCCAAGACATATCAATGAAAATCATAAATTAATCAAATTTCATTCTAATAATGATATGAGAAGATTATTTGAGAACAAGACAAAATTCAGGGATTTTTCTGATAATGATGTAAATAACCCCCCACACTTAAGATGTACACTGTCCTCAATGTTCAAAGATAGATTTATTGAAAATTATAGATATAAGATCATAAGATAGGGAGAGAAGTGAAACTTCATGAATGTTAAATGGAATCCTTGAATTGGATTCATGGAGAGTGGTCGGCTAAGGCAAGTGTGAGATTGGAGAAGGATACTCCAGTGGTGGTAGAGGTTCGTTAGTCCATAGATCCTGCGCCAAGAGAATATTATATCTTGTGATAGCCATGGTCATGGTTGAGTAGGACATGGCAGTCATGGAGAACCTTTTCCAGTGGAGTTATAAACTCCTAAGTAATAGTGAGCTTTGGAGCTCTTTTATAACTGCGATAAAATCAATAATTCTTTAGGAAATATAAAGTATCATGATTACTCGTAAAGAAATGGCCAAAAATATAAATTGTTTAATATAAATTATAAAACCTAATGATGTAGTAAAAATAAAATAAAAGAAAAATAAAAAGTAGTTTTAAAAAGATAATAATAAAAATAATAAAAAAAAGTCTTTAAACATCTTCGCGAGGTAGGGGTGGCGATGAGATGTGAAGGTGCTGACAAATCTGATGTAGAGTTGCATCAATATGATCGAAGCGCTAAAAACATTGCTGCTCGAATCGAGTGAGGAGCTCAGAGATGTCAGAGAGTGAAGCCATCGCATGAACTGGACAATAAATAGGTGGTGGCTGAGAGGCTGGATCCTCATGAGGTGGAGGGACATCATCGGCAATGTCCTCTAGGTCCTCCTGCTAGCTTGACTAGACAAGGCGGTACTGGGGAGGATCAAATCCACGTCGTCACTCGATCATCCTCATATGGAGCATACTCTAGATGCCTTGTGAGGACATCTGACTGATGAGAGTGAGGAAGGATACTTGCGTCACCATGTTGAGGAGACCTAAGTACCGTGCTAGGTGAGTCACGTAAGGGCCGATGGATATGACTCCCTTTCTGTGCCTCTCTGTTTGATGGCGAATGGTGAGAGCAATGAAATAAGCAAGGTCAAAGACGTGTCCGTTCGCCATGCTCCATAAGAAATAGGTGTCGTGGGTGTTGATGACACTGGTGCTTTCTCGCCATCCTGTTAGGGTGTGGGCTAGGATGGCGTGTAGGTATCGCAAGGATAGGGTGAGAGCTGATGCCTTGGCACGACTCGGGTCATAGATGGCCGAAGCAGGGACGAGGGCCTTCCAGCAATTTGAAGGAGGGTAGTGGATGTGGCGATGGAGGCTCTCGAAGTCGTCGTCATCCATGAGCTCCTCCGTGTATAGTCCTAACGCGACTCCAAACTCAGGTACGCTCAACTAGCGAACTAAACTGCCGAGATGGAACTAAACCATTCCACGATCATCGAACTCTGTCATAACAACTTGAAGGTGGAAGGTCGAATAGAGTTCGAGTGTGAGCTTGAGGTACATTTGCTCAACTATCTTAAAGAATAGCCCCCATGGGTCAGTTGTCAAGAGGGCCCGAACTGCGTCAGGCAGTTGGATTTGTTCTAGTGTGGCCTAGTCAATGAAATGGCCCACACCTAGGGGTCGAGCTCCTAATATCTGGAATAGCTCCTCCTGTGGTCCCGGTGGAAATTGGAGGAATGGGTGCCTGATCTCGGTGGTAGGACCCGAGAAGGATGCTGCTCCTTTACGTTTCTTCGAGGGAGAATGACAGTCTTCTTATCGCATGGATTTGACATGATATACCTGTAAGAAACATACATTAACAAATTTAAAAAGGAATTAACCATGAATTAAAATAATAAATGCAATAAAAAATTACAAACATTAACAGGATTCAACCAAAAGCAATCAAACTTGACAGATATTCTATGGCAAATGGCAAAGTGATAGCATGACTAAATTAAAAAATAAACTAGATGGAAGTAGCTAAGCATGGTAAGAATAAGGTACAAAGTATGTGAACTAAATCTTGAGAATGAGGATGATAATATATACAATCAGTAGGAATATGTAAATAAAAGAATAAAAATTAGGACTATCATGTTAGTAAGCATCCAAAAAAAGTAAAAGAAAAGAGAAAACCATCATAAGAGGACCGGTGGTCGAAGGAGCGACGGCGTGAAGATTGGGTGCAGTTGGAGTCGGCCACAGGCATGGGTGGTGGGGTCGTGTGGTTTGCGCAAGGGGAGAAGAGGAGAGAGGGGAGAAAAATGAGAGAAGAGAAGAGGGTTAGGGATGGTCAGTCGATGGTGGGGAAGAGGATTTTGGTGGCTAGGGTTAGGTTTTGGGGAAGGGGATGATGAATAGTGAGAGGTTTATATTTATTTTGGGGCACACGGCAGTAAGGCATGCTCGTGTGCCCTTATTTCAGCCCGTGTGTTTCGTGATTTTCAAATTTGGGGCACGTTTGAAATTCAGCCCACGCCCATGTTCGTTGGGTGTGTTGGTGTACACGGCCGTGTCCTACTTCATTCTCTTCTCCCACGCTTGTGTATGGATGCACACGATCGTGTTGTTTTTACATTCTCAAGCATGGGTGGTGGGCACAGGCGTGTCGCACGCCCGTGTTAATTTCTCAGTTTCAACCACGGCTTTTAGATACGGGCGTGGCACATGCCCGTGTTGTTTTGACAGTTTTGTCCACGGCCATGTCCCACAATCGTGGTAACGTATCGAATCCCGTGTTGGGAAAGATTTGGCTCTATTTTCACACGGCCATCTCGCACGGCCATGTTCCCTCTCGTGGTATGGGCACGGCCTAAGGCACGCCCGTGTGCCTGGCTGTGTGGATGTGGAAAACTTGTGTTCAAGGACTTAGTTAGTGATTTAGATGTTAAAAACTAAAATTCAAAGAAGTTAACACTGGTAGTGCTCAGGTTGCCTCCCAAGGAGCGCTTATTTATAGTTTAAGCTCGACTTACCTCAATTTCGTGTGATTACAATGGATTAAGGAGTTGAAACTCCTCATCTCTGCTATTAATTTTATCAAAATAAGGTCTGATTCGAGTATTATTTACCTTAAAAGTTTCGAATACAGTATGTGTTGCCTCAACTGTACCATGTGGGAAGATGTTCATTACCGTGAAAGGAGTCACTCTGTCTGTATTGTGCTCTAAAGTAGCAATTCGGGGGTCATTTTTATCTAACAATCCTTTGTCCCCAACTTTAATTTTCCTTGTTTCATCCCTATATTCATTGTGGTGTCGCTTTAATTTTTCGCGTGCATTTGGTTTCTCCTTGATAGGTGCTCGTCATTTATCTAGTTCATCGACCTGAAATCTTCGTTCTTTATAGATGGGTTCTTTGTTGTTACTTGAACATGGCTCATGTATGCTCCTCGAACGTGTTTCCTGCAAAGAAGATTTCACTATATGATTAGTATTGGTAGCATGATTTATACAACCACCCTCAATATTCGATGTGTTATTCAAATTACGAGCTTGAAGAGTGATTGTTTCATCACCCACACGAAGTGTGAGTTCACCTGTACCAACATCAATAATGGTTCTAGCAGTTGCTAAAAAGGGTCGTACTATAATCAAAGGTATGCTACTATCCTCTTTCATATCATGAACAACAAAGTCTACTGGGTATATAAATTTATCGATTTTAACAAGAACATCTTCAACGATACCCCTAGGAAATCTAATAGTTTTATCAGCCAATTGAATGCTCATCCTAGTTTGTTTGGGTTTCCCAAGACCTAGCTGTTTGAACAATTTATAGGGCATAACATTAATGCTCGTCCCTAAATCAACCAATGCATTATTCACGTTCAAACTACCAATCAAACAAGGAATCGTAAAACTCCCTAGATCTTTCAACTTGTTGGGTAGCTGGTTCTGTAGAACAGCTGAGAAAACTGCGTTCAACTCTACGTACGACGCCTCATCCAACTTCCATTTGTTTTCTAAAAGCTCTTTTAAGAATTTAACTACGTTTGGCGTCTGCAAAAGAGATTCAGTAAACGGTAAGTTAATATGCAATTTCTTTAATAGTTTAAGGAATTTACCAAATTGTTCATCCGTGTGGTCTTTCCTTATCGTATTGGGGTATGGCACATGAGGTTTGTACTCTTTACTTACTAGTTTCCACTCACTATGGTCCACCTCATCCTTACCTTTACTTACCACAATTCTTTGCCTCGATTCTAGTTCAGGTTCAACTAACCCTTTTTTTTTCTCATCGCATTGAGTTGTTCCTTTGGGTTAGATTCAGTGGTACTTGGCAAGCTACCTTATGGTCGTTTAGAAATTAATTTGGCAAGTTGGCCTATCTGAGTTTCAAGCCCTTGAATCGACACTTGTTGATTATTAAGTGCTGTTTTGGTATTCTAAAAACGAGTCTCTGACACTGAGATAAATTTCGTTAGCATCTCCTCAAGGTTCAGCTTCCTTTCCTACTGGTAAGGTGGTTGTTGAAAACCTAGGGGATGTTGTGGCCTTTGATTTCCTTGACCACCCCATGAGAAATTGGGATGGTTCCTCCAACTTGCATTATAAGTATTACTGTATGAGTTATTTTAAGGTCTAGTATTATTGTTACCCATATATTAAACTTGTTCCTCCTCAGTGCTGGGGTTGAAGGATTGATATTCTGTGTGTACTCCTCCTCCATTTGAATCGCACCTCATCACTAGATGTACATGAGTAGAACCATGTAAACCATCAATATTTCTATTTAAAAGTTCTACCTGGTTAGATAGCATAGTAACCGTGTTGAGGTTGAAAACACCAGCTGCTTTTGTGGGCTTTGTTCTCATGACTTGCCACTGATAGTTATTCAGTGACATCTCTTCAATAAATTCATAAGCCACTTCAAGTGTTCTGTTATTGATAGTCCTACCAGCAGCTGCATCGATAAGTTACCTTGTTGAGAGGTTCACACCGTTATAAAACGTTTGAACCTGCAACCATAAAGGTAACCCATGGTGAGGGCACCTTCTCAATAGATCCTTGTATCTCTCCCATGCATCATAAAGTGTTTCTAGATCCATCTACACAAAAGAAGAGATATCATTCCTCAACTTAGCCGTTTTAACTGGCGAAAAATACTTAAGTAAGAATTTTTCGGTCATTTGTTCCCAAGTAGTAATTAGCCCTCGTGGTAATGAGTTCAACCACTGTTTAGCTTTGTTCCTCAAGGAAAAGGGAAACAACTGAAGGCGAATGGCATCGTCAGAAATGCCATTGATCTTAAATGTGTCGCAAAAATCCAGAAAATTCACCAAATGAGTATTTGGATCCTCATCCTGCAAACCATCAAACTGAACAAACTGTTGTATCGTTTGAATCATGTTAGGTTTCACTTCATAATTATTTGCAGCAATAGCAAGTCTAACTATACTCGATTCGCCTCTTGTTAAAGTAGGTTTAGCATAATCATACATAGTACAAGGCGCAGGATTCTGATTTATTGGATCAGCAGCAACTACAGGAGGAAGCTGATTATTCTGATTTTCAGCCATCTCCTCGGTTGTGGTTTGAATATCGTCCTCTTGTCCTTCCTCTATGTCACGTAGGCTTCGCCTAATTTCTCTTCGGTTTTTGCGAGCTGTGCGATCGATCTCACTGTTAAAAAGAAATGGTCCTGACGGGTTTCTTCTAGTCATAAACTATAAAAACCTACCAGAAGGAAAAAGAAAATTTAGTAAAATTAACAAGACTAAAATAAAATTCAAATTGTAATAAAATAAATAGATAAAGTAATAAAAATTAATCGTTTCTAATATTTTAGTTCCCCGACAACGGCGCTAAAAACTTGATGTGAACAAATCGTGGTAGGTTTTATAATTTATGAATGATCGTTCTTGAAAACTAACTATTATCACGACAAAGGCAAGCACACCTATGGAACAGTAGTATAGCTTATGGCAAGACCGGAATATCGAACCCAAAGGAACTAAAAGTACTAGTATTAACTTTCTTTTTATTATCTAGCCTAAAAATAAAGGGATTTGTTTTATCTAAACTAATTACTAAACTAAGAATGCACAGAAAATGAATTGGGGAAATAACTTTTGGGAAAACTGAATAATTTGGACAATACCTAAGGAAAAATCCACCTAGACTTCACTTGTTATTGACTCTGAATTAGATGATTTATTTATTTGACTTGATCCGTAGAAATCCCTAATTTATATTATTATCTCTCTTGAGACTAACAACGTCTAACCCTAGGTTGATTAATTGAAATCTCTTTCTAATTAAAACCCCTAGTGTTGCATTAACTCGATTTATGGATTCCCTTATTAGGTTTCACCCTAATTCGGAAAAATTATGTCACCCCATCTCTAGGCATGCAATCAACTCCACTTAATTATATTAGATCTAGATCTACTCTTAGACAGGGACTTTTGCTCCTCTGAGTAAGCACATCAAAACTTGAATTAATATCCTGGAATATCAAAGCAAGAATTAAGAACACATAATTAAGAACAAATCAAATATTTATCATATAATTCAGATAATAATAATAAGATCCATCTTAGGTTTCATTCCCATTAGGTATTTAGGGGGGTTTAGTTCATATCTTTGAAATAAAACATCTCAAAAGAATAATGATAACAAAACATAAAGAAAACCCAAAAACTCTGGAAGGGAAATTGAACGGAGATCTTCAGTCCTGAAGGATAATCCGGCTTCTAAGATGGATCAATCGGCTTTCTTTGAGTAATTTCTTGCCTCCTACTCCCTGTGTGTCTTTCAAGTACCTCCTGGGTGTTTATATAGGCTGTAGAATGCTTCAAAACCCTCAAGAGTGGCCTTTTTCCAATAGGACTAGACTTGGACTCGACAGGGACACGCCCGTGTGAGATGGCTTAGGCTGTGTTGCAATTTGTTAAATAGACATAGGCGTGTGAACTACCCATGTGAGGAAGTCCAGGCCGTGTTGATTTTTCATGTCAACCCATTTTCTCCGTTTTTGGCCCATTCATCGCTCTTTTTACTCTCCAATGCTCACCTAAGTATAAAACATAAAATTGAAGGATTAGGACATCAAATTCGCCAAATCTAAGGAGCAATCATCCATAAATGTGCTTAGCATGGGATAAAAATATGTATAAATTATGGTTTACCAATATTTAACTTTGGTTTTAACTAATATAACACTAATATGCTTTTTACCAATTTAACCTTATTATAATTCATTAAAATTCCACCAACTAATGCCCTTTTATGTCATTTAATTCATTCAATGGTCAAATAACCTTATAAGGACCTCACAATCATAAAGCCAAATCAAATAAGCACTTTTAACAAATAGCATGCAACTTTTACATTTTATGCGATTAGGTCCTTTTTTAAAATTAAGCGTACAAACATTCAAATTTTCATACGAGACTTTTACACATGCTCATTCACATATCGTAAACACGAAAAATAATATTTAAATATTTTTCTGACTCAAATATGTGGCCCCAAAACTGCTATTCTGACTAGGGTTTAAATCGAACTGTTATAGTTTTCAAGGTTATAGGTTTTGTCCCAAACCACTCTGAATGTATGTTTAGGGCCTTGTAGGCTCGTATTAGGGATAAATTGATTGAAATTGAATGATGAATGACTAAATTGTGAAAATATATGCTAAGTAGTTGTTTAATTATTTTATAAGTCGTTAACACTTCGTAACCCTATTTCGACGTTGAATACGGGTAAGGGGTGTTACATTTATTGGTATCAGAGCTATAATTTAGTTGATTCTAGGACTAATGTAGCGTATGTGAGCGTCTAGCTATACATGCCATATATAAACTATGATAGTGTGATGACTCCTGACATTTTAAAATGTGTTTTCATATAGTAAATGAATCCCAATCGAGCTATAGCTGATGAAGTTGAAAGTAATGCGCCAGCTCCTGCTTAAGGGACAGCATCGTCTGAATTTAGACCCAAGACGGGTAGTCAAGGAGGAAAGACTAAAGAAGCCTTCTTCTAAATGATGAATGAATGATTCATACAATGTATTCAAATAAACCCGTCTACTGAACAACCTCCAGCCCCTTCTAATCCCCAACCAGTTCCTGTAGCTCCTCAAGGTGTCAAACTTGTAAGATTGAAAATGCCTCCAATTGATAAGATCCGTAAACACGAGGTTGAAGAGTTCAGAACTAATGTTGACGATGATCCTGAGAGAGCCGCGTTTTGGCTTGAAAATACAATTCGAGTGTTTGATGAGCTTTCTTGCACACAGGTTGAGTGTTTAAAATGTGCTATATCACTTTTGAGGGACATCGAGTATTAGTGGTGGAATACGTTAGTATCTATGGTACCTAGAGAATGGGTCAACTAGGAGTTCTTTTAGATCGAGTTTTGAAAGAAATACACAAGCCAACCGTTTCTGGATCAAAAGCACAAAGAGTTTTTAGACTTGAAATAAGGCCGTATAACCATAACTGAGTATGAGAGAGAATTTGTGTAGTTGAGTAAATATGCTCGAAAGTATGTTTCTATTGAAGAAATCATGTGGAAATGGTTTGTTGATGGGTTGAACGAAGATATTAAACTTCTGGTCGGCATTTTGTATTTGAAAGAATTTGTTGTATTAGTTGATCGGGCTTGTAAAGCTGAAGACTTTAGTCGAGAAAAGAGGAAAACTGATTCAAAGGCTAGAGATTTGAGGAAAAGACCGATGAATAAATCTTATCATTCTTCATCAAAGAAATCTTGAGATTTGTATAGTCGATCGAATGCATCAGTGAGATACCAGAATAGAAATCGTGGAAATCAACATGTGAGTTCTAAAGCTTAAGCAACTTCTGTCTCGAGTGTTGGTAGTGTGAGGAATAATAAAACCGAGTGTCAATAGTGTGGCAGACGACATTTTGGAGAGTGTTGGAATAAGAGTAATAAAACTTGTTTCAAATGTGGTTCGCCAGATCTGTAACAGCCCATTTTTGGGTCAAATCAGAATAGTGGTTTTGGAACCACAAATCCAAAGTAGAAATATTTATTTTGTTATTATTTTAAGGTCTACGGTATGATTGAATAATTGTGTGAAAATTTTGTTAAAAAAATTTATCGATTGAGTTTCCAATTTGACTAAAATGACTAAATTGCAATAGGTGCAAAACTTAAGTTCTCTATGTTAAAAGTGTCTAATTGCTATGAATCCTTAAATTAGAGGTCTTTAAATGGTAATTAGACCATTATACTCTAGGATAGACAAAAATGGACATGGTTAGGTGAAATTTTGAAGTTTTTCATTAAGGGCATTTTAGTCATTTGGTAAATAAAGAAAAAATTTAACAAATAAAAGATGTCATCTTCTTCAAATTAGTCCCCCATGGCCGAATTTCACAAGGAGAAAACACAGTTAGGGTTTTGGCCACTTTCAAGCTCGATTGTAAGTCTGTTCTTGTCCCGTTTTTAATGATTTTTATATTTTTTAGATCGTTCTAACTTGATTTAGCTATTTCAAGGACTAATTTGAAAGAAAGGTGAAGTTTAAAATTTTACCCATATTGAACATGTATGTATTTTGATGTTTGATGATAGAATGTATGTTTGTTATTTGTTAAACGACTTTTGTAAACTGATTTTCGGTAAAAACGACAAATAGGAACTTATTTGTAAAAGTCTATAAAATTAGTAGAAAAATGTGAATAAATGAAAAATGTGGGCTGCCATGAGCATGAAAAAGGTTTGGCTAGGCTTGGGTTGTGAGGAAATTGAAAGCCTAAGGACTAAATTGTAAAAATGTCAAAAGGTTAGGGGCAAAAATGTAATTTTTTTCATATTGTGTTTTTGGACTGAATTGAATAATGTGATGATTAAATAAGTTACATTTGATATTATAGATCAAGAAAAACGAAGATCGAGTTTAGATCGGAGAAAGAATGAGGTTGTGGACTAAATCGAACTAATAGTCGTTTTTGTAACCGAGGTAAGTTCGTATGTCAAATAAGCTTTAATATAATTGTATTTAAATTATTTAATATTGCATGAACTGTATGATTGATTGTGTGGATGAGTTTAACTTCATGGACGAGTTCAACGACGATTAGATAAGCAAGAAAACACGTTTGAACCTTAGGAATAGATTAGGATACAAGTGATATGTCACTAGGGTTACCATGTGTTATGTGATTATGTGATCCGAGTACTGGTCTCGTATGTCCTACTGGTGGCTGAGTATACTGACATATGTTGCGGTTACTTGACAGCTTGTGTGAGTAGGCCCGTTTGTAACACCACACCCAAGTCCGTTCTGGAATCGAACACAAGGTGCACAGACTTAACAATTGTTTACAGTCCATAAAAAAAATTTCCAGACTAGTGGTTATCGCATCACCGTCGCCTTAAAAATCATATCTTGAGTTTTAAAGCTTGAAAATCAGTTTCGTAATTTTTCCATGAAACTAGACTCATAATTCCATCAACATATTTTTTCTAGAATTTTTCGTCAGGCCAATTAGTACAGTTTATTAGTTAAAGTCTCCCCAATCCGTGGTTCGACTACTCGACCTTCACGCATTACGAATTGGATATCTCCTGTACAGGCTTCAATACTGATGCCGTTTATTTCTATAGAAACTAGACTCAGAGAGGAATCTATACATATATGGTATGAATCCTAATTATCTCTGGTTAATTTACAATGAATTTCGAAAGTCGGAATAGGGGATCCAGAAACCGTTCAGGCCCTGTTTCAAGAGAACTTAAATATCTCTTAACATATAACTCATATGACCGTTTCGTTTCTTCCATAATGTAATGTGGGGGAAGAGCTTTTTGAGGAAATTTGAAGCATCGAGGTCTCAAATCTGCAACAAGCGAGCCAAATCAAAGAAACTAAATCTGTAAAATAGGTCACCTTACTTTTTTTTATTATGTAATACAGTGGTGGTCATAAGGATAAGGACTCTTTCTATTTAGAATCCTCTTTCCGACATCCTATCTGCAGATAAAGCGTAAGGGCTCAAGGCAGGGAGGTATTGGCCATACCATACTAGATTGACTCTTAATTACCGAATCGATTCATTTTCATAATTTATTCACTATTTAATACCATTCCTACTATTTTTAGTGATTTTTCACATCCACATCATTCTTCTTTGTCAAGATCGCCTTTAAGGTAGGCTTTACCTATTTCATGATTTCCATGATTCAATTGGCCCTTTTGCATACATAGCACAAAGTGTGATCATGATTAACCATTCCAATGGCTAATCGTTTCAAAACAATTCCATACCTCATAATGATCAACATACAAACGATTATGGTACTATGCTAAAACGATATAAGCCATTTTCGCATGGCTATCCAAGTTTACACAAAACCGAAAGGTACATGACCTTCAACAAAAGGGTAGTCCTATACATGCCATTTCAAAGTTCAACCAAAATTGTACCAAAATGGGGGCTTTGATAGTGTGGGAGACTTCGACTTCCAAAAATCCAGTCGATAGGTGATGAACAAAATCTATAAACAAAGAAACAGAGAAAACGGAATAAGCAATTTATGCTTAGTAAGTTTGAGCAAGAAATTCCAGCACAACAAAAGCATAGCATTCATAAAGCTAACGGATAATTTCATATGCACAAATTCTCAATATCCTACTCATTTCACATTCCAACCCCTATGTTCATACATAAGGGATCATCTTAGCCAAATACTGGAAACTCATTACTCGACTGAGCGAATATTATTCGAAGGGAATCAACTAATTCAAGCACATACGAACATACCTCATTGCTGGAATTTTTCAAGCGTATTAACTGAAAATTTTACAGCAAGATCGCTCATTCTCGAATCACGTACCTTCGGAATTTAACCAGATATAACGACGCGCTCAAATGCCTTCGGGACGAAGCCCGATTATAGTGACTCACACGAATGCCTTCGGGACTTAACCGGGTTTAGTAACTTGCACAAATGCCTTGGGCTTAGCCCGGATTTATTAACTTCGCACGAATGCCTTGGATCCTAGTCCGGATATAGTCACTTAGCACAAAGCCTTGGGACTCAGCCGGACATCATTCAATAACCGAGCACAATTATCAATAAATTATGACACATTCAGTATTTCATTTTCATTAGCAAAACTCAAACACAAGGCACTTTTCACACTTGCAATTTCGGCTCAATAGCCACACACAAAGAGCATGATTTTAATTTGCTTTAAACATGATCTAATCAATTTAGAATTTAAGCTCTATTACTCAAGAACTTACCTAGGATGTCGTCGAACGATTTCAATGGCTATTCGACCACTTTTTCCTTCCCTTTGTCGGATCTAGTTCCCTTTGCTCTTGAGCTTAATTTAACAAATAAATCGATTTAATCATTTGAGCATCGAAGAGGAATACAAGGTACTTATCCAATATATATACTCATTAGGCATCAAAGTCGCATGTGTGCGAAATCATGAATCGAACTCAACACATTAGTTAATATTCCTCTTAGCGAATTTTCTAAGCTAAGAATAGGCATCAATATGCTTGCCTCTAACAGAATGCATGCACACCAATTTCCCCTCATGTGGCGAATATGCATGTCCATGTTGAGGCCAATTATACACTTAATACCACACAAAAACAGCATACATTTTACTAACTAACGATTACATATCGTAGCTCAATACACATCTCTCATTTACTTCATAACCGAAACATCATCACAAGCAAATATACACCTTGAAATAGTATATATGTCATACCAATACATCATGTACAAACATATATACATATATATATGCTAGAGCCGAATCTCAAGTTGATTGTAACTAAACATGAACATAATTTCAAAACACAAATCTTACTTTCCATGCAATAAGCATAAATCACTCTTTTAGATGTACCATGGCCGAATACATCACAACACCATAATTTTGGTCATGATTAAACAAAGAACTTAATGTCTTACTCAAAAATACTAAAAAGAAAGTCCAAGAGCCATTAATCCACCATCACATATATCATTAGCAAGCTTCATATTTAACATGCAATATCATTAACACAAAATCCACCTTGGCCAAATACCATCCCCATGATATAACAAAGATTTGAACCATGGGCTAACAAGAGCATCAAGCTATCAACTAAAAACATGCATGAATCTCATGGCACAACCTCAAACATACCTTAATCTTGATGCAAGTATAGCCAAACCTCTTCCTAATCCTCTTCCAAACCAAGCATGAAGCAAAATTCCTCCTTCCCTCTAGTATTTTCGGTCAAGAGAGAATGAAAATGGATGAACAAATTTTTTCTTTTCTCTTCCTCAATACACTGACAATGGGGCATGCATGAGACCATTTTTTCTTTTTCCATTTCTTTATTACCCATGCTCATTAATTTATTTTTTTCACCCATGATTCACCAACAAAACATGTCTATGGCATGTTTTGCCCATATTCTTTGTCATGGCCGGCCATCACTTGTAAAAAGAGGGGTATTTGACATGCAAGGCCATTGTTTTGCATGCATGCTTTAATTAGTCATCACACATTCCCCCATCATACTTTCAAAGTTTTCTACTAGGTCCTTTCTAGTGAAATTCACATTTATAACTCTAAATTAAAGCATCAAAAATGTCACACATGAGTTAACACATATTATAGGCATCAAAATAAATATCAAATTATTTTTATGCCTCGTTTTTTGTGGTCCTGAAACCACTTCCGACTAGGGTCGTTTTAAGGCTGTCACACCGTTGATTTGCTCGAGTGTAAGCAATTACGTGATATGAGATTAAGGTACCAGGGGCTACATATGCGGTACTTAGTGTGCAAGATTCCCAAGTATCCGACATTATTATTTCGAGTGGTTCACGGGTATGTCAAAGATGAGAATAAGTGTAAATTTGTTACGAGATGGTACAGGTATGTACTCGAAGCTTATGATTATAAATTCATGAAATGACGGTTACAAGGTAAGTTGTGATTGAAGTGAATTATGATCATGATATTATGGTAAATTATGTTATCATGATATTATGGTAAAGTATGTTATCTTATGTTATATTACTTGCATGATTAATGTATGGTAAGGTTGCTTATTTCTTCATACGAGCTTACTAAGCTATATAGCTTACTAAGCTATATAGCTTACTTCATTTTATTTTCAATGTTTTATAGTGTCACCAAGCTAGCTCGAGATTGGAGATCATCGAAAGTCACATCACACTATCAAATTGTCTTTTGGGAACCGATGATTTTAAAACATTTTGAGAGTGTGGCATGTATAGGGACTTGGTCATTTTGTTATATGTGTCATTTGATTTGGTCAAATTTATTGGCTTATATTTGTTTAAGGTGATGTGGTATTTAGGCATGTAATTGGCTTATTTTGGCTAAAATGATTGTAAGTGTGACAGCCCAAAATTGACCCTAGTCGGAAAGTGGTTTCGGGACCACAAAAACCGAGTCATAAAAATAATTAATTGTTATATTCTATGCTTATTGTGTGTGTACATGCACATGTGGAAGTTTCATTCTCTAATTTTACCAATTGTATGAGAAATTATTAAATAGGGATCAATGTGAGACATGGTGAAATATGATAGGCTAATTTTAAATGGCTTATTAGTGCATGTTAACACAAAGGTGGACTTGCATGTCAAATTGCCCAATTTATTAATGGTGGCCGGCCAAGATAGGATATTGATGGGCAATATATATGTTTAATTAGATTTTTATAATAAGGAATGGGTCATTGGAGATAAAATAATGTTAGTAAAGGAAGAAAAAGAAAAGAAAAAAAAAGAATGCTCATCTTTTCCCCATTGCCGTGAATTGAGCAAAGAAAACAAAAAAAAAGTTTGGTTCATCTTCTTCCTAGCTTAGCCAATTCCTAAAGAAGAAAAAAAAGTTGAAATTTGAAGAGGAGAAACCAAGGTATTCGGCCATGGCTATCCTAGTTTAAGGTATGCATGGTGATTTTTCTTTTTAATTGACTATGAGACTAAATGGATAAGTACATAGCTTATTTGACCTATGGTTTAATTTCATGAGTCCATAGCTCAATATCCATTCGGCAAGTGCTAAATTAGTGTCATTTTGATAAGTTTCTTTGGGATGTTAATTACTTGTTAAGTAGCTTAATTGATGCTTGGATGAGTAGGATTCATGGTCGAAAGGTACAAATTGGAAGCGGTCGTAAGAGTGTATATACATTTTAGAAAGAAAAAAAAATGTTGTTGTTAGTTGAGTTGCATTTGATATTCATTCGGTCAAATGGGAGAAGAATAAGATGAATTCAAATGTTGTGGTTTATTATTTAGTTGGTTAAATGATGTGGTCATTGCCGAATGCAATGGTGTTAAAGGAAATAGGGTCAAATGTTGGTTTGATGAACTAATTGCTAATGGGCAATGTGTTGTATTGAGAATGTTTGAGTGAATTCAAAGATGTTTATATGATGAATTGGTTGTAGATGTACATGCCTAAATAAAATGCTCACTAATGATTTTGAAATTAAGTTTTATTATGTTGTGAAAGGAGTGGCCGAGAGAACTATAGACTATTGCGGATGTATGATGGGTTAGTAGAGTCTCTAAATTGATATGTGGTAAATGTTAAGTGTTAAGCGAAATGGAAATGGTGTTATATTGGAACATGCACATTCGGCCACATGATTGAATACATAGATGGGTGATTTCGTGTATTCGGCTATAAGTGAGCATATTGGTGGCTTAATCTTGACTTAGAAAAATCGGCTAAAGGAGAATATTGGCTAATATGTGGAATTTGATTCATGATTGCATACATATATGACTCTAATGCCTAATATATAAGGGCTAAGTACCTTGAATTTCCCTTTGATATTCAAAATGATTAAATCAATTTATTTGTTAATATTAAGCTCAAGAGCAAAGGGAACTAGATCCGATAAAGGAAAGGAAAAAGTAATTGAATAGCCGTTGAAGGCGTTCGACAACATCCGAGGTAAGTCATTAAGCGCATATATTTGATATTGCTTAAATGATTGGAAAATCTATGCAATTGTGTTTAATGGAATGCTATATATATATGTATAAATGAAATTGTATGTGTATGGAATGAGGATAATTGTTGAATGTAAAAGAAATAGTGGAATGTGTAGAAAGTTTGCTTTCGGCACTATGTGTGCGGGCAATACGGGTGTATGGTGACGAGATTGGCACTAAGTGTGCGTGCTGGAAATATATGGCACTAAGTGTGCGTGCTGGAAATATTTGGCACTAAGTGTGCAAGCTGGAAAAATACTGACCTTTGGGTGTGCGAGCTCGGAGGGTATGGCACTGTGTGTGCGAGCTTAAATTACGTGGCACTAAGTGTGCGAAATCGAGTAGTAAGCACTGTGTGTGCGTACTCTATATATATGGAGGGTGTGTCTCCATTGAATTGAGTATGGACAGCGGATCGGGTAAGTACCTCGAGCTCATGACGAATAGAGAATTCGTTCATGCTTAGGGATTGAAATTGGTAAGCCTTAAATCTATGTGATGATTGAAATGTGTATGGTTGTGCTGGAAAATGAGTTAATGTGTAAAAATGCTTCGATTATCTTGTTGTGTAGGATATGAAATGTGGATGTATGAATTGGTATGAGATTGGACTGAAAGGTCCGAGGTATTATGGTATAGATTCGATATGGACGAGTACCTAGCCTCATTTGTTGTACATGTAGTAGTAACTTTATCAGTGGATTGATGAATGCTTATGACTTATTGAGTTGTAAACTCACTCGGTGTTTTTCTTGTCACCCATTTTAGGTCTCTCGGACTCGTATTGTTTGCGTGATCGGGACCGTCGCTGAAGTCATCACAACGGCTGAAATCTTGTGGTATTGTTTTTGTTGTTGTAGAACATTTGGCATGTATAGGCTATTATATTTTGTCAAATTGAGGGTTGTAAACTTTAAGCCATGCGAAAATGGCCTATGTGGTCGTCGAGTGGGATGCTAGAACCTATAGCCACGAGTCTTAGAAACTCAAATTTTGATAAGGTGGCCATAATTTGTGTCATGTATGATGGATGATTAAGGCCAAGGAAAAATTCATGAAATTGGCATAGTCTACTGCAGTAACTGTTGCGGACAGCAGCAGTGAGATGAGATTGAAAAATCACTAAAAATAGTAGAAGTAGAATTAAATAGTGAGTAAATTATGGAACTGAACCTTGATGAATCTATTTTTATATGGACGAAACGAGACGACCATATGAGCAGTATACTGAGAAATATTAAAGTTCTCGTGAGACTGGGCCAGAACGGTTTCTGGGTCCCCTGTCGTGACTTTGAAAATTTACCATAAATTATCCAGAAAGAATTAGGAGTCATGCCTTATATTTACAGATTCCATTTTAAGTCTAGTTTCATTAGAAACAAACGGCACCAGTATTAAAGCCCTGTACAGATAGATATTCAAGTTGTAACGCGTGAAGGTCAGAGCAGTTGATCCCTGTAACATGGGTGACTTTAACTAATAAACTGTACCAATTGGCCCAACCAAAAATTCTAAAAATAAATCCATGGATGGGTATATGAGTCTAAATTCAGGGAAAATTTACGAAACCAGTTTCCGAGTTTTGAAACTCGAGATATGATTTTTAAGGCGACGGTGACACAGTTTTCCAGCCCGACTGGTAATGTCAAATTGGTTGGTATCTTGAGAGGATTTGGCCGTTAACCCCTCGTGTCCGACACCGGCGTCGGTCACGAGTTAGGGGTGTTACAGTAAGCCCATTTATATAAGTATATGTGTTAATGCCTTCTTGTTTTTGTGTTTTGTAACGGGTTGCTATTTGTTTATTATGTTTAAAGGGCTTGCTGTGAAATGGATGAGATGGGTCCTTTGGTATGCTAGGAAATATAAGTAGAATTATGCATGATGGAAGTATTCATGTTGATACTTGTGAATGTGAGTTTGGTATGAATGGATTTGGTAAATTATGCTATAGTAAATATGTTAAGTGTTGGTAATGAATGATATGATTTAGCCTCGATAATGGATGTTTTGGTTGTTTAAACATTCCATGGATTATGCCATTGAACTTGTGTGTGTGCAGGTGTGAATGAGGGTGATGAATATCTTGGCAAATAGCCTTTATTTTGTCCACACGGGTAGACACAAGGGTGTGTGTCTAAGCCGTGTGTGACACACGGTCTACCCCTCGGGCATGCGTTCTGGTTGTGTGTCCCCTACACCTTAATTTTAGGAAACAGAGTG
The DNA here is from genome assembly GCF_025698485.1 of Gossypium arboreum. Taxonomy (NCBI): domain Eukaryota; kingdom Viridiplantae; phylum Streptophyta; class Magnoliopsida; order Malvales; family Malvaceae; genus Gossypium; species Gossypium arboreum. The sequence continues at coordinate 55,422,544 of NC_069072.1, forward strand.
CTCAGAATTGAGCACACGAGCAGAGACACGAGCATGCGCCTCAGCTGTGTGAGGGACACTGCCTCAGGCATGTGTAATGCCCCGTACCCGAGACCGTTTTCGGATTCGAACACGAGGTGTTAACGGACTTAATTCATTACTTAAACAGCTCATACAATTCATTTTAAAATTTCCAGACAAGCTGACTAACTGCATCATAATCGATTTAAAAATCATATCTCGAGTTTTGAAACTCAAAATCCAATTCTGTAAATTTTTCCTGAAACTAGACTCATATATCCATCTAGTAATTTTTTTCTAGAAGTTTTGGTTGGGCCAATTAGAACAGTTTATTAGTTAAAGTCTCCCCTGTTTCAGTGTTCGACTACTCTAACCTCTGTGTATTACGAATCAGATATATCCCTGTACAGAGCTTCAATGACTATGTCATTTGTCTCTAATAAAACTAGACTCAATAATGAATCTGTACATATAAAGTATGACTTCTAATTATCTTTGTAAAATTTATGGTGAATTTCCAAAGTCAGAACAGGGGATCCAGAAATCGCTCTGGCCCTATTTCACAAAAATTTAAACATCTCATAAAATATAGCTCATATACCTGTTTCGCTTCTTCCATATGAAAATAGACTCATCAAGCTTCGATTCTATAACTTATTTATTATTTAATTCCATTTGTAATATTTTTAGTGATTTTTCAAATTCACGTCACTACTGCTGTCTGAATCTATTTTATGGTAAATTTTACCTATTTCATGGTTTCCATGGATTAGCTAGTAATTTGACATACATAACACCAAATATGATCATGATTAGCCATTCCAATGGCTAGTCATTATCAAGAATTTCCATACCACTCAATAACCATATCATAAGACCATATATACAAAATGATTATAATGCTATACATGCCATACTCAAAATATACAAGCCATTATGCCAAGATGGTATACGGATAGTGTGAGCGAGCCTCCGACCGTTCCCGATTTCTGAGCTAGCTTGTCAAAACTACAAGGAATGAAAAGGAGGGAGTAAGCATAAATGCTTAATAAGTTCACATGCAAATAGCAAGTAACATAACCATATAAGCAAACATAAAACATCATTTGCATAATCATCACCAAGATATTCATATCACATTTTCATTTATCATCTTATCATATTGTTGTTATATCGATTTTTCAACCCGAGGGTTAAGTACATACCTGTTCAAAGTACCCATTTCACAACACTTACCAATACGTCCCTTTCATCTTGAGTATTCCTCCATTTCAGTAGAACTTTACCCGTTGAACACGTCGGAATATAATTCGGATACATGGAAAGTTTGCACATAAGTGCCACATATGTAGTCAAGCTACCATGTAACCCGCCCATAAGCGAACTCGGACTCAACTCAATGAGCTCAAGCGTTCGTATCCATAAGTGAACTCGGACTCAAATCAACGAGCTCGGATGCCTAGTTAAATCTCTCGAACTCGGACTCAACTCAACGAGTTCGAACATTCACATCCATAAGTGAACTCGGACTCAACTCAACGAGTTCGGATGCCCAAATATCCCAGTGATATGTCACTTATATCCTAATCCATTCCTAAGGTTCAACGGACCTTTTCCCAATCATGTGTCTCAACCATCTTCTACGGAATGCCGATAATCGATACTCGGTAGTATTTCACATTTTCCAAGTATATCACATAATTTGACATATTAACAAACAATTATCACAAGATAATATTTCATAATAGTTATCATATCATTTAAATAACATTAAAACATTTAAAATAATAACAATGTCACCAACATTTACATATGAACTTACCTCGTATGCGAAAATGGCTACTTTTACCATTTCGTCCACAACTTGGTATTTTCCCCATTTTAGCCCAAATTTCAGTTTTCCTTGCGCTAACATTTAAAATATAGTCTAATTAGGACCCACATTATTCAAATTGACCCAAAATCATATTTAGGAAAAATTACAATTTTGCCCCTAAACTTTTGCATATTTACACTTTTTCCCCAAAGCTCGTAAATTAAACTTCAGCCTATTTTCTTATGTTTTATGACATGCTGATCATTTTTACCTTCTATGGCAACATCAAATTCTCACTCTAACATGTACTTATGACTATTAGGTATTTTTACTAATTGAGCCCTTTTGCTCGTTTTCGCTTAAAACCGAGTAGTACAAGTTGTCTAACATAATTTAAAATCTCATATTCTATCATAAAACACCAAAATACACAAATTTCAACTATGGGTATTTTTCCAAATATGAATCCTAGGTTGAATTATTGCTAGCATAAGCTAAATCGAGCTACCGGGACTCCAAAAACGTAAAAATCATTAAAAACGAGGCTAGAACGGAGTTACAATCGAGCTTGAAAGCTTGAAAAACCCTATCCATGGTTTCTCCTTACTACATTCGGCCATGGGGTTGAAGATGAGCAAAATTGGCTTTTAATTTTGTATTTTAATTCATTTTACCTCTAAATGACCAAAATGCCCTTACTACTAAACTTTCCAAAAATTCCATCCATGTCCAATTTTTGTCCATAGACTTAGAAATTGGTAAAATTGCTATTTAAGATCTTCTAATTAATATTTCAAAACAATTTCATACTAGAAACTTCTAGAATGCAAGTTTTGCAAATTATTCGATTTAGTCCCTAATTTCAATTTAAGCACTTTATGCATAAAATTTCTTCACTAAATTTTCACACAGTCATGCAATCATATCATAGACCTTAAAATAATCATAAAATAATTATTTCTATCTCGGATTTTTTGGTCACGAAACCACTATTCCGACTAGGCCCAAAATCAGGATATTACAACTCTCCCCCCCCCCAGGGATTTTCGTCCCCGAAAATCTTACCAGAAAAGTGGTCTTCACTTTTAATCTCATATTCGGTGCCGAAGAACTTGCACTTAGACTGTACCTCCAATACATCTCTTCAATTTCTCATATGATCTAAAAGCTTACAGTTTCAACTCTCAACTGTTCTTAAATTTTCAACCCTTCTCAGTTTCCCATGATATCATGACATAAAACCCGGATCTCAACTTGATTTAATGGAGACCGAAATTCCAAGAAATCCAACACTCAAAGAGACCTAAAATTCCATGAATCTAATAAGTAGGAATTCATTCAATATAGATATGATTTATAGATCTCGCCAAACATTTAACAATAGGATACATCACATTTTCCTCTTTCCGCTATGGAAATAATTCTGATATGGCCTCAAGAATAATCCTTCTCATTTCCATCCCAATATCAACACTGACAAGGATAATTTTGATAGATCCTAATGCTCGGCTTTAACCCCGTTAACAACTTCGATTTTATGTAACATCGAATGCTCTAAACTATCACATTACCTCACTGTCTTGAAACACATCACAATTCATACAATAGTACATTACTGAAAGTCAGGAAGTCTTTGCTCAATGTAGACTAGTCTAGTTCAGACACTTCGGTTACCAATATTCTCATCTATCCGAACTCTGTCAACATGTAATAAACTTTTTAGCTTTCACAAGATGGAAACCTTATCATTCGTAGTGACTTAAACTAATATTCAACTCTTTCTAATAAATATACACTTCTCGTTCAAACTATTTACTCTTTTATCCGTACAAAATGAAATTCTATTATCAGACTTGGGAAAAATAATCTTGACATAATTGTCACATGAAATCTTTCAAATAAATTATTTACCATACCGACTGAAATTCGCGCTTTTATCACCTATGCCTTTACTGATGTCAAATCCTTACACAGAAATTAGAAAAAATCCCAATACTAAAATCACCACATTACCAATATCAAATTAGAAGTATAGTGATATTTGACATGATTATCACGAGCTGAAGAACCCACTTCGAACATGAGTCGTAATTGACAAATTATGGAACAAAGATAACAAGAAAACCGAATAAAGAAATCCAAGATAGAGAAACCCAGAATAAAGAAATTCAGAATAAAGAGATCCTGGATAAAAAAACCCAAGATACGATACTATGCCGGAGAATCGAAAACCAAACTCATAGAGAAAATACGGAATACCCCGATAATTCTTCAAAGAAAGAAAGTCCAGAAGAAAACATCATTTAATCCCACTGAAATCAAATATAACAAGATCAATATATCTTCCCATACATATATATCGGATGAAGCATCAAGTAGAAGAAAGAATCATAATATCATCGTATTCTCTCATCAATTCTTATCGACGAAATGAAATAGAATACCCGATGAAATAGAGCAATATAAATTATAAACTAGTCGGACTACCAATGCTTTCATCCAACACCGAAATTAGAAGACATTCCCATATAACAAGAATTTCTTCAAAGATCAATAGCCATAGAAGTATTTACGAGAACGGGTAAACACATAGAACATCTCAAAAGAGATCACTAAATCATCGGTCATAATCATCACACTCGAGATAGTTCACATTTCAATTATCATTTCCCCAACTAGTTCTGCCCACAAATTTCATATTAAACCATTCACTAAAGAAGGCGATTCTGAATAAATTTCGATTTACACTTTTCTCGACCTTACACGAGTAATTCGGTTTACCAAGGAGAATTCCTTTTCTAATCGGGACGATGTATAACTCCAATAATTTTTACGTCAATCCGATACTTTCTTGGCTCGACTTTACTTATAGCTCATTTTCAATCTCTAATCATACTTATAATTATTCTATCACTTTGTACTCTTTGGGTTCTCAACCGGAAACTTATTCAATACAAATCTCATGAAATTCCATTATAAGTACCACTTGATGAGGGGAGGGTTGTAGGACCTCGACTCGACTTTCTTATACATACACATATGACACAACTTCCATCATCATAGTAACATCATCAAAATCATGTCATTCATTCATGTTGGCTTACACCAATTTTCCTATTGTCCCATTTAGACAATATACTTATGCATACATTCTATGTTTTCTAGACAGCTTTACTTATCCATTCATTTAATTAAATTAATTCATGCTCATGACATTATATAAGGCCAAACAAACATAGATATTTGCATCACAATCACAACTTTCATTTCGTGCATCATTATGTACATACCATTACAATCATATAATTCAATCCAACAATTTAATTAACATAGATAAGTTCATTTCATTATAATCCTTTATCTCATAAAAATTATATATCATTAACATTTATCAACATTCAACGTCCAAATCAAGACAAGGACATTTTCACTCGTATCATAATATTATGACCTTTATTCATACCTCTACTACTTTCTATTTATTCCGTTCATCTTATCAAGTAAGCCACATACACTACATCATATGAGCATTAAGCAAATATGAATATTTATCACATATGTATCATAAACTTTTATTCATACTTTTCTGAGCCGAGACTTATCATAATCATAATTTTACTCAAATACCTTCACATAACATTGAACATGGTCGGCGCAGCTCGGTTGGAGAGTACCCTGTCTAAATAAGACGGTACTCATACGCGTCGGAAGACATCACATTATCACAGATCAATGGCATGTATAGCTAAACTTTTACACATGCTAGGTTAGTCTGAGAATCGACTAAACCTGCTTTGATACCACTAAATGTAATGCCCCGTACCCGAGACCATTGCCAGAGTCGAACACGAGGTGTTAACGGACTTAATTCATTACTTAAACAGCTCATACAATTCATTTTAAAATTTCGGACAAAGTGACTAAGCGCATCACGATCGCTTTAAAATCATATCTCGAGTTCCAAAACTCGAAATCCAATTCTGTAAATTTTTCCTGAAACTATACTCATATATCTATATAGTAATTTCTTTCTAGAATTTTTGGTCGGGCCAATTAGTATAGTTTATTAGTTAAATTCTCCCCTGTTTCAAGCTTCGACTACTCTGACCTCTATGTATTACGAATCAGATATCTCCTTGTACAGAGCTTCAATGACTATGCCGTTTGTCTCTAATAAAACTAGACTCAATAATGAATCTGTAAATATAAATTATGACGTCTAATTATCATTTTAAAATTTATGGTGAATTTCCAAAGTTAGAACAGGGGATCCAGAAATTGCTCTAGCCCTATTTCACAAAAATTTAAACATCTCATAAAATATATGTCATATACCTGTTTTGTTTCTTCCATATGAAAATAGACTCATCAAGCTTCAATTCCATAACTTATTCATTATTTAATTCCATTTCTACTATTTTTAGTGATTTTTCAAATTCACATCACTACTGCTGTCTGAATCTATTTTATGGTAAATTTTACCTATTTCATGGTTTCCATGGATTAGCTAGTAATTTGACATACATAACACCAAATATGATCATGATTAGCCATTCCAATGGCTAATCATTACCAAGAATTTCCATACCACTCAATAACCATATCATAAGACAATATATACAAAATGATTATAATGCTATACATGCCATACTCAAAATATACAAGCCATTATGCCAAGATGGTATACGGATAGTGTGAGCGAGCCTCCGACTGTTCTCGATTTCCGAGCTGGCTTGTCAAAACTACAAGGAATGAAAAGGTGGGAGTAAGCATAAATGCTTAATAAGTTCACATGCAAATAGCAAGTGACATAACCATATAAGCAAACATAAAACATCATTTGCATAATCATCACCAAGACATTCATATCACATTTTCATTTATCATCTTACCATATTGTTGTTATATCGATTTTTCAACCCGAGGGTTAAGTACATACCTGTTCAAAGTACCCATTTCACAACACTTACCAATACGTCCCTTTCATCTTGAGTATTCCTCCATTTCAGTAGAACTTTACCCGTTGAACACGTCGGAATATAATTCGGATACATGGAAAGTTTGCACAGAAGTGCCACGTATGTAGCCAAGCTACCATGTAACGCGCCCATAAGCGAACTCGGACTCAACTCAACGAGCTCGGGTGTTTACATCCATAAGTGAACTCGGACTCAACTCAACGAGCTCGGATGCCTAGTTACATCTCTCAAACTCGGACTCAACTCAACGAGTTCGGACATTCGCATCCATAAGTGAACTCGGACTCAACTCAACGAGTTCGGATGCCCAAATATCCCAGTGATATGTCACATGTATCCTAATCCTTTACTAAGGTTCAACGGGACCTTTTTCCCAATCATGTGTCTCAACCATCTTCTACGGAATGCCGTTACCGATACTCGGTAGTATTTCACATTTTCCAAGTATATCACATAATTTGACATATTAACAAACAATTATCACAGTATAATATTTCATAATAATTATCATATCATTTAAATAATATTAAAACATTTAAAATAATAACTATGTCACCAACATTTACATATGAACTTACCTCGTATGCGAAAATGGCTACTTTTACCATTTCGTCCACAACTTGGTATTTTCCCCATTTTAGCCCGAATTTCAGTTTTCCTTGCTCTATCATTTAAAATATAGTATAATTAGGACTCACATTATTCAAATTGACCCAAAATCATATTTTGGAAAAATTACAATTTTGCCCCTAAACTTTTGCATATTTACACTTTTTCCCCAAAGCTCGTAAATTAAAATTCAGCATATTTTCTTATGTTTTATGACATGCTGAACATTTTTCCCTTCTATGGCAACATCTAATTCTCACTCTAACATGTACTTATGACTATTAGGTATTTTTACCGATTAAGCCCTTTTGCTCGTTTTCGCTTAAAACCGAGTAGTACAAGTTGTCTAACATAATTTAAAATCTCATATTCTATCATAAAACACCAAAATACACAAATTTCACCTATGGGTATTTTTCCAAATATGAACCCTAGGTTGAATTATTGCTAGCATAAGCTAAATTGAGCTATCGGGACTCTAAAAACGTAAAAATCATTAAAAACGAGGCTAGAACGGAGTTACAATCGAGCTTGAAAGCTTGAAAAACCCTAGCCATGGTTTCTCCTTACTAAATTCGGCCATGGGGTTGAAGATGAGCAAAATTGGCTTTTAATTTTGTATTTTAATTCATTTTACCTGTAAATGACCAAAATGCCCTTACTACTAAACTTTCCAAAAATTCCATCCATGTCCAATTTTTGTCCATAGACTTAGAAATTGGTAAAATTTCTATTTAAGACCTCCTAATTAATATTTCAAAACAATTTCATACTAGAAACTTCTAGAATGCAAGTTTTGCAAATTATTCGATTTAGTCCCTAATTTCAATTTAAGCACTTTATGCATAAAATTTCTTCACTAAATTTTCACACAATCATGCAATCATATCATAGACCTTAAAATAATCATAAAATAATTATTTCTATCTCGGATTTTGTGGTCACGAAACCACTATTCCGACTAGGCCCAAAATTAGGATATTACAGCATGGGCTTGTGTCCCGACCGTGTGAAGTCTGTACCTATTTTAAGAAAATATAATTTACCACACGGCCTAGCACACGGCTGTGTGACTTGGTCATGTGACATCAATTTGCTCATGCATTGCAAAACAGAGAGTTACACGGGTTAGGGACATGGGCGTGTGTGAACACACGGTCTGCCCACACGGGCGTGTCCCAAAACCACACGGGCATGTGACCCCTGCTTATAGCAAAAAATTTCTAAGTTTTATAAAAATTCCCTGAGTTCTCGGTTTAGTCCCGGACCATTTCCAAAACATGTTTTTGGCCTTATAGGCTCATATTAGGGACTTTATGGTTGAATGCAAATTATTTTAGTTTGGATGAAAATTTATGACTCGGAATTGTATGGCTACTTGTGATGTGAGTCCGGTAATGCCTAGTATCCTATTTCAGCGTTGAATATGGATAAGGTGTGTTACAAGATCACTTTATTAGAGATTGCCCATAGTTGTCTGGGAAAGATAAATTTCTGAATGCAAAACAGAGCAACAGAACTGCGAGAGGGAGACCACCAAGGAATGTTGGAAATATGTCTAGTGGAAAAGGAGCGACAAAGGACTCAACTATGAGATCCGAGGCCAGAGCACCTGCTAGAGCCGACGCTATTCACGCTTGCAAGGAGGCATCGTCCCCTGATGTTATTACTGATACATTCTCTTTTAATGACACCAATGTGATTGCATTGATTGATCCTGGATCGACTCATTCATATATCTATATGAATTTTGTGTTTAGTAAGAGTTTGCCCATTGAGTCGACTGAATTTGTGATTAAGGTATCAAACTCGTTAGGCAAGTATGTTCTAGTTGATAAAGTATGCAAGAACTGTCCTTTAATGACTAGGGGTTACTGTTTTTCGGCTGACTTGATGTTGTTTTCGTTTGATGAGTTCGATGTGATTCTGCAAATGGATTGGTTGACTCTGTATGATGCCGTTGTGAATTATAGACGAAAAATCATTGAATTGAAATGTCAGAACAGTGAAATTCTTCGAATTGAATCAGATGAGTTGAGTGGTGTAACACCTCTAACCCATATCCGTCATCAGATTAGGGTCACGAGACATTACTGAAAAAAAACATAATTCCAAATATTCACATATTCATATATATATAAAGCACATGGCTAGTTAAATATTAAAGATACATTATTAATCATATTGCATATACGAATCATACCTCAAAATTTAACCGAATCCATACCATGCATATAATCATATTTTCAAACCAATAAACACACTTCAAAGCCATACAACATATGCCTTATAAAAACATAGTACGAATCATATGGTCATCACTTTAATGATATTCGAATACTTTAAAAAAAAATAAACATTATACTTCTTAATTCTATACATGCATATTAAACCAAATAATATTATCATAAAGCATTTATTCATTAGCAAATATATAGATACATATATACTTTCATTATAAATCAAACCATAATGGCAAGCATCATTCAAATACACTAATATATACATATATATATACACATATAATTAACATCTTGCTATAATTCATATAATTCCCATAGTATACTATTACATAAATCACTATTCATTTGGTAATTTATCTTTTTTCACTTACAATCCATATTAAACAAATAATCTAAATAAATAATCTTTATTTAAATTTATTAACCATACCTATATCATTATACAATTAACCATTTTAAGTACATATACACTTTCCTTGCAAACCTAACCAAATAAAGCTATGCATATTCGAACATACACATACTTTATTAACAGTTTTAAACTATCAATAACCAAACCAAGTTCACTAATCATTTTCAAGCTATTTCCAAAACATAAAATACCAATCACATATACATTTCATTCATTTCACATAACATTAAAATAAAAACGGAATCAATCATTGCCAAACATAACCACATCCAAACTTTTAAGTTAAGCCATATTCGCATGGCTAAGTTTATACATATCAAGGTTGAACAAGATTCATATTAGCCTATACATGACATAAGTTCAAAAATAAACTTTTAAAAGTACCAAAAGTTGACGATAGTGTGGATGACTTCGATAACGATCCCCTAGCTCGTGACTTACAACCAAAATCTATAAAACAAAGTAACAAAAACACACAGAGTAAGCTAACTTAGCTTAGTAAGCCTTAAGCAAATTAAACAACTCAAATAAATAATCAAATCATTTCATACAAGCCGAATTGTACCATTAAAGATATACTTTAACTCAAATAAGTTAACTTAGCCGAATATTCAAGGTGAATTATAACACCAAATAAATACTTACATATATAACCGAATATATACAAAATCCAATATATCATCTCATAAAAACTTACCTATATGGCCAAATTCACAAGGTTCATTATATTATTTCATATGGCCGAATATATAAATTCAATATATCATTACATGTAACCTAATGTTCAAGTTTAAATAAACCTCTCATATGGCCGAATATACAAATTCAATATAACCTCACATGTAGCCAAATATACAAGTTCAGTATAAGCTCACATGTAATCAAATACACAAGTTCAATATAACCTCACATGTAGCTGAATATACAAGTTCAATATATACTTACCTATATGGAAGTCATTTAGATCAACTTACTTGCTCACTTTCCACATCAATATGAAGTCTTATAGACATAGACTTGAAATAAATCACCGGCATAAAACCTGCTAGGCATAAGCCTGAATCACACACCAGCACAAGGCCTGCTAGGCTCAAAGTCTGATATTTTTCACTGGCAATAAGCCTGCTAGGCATAAAGCCCGATTTCATACACCAGCATAAAGCTTGCTAGTCTTAAAGCCCGAATATCACTATTATAATGTTGTCTCATACACAATTCATGTAACAAAAATTTCATATATTCCTCATAAATCATACAAACTTTTAAACGATATAACCTTGTCAAATTAAATTCAAATACAGTATTTCAATTTCTATACACAAATAAATTCGGCTAGCTCTTTATGAATCTAAAGATTCCATAACAACATATTAAACTAAGTTACAATCAAGAAAAAAATTTAATTACTTAAAGACTTACCTCGGATATCGACGGACGTTACAAATCGACTATTCGACTATTTTCGTTTTTCCCCGATCCAAGTCCGGTTTCTTTTGTTATTGATCTATATAATTTCAAATTAACCTCATTTAAACACAATTCCATTCAATTTATGTAACACCCCTTACCCGTATCCAAGGCCGAAACAGAGTACGAGGCATTACGAAACTTAACAATACACATAGACGAAAACCAGCCATAAAATTTCATTTAATTCAAAACTTTTCGAACACATTCATAACAAACAAAGCTAACTATATCATCACATCAAAACATAGGACATGGCACGATTAATTAAACTTATAAACCATAATGGATAAGGACCACATCTCATGATTTTATACGATAACTCAATGCGATCGACACGTATGGTCAAAATCATAATAAAATACATATCACAAACCAACTTCCTATACATGCCACTCACTTGATATTTCTAATATTTGAATTAATTTTCCCAAAAATGATAGTTTGATAGTGTGATTTTGCCTTCGACGATCTCCAACCCCAAGCCAATACTAAAGAAATGGAGAGGATAGGTAAGCTTTACGCTTAGTGAGTTCATATGAAAATAATAAGCAATTACTACCACGCTTTTTAAGACAAAACACTATAATTGTACAATTACACATGTTCAGGTTAAGCTGTGTTATCGAGTTACAATTACTAAATCATTCATATCTGAAGGTAAAAAACTCCAAATTTAATTTCGTTAATTTTTCCTGAAATTAGATTCATATTTCTTTCTCCCATAAAATTTCCAGAATTTTTGGTTAGGCCAATTAGTACAGTTTATGAGTTAAAGTCTCCCATGTTTCAGAGTACGACTACTCTGACATCTGTTCACTACGAACCAAATTTCTCCCTGTACAGAATTCAAACGACCCTTCTGTTTGTTTCCCTTCAAAATAGACTCAATAAGGAATCCATGCATGCAAGGTATGACTCTTAATAATTTGTTTACAATTTATGGTGAATTTCTAAAGTCAGAATAGGGGATCTCGAAATCATTTAGACCCTGTTTCACAAGAATTCAAATATCACACAATATAGAATTCTTTTGCTTCCCCTGTTTCTTTCATGTGAAAATAGACTCATTAAGATTTATTTTCATATATCATTTACATTTTTATTCTACTTCCACAAGTTTTAGTGAATTTTCAAAATCACGCAACTGCTGCTGTCTAGCACTATTTTACTACTAAAATTCATTCTTATATAATTCCACTTAATCCATTTTATCTTATTGAAGTTCACCCAACTATCGAGCACATTGCTCATAATTTTCATAAACATATACCTACACTTATTCATCATATAATCATGTTTATATGTATTTTTACTTAATCGATTTTCCCGTTGAACTCTTCAGAATAATAACTGATACTCAATTGCCTGCACATATTTTCACACTTGTAGCCAAAGCTATCTGGTACGCATAGTAGCCTACACATAGTACTACACATGTGACTAATTATCCGGTAGACGTAGTAGCCTGCACTTAGTACTACACATGTGACCTAACCATCTGATACACGTAGTAGCCTGCACTTAGTACTACACACGTGATCACGGTTTTGCATGCGCATAGTAGCTCGCACTTAGTACTACACATGCGACCTCACAATAGATCATTCAGATCGTTTTTATTCAAGGTTCAATCGGAAATTCTCACTTTTCAATATTTTACTAAATTGTCCGTAATCAATTTAAATTCATAATTTACATCAAATAACCGTTTGATAGGCGACCACATTTCATATGATATCAAAATATAATAACATAAAAAGAATCGATAGATTATTTATGTACAATTTACTCAAGTGTCGATCTCACTATCCCTAGTACCAATTGTCCATTCATAGTATAATAAGACACAACTCAAATATCAAATCACTTTTAAGAATTTACATAACATATATCACATATTTCATATATCACTTGTCATGTATCTTCATTTTCTTGCATTTCATGTAACATTCTTTCATGTCATATTTCCACATCATAAACACCATTCCATCAACTTTTCCAATATATTAAATCATAAAATATATGCAATAATAGTAAGAAATATAATTCAAACATAACATTGCATTATTATTATCATACGAACTTACCTCGATCCAGAAACAACAATTTACCATTTTAGTTCATAACCTTGTATTTTTCCGATTTAAGCCCGAATCCCGATTTCCTTCATCTATAGTATCACATTTAGCCTAATAATTAGTCACACTATTCATACGGGTCCAAAAATCATATTTTTAAAAATTTTCATTTTGACCCCTAAACTTTTGCATATTTGCACTTTTTCCCCAAGGTTCGAAAATTAAACTTCATCCCATTTTCTTATGTTTTATGACATGCTGATCATTTTTCCCTTCTATGGCAACATCAAATTCTCACTCTAACATGTACTTATGACTATTAGGTATTTTTACTGATTAAGCCCTTTCGCTCGTTTTCACTTAAAACCGAGTAGCACAAGTTGTCTAACGTAATTTAAAACCTCATATTCTATCATAAAACACCAAAATACACAAATTTCACCTATGGGTATTTTTCCAAATATGAACCCTAGGTTGAATTATTGCAAGCATAAGCTAAATCAAGTTACCGGGACTCTAAAAACGTAAAAATCATTAAAAACGAGGCTAGAACGAACTTACAATCGAGCTTGGAAGCTTGGAAACCCTAGCCATGGAGTCGCCCTTGGTATACACGTCCATGGTGAAGAAGATGAGCAAAATTGGCTTTTAATTTTGTATTTTAATTCATTTTACCCCTAAATGACCAAAATGCCCTTACTACGAAACTTTCCAAAAATTCCATCCATGCCCAATTTTTGTCCGTAAACTTTGAAATTGGTCAAATTGCTATTTAAGACCTCCTAATTAATATTTCAAAGCAATTTCATACTAGAAACTTCTAGAATGCAAGTTTTGCAACTTATTCAATTTAGTCCCTAACTTCAAATTAAGCACTTTATGCATAGAATTTCTTCACGAAATTTTCACACAATCATGCAATCATATCATAGACCTCAAAATAATTATAAAATAATTATTTCTATCTCGAATTTATGGTCATGAAACCACTATTCCGATTAGGCCCTAATTCGGGATATTACAATTCTCCCCCCCTTTAGGGATTTTGGTCCCCGAAAATCTTACCAGAAAAGTGGTCTTCACTTAGATTCTTCAATTTCATATTCAGTGTTGAAGAAATTTCACTCAGGCGGTGCCTCCAATATATCTCTTTAATTTCTCATATATTCTGAAATTCATTATCAGAAGTCGATCCTCACTATACTCTTTTAGTTTGCTACTCACTATCACATTTTCTCTTTCTGCTACGGAAATAATTCTGATATAACCTCGAAAATAATCCTTTTTTCTAGTTACAAAACAATTCATCATGCCATCCTTTACTATTCCTTCATTACGTTAATCAAAACCATCTCAATTGCATTAGCTCAAGTACCAAAATATCTCAATTGAAGACATTAACTATAATGGACTTACTTGAGAGAAGTAATCCACCATACCGATTGAAACTCGCACTTTTATCACTTATAACTTTACTGTTGTCAAACCTTACACGAAAATTAGAAAAATCCCAATACTGAAATCACCATATCACCAAAATCAAATCAGAAGTATAGCCATACTTGACATGATTATCACGAGCTGAAGAATGCACTCCGAACATGAGTCATAGTTGACAAATTACGGAATAAAGATAATAAGAAAACCGAATAAAGAAATCTAAGATAGAAAAACCCAGAATAAAAAAATCCAGAATAAAGAAACCCAAGATACGATACTATGCCGGAAAATTGAAAACCAAACTCATAGGAAAATATAGACGATCCCAATAATTCCTCAGAGAAAAGAAATCCAATAGAAAACATCATTTAGTCTCACTGGAATCAAATGCAACAAGAACAATGTATCTTCCCATATATATACATATCAAATGGAGCATCAAGTAGAAGAAACAGAATCATAGTATCATACATATTCTCTCATCAATTTTTATTTTTTTATTTTTTTATTTTTTTATTTTTTATTTATCAGGCAGAATATAATAGAATGCCCGAAGGAATAGAGCAATATAAATTATAAACCAGTCAGGCTACCAATGCTTTCATTTAACATCAGGATTAGAAAACATCCCTATATAACAAGAATTTCTTCAAAAGATCAATAACCATAGAAATATTTCTGGGAACGGATAAACACATAGAACATCTTAGAAGAAACTGCTAAAATCTGTCCAACCGTAACTGTCACACTCAGATATTACACATTTCAGATATCATTTTCCCAACTATTTCTTCCATCACAAATTTCATATTACTTTTCACTAAAGAAGACTAGTTCTGAATAAATTTTTATTTGCAGTTTTCTCGATCTTGTACCTTAGTAATTCGATTTATCAAAATAAATTTCTTCTCTAACTGGAACAGTGCATAACTCCAATAATCCTTATGCCAATTTGATACTTTTCTAGCTTTGACTTTACTTATCAATTCATTCTTCAATCTTTAATCATATTTATAATTATTCTAGCACTGAACTCTTTGGTTTCTCAACCGGAAACTTATTCAGTATAAATCTCATGAAATTCCATTATAAAACACCACTTTGGTAAGGGGAAAGAGGTCGTAGGGCCTCTGACTCAACTCTCATATACATATACATGTAACACAGTTTTCTTCATAGCAATCATATCTCAATCATGTCATTCATTTCGAGTAACTAACATTCATATTGATTTAATGCCCACTTTTCAGTTATCTCATTTAGTCAAGTATAATTATGCATGCATCCTATGTTTTTTGGATAGCTTGACTTATCCATTCATCTACTCGAACAAATCATACTCATAGCATCATATAAGGGTTAAACAAACATAGATATTTATATCACAATCGCAACTTTCATTTCGTGCATCATCATATACATATCATTACAATCACATAATTCAGTCCAAACAATTTAACATAGATAAATTTATTTCATTATAATCACTTATCTCATAAAAAAATATCATTGACATTCACCAACATTCAACGTTAAATTAAGGCAATGACGTTTTCATTCATATCATGATATTAGGAACTTTTACTCATACCTCTACGAATTTCTATTTATCCCGTTCATCTTATCAAGTAAGCCAAGTGCACTACATCATATGAGCATCAAGCAAGTATGGATATTTATCACAACATGACCTTTCATCTCACGTGTTATCACTTCTATATATATATATATATCATAAACTTTTATTCTTATTTTTCTAAATTGAGACTCATTATAATCGTAATTTTATTCAAACACCTTCGCATCACATTGAACATGGTCAGTGCAGCTCGGTTGTAGAGTACCTTTGTCTAAGCAAGACGGTGCTCATACGTGTCGGGAGACATCACACTATCACGGATCAGTGGCATGTATAGCTGGACTTTTACACATGCTAGGTTAGTCCGAGAACCGACTAAGCCATAGCTCTGATACCACTAAATGTAACACCCCTTACCCGTATCCAAGGCCGGAACAGAGTGCGAGGTATTACCAGACTTAACAATACACATGACAAAAACCGGCCATAAAATTTCATTTAATTCAAAACTTTTCGAACACATGCATAACAAACAAAGCTAACTATATCATCACATCAAAACATAGGACATGGCACGATTAATTAAACTTATAAACCATAATGGATAAGGACCACATCTCATGATTTTATACGATAACTCAATGCAGACTGATACGTATGGTCAAAGTCATAATAAAAATACACATCACAAACCAACTTCCTATACATGCCACTCACTTGATATTTCTAATATTTGAATTAATTTTCCCAAAAATGATAGTTTGATAGTGTGATTTTGCCTCCGATGATCTCCAACCCCGAGCCGACCTGCCAATACTAAAGAAATGGAGAGGATAGGTAAGCTTTACGCTTAGTAAGTTCAGATGAAAATAATAAGCAATTACTACCACGCTTTTTAAGACAAAACACTATAATTGTACAATTACACATGTTCAGGTTAAGTTGTGTTATCGAGTTACAGTTACTAAATCATTCATATCTGAAGGTACAAAACTCCAAATTTAATTTCGTTAATTGTCCCTGAAACTATA
Organism: Gossypium arboreum; assembly: GCF_025698485.1. Taxonomy (NCBI): domain Eukaryota; kingdom Viridiplantae; phylum Streptophyta; class Magnoliopsida; order Malvales; family Malvaceae; genus Gossypium; species Gossypium arboreum. The sequence continues at coordinate 55,440,201 of NC_069072.1, forward strand.
TTTATATATCTTTCTCCCATAAAATTTCCAGAATTTTTCGTCAGGCCAATTAGTACAGTTTATTAGTTAAAGTCTCCCCTGTTTCAGAGTATGACTACTCTGACATCTGTTCACTACAAACAAAATTTCTCCCTGTACAGAATTCAAACGACCATTCCGTTTGTTTCCATTAAAAATACACTCAATACGGAATCCATGCATGTAAGGTATGACTCTTAATAATTTGTTTACAATTTATGGTGAATTTCTAAAGTCGGAACAGGGGATCTCAAAATCATTCAGACCCTGTTTCACAAGAATTCAAATATCACACAATATAGAATTCTTTTGCTTCCCCTGATTCTTTCATGTGAAAATAGACTCATTAAGATTTATTTTCATATATCATTTACATTTTTATTCAACTTCCACAAGTTTTAGTGAATTTTCAAAATCACGCAACTGCTGCTGTCCAACATTGTTTTACTACTAAAATTCATTCTTATATAATTCCACTTAATCCATTTTATCTTATCGAAGTTCACCCAACTATCGAGCACATTTCTCATAATTTTCATAAACATATACCTGTACTTATTCATCATATAATCATGTTCATATGTATTTTTACTTAATCGATTTTCCCGTTGAACTCTTCGGAATAATAACTGATACTCAATTACTCACATATTTTCACACTTGTAGCCAAAGCTATCTGCACGCATAGTAGCTCGCACATAGTACTACACATGCGACCAATTATCCGGTAGACGTAGTAGCCTACACTTAGTACTACACACGTGACCTAACCATCGATACACGTAGTAGCTCGCACTTAGTACTACACACGTGATCACAGGTTTTGAATGCGCATAGTAGCTGCACTTAGTACTACACATGCGACCTCACAATAGATCATTCGTATCGTTTTTATTTCGAAGGTTCAATCGGGAAATTCCTCACTTTTCAACATTTTACTAAATTTTTCGTAATCAATTTAAATTCATAATTTACATCAAATAACCATTTGATAGGCAGCCACATTTCATATGATATCAAAATATAATAACATAAAAAGAATCGATAGATTATTTATGTACGAATTTACTCAAAGTGTCGATCTCACTATCCATAGTACCAATTGTCCATTCATAGTATAATAAGACACAACTCAAATATCAAATCAGCTTTTAAGAATTTACATAACATATATCACTTGTCATGTATCTTCATTTTCTTGCATTTCATGTAACATTCTTTCATGTCATATTTCCACATCATAAACACCATTCCATCAACTTTTCCAATATATTAAATCATAAAATATATGCAATAATAGTAAGAAATATAATTCAAACATAACATTGCATTATTATTATCATACTGAACTTACCTCGATCCGAAAGCTTGACAATTTACCATTTTAGTCCATAACCTTGTATTTTCCCGATTTAAGCCCGAATCTAGATTTCCTTCATCTATAATATCGCATTCAGCCTAATAATTAGTCACACTATTCATACGGGTCCAAAAATCATATTTTTAAAAATTTTCATTTTGACCCCTAAACTTTTGCATATTTGCACTTTTTCCCTAAGGTTCAGAAATTAAAATTCATCCTATTTTCTTATGTTTTATGACATGCTGATCATTTTTCCCTTCTATGGCAACATCAAATTCTCACTCTAACATGTACTTATGACTATTAGATTTTTTACCTATTAAGCCCTTTTGCTCGTTTTCACTTAAAACCGAGTAGCACAAGTTGTCTAACATAATTTAAAACCTCATATTCTATCATAAAACACCAAAATACACAAATTTCACCTATAGGTTTTTTTCCAAATATGAACCCTAGGTTGAATTATTGCTAGAATAAGCTAACTCAAGTTACCGGGACTCCAAAAACGTAAAAATCATTAAAAACGAGGCTAGAACGAACTTACAATCGAGCTTGGAAGCTTGGAAGCATGGAAACCCTAGACATGGAGTCTCCCTTGGTATACAAATCCATGGTGAAGAAGATGAGCAAAATTGGCTTTTAATTTTGTATTTTAATTCATTTTACCCCTAAATGACCAAAATGCCCTTACTACTAAACTTTCCAAAAATTCCATCCATGTCCAATTTTTGTCCATAAACTTTGAAATTGGTCAAATTTCTATTTAAGACCTCCTAATTAATATTTCAAAGCAATTTCATACTAGAAACTTCTAGAATGCAAGTTTTGCAACTTATTCAATTTAGTCCCTAACTTCAAATTAAGCACTTTATGCATAGAATTTCTTCACGAAATTTTCACACAATCATGCAATCATATCATAGACCTCAAAATAATTATAAAATAATTATTTCTATCTCAGATTTATGGTCACGAAACCACTATTCTGATTAGGCCCTAATTCGGGATATTACAATTTAATCCAACAACATGTAAATGGGCAAATTACCATTTTACCCCTAATATTTCATACTTTTACAAATTAATTGTAATTGCACAAAGCACAAAATACACAAAATCTCACAACAATATAGTTGGGCCAAATTTTCCATATAACCATACTAGTCCATATATTTCATCTATTTCACATTTTAGTCCCTTAATTTATTATTTTTGCAATTTAGTCCTAATTACTCAAAATATTCAAAAACTCAAATACAAAACATGTTAATCTAAAACATATTTTTAATATTTCATCATCAAACATCACAAAACACAAATATTCATCAATGACATAACTCAAAATATGCATCAAAATCAGAAATTTAAGCATGGGTCGGATAGTACTCAAAGCAACGATCTTAAAAACGTAAAAATTATCAAAAACCGAAACCAAACTAACCTTTAATTTGTATCAACAATGGTCGAATATCATGAGCTTTTCTCCTTCCTTTTCTTTTTCTAGTTTCGATCAACAGAATATAAACTCATGCATGTTTTATTTTATGTTTTATAATATTATTATAATTATTCATTTTACTTATTTAACCTTATAAAAATAATAACATAAACATGTACATTAAGGGTACATTCAACCATTATTAATCTAAAGGATTATTTACAACATAAATACTCCATATTAAAAATCCATTATCAATCAACCTTTATGATTTAAACTATCAAGTTTTCAACTTACGCGATTAAGTCCTTTTATCAAATTAAGCATACAAACAATCAAATTTTCATATGAAATTTTCACACATGCAAATTCACATATAATAAACACGAAAAAATAATATTTAAATATTTTTTTGACTCAAATTCATGGTCCCAAAACCACCGTTCTGATTAGGGTCTAAATCAGACTGTTACAAGTGGATTGCCTGTTGTGATTTCGTCTATGTCAGCTCAGAGATATGTGAGAAAAGGTTGTGAAGCTTATCTTGCTTATATACCAAATAAAAAAGTGTCGGTATAGAAGATTGAATCAGTCCCAGTAGTTTGCCAATATCCGGATGTATTTCCAAAAGAGTTGCCTAGATTACCACCGGTCAGATATGTTGAGTTTGCTATTGAACTGGCACTGGGACCATTGCCAATATCTATAGCTCCTTACAGAATGGCTTTGATAGAATTAAAAGAGTTGAAATCTCAATTGCAAGAGTTGACAGATAGAGGTTTTGTACGACCAAGTTTTTTGCCCTAGGGTGCACCAGTTTTGTTCGTAAAGAAAAAAGACGGGTCAATGAGAATGTGCATTGACTATCGATAGTTCAACAAGGTTACAGTAAAGAACAAGTATCCGTTGTTGAGAATAGATGATTTGTTTGATTAGTTGAAAGGAGCAACAGTGTTTTCAAAGATTTAATTGAGATCTGGTTATTATCAGCTGTGAGTGAATGATTTAGATGTGCCGAAAATAACATTTAGAACGAGGTACGAACATTATGAATTCCTTGTTATGCCTTTTGGACTAATTAATACTCTTGCAGTCTTTATGGATTTGATGAATCAGATCTTTAGACCGTGTTTAGATAGATTTGTTGTTGTGTTTATTGAGGACATTCTGATTTATTCTTGAGATGAGTTTGAGCATGCCGAGCATTTGAGAATTGTGTTGCAAACCTTGAGAGATAAGCAGATTTAGTAAGTGTGAGTTTTGGCTTAGAGAAGTCAGAGTTTTGGGGCACATTATTTCAGCAGAAGGTATAAGAGTTGATCTGAGTAAGATTTCGGCAGTTGTTGATTGGAAACCACCTAGAAATGTATCCGAGGCCAGAAGCTTTCTGGGGTTAGCTGGCTACTACCGACGTTTTGTAAAAGGGTTCTCGATGATTGCTAAACCAATGACCAAACTGTTACAGAAAGATGTAAAGTTTGAATGGTTTGAGAAATGTCAATAGAGTTTGGATCAGTTAAAAGCATTGTTAATTGAGGCACCAGTGTTGATTCAACCTGAATCAGTAAGGAATTTGTGATTTACAGTGACACATCATTGAACAGTTTGGGTTGTGTCTTGATGCAAGAGGGAAAAGTGATAACTTATGCTTCCAGACAGTCGAAACTGCACAAAAAGAATTATCCGACACATGATATAGAGTTGGCCGCTATTATTTTTGCATTGAAAATTTGGCGACATCATTTATATGGACAGAAGTGTCATATCTTCACTAATCAGAAAAGTTTAAAGTATTTAATGACTTAGAAAGATTTAAATTTGTGACAACGGAGATGGCTCAAGCTATTGAAAGATTACCAGTTAGTAATTGATTATCATCCGAGGAAAGCAAATGCAGTCACAGATGCTTTGAGTAGAAAATCTCTGTTTTCTTTGAGAGTGATGAATACTCAGCTAAGCTTGTCTGATGATGGTTCGATAATAGCAGAGTTGAAAGCTAAACCGGTTTTTCTTCAGCAAATTTGTAAAGCTCAAAAGTGTGATACTAAGTTACAAACTAAAAGAGTTCAATGTGAATCGAATAGTAATTCAGACTTTTAGATCAGAGCCAATGCTTGTTTAATGTTCTGAAACAGAATCTGTGTACCAAAGAATTCTGAGTTCATTCAAAAAAATTTGTACGAGGCACATAGTGGTTGTTTATCCGTTTATCCGTTCATCTTGGAAGTAATAAAATGTACAATGATTTGAAACGGTTATATTGGTGGTCGGGTATGAAGCGAGACACATCTGAATTTGTATCAAGGTGTTTCACTTGTCAGTAAGTAAAAGCCGAACACCAAGTACCTTTGGGTTTGCTACAGCCTGTGATGATACTAGAGTGGAAATGGGATAGAGTTACGATGGATTTCGTATCAGGATTGCCTTTGTCTCTAAAAAAGAAAGATGCTATTTGAGTTGTCGTTGATCGATTAACAAAATCAGCACATTTCATCTCGATACGTACTGGCTATTCACTCGACAGATTAGCTGAATTGTACATTGCTAAGATTGTTAGATTGCACGGGGTGCCAGTTTCGATTATTTCAGATAGAGATCCGAGGTTTACATCGTGGCTTTGGAAGAAATTGCAAGAAGCTCTGGGTACGAAATTGAATTTTAGTACAGCTTTCCATCCTCAAACTGGCGGACAATCTGAATGAATAATTCAGATCCTTAAAGATATGCTCCGATGTTATGTTTTAGAATTCTAAGGCAATTGGGAGAAATTTTTGTCATTGGTTGAATTTGCAGATAATAACAATTTTCAATCGAGCATAAAGATGGCACCGTATGAAGCATTGTATGGTCGCAAATGCCGAACTCCATTGTATTGGTCTGAGTTAAGTGAGAAACATATTCATGTGGTTGATTTGGTTAGAAAAATCGAAGAAAAAGTGAAAGTAATTCGTGATTGTTTGAAAGGAGCTTCAGATCGGCAGAAATCATATGTAGACTTGAAACGAAAAGACATTGAATTTCAGATCGGTGATAGAGTGTTTCTAAAAGTATCTCCGTGGAAGAAAATCCTTAGATTTGGTATGTATGAGATCATCAAAAGAATAGGGCCAATAGCATATCGACTAGTCTTACCATTGAGTTAAAAAAGAATAATAATGTATTTCATGTGTCGATGTCACGGCATTATCGATTAGATCCATCACATGTAATTTCTTCGTCAGATATTGAAATTCAACTCGATATGACGTACAACGAAAAACAGATCAGAATTCTAGCACATGAGGTTAAATAGTTGAGAAATAAAAGCGTAGCTCTCGTGAGAGTACTTTGGCAATGAAATGGAGTTGAAGAGGCTACGTGGGAGCCCGAGGAAGCTATGAGAAAACAGTACCCTAACCTTTTCGCTGGTAAGATTTTCGGGGACAAAAATCCCTAAGGGGGAAAAGTTAAATAGCCCGTTTTTAATCAAATTGGAATAGTGGTTTTGGGACCACATATATGAGGTCAAAATATTTCTGAGTCATCATATTTTGCAAGCTTCTGTGGTCGGTATAAATATGGCATTTCTCACCAAACAAGTAATGACGCCAAATTTTCAATGCGAACACTATCGCGACTAACTCTAGATCGTGCGTCGGATAATTCTTGTCATGCAACTTCAACTGTCTCGAGGCATAAGCTACAACTTTTCCTTCCTGCATCAAAACACAACCTAGACCAGTTAACAATGCATCACAAAAAACTACAAATTCTTTACCCGACTCAAGCTAAACTAACACTGCTGCCTCTGTCAATAGTGCTTTCAACTGCTTGAAGCTCTGCTGACATTTTTCTGACCACTCAAATTTAACATCTTTTTGAAGCAATCGTGTCATCAGAGTCACAATCATCTAGAAGCCTTTCGCAAATCGTCTATAATAGCCAGCTAGTCCTAGAAAACTATATGTCCCAGAAAACTTCAGATACATTTCTCGGAGGCTTCCAATCTATAATCACAGAAATTTTTCTCGGGTCAACTCGGATACCCTCGGCTGAAACTACATGTCCCAGAAAACTAACCTTTCGTAGCTAAAACTCAAATTTTCTGAACTTTGCAAACAATTACTTATCCTTCAAAGTTTGTAACACTATTCTCAAATGCTTAGCATGCTCAGATTCATCACGAGAGTAAATCAAAATGCCATCAATAAATAAAACCATGAATTTGTCTAAATACGGTCTAAAAATCTAATTCCTCAAATCCATATAAATAGAAGGAGCATTAGTCAATCCAAAAGGCAAAACAAGGAATTCATAATCTTTGTACCTCATTCTGAATGCTGTCTTTATGATAACCGAATTAGGGCCTAATCAGAATAGTGGTTTCGGGACCACAAAATTCGAGATAGAAATAATTATTTTATGATTATTTTGAGGTCTATGATATGATTGCATGATTGTGTGAAAATTTCGTGAAGAAATTTTATGCGTAAAGCACTTAATTTGAAGTTAGGGACTAAATTGAATAAGTTGCAAAACTTGCATTCTAGAAGTTCCTAGTATGAAATTGCTTTGAAATATTAATTAGAAGGTCTTAAATAGAATTTGACCAATTTCTAAGTTTATGGACAAAAATTGGACAGGGATGGAAGTTTTGAAAGTTTAGTAAGGAAGGGCATTTTGGTCATTTGGATATTAAATGAAATAAAATGGGAAAAATAGCACAAAAATGATCACCTTCTCCATAAGTTACTGCTGAATTTTGATCTCCACCATAGCTAGGGTTTCAACACTTTTAAGCTTGATTGTAAGTGATTTCTATGCCCGTTTTTAATGTTCTTTACATTTTTGAAATCCTCGTAGCTCGATTTACCTATTTCTACCAATATTTTGAGGTAGGGTTTATATTTAAAATTTTACCCATGGATGATATGTATGAATTTTGATGTTTTATGGTAGAATATGAAGTTTGAGATTGTGTTCAACAACTTTTGCTAAGTGATTTTTCGTAAAAACGAGTAAAATGACATAATCAATAAAAATACCTAATATTCATAAGTACATGTTAGAGTGTGAATTTGATGTTGCTATAGAAGGGAAAAATGATCAGCATGTCATAAACCATAAGAAAATAGGATGAGGTTTAATTTACGAGCCTTGGGGAAAAAGTGTAAATATGTGAAAGTTTAGGGGCAAAATGGTAATTTTACTAAAGTTCGTACTAGGGGCTGTTTTGATGAATGTGTGTATTAAATAAATTAATTTGGTATTATAGATCAAGAGAAAAGAGAATCGAGTCGAGAAAGGGGAAAAATAAAGTTTACGAGGAATAGGCTCGACTATTCCCATTTTATATCGAGGTAAGTTCATATGTAAATATTGTAATATAACCGTTATTTTAAATCATTTAATGCTATTGATACGATATTATGATTGTTATCATGCAATTCTATGCTTTGTGGTCATTGTTGGACAACATGCAAAAATTTTATGAATTATGTGAAAAATGTAAAAGACTACCGAAGTATCGTCTTTGGTATTCCAAGGAGAATGGTAAAGAAGTACGAACGAGGAAAGTCCCGTTGAACCTTAGGAATAGATTCAGATATTTGGGCATCCAAACTCATTGAGTTGAGTCCGAGTTCACTTATGGATGCGAACATCCGAACTCGTTGAGTTGAGTCCGAGTTCGTGAAATGTAACTAGGCATCCGAACTCGTTGAGTTGAGTCTGAGTTGGTGAAATGTAACTAGGCATCCGAACTCGTTGAGTTGAGTCCGAGTTCACTTATGGATGCGAAGGCCCAAGCTCATTGAGTTGAGTTTGAGTTCGCTTATGCGTGGGTTACATGGTAGCTTGGCTACATATGTGGCACTTATGTGCAAGCTTTCCATGTATCCGAATTATATTTCGATGTGTTCAACGGGTAAAATTCTAGTGAAATGGAAGAATACTCAAGATGCAAGTGACGTATTGGTAAGTGTTGTGGAATAGCCACTTTGGACAGGTGTGTACTTAACCCTCGGGTTGAGACTTGATACGACAACAATAATATGGTAAGATGATGAATGATGAATAGAAATGTGATACATGTTTTGGTGATATTATGCTAATGTTGGTTGGTATAATTGCTTTGTTAAGTTATTTGTTATTTGCATGTGGACTTACTAAGCATCTATGCTTACTCCCTTGATTTCATTCTTTGTAGTTTTGACAAGTCAATTTGGAGATCGGGACGGTCGGAGGCACGCTCACACTATCACTGGACAATCGCGGTGTAATGACTTGAAATTTTTGGAAGTATGGCATGTATAGCATTCCAATCAATTTTAGTGTATAATCTTACGATATGGCCATGGTTGGAATGGAAATGGTTGAGAATGATTAGCTATTGGAATGGCTAATCAAGTTTATATATGATAACATGTATGCTTTATGTCTTAACTAAACCATGAAAATCATTGGAAAGGTAAAATTTGCCACAAAAGCAATCGACAGCGAAGAGTGATGTGAATTTGAAAAATCACTAAAAATAGTAGAAATGAAATTAAATGATGAATAAGTTATGGAATCAAAGCTTGATGAGTCTATTTTCATATGGAAGAAACGAAACAGGTAAATGAGTTATATTTTATGAGATATTTAATTTTTGGCGGAATAGGGTCAGAGCAATCTCTGAATCCCCTGTTTTGACTTTAACAAATTCACCATAAATTGTAAAAAAAAAAACAATTAGGAGTTGTAAATTACATGTATGAAATCCTTATTGAGTCTAGTTTTATTAGAAACAAATGTCATAGTCATTGAAACTCTGTATAGGGAGATATCTGATTCGTAATACATAGGGGTCAGAGTAGCCGAACCTTGAAACAGGGGAGACTTTAACTAATAAAATGTACTAATTGGGCCAACCAAAAATTCTAGAAAAAAATTAGTAAGTGGATATATGAGTCTAGGTTCAAGGAAAATATACGAAAATATATTTTGAGTTTCGTAACTCGAGATATGGATTTTTTAGCGACTGTGACGCAGTTAGCTTTAGCCAGCTTGTCTGGAAATTCTAAAATAAATTGTTTGAGCTGTTTAATTAATGAATTAAGTCCATTAACATCTCGTGCTCGACTCCGGCGACGGTCTCAAATATGGGTGCATTACATTTGGTGGTATCAGAGTAGGTTTAGACGATTCTCGGACTAACGTGGTGTAAGTACGGATTTTGTTATACATGCCATATTTATATATTGTGATAGTGTGACGACTCTTGACCATTTTAAATGATTTTTTTTATAGTAAATGGATCCCGATCCAACTGTGGCTGATGATGTAGAAAGAAATGCGCCAGCTCCTACTAAAGGGGTGGTGCCGACTAAAAATCGACCTCCTACTGTTGTCCAAGGAGGAGGAGAAAGGGCTCATGAAGCCTTTCTCCAAATGATGAATGCTTGGTATACAGAGTTCGTTCGTACGAACCGGACTGCTCAACAACCTCCCCCACCACCCCCAATTTCTCAACCTATACCCCAGATGCCTTCAGGTATGGATCTGATGAAATTCCATAAATCTCTGGTTGACCGAATCCGCAAGCAAGGGGCCGAAGAATTCAGGGCAAATGTTGATGATGACACTGAAAAAGCAGAATTTTGGCTCAAAAATTCTATTAAGGTATTTGATGAGTTATTTTGTACACCTGAAGAGTGCTTGAAGTGTGCTATATCATTGCTGAGGGATTCGACTTATCATTTGTGGAAGACATTAATTTCAGTGGTGCCAAAAGAGAAGGTGACTTGGGAATTCTTTCAAGAAGAATTTCGGAAGAAATATATCAGCGAAAGATTTGTAGACCAGAAGAGTAAAGAGTTTCTCGAGTTGAAGCAAGGCAACATGACAGTTACTGAGTATGAAAGAGAGTTTGTTCGATTGAGCAAGTATGCTCGAGAATATATCCCTTCAGAGGTTAAAATGTGCAAACGATTTGAAGATGGACTTAATGAAGACATCAAGGTATTTGTGGGTATTCTTGAGTTGAAACAATTTGTGGTACTTGTTGATCGGGCTTACAAGGCTGAAGAAATAATTAAAGAGAAGAAAAAGATAGAGGCTGAGAAAAGAAATTGGAAGAAAAGACTGATGTTTTTACAAGAGATTTATGAAGCTCAGAGAAGTGATAAAGAATTACAAGCTAAAGGAAAACAATGTGAGGCAGATATAGGATCAGACTTCAGATTCGGCTTTGATGGTTGTCTGATGTTTAAAGATCGGATTTGTGTATCGAAAAATAATGAGTTGATTCGCAGGATCTTGCAATAAGCACACAATGGTTGTTTATCTATGCATCCGGGTAGTACAAAGATGTACAATGACTTGAAGAAAATGTATTGGTGGAACGGAATGAAAAGAGATATTTTTGAGTTTCTATCGCGATGCTTGGTTTGTCAGCAAGTAAAAGCTGAACATCAGATGCCTTTGGGTCTACTTCAGCCTATCATGATTCCCGAATGGAAATGGGATCGAATTATAATGGATTTTGTATCAGGATAGCCGTTAACTCTGAAGAAGAAAGATGTCGTTTGGGTGTTAGTCGACAGATTGACTAAATCAGCCCATTTTATTTCGGTATGCAGTGATTATTCTCTAGATAAGTTAGTTAAATTATATATTAGTGAGATTTTTAGACTTCACGGAGTACCCTTGTCGATTATTTTGGATAGAGATCCGAGGTTTACTTCACGATTTTAGAAAAAGCTGTAAGAAGCATTAGGTACGAAGTTAAATTTCAGCACTGCCTTCCATCCACAGACTGATGGACAATCAGAGAGAGTAATTCAGATTCTTGAAGACATGCTCAGATGTTGCGTGTTGGAGTTCCAAGGAAGTTGGGAAAGGTACTTACCGTTGGTGGAATTTGCTTAGAATAACAGTTATCAGACGAGTTTGAAAATGGCACCTTATGAAGCGTTGTATGGTCGCAAGTGCCAGACACTGTTGTATTGGACCGAACTCAAAGAAAACTAGATTTACAGAGTTGATTTAATCAAGGAAACTGAAGAAAAAGTGAAAGTGATTCGAGACTGTTTGAAAGCTGCTTCGGATAGACAAAAATCATATGCAGATTTGAAGCGAAAAGAGATCGAGTTTGAAGTTGGTGATAAAGTGTTTTTAAAAGTGTCTCCGTGGAAGAAAGTTCTTAGATTCGGTTGAAAAGGCAAGTTGATTCCACGTTTCATCGGACCGTATGAGGTAATTGAAAGAATTGGCCCGGTAGCGTATCGGTTAGCATTACCATCGGAATTAGAGAAGATCTATGATGTATTCCATGTAACTATGTTACGTCGGTATCGTTTAGATCCTTCACATGTGATTTCACCGACAGAAATCGAGTTACAACTGGATATGACTTACAATGAAGAACTGATTAAAATTTTAGCTTAGGAGGTCAAGCAACTGAGAAATAAAAGTATTGCTCTCGTGAAGGTATTGTGGCAAAAACATGGGGTAGAAGAGGCTACATGGGAGCTCGAGGAAACTATGAGGAATCAATACCCACACTTGTTTACCGGTAAGATTTTCGGGGACGAAAATCCTTAAAGGGGGGAGAGTTGTGATAACCCAAATTAGGGTCTAATCAGAGTAGTGGTTTCAGGACCACAAAATTCGAGATAAAAATAATTATTTTATGATTATTTTGAGGCCTATGATATGATTTCATGATTGTGTGAAAATTTCGTGAAGAAATTTTATGCATAAAGTGCTTAATTTGAAGTTAGGGACTAAATTGAATAAGTTACAAAACTTGCATTGTAGAAGTTTCTAGTATGAAATTGCTTTGAAATATTAATTAGGAGGTCTTAAATAGCAATTTGACCAATTTCTAAGTTTATGGACAAAAATTGGACATGCATGGAACTTTTGAAAGTTTAGAAGGTAGAGCATTTTGGTCATTTAGATATTAAATGAAATAAAATGGGAAAAATAACACAAAAATGATCATCTTCTCCATAAGTTGCTGCTGAATTTTTCTCTCCACCATAGCTAGGGTTTCAACACTTTTAAGCCTTGATTGTAAGTGATTTCTATGCCCGTTTTTAATGTTCTTTGCATTTTTGAAATCCTCGTAGCTCGATTTACCTATTTCTACCAATATTTTGAGCTAGGGTTTATATTTAAAATTTTACCCATGAATGATATGTATGAATTTTGATGTTTTATGGTAGAATATGAAGTTTGAGATTGTGTTAAACAACTTTTGCTAAGTGATTTTTCATAAAAACGAGTAAAATGACATAATCGGTAAAAATACCTAATATTCATAAGTACATGTTATAGTGTGAATTTGATGTTGCTATAGAAGGGAAAAATGACCAGCATGTCATAAAACATAAGAAAATAGGATGAGGTTTAACTTACGAGCCTTGGGGCAAAAGTGTAAATATGTGAAAGTTTAGGGGCAAAATGGTAAGTTCATATGTAAATATTGTAATATAGGCGTTATTTTAAATCATTTAATGCTATTTATACGATATTATGATTATTATCATGCAATTCTATGCTTTGTGGTCATTGTTGGGCAACATGCAAAAATTTTATGAATTATGTGAAAAATGTGAAAGACTACCGAAGTATCGTCATTGGTATTCCAAGGAGAATGGTAAAGAAGTATGAACGAGAAAAGTCCCGTTGAACCTTAGGAATAGATTCGGATATTTGGGCACTTGAACTTTTTGATTTGAGTCCAAGTTCACTTATGGATGCGAACATCCGAACTCGTTGAGTTGAGTCCGAGTTCGTGAAATGTAACTAGGCATCCGAACTGTTGAGTTGAGTCCGAGTTCACTTATAGATGCGAAGGCCTGAGCTCATTGAGTTGAGTCCGAGTTCGCTTATGGGCGGGTTACATGGTAGCTTGGCTACATATGTGGCACTTATGTGCAAGCTTTCCATGTATCCGAATTATATTTCGATGTGTTCAACGGGTAAAATTCTAGTGAAATGGAAGAATACTCAAGATGCAAGTGACGTATTGGTAAGTGTTGTAGAATGGGCACTTTGGACAGGTATGTACTTAACCCTCGAGTTGAGACTTGATACGACAACAATAATATGGTAAGATGATGAAGGATGAATAGAAATGTGGTACATGTTTTGGTGATATTATGCTAATGTTGGTTGGTATAATTGCTTTGTTAAGTTATTTGTTATTTGCATGTGGACTTACTAACATCTATGCTTACTCCCTCGATTTCATTCTTTGTAGTTTTGACAAGTCAATTTGGAGATCGGGACGGTCAGAGGCACGCTTACACTATCACTGGACAATCGCGGTATAATGACTTGAAATTTTTGGAAATATGGCATGTATGGCATTCCAATCATTTTGTGTGTATAATCTTACGATATGGCCATGGATGGAATGGAAATGTTTGAGAATGATTAGCTATTGGAATGGCTAATCAGGTTTATATATGATAACATGTATGCTTTATGTCTTAACTAAACCATGAAAATCCTTGGAAAGGTAAAATTTGCCACAAAATAGAATCAGATAGCAACAGTGACGTGAATTTGAAAAATCACTAAACATAATAGAAATATAATTAAATAATGAATAAGTTATGGAATATAATCTTGATGAGTCTATTTGTATATGGAAGAAACGAAACAGGTAAATGAGTTATATTTTATGAGATATTTAAGTTTTGGTGGAACCGGGTCAGAGCAATCTCTGAATCCCCTGTTCTGACTTTAAAATTCACCATAAATTGTAAACAAACAATTAGGAGTTTTTCATTGCATTTATGGAATCCTTATTGAGTCTAGTTTTATTAGAAACAAACTGCATAGTCATTGAAACTCTGTACAGGGAGATATCTGATTCGTAATACAAAGGGGTTAGAGTAGCCAAACCTTGAAACATGGGAGAATTTAACTAATAAAATGTACTAATTGACCCAACCAAAAATTTTAGAAAAAAATTAGTAAGTAGATATATGAATCTAGTTACAAGGAAAATTTACGAAATTGGATTTTGAGTTTCGTAACTCGAGATATGGATTTTTTAGCGACTGTGACGCAGTTAGCCAGCTTGTCTAGAAATTCTAAAATAAATTGTTTGAGCTATTTAATTAATGAATTAAGTCCGTTAACATCTCGTGCTCGACTCCGGCGACAGTCTCAGGTACGGGGGCATTAAAGTCTTGGACACATCTGAGTCTTTAACTCGAACTGATAATAACCAGATCTCAAATCAATCTTTGAAAACACTGTTGCCCTTTTCAACTGATCAAGTAAATCGTCAATTCTCAGTAGAGGATATTTATTCTTGATTATCACTTTGTTGAGTTGTCAATAGTCTATACACATTCTCTTAGAACCATCCTTTTTCTTTACAAACAACACTAGTGCAACCCTTTTTAATTCTTGTGAATCCTCTATCAGTTAATTCTTACAAACTGAGCTTTCAACTCTTTTAACTCTGTTGGAGCTATTTTATACGGAGCTATCGATATTGGTGATGTTCCTGGTACTAAATAAATAACAAATTTTGCCTCTCTGATCGGTGGCAAACCCGGTAACTCTTCTAGAAACACATTTGGATATTTGCAAACAACTGGTACTGATTCAATCTTTGTTTCTGGCACTTTTGTATCAAGTACATTTGCAAGATATGCATTGCATCACTTTTTCACATATTTCTGAGCTAACATCGATGAGATTACAACTGGTAAACCCTTCAAATCATTTGATTCGATTTGGAGAGTTTCTTTATCCTGACATTTCAACTAAATTGTCTTCCATATACAGTTTACTGCTGCATCATGAAACATAAGCAAACATACAAACCAAGACATAAATTTCCATTCAAATTTTAAAAATTTCACATACATTCAACTCGTCCCTATAACGAGCCTATAAGGCCCAAAACATGCTTTGGAAGTGCTTCAAGACTAAACCGAGAATTTTAGAAAATTTCATAACACTTAGAATTTTTTTCATCAAATAGGGGTCACACGCTCATGTGTAAGCCCCGTGTAACTCTCTGTTTGTGATGCATGAACAAAAGGAAGTCACACGGCCAAGGCACATTAGCACAAAAGGAAGTCACACGGCCAAGGTACACACTCGTGTGCTTAGGCCGTGTTGTCGATTTAATTTTCCTATTTTTCATAAAATAGGTGCAGACTTCACACGACCCGGGCACATGCCCGTGTTTGAGGCTGTGCCGTCTACACGGCTGAGACACATGCTTGTATCTCAGTTCGTGTACTCCATATTGAGCATTCTATTTTGCAACAATTAAGGTGCAGGAGACACATGGCTAGATCACACGGCCATGGGGCAAGCCGTATGTCAAACACGACCTAGACACACGCCCGTGTGTCTACCCATGTGCACAAAAATAAGGCTATTTTCCAAGCCATATTGTCACCTTTAAATGCACACACCTACACAACAAAACATAACACCAATCCAGGTATATACATTCAACCAAATCAGCCACAACCAAGACATCCATACATCTTTCCCATGCTACCATTTATCACATACAAACATCACCTACGTACCAACTTAAACCATGCAAACTACCACATGCATGAAAGACATCATCATATGTATATATATACTTAAATCAACATTAGCCAATTTCAAAGGCCATTTACAAAATGAATTGTCATCCAACATAAGCCAACCCATTTGGCCAAATCAATTATGACACATAACTAAAGACCAAGTCCCTATACATGCCATAACTCAAAACATTAAAGTCATTGGTACCCAAAATGTTAAGTTGGTAGTGTGAATGGATCTCCGATAGTCTTTGATCCCTGAGCTAGCTTGGTGACACTATAAAACAAGGGAAAAGAAAGGGAGTAAGCTTTAAAGCTTAGTAAGTTCCTATGCAAACAATAAGCATCATAAACACGCATTTATCATGCAATTAACATGAAGTGAATTAAAGTATATGTCATTATAAATCTCATAGTCCAACTTGGCATGGATATTAGTATAACCTTAATATCATAACTTACACAATCATAACCTTACCGAGGGATTCATCACATATCGAGCTCATTAAGCATAAGCTTTACGCACAAGCCTATACCATCTTGCAACAAACCGTGGTCTTTATAAACATTAACATTTCTGATATGATTCTTGTTGAACCACTTGGAACACTAAAGGATACTCGGGAAATCTCACACTCATAGCACCATACCAATACCATATCCTAGATACGGTCTTACATGGGATCTCATATCGATGCCAATAGCCCAGCTATGGTCTTACACGAAGTCTTATATCGATGCCATGTCCCAGATATAGTCTTACATGTAAATTCAAATAACCCTAATCTCATGACATTTATATCCTATCTATTCCTAAGGTTCAACCAGGATTTCTCTCTTGTCAAAGTTTGTCGATTACATCCAAAGAGTCAATTATAATTCATACAATATTAAAGCAATTAAAGCATAAATAATAATAGTGGAAATGGACCTAATCGTCAAAGACTTTGTTTTCCCCTAATCTAGATCCGAACCTAATTTTTCTTGATCTATAATAGCAAATTTAACTCATTTATTAACCACATTACTCAATTCAGTCCAAAAATCACATTATGGCAAAATTACATTTTTACCCCTAAACTTTATCATATTTATATTTTGGTCCTTAGGCTCGTAAAATGAAATCTATTCAATTTTTATCAGACCCAAGTCTAACCGAACCCTATACATGCTTATAGCAACCCACATTTTTCATTAAATCACACTTTTACAAGCATTTTGAAATATTTTTACAAATAGGTCATTTTGACATTTTCATCAAAAATCACCCAGTAAAAGTTATTTATCTAACATTAAACTTGCATAATCTACCATTAGACATCAAAATGAACAAATATCTAACATGGTTCAAACCCTAGACCTCAATCATAGCTCAAATTAATGGTAGAAATAGCTAGATCGAATGATAACGACTTCAAAAATGTAAAGAGCATTAAAAACGAGGCTAGGATGTACTTACAATCAAGCTTGGAAGTTGAACAGACCCTAGCTGTGGTGATCTTCTAATTTTCGGCAAATGGAGAAGAAGATGGACAAAAATTTTGGCTTTATTTTCCCTTGTTATTCATATATTTACCAAATGACTAAAATGCCCTTAATGCATAACTTTGAAATTTCATCTATTCATGTCCATTTTTGTCCATTAACTTATCCAATGTTCTAATTACCAACTAAAGACCTCTAATTTAAAATCTTATAGCAATTGGACACCTTTAACCAGTAGAACTCAACTTTTTCACTTTTTACAATTTAGTCCTTTTTACTAAATTGAGTGCCCAAATGTGAAAATTTTCGAACGAAATTTTCATGAAATAATTCCATAAAACTGTAGACCATGAAAATATAATAAAAAAAGTTTTCCTACATCAGATTTGTGGTCTCGAAACCACTATTTTGACTAGACCCAAAATCGGGTTGTTACACCTAGAATAATATCAAACTCGTCTAACGGTAACAACATCAAATCAGCCATAAAATAGTAACCTCGAGTTATTAATGGAAAATTCTTGCAAACTTTGTCAACCAGGGGATATTTGCCTAAGGGGTTCAAAACTTTTACAACAAACTCAGTAGAATCAATAAGTAAATTCTTACTAGAAACTAAGTTCATACATATATATATGATTGAGTTGATTTGGGTTCTATCAATGCAATTACATCAGTGTCATAAAGTGAGAATATACTAGTAATAACATCTGGAGATGATGCTTCTTTGTGAGCATGAATAGCATAAGTTCTGGCAGGTGCTCTACCCTCTAATCTCTCAACAGCATCTTGTGTTGCACCTCGGCCACTAGTCACATTTCCAGCATTACGGAATGGTCTTCCTCTCGCAATCATGTTGCTTTGTCTTGCACTCTAAGATTTATTTTTCTCATCTAACTTAGGACAATCTCGAATAAAGTGTTCATGTGAACCAAATCTAAAACAGGCTTTATCATTCAGTCTACACTCTCCAAAATGTCGTTTTCCACATCATTCACATTCAGGTTTATTCCGTCTAGCATTACCCACACTTGCCATAAATATAGCTGGAGTTTTTGAACCCATAAATTGCTTCCCATGATCATTATTAGAGTACTCCCACGCATTTGATCAACTATATGAATCTTGGAATTTCTTTGATGAAGAGTGATAGGGTTTATTCATCGATCTCTTTCTCAAATCTCTAACTTTAGAATCAGCATTTCTCTTTTCTTTACCCAATTCTTCAGCTTTACAAGCGCACTCAACTAATACAATGTATTCCTTTAAATCTAATATTCCAACTAGAAGTTTAATATCTTCGTTCAGCCCGTCAACAAACCGCTTGCACACTATCTCTTGAGTCAAAACATACTCTTGAGCATATTTACTTAACTGTACAAAGTCTCTCTCGTACTCGGTTACGATTATGCAGCCTTATTTCAGTTCTACAAACTCTTTATGCTTTTGATCCAGAAACCGTTGACTGATGTACTTTTTCTGGAACTTGGTCTGAAAGAACTCCCAAGTGACTCTCTCTCTTGGCACCACAGATATTAATGTATTCCACCATTGGTATGTAGTGTCTCTCAAAGGAGATACAACACACTTTAAACATTCAGCCGGTGTGCAGGAAAGATCATTAAACACTTGGATCATATTTTCAAGCCAAAACTCGGTTCTCTCAGGATCAACATTAGCCCTGAACTCTTCAGCCCTATGCATACCAATTTTATCGACTGGCGGCTTATTCAATCGTATTGGATCAATGACTTGAGAAACTACGGGGATTGGTTGAGGATTTTGTGGGGGTAGAGGTTGTTGAGTAGCCAGATTTGTCCAGACATATTAAGTGAATCACTCGTTCATCATCTAGAAAAGGGATTCTTTAACCTCACCTCTATGACTACTTAACATGGGTCTTGATTTGGAAGGCTGTCCCTTGAGCAAGAGTTGGCGCATTACTCTCAACATCATTTGCTACAGCTTGTTTGGGATCCATTACTACACGAAAACATAGTTTATAATGTCAGGATTCATCACACTATTACAGGTTATATATGGCATGTATATCTAGACACTCACATACACTACGTTAGTCATAGAATCGACTAAACCGTAGCATTGATACCAATAAATGTAAAACCCGTCACCCGTATTCAACACTGGAATAGGGTTTTAGAGCATTACAGGACTTACAATACATATAAACATACTTTTCTCATGCATTCATTCATTTGATACAATCATCATTCAAATTCAATATATTTATCCCTTATACGAGCCTACGAGGCCTTATACATGCTTTGGGATCAGTTCAAGACAAAACTAATGACTTATAAAACTTTTATGGAGCTTTGAAGAATTTCTCAAAACAGGGGACATACGTCTATGTGGCTAGGCCGTGTGTCTCACACCTCCACCAGACACGCCAGTGTCACAAGCCATGTGGACATTCGAAATGGAAGAACATGGTCGTGTCCCAGCCTATGTCTGACCTTCTAGAACTCTCTGACTTGGGTCACACGGCCAACACACATGCCCCTATGGATAGCCCGTGTGCCCTAAAAATGGCCATACACGCCAGTGTGCCAGACCGTATACTAGGCCATGTCTAACCTGTAGGGTATACTGACTTATGCGACACGGCCATGTCACACGCTCATGTGTGAGGTCTTGTGGAGCATACTGACTTGTTTTCAAAATCAACACCAGGGTACACATGGCCGTGTAACATGACCATATGCCACACATGGCTGAGACACACGCCCGTGTGGACAAAAATAGGCCATTTATCAAGCCATTTTGCCACCCATTTTGCATGTACCTATACAAGATTAATTGGTACCATTTTAAGACACAAATATGGTGTAAAGCCCCAATTTTCGGGAATTCTGTAAAAGTTGTAAAATTTAAAGTTCTGTGTTCTGTTTGTTATGTGTAGGATTAATCATGTTGGTGGGCCTCTAGAAGGCCCAAGCTTAAGATAAAACCCGGTAGTTTTAATTAATTTTAAATCTGCAGGGGAAAGGGGTTCTGATAAATTGGGCTTTTTAGGAATTATTTGTGAAAAATGGATCACAAGGAAGCAAGTGGTTAAGTGGCATGTGAAGCCACTGGGAAGGATGTTAGTGGCGTGTGGAAGCTTGGGGAGGACCCAGGTTCAAGTCACAATGACAGCAAATTAAGTGATTAATTTTTTATGTACAGGAAAGGGAAGTAATGGAACTGAAATAAAATTCTGTCAAGAAGAGTTTAAGAAGGTAAGGGGATTGAATAAGGATAAAGATAAGGGAGGAAATCTAGGAGCTGATCAAGGAGCAAGAGGTGGCCGGCCAAGGGACTCTAGCATGGGAAATTCGGCTAGGTATTGTAGTAGTGGGAATTTCGGCATTTGGGGTGTGTTGTGTCGAAATTCTGATCATCTTTTCTTCTCCTCTTTTCTTTATTTCTTTTTCTCCATCTACCTTCTCCTCTTCCTTCTCCATAGCCGAATCCTTCTATCTCTTTACTCTTCATCACATCCTTAATCTTTTTATTTTTAGCCTTATAAGCCGAACATCATAAAAAGCTGAAATCCCGAAAGCTTGTTTCTTTTTGTGCCGATTTCTTTTAACCAAAACCACATCTCTGCTCTCCATCATTTGTGGCCGATTCACCAGCCCTCTAAAACCTCAAGTTTTGACGACAAGACCATAGCAAGACCCTCTCATTTTACCTTTCTAAACACAAGTTGCAAAAAAGCCGAAAAACCTCACATTAAAAGGGACTTGGCCGAATACTGAAGTCACTGAAATATCAACTTTTGTTATCATCTGAGGGCTTAGATCTACATCGGGATCGAGTGGGAAACTCATTGGAATAAGTCACTAAGGAATCGGTGGTAAGTCTTCGCCAAAACTTAGTCTTCTTACATATTTTAGGAAAAGCTGAAATCCCTAAAAGTTAGGGAGGTTGTCGATTTGGACTTGTAACCCTGAGGGGTCGTAATAACTATTTTGTTTTGGTAATAGCGTGATTTAGAGGCGGTTGATCAAGGGCTTGGACAGGTGGAACGATCAGATCTTTGGGGTTAACCATCTTTCAGCAGTAAGGTAAGAGCAATAAGGGTTTTTGGCATGTTTGGCCGAATGTGGTAAGGGACTAGATACTCAATTGTATTTTTGATATTTGGAGTAATAGTAAGTGATTCAAAAGTAGGCAGTTGGTGTAGATCTCGACGAGGAAATCCG
The DNA here is from genome assembly GCF_025698485.1 of Gossypium arboreum. Classification (NCBI taxonomy): domain Eukaryota; kingdom Viridiplantae; phylum Streptophyta; class Magnoliopsida; order Malvales; family Malvaceae; genus Gossypium; species Gossypium arboreum. The sequence continues at coordinate 55,462,257 of NC_069072.1, forward strand.
AAAATAGGTGTAAATCGACACCCTTTCATAGGCTAGATCGGCAAAAGCCGAAAAGTCGAAATCTTTGAAATCGGTATTTTGGGCACTTGCGAGTGTCGAATGCTCGTAAGACGTATGGGTAATTATTACCGGTAATCGAAAGTGATAAAAGCGTAGTACAGCGATTTAAATGCGTTTTGATATTTTGGGCTTAATGGGCCAAAATCGGGTTAATGGGCCAACGGGCCCAATTCGATAGAACGCTTCGGTAAGTGTTTACGGCTAAACGTAATGGCTACGATATGCATGAAAACCTTAGAAATAGTTAGATTTACTAGAATACCCCTGTGTATGCAAAGTTACCATTATACCCCTATGTGTGCAAAATGACCTTTATACCCCTAGGGTTAATTTTGTCTGGAAAGCATGATGAATTAAATCTGTATGACGTATGCCATGAATGAATATTTGTTGCATGGGGACATGGGTTATATTATGGAGGAAGCGTCCTGGTGGCTATGCCACAAATTATCTGTTCTGGTGGCCCTGCCACGTATAACAAAATATCTGTATCTGGTGACTCTGTCACATTTTCTGTATCTGGCAGCCATGTTGCATATTTCTGTGGCGTGTAGCGGTTGGGTGGGTCGAGTAGTCTCCCCACATGGTGAAAGGATGGTATGGGGGTGTATGTGGTTGGATATGGTTGGGTTTCTGCATAAGCATGATATATCCATTCAGTGCATTCGGGCCTACGTGCTTTATTCGATATCTGCTCGGGTGAGGCCAACTTATTCTCTCTGCGGTTTGAACTGATTTAGGCTATGGTTGGGTTGAATTACACCTGAGTTTTCCAAAACTCACCCTTATTTTCGTCCTCGCAGTAATCCTCAACCATAGTGGGCTTGGAGTCATGAGGATTTGGATGGCCACATGTTTCTCTGAACTGGTTTCTTCTCGGTGAACTGGACGCCTTTTAATTTCATTTATGGTTTTGGGTTTTAAGTGTAATAAGGCCTTTTAATTATTTTTTTTATGGTTTTGTTTTACTTTTATTATTTTATTTTATTATGATGAAAAAAACTATGATGACTAAGGAAAATGGGTTAGCTTTAGGATGCATTTTCAAAAACATTAAGGGATTTCAAAATAACACGATTACAAGTAAGACTTCCGCTAAGCAAACGTTTTCAAACTTAATCATTTTCTTAAGATAGACATAACCAGACGGTTTTCTCAAAATTATACGAGTCGTTAAGGTGTGGCAATGGTGGTGTGCATGTCTAGGATTGGATCCGAAGGGAGTTTGGTACTTAAGCAATCCGACGGACTCACCTCCTCTTCTTCCTGGTTCCTACCTGGTGCACAGCTTCTATTCACCTTAACCTGCTTTAAAAAGTATCTTTTACAACCCCAACTAAGTTTTCCAAACTAAGTAAAATGGAATGTTTTGAACGCATCGATGTGGCGCACCGGATCCGGTCATAACGTCTAGGCCGGGTTTGGGGTGTTACATATGGAGCCAAAACTCATCAACCAATACACAATCATACTATATCCGTTTCAACCAATTCAATACTCAATTCAATGTCATTTACCTATTCAAGTACCTATCAATTCGACTTGCCTTACTATGCATAATTCACATATATATTTCATTTAGTTAAACCATTTCAAACATGCATTATTAATTCAACCTCATTTACTCAATATAAGTCAATTACCCTACTAAAAAAAAAGCCATTTGCACATCTTTATACATTAACAAATTCATCATCACAAGCCAACTCAAATGGCCTAATTACATGTTCATCAAACATACCAAAATGACACAAGCCTATTCATGCCATATACCATATTTACACAACTCAAAAGTACCAAATAGATGTCCAATAATGCAATGAAGTCTTTGACGATCCACGGATTTGAGATAGCTTCGTAAAACTATAAAACATCAAAAATTAAACAAAGTAAGCTATAAAGCTTAGTAAGTTCATAAGTAAATATGAAATAATCATAATATTCATTAACATTTCAAAATGGATAATTAACATTTAAAGTATCAAACAATGAGCTAACATAAAGTTTATCCATATCATAACTCATAAGTTCTCAACTTATTCTAACTCGTTACTTGAATTAGTTTTTCGTACATACCTGTACCGATACTTATCTATTTCTCAACAATTCTCTTATCAAACCACCCTGGCTTATAAATTCTTACGATGCAAATACTTCGATTTTTCCGATGCCATAGTCCGACTATTGTCTTACACATACATTGCTAAGGCCTTGCCGTGGTTTACATTCACATGCCATAACCCGGTTATGGTCTTATTATCCGATTTGCCATAGCTCAACTATGGTCTTATTCAGCATCTCATTTAATTTAATCAATTAAATTTAATATCTCCACATTTATTTATTATAATAAATACTATCTCAATTTCATCCATCAAATAAGTATACACATATTTAAGTTCAATTATACGAACTTGCCTCTCCGAGCTAGCTTCGTAAAACTATAAAACATCAAAAATTAAACAAAGTAAGCTATAAAGCTTAGTAAGTTCGTATGTAAATATGAAATAATCACAATATTCATTAACATTTCAAAATGGATAACATAATTAACATTTAAAGCATCAAACAATGAGCTGACATAAAGTTTATCTATATCATAACCCATAAGTTCTCAATCTATATCATAACCCATAAGTTCTCAACTTATTATAACTCGTTACTTGAATTAGTTTTCCGTACATACCTGTACCAATACTTATATATTTCTCAACAATTCTCTTATCAAACCACCCCGACTTATGAATGCTTATGATACAAATACTTCGATTTTTTCGATACCATAGTCCAACTATGGTCTTACACATACATTGCCAAGGCCCTGTCATGGTCTTACATTCACATGCCATAACCCAGTTATGGTCTTATTACCTGATTTGCCATAGCCCAGCTATGGTCTTATCAACATCATGTTTACTTTAACCATACATTAAATTTAATATCTTCACATTTATCTATTATAATAAATACTATCTCAGTTTCATCCATCAAATAAATAGATACACATGTAAGTTCAATTATACAAACTTACCTCGTATACAAAAATAACGGATCAAACCGACTATTCAATTACTTTGCTTTTTCCCCGATCTAAGTCTAAATTCCTCTTTTCTTGATCTATAAATAATCAAAATTAACTTATTTAATCAATTATTCATTCAATTTAGTCCAAAATATACTTTAAGGCATTTTTACACTTTTTTCCCACATATTTCACATTTTTCACAATTTAGTCCTTATTTCATAAAATCACAAATTGATGAAAATTCACAATAGACCCATGTTAGTCAAATTACAATAATGCCCCTAGCAGCCGATAATTTTCATTTATTTCACATTTTAACCACTAACTTTACACTTTTCTTAATTTAATCCTATTTTGCATTTTTACTAAAAATCACTTAACAAAACTTGTTTATCTAACATCAAATATTCGTAATCTATCATCAAACATCATAATACTCATGTATTCATCAATGGCATCATTCAAAATCTTTAACAGTTTTGCAAATTAGTCCCTGGGCTAGTTAGTACTAGCTGCAATGATCTCAAAAACATAGAAATCATTAAAAACGTACAAAAATCGTACCTTAATAAGAAAAAATGCCCTAGCCAAATGGTAGCCCTAAAATGGTATTTATTCTCTTCCAAGAATCAGTGGAGAAGATGATATCCACCATTAATTTGGTTTTATTTTATTTATTATTATGATAATAACCAAATTACCAAATTGACCTTACTAATAAACCATTTAAACACCTAATAATGTGTCCATATAAGTTCACCCAAACTATTATTGGACTAATTACAAGGACCTTATCTTCAATAAACCATAGCAAATAGACACTTTTAGCTTATAGAACAGCACTTTTGCAATTTATGCGATTTAGTCATTTTTCTCAAATTAAGCAATTAAACGATAAAATTTCTTAACGAAATTTTCACACCAATATGATATCAGACCGAAAAAATTAAAATAATAATAAAATAATTATTTTGACCTCAGATTTGTGGTCCCGAAACCACTGCTCTAATTTGACTAAAAACGGGCTGTTACAACTCTCCCCCATAGGGATTTTGGTCCCAGAAAATCTTACCAGTGAATAGGTTCGGGTATTGTTTTCTTATAGCATCCTCAGGTTCCTATGTAAGTTCCTCAACCCCGTGTCGATGCCGTAATACTGTGACTAATTCGATTCTTTTATTTCTCAACTCTTTGATCTCACGAGCTAAAATTTGAATCAGTTCTTCAGCATATGTTATATCAGACTGAATTTCAACCTCAGTCGGGGAAATGAAATGTGAAGGTCGGATTGATATCTTTGTAACATCGATACGTGAAACACATTATGTATTTTCTCTAAATCAGGTGGTAAAGATAGTCAATATGCCATTGGCCTAACTTGCTCTCTAATCTCATACAGTCTAATGAATCGCGGACTCAATTTCCCATTCTGACCAAACCGTAACATATTTTTCCATTGAGACACTTTCAAAAACACTTTATCCCCGATCTAGAACTCAATATCTTTCCGTTTCAAGTCTGTGTACGATTTCTATCGATCCGATGCTGCTTTTAAACTATCGCGAATTACTTTGTCTTTTTCTTTAGTCTCTCTGATCAAGTCAACCCCATGAATCTTATTTTCGCTAAGTTCACTCCAATACAACGATGTTCGAAAATTACGACCATGTAGAGCTTCGTAAGGTGCCATCTTTATACACGATTGGAGGCTATTATTGTAAGCAACTTCAATCAGTGGTAGATATTTCTCCCATCAACCTTCAAACTCAAGAATGCAACAACGCAACATATCCTGAAGTATCTGAATAACTCATTAGGATTGACCATCCGTTTGCGAGTGAAATGCGGTGCTGAAATGTAGCTTCATACCTAAAGCTTCTTGCAATTTCTTCCAAAATCGCGAAGTGAATCCCAGATCTCAATCCAAAATAATAGATAGGGGAACACTATGTATTCTCACACTTTCAGAAATATACACCTCAGCTAATTTATCAACCGAGAAATCTATACGTACCGGACTAAAATGAGATGAATTCCTCAATCTATCAATAACAACCCAGATTGCATCTTTCTTTTTTGGAGATAAGGGCAAACCTGATACGAAATCCATTGTTACTCTATCCCACTACCACTCAAGAATCATAATAGGCTATAACAAACCTGACAGTACTTGATGCTCAGCTTTGACATGCTGATAAATCAAACAATTTGAAACAAATTCTGAGATATCTCATTTCATGCCGTGTTACCAATAAAACTATTTCAAATCGTTATACACTTTCGTGCTTTCCAGATGTATTGATAAACAATTATTGTGTGCTTCATTTAGAATCTTTTGAATGAGTTTAGAATTTCTTGGTATACATATTCTATCATGAAACATCAAACAGTCATCAAGCCCTATTCAAAACTCTGAATCAGAAGTCGACTCACACTGAGTTCATTTTTCTTGCAATTCATTATCAAATTTTTTAGCCTTAAAAATCTGTTGTAAAAATAACGGTGTCGCTTTCAACTCGGCTACTATCGAACCATCGTCAAACAAAGCTAATTTTGTGTTCAAAGCGCATAAATCAAATAAGGACTTTTGACTCAAAGCATCAGCAACTACGTTCGCTTTCCCCGGATGATAGTCAAGCACTAATTCATAGCCTTTTAGCAATTCTAACCATCTCTGCTGTCTCAAATTCAAATATTTCTGAGTCATCAAATATTTCAAGCTTTTGTGGTCAGTATAAATATGGAATTTGTCACCAAACAAGTGATGATGCCAAATTTTCAATGCGAACACTATCGCAGCTAACTCTAGATTGTGCGTCGGATAATTCTTTTCGTACGACTTCAACTGTCTTGAGGCATCTACACCTATCGCGCCATTTAACGATGCATCACTAAAATCTACAAATTCTTTACCCTACCCAGGCTGAACTAACACTTGTGCCCCTGTCAATAATGCTTTCAACTGCTCGAAGCTCTGCTGACATTTTTTTTGACCACTCAAATTTAACATCTTTTTGAAGCAATCGTGTCATTAGAGCCATAATCATCGAGAAGCCTTTCACAAATCATCTATAATAGATGGCTAGTCCTAGAAAGATACGGACTTCGAATACATTTCTCAGAGGCTTCAAATCTATAATCGTAGAAATTTTGCTCGGGTCAACTCGGATACCCTCGGCTGAAACTATATGTCCCAGAAAACTAACCTCTCATAGCCAAAAATCACATTTACTAAACTTTACAAACAACTAATTATCCATCAAAGTTTGTAACACAATTATCAAATGCTTGGCATGCTCAGATTCATCATGAGAGTAAATCAAAATATCATCAATAAATACAAACACGAATTTATCTAAATACGGTCTGAAAAATTGATTCATCAAATCTATAAAAATAACAGGAGCATTAGTCAATCCAAAAGGCATAACAAGGAATTCATAATGTTTGTACCTCGTTCTGAATGCTTTCTTCGGCACATCTGAGTCTTTAACTTGCAATTGATAATAACCAGATCTCATATCAATATTTGAAAATACCATTGCACCTTTCGACTGATCAAATAAATTATCAATTCTTGGTAGATGATATTTATTATTGATTTTCACTTTGTTGAGTTGTCGATATTCTATACACATTCTCATAGAACCATCCTTTTTCATTACAAACAACACTGGTGCACTCCAGGGCAACAAACTTGGTCTTACAAATCCTCTATCAGTTAATTCTCGCAACTGAGTTGTCAACACTTTTAGCTCTGTCGGAGCCATACTGTATGGAGCTATAGATATTGGTGAAGTTCCCGGTACTAAACCAATAGCAAATTCAACCTCTCTGATCGTTGGCAAACCCAGTAACTCTTCTGGAAACACATGGATACTCGCAAACAACTGGTACTAATTCAATCTTTGTTACTGGCACTTTTGTATCAAGTACATATGCAAGATATGCATTGCATCCCTTTTTCACATATTTCTGAGCTAACATCGACGAGATTACAACTGGTAAACCCTTCAAATCATTTGATTCGATTCAGAAAGTTTCCTTATTCTGACGTTTTAACTCAATTGTCTTTCATCTACAATTTACTACTGCATCATGCAACGTCAACCAGTCCATACCCAGTGTAACACCCCTTACTATATCCGATGCCGGAACAGGGTACGAGGCATTACCGGACTTAAACGTAAGCAAACATACAAACCGAGACATAAATTTCCATTAAAATTTAAAACTTTTTACATACATTCAACTTGTCCCTATAACGAGCCTACGAGGCCCAAAACATGCTTTGGAAGTGGTTCGGGAATAACCTGAGAACTTTAGAATATTTCATAACACTTAGAAATTTTTTTCATCAAACAAGGATCACATGCCTGTATGGCTTGGGACACACCCGTGTGGGTAAGCCGTGTGGTCACACACGCTCGTGTCCAGACTCATAACTCTCTGTTTGTCTCCATGAACAAAAAGAAGTCACACGGCCAAGGCATACTTCCGCGTGCTTAGGACATGTTTTTCGATTTAATTTTCTTAATTTTTCATAAAATAGGTGCAGAATTCACACGGCCAGGGCACACGTCTGTGTTCGAGGCCGTGTCGTCCCTACGGTAGAGACATATGCCCGTGTCTCTGCCCGTGTGCTCAATACTGAGCTTTTTTTTTACAATGATTAAGGTGTAGGGAACACACGATCGGATCAAACGACCGTGTGTCTACCCGTGTAGACAAAAATAAGGTTATTTTCCAAGCTATATTGTCACCCTTCCATGAACACACCTATACAACAAAACATAACACCAATCTAAGTATATACATTCAACCAAATCATCCACAATCAAGACATCCGTACATCTTTCACATGCTACCATTTATCACATATAAATATCACCTACTTACCAACTTAAACCATGCAAACTACCACATCCATGAAAGACATCGTCATATGTATATATATACTTAAATCAACATTAGCCAATTTCAAAGGCCATGTACAAAATGAATTGTCAACCAACATAAACCAACACATTTGGCTAAATCAACTATGACACATAACAAAAGGCCAAGTCCCTATACATGCCATAACTCAAAACATTAAAATCATTGGTACCTAAAATGTTAAGTTGATAGTGTGTGTAACGCCCCAAATTTGGGCCTAGAAGTAATAGGTCTTGAGCATGGGAATAATTAGGAGGCTGTACATAAATGTTTAATTGTGCAAGAAAGTGACACAACTATGTATCTGCTATGTGGTTAAGTGTTCTGAGTGTTTTGGGAAGTGTTTGATAAGTCTTAGGTTCAAGCCTGGGTAGGTGCAAAAAGTTTTGTTTCTAAAGGAATAAGCACTGTCTCTAGGCTGTAGGCTTTTAAATAAATATGGATAAAACATGACAGAAAAGAGCCTATTGGCCCAGGGGATAAGTGGCGTGTTACTAGTGTCTGAGGCCTGAGGTTCGAATCCCTGCTTGTGCGAATGGAGATTATTTTTGCTGGTGGCCATGAGAGGAAGTTATGTTTGACTGAAACACCAATAGTTTGAATAAGTTTGAATAGACTTATTGCTAGCCGAATCTGAGGAGATGTTTATGGGGGATTTCGATTGTTTGAATTGGTGGACATGAGGAAATTAAGGAGGAAATCGAGCAAGTTCGAATTTGAAGGATCGTTGTGCCGTTTGTGAACTTCTACTTCCCAAGAATTAAACTAGGTAACTGTTTCTCTCCATTTTCAGTTTGTGATCACTTTTGGTTTTTTTCTACACTTCTTGATTGTCAAATTCTACTGGGGGATGTTTCAAGTACTTTTCATTTTGCCCATTTCATTTTTGTCCTTCATTTTCAATACCCTATTGACTGATTTTGCTTTTCTAATCGTTTTCCTTGTTACTAATAAGCTGAATTTTGTCTTTGGTTTTACTGCTTCTTCACCTTTCGTTTTTCTCTCTTTTTGGGACTGATATTTGCTTAGAGACCATTGAGTATTTCTCATTTTGTTGTTTCAGCTTTATTTTTCCATACAGCCGTACTCTGCTTCAATTTTCTTTCTTCCTTTACTCCTCTGACTGACATTCTTTTCTTTTTCTCTTTGCCTGAATGTCCTATTCTCCTTCTCTCTCAATTCTTTTAGTTTAACATATCCCACTCTTTTCATCTTATTATGATAGTTGAATACTCCTTTCTCCCTCTCTGTGTTTTTGCTTTCGGTTTGGTAATTGTTCTTTGACAATCGGTAAGTGCTCTTGAATACCCCTTTTTGTTTCTTGTTACCATTGTGATCATTCTTTTAATATCTCCTCTTCTCTAGGGGTACGGCTGTACCACTTTGTCCCTATCACTCCATATGCCTTCGGCTTTGGTGTGGGTGTAGGCCAATTATTCTTCCCTCCTAATCTGGGCGCGCAGTTCTGGTAAGTGATTGTTCATATAGTTCAGACTGTTTATTTGTTTGATGGTTGATAAGGGTTAGCAGGAGTGCAGGAAACCCCTAAGGCCTATTGTTTGGGGCTCTTGCAAACAGATTTAGTGTGCGAGCCATCATCAACTGATCTAACAAGTAAGAGGTAATTTTTTTGGACAAGTAGTTTGGTGGAGGTTTTGATAAGTCGAGTGGGATGCGATTAACCAAAACTTGTGATTGAATGTAGGTTGGAGTGCTCATGGTTTAGTATCGTATTTTTAAAATTAGGTGTACAACCACACTGCTATAAACGTAGATCGGAAAAAGCCGAAAAAGTTTGACTATTGACACTACACGAGCGTGCGCTCGCTTGTGTGGTAATCTGAACGCGAGAAATGTAGGCGTTTGATCGTAGAGGCCACCATAAGCGTTTTCATGGGCTTAGACCGTTTTGGGCCACGTTGGGTTGAAATGGTCCCCACGAGATCATGGGCCCACACGGGTAAATCACACGAACGTGTGGAGATTTTTGGGCCAAAGTGTAACACCCCAAACCCGGCCTGGAAGTTTGGCTCGAATCTGGCGTATCACATTGAAGTGTTTTTCGAAAACTATGTTTCCATTAAAAACCCTTCTTAATAATTAAAAACTTATACCCTTTTTAATCCTTGTTAGAAAACCTCAGCAGAATAACATTTTTAACAACTTTGTAAAAATCTTGGCAGTTGCGGAAGCTTAATTTAAAAACAATTGCGGATACATGATGTTTTGAACAACAGTAGTTTCTTTGGAAAATCGTGTTCTAATACTAGCAATTATAAAAACAGTAAATAAAATTTTAAATTTGAAATCCAAAAAATTACAACGGCTTTACTACAACCCACATAAAAACATTTAAACGTAATAATCAAAACTGTAACATAAATAGTGTGTGTGGCTTCCTCCGAGCCCCTCGCAGCTCCGATCCGTCTAAGGCTAGAAATTACCTGAAAGGTTAATAAATGGGGTGAGTTTACAAAAACTCAGTGTGAAATCCCCTACTATATAAAAGGAACAGTCAGTCATATAAAAGAATTAAAAGTCCGGCCCCAGCCCTACTTATAGTTTGAGTATCAATTGGGCTTTAGCTCATTATAACAGACAGTACCAGATGGGCCTTAGCCCATTACAGAATAAGAAACATTACTAGAACTAGAATCAAAATGAGAATCAAGTGACAGAATTGGAATCAGAATCAGAATGAGAATTAGGTGACAGAATCAGAATCAGTATCAGGTAATAGAATCAGAATCAGAATGTGAATGCAATCCCAACCCAATCCAGCCATCACACTACCTGTACCAGCCCATCACACCATGTGGGGAGACAACTCGACCCACCCATCCGCTACACACCACAGAAATTGCAGCATGGCTACCAGAACAGATATTGTGACAGAGTCACTAGATACAGATATTGTGGCAGAGCCACCAGAAACAGATATTTGTGGCATAGCCACCAGAACGCTTTCTCCACCAATATAACCCATATCCCATGCAACAGATATACATGTCATGGCATACAACATACAGAATCAGAATATCATGCATTTCAGTCAAAATTAACCCTAAGTATAATGGTAATTCTGTAAATCGGGGGTACTTTGGTACTTTTACAATTCAAGGGTATTTCAGTAATTTGGTAAACTAAAGTATTCTAAACAGGGATAATAATACGAATGGGCCTAAAGCCCATTCTCGGCCCAAATGGGCCCACACGCTCGTATGGCTCTTTTAGCCCAAATCTAGCCACAGATATGAGATTCATCTAGCCTAGTCCAATATTTACTACACAATCAAACAACTTATCCAATTGGGCCCGTAGGCCTATTGGGCCCACATGGCCCCTTTGGGCCCATCGCGGCCCGAAGTAGCCATCCTATAGCTAAAGTAGTGAGAAATACAGACCTGATAGGAGACTGGAGTTAATCCGCACTCCGAGCACTCTTAGCCGATGCCCAACCCAAACGAGCACGCCATAAAGCGAAAGGGATCAGCCAAGAAAGGTACCTTTACTCTCCTCATGGTTCTCTCTATTTAAAGCCAGCTTCGTATCCACTCTTATGTTAGCTTCCCAATGTGGGATCCCTCCATCATCAGAGTTTAAATTCAACACCAACTCTTGCCATCCCCTGTTAGCAGAATAAATGCTCTTCGATTGCCATGAGTTTTGAACCCTGGACCTCCTTGCCAACTCTATGACACCACCTTCCTGCCTCTTATGTGGCGCTATTTTGCCACTAGACCACAAGGCTTTTTGTGGCACAATGTCTCCAACAATATTCTTAAGGCCTACCTACTACACCCAGGGTTTGATTCACATTAAACCAAAATTTTTGCTAGAGTCTAGGTTTGAACACAGGACTTCTTCAACACTTCTCAGCACACTTAACCACTAAAACAAGCCTTCATTAATGAAATTTACCTGCACAACAAAATATAATAAGCTGCCTTCAACCGCTCCCATGCTCAAGGCCCAAAACTTCTAGGCCCAAATTTAGGGTGTTACACAAACTGTGTAGTTCGCATAGCCAAGGTCATTTTTGGGCTTATTGAGCCACACGGGCGTGTAGGCCCATATGAGCCGTATTATGGGCTTTGGGCCTATTTTCTGTGACAGCCTTAAAACGACCCTAGTCGAAATGTGGTTTCGGGACCACAAAACCAAGGCATAAAAATAATTTAATATTTATTTTATTGCCTATAATGTGTGTTAACTCATGTGTGATATTTTTTATGCTTTGATTTAGAATTATAGATGTGAATTTCACTAGAAAGGACCTAGTAATAAACTTTGAAAGTATGAGGGGAAATGTGTGATGACTAATTAAAGGATGCATGCAAAACAATGGACTTGCATGTCAAATTTCCCCCCCCATAGCTAGTGGCCGGCCATGACAAGGATTTATGGGCAAAAATCATGTCATGAAACATGTTTGGTAAATGGGTTATGATGGAAAGAATAAAATAAGGGTATGGAATAAACAATTAATGTTAGTAGATGAGAAACAAAAAAAAAAAGTGTCCATCTTCCTCCATAGCTTGGCCGAATGTCCTAAAGGAAGAAAGAAAAAATTTTGTTCATCTCTTTTCACTCTCTTGTTGGCCGAAAATACTAAGGTTAAGGAAGGAGTTTTGCTTCATACTTGGTTTGGAAGAGGATTAGGAAGAGGTTGGCTAAACTTGCATCAAGATTAAGGTATGTTTGAGGTTCATGCATGTTTTTAGTTGCTAGCTTAATGTTCTTGTTAGCCCATGGTTCAAATCCTTGTTATGTCATGGGAATGAAATTCGGCCAAAGTGAATGTGGTGTTAATGCCATTGCATGTTAAATAACAAGCTTGAAAGTGATACATGTGATGGAGGATTGAAGATTCTTAGATTTTCTTTTAGCATTTTTTTTTTTGAATGAGATACTAAGTTCCTTGTTTCACCATGACCAAATTGAAATGGTGTGGTGTTGTGGTATTCGCCATGATATATCCATAAGTATAATTCATGCATGTTGCATGGTAAGTAAGATTTAAGCTTTGGAAATGTGTATATATTTGGATATAAGCCACTTGAGAATTCGCCCTTGCACCTACATGAATATATGTTTGCACATGATGGATTGGTATGACATATATACTAATTCAAAGTGTATATTTGCTTGTGATGATGTGTTGATTATGAAGTAAATAAGAGATGTGCAATGAATTACGATATGTAATGTGTTAGTAGTAAAATGTATGCTGTTTTTTTTTTGTGTGGTACTAAGTGTATATTCGGCCACATGAGGGGTAATTAGTGTGCATGCATTCGGTTTGAGGCAAGCATATTGATGCCTATTCTTGGCTTAGAAAATTCGGCTAAGAGGAATATTAACTAATGTGTTGAGTTCGATTTATGATTTCGTACATATACAACTTTGATGCCTAATGTATATAAGGGCCAAGTACTTTGAACTTCACGTTGATGTTTGAATGTATTGAATTGCTTGTTGTGATGTAAAAATGTGCATGACCATTGTGTATTTGAGCTAAAGGATGGCCATATGACCATTTACACTCCTTGTCATATTCGCCATAAGCTATCATGATGAGATTTTAATAAGTTAAATTTGTGTAAATTAGCTCAAGAGCAAAGGGAGCTAAATCCGATAAAGGGAAGGAAAAAGTAGTTGAATAGCCGTCGAAATCGCCGACAACATCCAAGGTAAGTCTTCGAGTGATGACCCTACTTGAATTATATCAAAATTATGCTCCTTGTTTGTGTGGCCATTGAGCCGAAATAGTAAAGGTTGATAGATATTTTGTGTTAGAGCTTTAGTAACGAAAATGAACTATGGACGTGTCTTGAATATTGATATATATGTAAGTGAACATTGGAAATATATCCGGGCTAAGACCAAAGGCATTCGTATGCGAGTTGATATATCCGGGCTAAGACCAAGGCATTCGTGCGAGTTGATATATCCGGCTAAGACCAAGGCATTCGTATGAAGTTGATATATCCGGGCTAAGACCAAGGCCTTTGTGCAAGTCACCAAATCCGGGTTATGACCAAGGCAATCGTCTGATCGCTATATCCGGTTAAATCCGAAAGTATGTGATTCGAAGTGAGCAATCTTGCTGTGAAAATTTCAGCTTATACACTTGTGAAAATTCCAGCAATGAGGTATGTTTGTATGTGCTTGTACTAATTGAATTCTTACAAGTAAGTATGCGCTAAGTTGATAAACGAGCTACCGGCCTTGGGCTAAGTAGTTCTTTTGTGTATGAACATAAGGGTCGGTGATGTGAAATAAGTATGAGTATGGGAATGTGAATTAGTAAAGTGGTTTAATTAGCCATGTGAATAAAATACCTTAGTCAAAGCTGATTTCATTGCTTGAGACTTACTAAGCATTAAAATGCTTACCCGTTGCTTTGGCTCTCTGTTTTATAGGTTTCGCTCGTTAGCTATCGGATTCGGGATCAAAGAAGTCAAGTCATCCACACTATCGAAGCCCCATTTTGGTACAAATTTTGGTTGAACTTTGAAATGGCATGTATAGGACCATCCTTTGTTGAAGGTCATGTACCTTCCGGTTTGTGTAAACTTGGATAGCCATGCGAAAATGGCTTATATAATTTTTAGCATAGAACTATAATCGTTTGTATGTTGACCCTTATGAGGTATGGAATTATTTTGAAACGATTAGCCATTGGAATGGTTAATCATGATCACGCTTTGTGCTATGTATGTAAAAGGGCCAATTGAATCATGGAAAGTATGAAATAGGTAAAGCCTACTAAAGGCAGATGCTGACAGCAGCAGTGACGTGGATGTGAAAAATCACTAAAAATAGTAGGAATGGTATTAAATAGCAAATAAATTATGTAAGTGTACCTTGATGAATCTACTTTCATATGGAAGAAACGAAATGGTCATATGAGTTATAAGTTAACAGATTTTAAAGTTCTTGTGAAATAGGGCCAGAACGGTTTCTGGATCCCCTGTTCCAACTTTGGAAAATCATTGTAAATTAACCAGAGATAATTAGGAGTCATTCCATATATGTGTAGATTCCTCTCTGAGTCTAGTTTCTATAGAAACAAACGGAATTAGTATTGAAGCCCTGTACAGGGAGATATCCAATTCGTAACGCACAAAGGTCAGTGTAGTCGATCCCTACAACAGGCGAGACTTTAACTAATAAACTGTACTAATTGGCTCGACCAAAAATTCTAGAAAAAAATATGTAGATGGACATATGAGTCTAGTTTCAGGAAAAATTTACGGAACTGATTTTCGAGTTGTAAAACTCAAGTTATGAATTTTGGAGCGACTAGTACTCAGATTGGCAGCTTGTCTGAAAATTGTCAATAAGTGGGTTGAAGTTCAGTTAACACCTCGCGTTCGACTCGTGACGGTCTCGGGTTCGGGTGTTACAATTTTATTGGTATCAGAGCTACGGTTTAGTCGATTCTAGGACTACCGTAATGCGTTTGGGGTCTAGCTATACATGCCATTTTATGTGATTATATGATAGTGTGGTGATTTCTGACGTTTGAACTTGTGTTTATTTATAGTAATGGATCCCGATCCCAACCGAAGCGATAGCTGATGATGTGGAGAGTGTGGCGCTGCTCCCGCACAAGGGACAGCGCCGCGGACTCTCAACCTGTTGCTAGTAATCCGAATGACGAGGCTAGACAAGCCTTTTATAGCGTGATGAATGATTGGTTCAACCAATACATTCGAACTAATACGGCTGTTCCACAACCTCCATTCCCAACAAACACACCCCAAGACCTACAATGCCTCCGGTAATTGACCAAATAAGGTCGAATAAGCCCCAGTTGATAGAATCCAAAACATGGGGCTACTGAATTTAAAGCTACGGATAGTGATGATGCCGAGCAAGCCGAATTTTGGTTGGACAACACGATCCGCATACTCGATGAGCTATCTTGTACACCCGATGAATGCCTAAAGTGTACCATCTCCTTGCTACGTGATTACGCCTACTATTGGTGGAGTACTCGACTTCTGTTGTGCCCGAACAAGTAACTTGGGAGTTCTTCCAAACCGAGTTTGGAAAAAGTATATCGATCGAGATTTATGGACCAAAAGCGAAAGGAATTTCTCGAACTTAAACAAGGTTCCATGTCGGTTACCGACTATGAACGAAAATTCGTGAGGCTTAGCCGATGCAGCGAGAATGCATTTCTTCGAAGCCGTGATGTAAACGCTCAAGATGGACTGAATGATGAGATAAAGTGTATGTTGGCATTTTGGAAATCCGAGTTTGTGACTCTCGTCGAGCGCGGCAAAGCCGAGGAGTTTAGTATGGAGAAAAGGAAAGCGGAAGCGGGAGCAAGGGAGTTTCAGAAGAGGTATTCGGGAAGCCCTTCCAACATCATCAAAGAAACTTAGAGATGGCTTAGGCCGATCTAGAGACACTTCGGCTTTTCTAGACGAGATCGCGATCGACCCTGTGACCACACGAATCACTTGATCGCCATGAGTGGGAATGATCGACGAGAGAGGACGGAGTGCCAGTATTGTGGCAAATGGCATTTTGGAAGCTGTAGATTCCGTGACCGCTCCTGTTACAAGTGTGGATCAGTTGACCACTTCATTAAAGATTGCCCGAGGTTGTCTGAACAGAATGTAGATCGGAGTGGGAAACCGGGTACTACCACCGCCGAGGTAGACCATCCGGAAATACGGGCAAGGCTAGTGGTGGTCGAGAGGATCTAGAGATGTTTGCGACCAGATCCGAGGCTCGCGCTCCAGCTAGGACTTATGCTATACGCGCGCGCGAGGATGCCTCCTCGCCAGATGTTATTACGGGTACTTTCACTCTCTTTGATACTAATGTGATTGCTTTGATTGACCCTGGTTCTACTCATTCTTATATATGCGAAACATTAGCATCCAAAGAAGACTTTGCCTATTGAGTCTACTGAGTTCGTAATTCGGGTGTCAAATCCTTTGGGTCGTTATGTGCTGGTCGACAGAGTGTGTAAGAAATGCCCCCTAGTAATTCGAGGTACCTGTTTTCCGGCGGACTTGATGCTTTTGCCGTTCGATGAATTTGATGTTATTCTTGGATTGGATTGGTTGACCGTGCATGATGCGGTTGTGAATTGCAAAAGCAAGACTATTGATTTGAGATGCAAAACAACGAGATGATCCGAGTTGAGTCTACGAACTTGAAGGGGTTGCCACCGTAATATCATCAATGTTGGCCCGAAATATGTAAGAAAAGGGTGTGAAGCATACCTTGCGTATGTACTTGATGATAAGGAGTTAGGAATAGAACCCAAATCATGCGGTGGTTTGTGAATACCGGACGTTTTCCCAAGAATTGCCGGGTTTGCCACTGTTCGGAGATAGAGTTTGGCATTGAGCTTGTACAGGACCACACCGATTTCGATAGCTCCATATCGTATGGCACCAACGGAATTAAAGGAGTTGAAAGCTCGGTTGCAAGAGTTGATGGATAGAGGTTTTGCTCGCCGAGTTTTTCACCTTGGGGTGCACCGGTGTTGTTTGTGAAAAGAAGGACGGAACCATGAGGTTGTGCATCGACTATCGTCGACTTAATAAAGTGACAATAAAGAACAAGTATCCGTTACCACGTATCGATGATTTGTTCGATCAACTGAAGGAGCCTCGGTGTTCTCAAAAATAGATTTGAGATCGGGCTATTATCGATTCTTGAATCCGAGATCGGACATACCCAAAACCGCCTTGAGCGAGATATGGTCACTACGAGTTCTTAGTGATGCCGTTTGGGCTCACTAATGCCCTACGGTATTTATGGATTTGATGAATCGGATCTTCAGATCATATTTGGATCGGTTCGTAGTTGTGTTCATCGACGACATCTTGGTCTATTCAAGAGATGAGACCGAACATGCGAGCACCGAGATTAGTGTTGCAAATTTTACGGGATAAGCGGTTATATGCTAAGTTTAGCAAGTGTGAGTTCGGTTAAGAGAGGTTAGCTTCTTGGGTCACGTGGTATCTGCATCGGTATTCGAGTCGACCCAAGCAAAATTTCAGCCATACTTAACTAGAAACCTCCAAGAAATATTATTGAGGTTCGAGCTTTTTGGGACTTGCTTACACTACCGACGGTTTGTAAAAGGATTCTCGATGATAGCCACACCCATGACGAAACCGCTTGTAAAGATGTCAAGTTTGAATGGACGGAAAAGTGTCGAAAAAGTTTTGACCAATTGAAAACTCATTTGACGGAAGCTCCAAAGACTAGTACAAATTTCGAATCGGCAAAGAGTTTGTCATCTATAGTGACGCCTCCCTACTTGGGTTAGGTTGCGTATTGATGCAAGAAGGTCGAGTTGTGGCCTATCGTCGAGACAATTAAAGCCACATGAGAAAAATTATCCGACCCAT
This sequence comes from Gossypium arboreum, assembly GCF_025698485.1. Classification (NCBI taxonomy): domain Eukaryota; kingdom Viridiplantae; phylum Streptophyta; class Magnoliopsida; order Malvales; family Malvaceae; genus Gossypium; species Gossypium arboreum. The sequence continues at coordinate 55,480,671 of NC_069072.1, forward strand.
GATCTCGAATTGGTCGCCATCGTATTCGCCTTAAAGATATGGCGACATTACTTATTTGGTGAGAAGTGCCATGTGTATTCGGATCACCAAAGTCTCAAATATTTGATGACTCAAAGAGACTTAAATCTGCGACAAAGACGTTGGCTCGAAATGTTAAAGGATTATGAGTGGTCATTGACTATCACCCGGAAAGGCTAATGTGGTTGCGGATGCCTTAAGCCGGAAATCACTTTGTTGCTTTACTGACGATGAATGTACACTTGTCTATCCTACCCGACAATGTGTTAGTAGCCAATTAACAGTACCAAACCATTGTTGACTCATCAAATTCTTGAAGCTCGAAAGTTGATGAGGAGTTGCGTGCAAAAGCGGGCTGAGTGTGTTCGAACAAGGAATCGAGTTTCAAATTGATGATGACGATTGTTTGAGGTTCGAAGTCGTTTGTGTGTTCCAAAGAATTGAACTTATTTCGATAATTCGAACGAAGCTCATTGTAGCGAATGGCAATCCACCCGGGAGTATGAAGATGTACAATGAGTTGAAACGTCGGTTTTGGTGGCATGGTATGAAATGAGACATCTCCGACTTTGTTGCAAGATGTTTAATATGTCAACAAGTGAAAGCGGAGCATCAAGTGCCTTCGAGGTTACTTGACCGATCACGATACCCGAGTGGAAATGGGATCGAGTCACAATGGACTTTGTGTCCGGACCGCCGTTGTCGACAAGTAAGAAGGATGCAATTTGGGTTATTATTGATAGACCGACTAAGTCGGCTCACTTTATCCCCGTATGTATGGATTTTTCATTGGATAAACTAGCTGAATTGTACGTTTCTCGGTTGTGAGATTACACGGGTACCGATTTCTGTTGTGTCGGATAGAGATCCGAGGTTCACCTCGCGATTTTGGAAGAAATTACAAGAAGCATTGGGCACCAAGTTGCATTTCAGCACCGCCTTTCACCCCAAACCGATGGTCAATCCGGCGTATAATTGGATACTTGAGGATATGTTGAGATGTTGCATCCTCGAGTTCGATGGTTCGTGGGAGCGGTACCTACCTTTGATTGAATTCGCTTACAACAATAGTTTTCAATCAAGTATTAAGATGGCGCCTTACGAGGCTTTATGCGGCGTAAATGCCGTACACCATTGTTTTGGACCGAGCTCGGTGAGAACAAAATTTTGGAGTGGATTTGATTAAAGATGCTTTGAATGAAAGTAAAAGTAATCCGTGAAAATCAAGATAGCCTCCGATCGTCGAAAATCGTATGCGGATTTGAAGCGAAAGGACATTGAGTATCGGTGGGAGATAAAGTGTTTCTTAAAGTTTCGCCGTGGAAAAAGATACTCGATTCGGTAGTAAGGGCAAGTTGAGCCGAGATTCATTGGGCCGTCTGAAATCTCCGAACGAGTTGGCCCGATTCGTATCGTTTGATCTTGCCCCGAACTTGAAAAGATTCTAACGTCTTCCATGTTTCAATGCTTGACGCTATAGATCTGATCCGTCGCACGTAATTAGTCCATCGAGGTTGAAATTCAAGCCGATATGAGTTATGAAGAAGAACCGATTCGTATCCTAGCTCGTGAAATGAAAGAGTTGCGAAACAAAAGGGTTCCGCTAGTGAAAGTGTTATGGCTCAAACACGGGATAGAAGAAGCTACTTGGGAACCCGAGAACTCTATGAAAGAGCAATATCCAAACCTATTTACGGTAAGATTTTCGGGACGAAAATTTCTAAAGTGGGGAGAGTTGTGACACCTTAAAACGACCCTAGTCGAAATGTGGTTTCGGGACCACAAAACCAAGGCATAAAAATAATTTAATATTTATTTTATTGCCTATAATGTGTGTTAACTCATGTGTGATATTTTTATGCTTTGATTTAGAATTATAGATGTGAATTTCACTAGAAAGGACCTAGTAATAAACTTTGAAAGTATGAGGGGAAATGTGTGATGACTAATTAAAGGATGCATGCAAAACAATGGACTTGCATGTCAAATTTCCCCATAGCTAGTGGCCGCCATGACAAGGATTTATGGGCAAAATCATGTCATGAAACATGTTTGGTAAATGGGTTATGATGGAAAGAATAAAATAAGGGGTATGGAATAAACAATTAATGTTAGTAGATGAGAAACAAAAAAAAAAAGTGTCCATCTTCCTCCATAGCTTGGCGAAATGTCCTAAAGGAAGAAAGAAAAAATTTTGTTCATCTCTTTTCACTCTCTTGTTGGCCGAAAATACTAAGGTTAAGGAAGGAGTTTTGCTTCATACTTGGTTTGGAAGAGGATTAGGAAGAGGTTGGCTAAACTTGCATCAAGATTAAGGTATGTTTGAGGTTCATGCATGTTTTTAGTTGCTAGCTTAATGTTCTTGTTAGCCCATGGTTCAAATCCTTGTTATGTCATGGGAATGAAATTCGGCCAAAGTGAATGTGGTGTTAATGCCATTGCATGTTAAATAACAAGCTTGAAAGTGATACATGTGATGGAGGATTGAAGATTCTTAGATTTTCTTTTAGCATTTTTTTTTTGAATGAGATACTAAGTTCCTTGTTTCACCATGACCAAATTGAAATGGTGTGGTGTTGTGGTATTCGGCCATGATATATCCATAAGTATAATTCATGCATGTTGCATGGTAAGTAAGATTTAAGCTTTGGAAATGTGTATATATTTGGATATAAGCCACTTGAGAATTCGCCCTTGCACCTACATGAATATATGTTTGCACATGATGGATTGGTATGACATATATACTAATTCAAAGTGTATATTTGCTTGTGATGATGTGTTGATTATGAAGTAAATAAGAGATGTGCAATGAATTACGATATGTAATGTGTTAGTAGTAAAATGTATGCTGTTTTTTTGTGTGGTACTAAGTGTATATTCGCCACATGAGGGGTAATTAGTGTGCATGCATTCGGTTTGAGGCAAGCATATTGATGCCTATTCTTGGCTTAGAAAATTCGCTAAGAGGAATATTAACTAATGTGTTGAGTTCGATTTATGATTTCGTACATATACAACTTTGATGCCTAATGTATATAAGGGCCAAGTACTTTGAACTTCACGTTGATGTTTGAATGTATTGAATTGCTTGTTGTGATGTAAAAATGTGCATGACCATTGTGTATTTGAGCTAAAGGATGGCCATATGACCATTTACACTCCTTGTCATATTCGCCATAAGCTATCATGATGAGATTTTAATAAGTTAAATTTGTGTAAATTAGCTCAAGAGCAAAGGGAGCTAAATCCGATAAAGGGAAGGAAAAAGTAGTTGAATAGCCGTCGAAATCGCCGACAACATCCAAGGTAAGTCTTGAGTGATGACCCTACTTGAATTATATCAAAATTATGCTCCTTGTTTGTGTGGCCATTGAGCCGAAATAGTAAAGGTTGATAGATATTTTGTGTTAGAGCTTTAGTAACGAAAATGAACTATGGACGTGTCTTGAATATTGATATATATGTAAGTGAACATTGGAAATATATCCGGCTAAGACCGAAGGCATTCGTGCGAGTTGATATATCCGGGCTAAGACCAAGGCATTCGTGCGAGTTGATATATCCGGCTAAGACCAAGGCATTCGTGCGAGTTGATATATCCGGGCTAAGACCAAGGCCTTTGTGCAAGTCACCAAATCCGGGTTATGACCAAAGGCAATCGTCTGAGTCGCTATATCCGGTTAAATCCGAAAGTATGTGATTCGAAGTGAGCAATCTTGCTGTGAAAATTTCAGCTTATACACTTGTGAAAATTCCAGCAATGAGGTATGTTTGTATGTGCTTGTACTAATTGAATTCTTACAAGTAAGTATGCGCTAAGTTGATAAACGAGCTACCGGCCTTGGGCTAAGTAGTTCTTTTGTGTATGAACATAAGGGTCGGTGATGTGAAATAAGTATGAGTATGGGAATGTGAATTAGTAAAGTGGTTTAATTAGCCATGTGAATAAAATACCTTAGTCAAAGCTGATTTCATTGCTTGAGACTTACTAAGCATTAAAATGCTTACCCGTTGCTTTGGCTCTCTGTTTTATAGGTTTCGCGTTAGCTATCGGATTCGGGATCAAAGAAGTCGAAGTCATCCACACTATCGAAGCCCCATTTTGGTACAAATTTTGGTTGAACTTTGAAATGGCATGTATAGGACCATCCTTTGTTGAAGGTCATGTACCTTCCGGTTTGTGTAAACTTGGATAGCCATGCGAAAATGGCTTATATACGTTTTAGCATAGAACTATAATCGTTTGTATGTTGACCCTTATGAGGTATGGAATTATTTTGAAACGATTAGCCATTGGAATGGTTAATCATGATCACGCTTTGTGCTATGTATGTAAAAAGGGCCAATTGAATCATGGAAAGTATGAAATAGGTAAAGCCTACTAAAGGCAGATGCTGACAGCAGCAGTGACGTGGATGTGAAAAATCACTAAAAATAGTAGGAATGGTATTAAATAGCAAATAAATTATGTAAGTGTACCTTGATGAATCTACTTTCATATGGAAGAAACGAAATGGTCATATGAGTTATAAGTTAACAGATTTTAAAGTTCTTGTGAAATAGGGCCAGAACGGTTTCTGGATCCCTGTTCCAACTTTGGAAAATCATTGTAAATTAACCAGAGATAATTAGGAGTCATTCCATATATGTGTAGATTCCTCTCTGAGTCTAGTTTCTATAGAAACAAACGGAATTAGTATTGAAGCCCTGTACAGGGAGATATCCAATTCGTAACGCACAAAGGTCAGTGTAGTCGATCCCTACAACAGGCGAGACTTTAACTAATAAACTGTACTAATTGGCTCGACCAAAAATTCTAGAAAAAAATATGTAGATGGACACATGAGTCTAGTTTCAGGAAAAATTTACGGAACTGATTTTCGAGTTGTAAAACTCAAGTTATGAATTTTGGAGCGACTAGTACTCAGATTGGCAGCTTGTCTGAAAATTGTCAATAAGTGGGTTGAAGTCTGTTAACACCTCGCGTTCGACTCCGGCGACGGTCTCGGGTTCGGGGTGTTACAATTTCACTGTTTCACCGTTAAGGTTACACAGGTCGCCCGACACGACTGTGGACCTACTGCTGGGTGGGTAAGTATACCTAGACCCTAATTTGATGAAATGGCCGTTATACCCTTATGAGGTAAATGACTGATCTACCCCTATGTGATGTATGACTATTTGAGCATGCCATTTTTACTGCATATGCATTTATATTATGTTGCATTGCATAGGGTGGGATATATGATATTGGAGGAAGTGTACTAAAAGGCTATAAGCCTATTACTGGTAGCTCTACTGCAAATACTGTTTTAGTGCAGCAACCAGTGCCACTTGGTGTGTAGGGATGGGTGGGTCGATTTTATCCCCACATGGTGTGTAGTGTTGGTACGGAGATGGTGTGTAGAGGCTGGATTGGGTAGGATGTTCTGATTGCATACTGCATTGATTTTGTAATGGGCTTAGGCCCCACTGATACTGATTCTGTAATGGGCTGAGGCCCACACTGTTTCTGATTATGAAATGGGCTAAGGCCCTAACTAAAACTGAAAGGGCTTAAACCCAAATTGTGTTTACTCTAGTTGGTTGCTTATATGGGGGTACACACTGATTTTTCGTAAACTCACCCATCTATTTTAACTGTACAGGAAACCCCCAGTCTTAGGCGGATTGGGGCTACGAGGGACTCAAAGGTGGCCACACAACCGCTCTTGCTTCCATATTGGATTTTTAATTTATAAGTAGTTTTATTTAGGTATTTTTATGTAATAATGCCTTTATAATTTTTATTTTGGGGTTTTATTTATTTTGATTTATATCTTCTAGTAGTAGGATGCGGGTTTTGAAAAGATTTACATGATTTACCAAAATACCACGAATACACAAAACCATGTCAAAAGCTTCCACGATAAATGAGATTTTGAAATTAATAACGTTTTAAAGTAAATACTTTTGTAAGTGATGCAAGTTTTAAAATTATTTTCTAGATCACACAAAGAGGCTAAATAAACATTGGGCTTTTCAATTTATAGTACGCTTTAGGAAAAACACTTCAATGTGACACCGCCAGGTTCGACCATAACGTCTAGACTGGGTTTGGGGTGTTACAATGTGAATGGATCTCCTATAGTCTTTGATCCCCGAGCTAGCTTGGTGACACTATAAAACAAGGGAAAAGAAAGGGAGTAAACTTTAAAGCTTAGTAAGTTCCTATGCAAATAATAAGCATCATAAACACGCATTTATCATGCAATTAACATGAAATGAATTAACGTATATGTCATTATAAATCTCATAGTCCAACTTGGCATGGATATTATTACAACCTTAATATCATAACTTGCACAATCATAATCTTACCGAGGGATTCATCACATATCGAGCTCATTAAGCATAAGTTTTACATATATATATATCTGTACCATCTTGCAACATACCGTGGTCTTTCGCAACATTAACATTTCCGTTATGATTCCCGTTGAACCACTTGGAATACTAAAGCATACTTGGGAAATCTCACACTCATAGCACCATACTAGTGTCATGTCCCAGATATGGTCTTACATGGGATCTCATATTGATGCCAATAGCCCAGCTATGGTCTTACAAGAAGTCTCATATTGACGCCATATCCCAGATATGGTCTTACTCGTAATCTCAAATAACCCTAATGTCATGGCATTTGTATCCTCTCTATTCCTAAGGTTCAATTGAGATTTCTCTCTTTTCGAACTTTATGAATTACATCCAAGGAGTCAATCATAATTCATAAAATATTAAAGTAATTAAATCATAAATAATGATGCCTTATTTACATACGAACTTATCTTGGTACAAAAATAATGGAAATGGACCTAATCGTCAAAGACTTTGTCTCTCCCCCGATCTAGGTCTAAACCTCGTTTTTTTATTCTACAATAGCAAATTTAACTCATTTATTAACCACATTACTCAATTCAGTCCAAAAATCACACTATGAAAAAATTACATTTTTACCTCTAAACTTTATCATATTTACATTTTGGCCCTTAGGCTCGTAAAATGAAATCAATTCAATTTCATTCAGACCCAAGCCTAGCCAAACCCTATACATGCTTATAGCAACCCACATTTTTCATTAAATCATACTTTTACATGTATTTTGAAATCTTTTTTCAAATAGGTCTTTTGGACATTTTTATCAAGAATCACCTGGTAAAAGCTGTTTACCTAACACTAAACTTGCATAATCTACCATTAGACATCAAAATGCACAAATAACTGACATTGGTCAAACCCTAGACCTCAATCATAGCTCAAATTAATGGTAGAAATAGCTAGACCGGACGATAACAACTTCAAAACTGTAAAGAGCATTAAAAATGAGGCTAGGATGATTTTGGATTTAGTTCCCCTTTTATTCATTTATTTACCAAATGACTAAAATGCCCTTAATGCATAACTTTGAAATTTCATCTATTCATGTGCATTTTTGTCCACTAACTTATCCAATGGTCTACTTACCAACTAAGGACCTCTGATTTAAATCTCATAGCAATTGGACACCTTTAACAAGTAGAACTCAAATTTTTCACTTTTTACAATTTAGTCCTTTTTACTAAATTGAGTGCTCAAATGTCAAAATTTTCAGACGAAATTTTCATGAAATCATTTCATAAAATTGTATACCACAAAAATATAATAAAAACATGTTTTCCTACGTTGGATTCATGGTCCCGAAACCACTGTTTCGACTAGACCCAAAATCAGGTTGTTACACCTAGAGTAACATCAAACTCGTCAAACAGTAACAACATCAAATCAGCCATAAAACAGTAACTCCGAGTCACTAATGGATAATTCTTACAAACTTTTTCAACCAGGACATTTGCTTAAGGGGTTCGATACTTTTATAAGAAACTCATTAGAATCAATAAGTAAATTCTTACTAGACACTAAGTTCATACATATATATGAATGAGTTGATCCGGGATCTATCAATGCAATTACATCAGTGTCATAAAGTGAGAATGTACTGATAATAACATCTGGAGATGACGTTTCTTCATAAGTGCGAATAGCAGAAGTTCTGGTAAGTGCTCTGACCTCTAATCTCTCAACAACATCTCGTGTTGCACCTCTACCACAACTCACATTTCCAGCATTACGGAATGGTCTTCCTCTTGCGATCATGTTGCTTTGTCTTGCACTCTGAGATTTATTTTCTATCATCTAATTCAGGACAATCTTGAATGAAGTGTTCGTATGAACCATATCTAAAGCAGGCTTTATCATTCAGTCTACACTCTCCAAACTGTCATTTTCCACAATGTCCACATTCAGGTTTATTCGGTCTAGCATTACCCACACTTGCCATAGATATAGCTGGAGGTTTTGAACCCATAAATTGCTTCCCACGATCTCTATTGGAGTACTCCACTGACGCATTTGATCGACTATATGAATCTCAGAATTTCGTTGATGAAGACTGATAGGGTTTATTCATCGATCTCTTTCTCGAATATCTAACTTTAGAATCAGCCTTTCTATTTTCTTTGCCCAATTCTTCAACTTTACAAGCATACTCAACTAATGCAATGAATTCCTTTAAATCAAATATTCCAACTAGAAGGTTAATGTCTTCGTTCAGCCCGTCAACAAACTGCTTGCACATTATCTTTTCAGTGAAACATACTCTCAAGCATATTTATTTAACTGTACAAATTCTCTCTCGTACTCTGTTATAGACTTGCGGCCTTGTTTTAGTTCTAAAAAATCTTTATGATTTTGATCCAGAAACTATTGACTGATGTACTTTTTCTGGAACTCAGTCTGAAAGAACTCCTTAGTGACTCTCTCTCTCGACACCACAGATATTAATGTATTCCACCACTGGTATACAGTGTCTCTAAAAACAGATATAGCACACTTTAAACATTCAACCGGTGTGCAGGAAAGTTCATCAACCACTTAGATCATACTTTCAAGCCAAAACTCATCTCTCTCAGGATGTAACACCCTAAACCCAGCCCAGACGTTACGGCCGAATTCAGCGTGTCACATGGAGAATGTTACTAAAGAAGTTATGTTTTATCCAAAAAACTTTCTTAGGGTTTGAAGAATGTTTTGTTTTAAGTTAAAGTGAATGGAAGTCAGGCACCGTAGGAAGCCGAAAAGAGGAGGTGAGTCTGTTGGATGCTTAAGTACCAAGCTCTTCACGGATCCAATCCTAGACATGCACACATCTATTGCCACACTTTAAGCCTGTTACTAGTCCACGAATAATTAATTAAGTTTAAGTCTATTTAAAATATTCATTTCCTTTGAAAACATTTACATTGCGGAAGCTTTGCTCGGTTATCGTATTATTTTGAAAATAAGTAACTTTTATAAACCGTGCCCTAGAGCTAACCAATTTAATAACCCAAAATAATAAAAATATTAAGAAGAGCGGCCTTACTACAACCTAAACCAGAATAAAAATAGTCAAAATAATAAATGCGAAACTTAAAAAAAAATAGAAATTAATCTTCGTGGCCACTCTGAATCCTACCCAGCTTCAAGTCCACCAACTAGGGCTCACCTGCAAGGATGGAAGAGAAAGGGGTGAGTTTGGAAAACTCAGTGTGTAAGGAAAACCCATCCAAAGCCCAAGTCAGCTCAAGCCCATTGGGTCTCAGCCCATTCAGATAACAGTGGTTATTGGGCTGAAGCCCTTTTCAGAATACAATAAACTGGACCTTAGCCCCATTTTCAGATAACAGTATGGCCCAGAGGCCCATTCTAGAATAGATCAGACATATTCGTGTATGCAAGACCAACCCAGCCTATAACCAACCGCTAAACTCCACCGCACCAGCCCTACACTCCATTTGGGGAATAGCTCAACCCACCCAAATTTCTACACTCCATAGTTGCAAGATTGTTTGCTCGATTATCGATAAGTTGAGACAAAGCCTCCAAGACGTGGACAAGCCACTTTCAAGATTTCCTCCATCAAGATCCCATCCATGCATCGATAATAATAACATGGCATGCAATAAATAATAACGATCAAACATGCATTCAGGTCAACCTTAACCCTAAGGGTATATCAGTAATTTTACTCCTAGGGGTAAATCTGTAAATTGTCCACCTATAAAGGTATTTCAGTAATTTTATCAGTTTTAAGGGTTTTCCTGCATATTCCTACCTTTCACGTGCTAACAGAAACACTTATCGAGGGTTCTTACCGAATTGGGCCCGTTGGCCCACTATCCCAATTTTTGCCCATAAAGCCCAAAAATATCAAAGGCACAGAAATAATGCAGTCTGCATTCTAAACATTGTAGTTTACCAAAAACATTAATCGATTTACCTCACGAGCATTCGCACACTTGCAAGTCCAGAAAATACCAGTTTTTCGGCATTTCAGCTTTTCGGCTTTTGCCGATCTAGACTATGAAAGGGTGTCAGTTACACACCAGTTTGGATGATATGCTGACGAGGTCCACACACAAACTGCATACAATTGGATTACTAACACGTTCATCTAACTATTAAAACAAACTACATATTAACCCCCTACCATATTCGGCCAAAAACACCTTAGGCACTAGCGATCCTACCTTTGCCGAAATTAGCGACTAGGTTTAGATCTAGTCATTCCACTTGTCCAAGTGTAACACCCCGTACCCGAGTCCATTACCGGAGTCGAACACAAGGTGCACACAGACTTAACTTAATTATTTTCACAGTCCATTTAGAAATTTCCAGACAAGCTGGTTACTGCATCACTGTTGCCTTAAAAATCATATCTTGAGTTTCAAAGCTCGAAAATCAGTTTCGTAATTTTTCCCTGAAACTAGACTCATATGTCCATCTACATATTTTTTTCTAGAATTTTTGGTCAGGCCAATTAGTACAGTTTATTAGTTAAAATCTCCCATGTTACAGGGATCGACTACACTGACCTTCGCGCATTACAACTTGGGTATCTCCCTATACAGGGCTTCAATACTGATACCGTTTGTTTCTTTAGAAACTAGACTCAAAGAGGAATCTATACATATATGGCATAACTCCTAATTATCTCTGGTTATTTTACAATGAATTTCTAAAGTCGGAACAGGGAATCCAGAAACTGTTCTGGCCCTGTCTCGTGAAAACTTCAATATCTCTTAACATACTGTTCATATGGTCGTTTCATTACTTTCCTATGAAAATATATTCATCAAGGTTCATTTACAAAATTTATTCACTATTTAATTCCATTCCTACTATTTTTAGTGATTTTTCACATCCACATCACTGCAGCTGTCAACCTCTGTCTTTAAGGTAGATTTTACCTACTTCATAATTTCCTTGTTTCAACTAGCCCTTTTAGCATACATGGCACAAAAGATGATCACGGTTAACCATTCTAAGGGCTAATCGATTCCAAACATTTCCACATCTCTTAATGAACAACATACAAAATGATTATGATACCATGCCAAAGTGTATATAAGCCATTTTCGCATGGCTATCCAAATTTATACAAAATCAAAGGGTCTATGACCATCAAACGAAAGAGTAGTCCTATACATGCCATTTCAAAGTTTAACCAAAATTGTACCAAAAGGGGGGCTGGGAGACTTGACTTCAAAAATCCCGAGTCCGATGGTGACGAGACAAAATCTATAAAACAGAGAACAAAGAAACGGAGTAAGCAATTTATGCTTAGTAAGTTTTGAGCAAGGGATTCCAGCACAACAAAAGCATAGCATTCATATAGCTAAACGGATAATTTCATATGCACACATTCTCAATATCATACTTACTTCACATTACCAACCCTTATGTTCATACACAAAAGATCGACTTAGCCAAAGGCTGGTAGCTCGTTTATCAACTGAGCGAATACTTATTTGTAAGGGCTCAACTAATTCAAAGCACATACGAACATACCTCATTGCTGGAATTTTTGCAAGCGTATTAACTGAAATTTTCACAGCAAGATTGCTCATTCCCGAATCACGTACCTTTGGAATTTAACCGGATATAGCGACTCACTCGATTGTCTTCGGGACATAGCCCGGTTATAGTAATTCGCACAATTGCCTTCGGGACTTAACCCAGTTTTGGTAACTCGCATAAATGCCTCCGGGACTTAACCCGGTTTTGGTAACTCGCACAAATGCCTTCGGGACTTAACCCAGTTTTGGTAACTCGCACAAATGCCTTCGGGAATTGACCCGGATTTAGTCTTCAGGACTTAGCCCGGATACCATTCGAATAACCAAGCACATATATCAACAAATCATAACACATCCTTATTACATTCTCATTACCAAAGCTCAAACACAAGACACTTATCATATTTACAATTTCGGCTCAATAGCCACATACAAGGGCATGATTTTGATTTGTTTATTACATAATCTAATTAGATCATAATCTAAGTTCCATTACTCGAAAACTTACCTCGGATGTTGTCGAACGATTTCGATGGCTATTCGACCACTTTTTCCTTCCCTTTATCGGATTTAGATCCCCTTTGCTCTTGAGCTTAATTAAATAAATAAATCGATTTAATCATTTGAGCATCGAAAAGAGGAACACAAGGCACTTAGCCCACATTTATACATTAGACATTAAAGTCACATACATGTGAAATCATGCATCAACTCAAGATATTAACCCACACTCCGTTTTTAGCCGATTGTCCTAACCAAGATAAAGGCATCAATATGCTTGCCTCTAACCGAATGCATGCACACCAATTCATCTCATGTGGCCGAATATGCATGTTGATGTTGAGGCCAATTACATATTTAATACCACACATAAATGGCATACATTTTACTAACTAATGCATTACATATTGTAGCTCAATACGCATCTATCATTTACTTCATAACCGAAACATCATCATAAGTAAATATATACCTTGAGATAGTATATATGTCATACCAATACATCATGTGCAAACATATATACATATAGGTGCAAGGGCCGAATCTCAAGTCGATTATAACTAAACATGAACGTAAATCCAAAACACAAATCTTACCTACCATGCAATAAGCATAAATCATACTTATGGGTATACCATGGCCGAATACATCACAACACCATACCATTTCAATTTTGGTCATGGTTAAACAAAGAACTTAATGTCTCACTCAAAAATGCTAAAAAGAAAATCCAAGAGTCCTCAATCCACCATCACATGTATCATTATCAAGCTTCATATTTAGCATGCAATGGCACTAACACAAAATCCACCTTGGCCGAATATCATCCCCATGACATAGCAAAAATTTGAACCATGGGCTAATTAGAACTCAAGCTAGCAACTAAAATCATGCATGAATCTCGTGGCACAACCTCAAACATACCTTAATCTAGACACAAGTATGGCCAAACCTCCTCCTAATCCTCTTCCAAACCAAGCATGAAGCAAGAACTCCTTCCTTCTTCCTTAGAATTTTTGGCTCAAAGAAATGAAAAAGGATGAACAACAATTTTTTTTTTTCTTTTTTTCTTCAACTCACGGCAAAATGGGGGGGTAACACTCACACATCCTTTCTTTTTTTTTCTTTTCCATTTCTTTATTACCCATACTCATTAATTTATTTTTTCCTCCCATGATGCACCAACATAACATGTCTATGACATGTTTTGCCCATAATCCTTTGTCATGGCCGGCCACTACCAATTAGGGGGGGAAATTTGACATGCAAGTCCTCCCTTTTGATTACATGCACTATTAGGTCCTTATAGATTAGCCTATCACATTTCAAAAGTGTCACACAAGTTCTACTAACTGAATTCACATGCAATCAACTAAATCGAAGCTTGAAATTTTCACACATTTATAATTACATATTCTAGACAATAAATATTACGTTCAAACATTTCGGTGACTTGGTTTAGCGGTCTCGAAACCACTTCCCGACTAGGGTCAATTTTGGGCTGTCACAATTCTCCCCCACTTAAGAAATTTTCGTCCCCAAAAATCTTACCGGTAAATAGGTTTGGGTATCGCTCTTTCATAGAGTTCTCGGGTTCCCAAGTAGCTTCTTCTATCCGTGTTTGAGCCATAACACTTTCACTAGCGGAATCCTTTTGTTTCGCAACTCTTTCACTTCACGTGCTAGGATACGAATCGGTTCTTCTTCATAACTCATATTGGCTTGAATTTCAACCTCTGATGGACTAATTATGTGCGATGGATCGATCTATAACGTCAAGCATCGAAACATGAAAGACGTCGTGAATCTTTTCAAGTTCGGAGGCAAAATCAATCGATATGCAATCGGACCGACTCGTTTGGATACTTCATATGGCCCGATGAACCTCGGACTCAATTTGCCTTCTGGCCAAATCGAGTATCTTTTCCAAGGCGAAACTTTAAGAAACACTTTATCTCCCACGATACTCAATGTCTTTTCGTTTGAGATCCGCGTACGACTTGACGATCGGAGGCTATCTTCAGATTTTCACGGATTACTTTTACTTTCTGTTCAGCATCTTTAATCAAATCCACTCCGAAAATTTTGCTTTCACCGAGCTCGGTCCAAAACAATGGTGTACGGCATTTACGCCGCATAAAGCCTCATAAGGTGCCATCTTAATACTTGATTGAAAACTATTGTTGTAAGCGAATTCATCAAAGGTAAATATCGTTCCCATGAACCATTAAACTCAAGGACGCAACATCTCAACATATCCTCAAGTATCTGAATTACCCGCTCAGATTGACCATCGGTTTGTGGATGAAAAGTGGTGCTAAAATGCAGCTTGGTACCCAAAGCTTCTTGCAATTTCTTCCAGAATCGCAAGGTGAATCTCGGATCTCTATCCGACACAACAGAAATCAGTACCCCGTGTAATCTCACAATCTGAGAAACGTACAATTCAGCTAGTTTATCTAATGAAAAATCCGTACGCACGAGGATAAAGTGAGTCGACTTAGTCAGTCTATCAACAACAACCCAAATCGCATCCTTCTTACTTGCTGACAATGGCGGTCGGACACAAAGTCCATTGTGACTCGATCCCATTTCCACTCGGGTATCGTGATCGGTGAAGTAATCTCAAGGCACTTGATGTTCGCTTTCACTTGTTGACATATTAAACATCTCAAACAAAGTCGGGATGTCTCGTTTCATACCATGCCACCAAAACCGACGTTTCAAATCGTTGTACATCTTCGTACTCCGGGTGAATTGACATTTGGCTACAATGGGCTTCATTCAGAATCATCGAAATGAGTTCAATTCCTTGGAACACACAAACGACTTCAACCTCAAACAATCATCATCATCAATTTGAAACTCCGATTCCTTGTTCGAACACACTCACCAGCTTTTGCAACTAGTTCATCATCGACTTTCGAGCTTCACTAATTTGATGAATCAATAATGGTTTGGCTTTTAATTCACTACTAACACATTGTCGGGTAGAATGCACAAGTGTACATTCATCGCTTCATAAAGCAAGCGGTGATTTCGGCTTAAGGCGTCCGCAACCACATTAGCCTTTCCGGGGATAATCAATGACCAGCTCATAATCTTTCAACAACTCAAGCCAACGCCTTTGTCGAGATTCAAGTCTCTTTGAGTCATCAAATATTTGAGACTTTTGTTATCCGAAAATACATGGCACTTCTCACCAAATAAGTAATGTCGCCATATTTTCAAGGCGAATACGATGGCGACTAATTCGAGATCATGGGTCGGATAATTCTTCTCATGTGGCTTTAATTGTCTCGACGCATAGGCCACAACTCGACCTTCTTGCATCAATACGCAACCTAACCCAAGTAAGGAGGCGTCACTATAGATGACAAACTCTTTGCCCGATTCGGCCGCACTAAAATTGAGCTTCCACAAATAAGTTTTCGATTGATCAAAACTTTTCGCCATTTTTCCGTCCATTCGAACTTAACATCTTTTGAAGTAGCCGTCATGGGTGTGGCTATCATCGAGAAACCTTTACAAACCGTCGGTAGTAACCGCAAGCCCCAAAAAGCTCGAACCTCAAGAATATTTCTGAGGCTTCCAGTTAAGTATGGCTGAAATTTTTCTCGGGTCGACTCGAATACCCGATGCGAGATACCACATGACCCAAGAAGCTAACCTCTCTAACCGTAACTCACACTTGCTGAACTTAGCATATAACCGCTTATCCGTAATATTTGCAACACTAATCTCGGTGTTCAAGATGTTCGGTCTCATCTCTTGAATATACCAAGATGTCATCAATGAATACAACTACTGAACCGGTCCAAATCATCGTCAAGATCGATTCATCAAATCCATAAATACCGCAGGGCATTAGTGAGCCCGAACGACATTACTAAGAACTCGTAGTGACTGTACCTCGTTCGAAAGCGTTTTGGGTACATCCGAATCTCGAATCCATGAATCGATAATAACCCGATCTCAAATCTATCTTTGAAAACACTGAGGCTCCCTTTAGTTGATCAAACAAATCATCAATACGCGGTAACGGATATTTATTCTTTATCGTCACTTTATTCAGCTGACGATAGTCAATGCACAACCTCATGGTTCCGTCCTTCTTTTTCACAAACAATACTGGTGCACCCCAAGGTGAGAAACTTGGTCGAGCGAAACCTTTATCTGTCAATTCTTGCAACTGAGCTTTCAACTCTTTTAACTCGGTTGGTGCCATACGATACGGAGCTATCGAAATTGGCGTAGTCCCAGGTACAAGCTCAATACCAAACTCTATCTCCCGAACAGGTGGCAAACCCGGTAATTCTTCGGGAAAAACATCCGGGTATTCACAAACCACCGGCACAGATTCGGGTTTTATTTCTAACTCCTTATCATCAAGTACATACGCAAGGTATGCTTCGCACCCCTTTCTTACATATTTCGGGCCAACATTAATGATATTACACCGGCAACCCTTTAAGTCCGTAGACTCAACTCGGATCATCTTGTTATTTGCGCACCTCAAATCAATAGTCTTGCTTTTGCAATTCACAACCGCATCATGCACGGTCAACCAATCCAAACCAAGAATAACATCAAATTCATCAAACGGCAGAAGCATCAAGTCCGCCAGAAAACAGGAACCTCGAATTACTAAAGGACATTTCTTACACACTTTGTCGACAAGCACGTAACGACCCAAGGGATTTGACACCCGAATTACGAATTCAGTAGACTCAATAGGTAAAGTCTTACTGGATGCTAAGGTTTCACATATATAAGAATGAGTAGAACCGGGGTCAATCAAAGCAATTACATTAGTATCAAAGAGAGTAAAAGTACCGGTAATAACATCAGGAGAAGAAGCATCCTCGCGGGCACGTATAGCATAAGCTCTAGCAGGCGCACGAGCCTCAGATCTGGTTGTAGCATCTCTAGATCCTCTCTGATCGCCACTAGCATTGCCCGTTTTTCTGGACGGTCTACCCCGAGCAGTAGTAGCACCTGGTTTCCCACTCGACTTACATTTTGTTCAGGCAACCTCGGGCAATCCTTGATAAAGTGGTCAGCTGATCCACACTTATAGCGAGAGCGGTCATGGAACCTCAGACTCCCGAATGCCATTTACCACAATGTCGACACTGCTTACGTCTCGATGTTCATTCCCAACACTAGTGACCGAAGTGCCTCGTGTACCCACAGGGGGTCGATCACGATCTCGTCTAAAAAGGCCTGAAGTGCCTCTAGACCGGCCCACATCATCTCGAAATTTCTTTGATGCCTGTTGAAGATACTTTCCCGAGGATCTTTTACGAAACTCCCCAGTTCCCACATCAACTTTTTGTTTTTCTTTTCTAAGCTCTTCGGCTTTACAAGCTCGCTCGACAAGTACTACGAACTCTCGTATTTCAAGAATGCCAACGATCATTTTATATCTTCATTCAGCCCATCCTCGAGCGTTTACACATGATAGCCTCGGACGAAACACATTCCGGCGTATCTACTAAGTCTAACAAATTTTTGCTCGTAATCGATGGCGACATAGAACCTTGCTTAAGCTCAAGAAATTCCTTCCGTTTTTGATCAACAAATCTCTGACTGATATACTTTTTCCGAAACTCAGTTTGGAAAAACTCCCAAGTTACTTGCTCTCGGGGCACAACAAAAGTCAGAGTACTCCACCAATAGTAGGCAGAATCGCGTAGCAAGGAGATAGTACACTTTAGGCATTCATCGGGTGTATAAGATAGCTCATCGAGTACCCGGATAGTGTTGTCCAACCAAAATTCAGCTTGCTCGGCATCGTCGCTATCCGTAGCTTTAAATTCAAGAGCCCCATGTTTTCGGATTACATCAACTGGGGCTTATTTGACCTTATTTGGTCGATTCTTCGGAGGCATTGTAGGTACGGGGTTGTGTTTGTTGGGAATGGAGGTTGTGGAAATGTCGTATTAGTTCGAATGTATTGGTTGAACCAATCATTCATCACGCTATAAAAGCTTGTCTAGCTTCATCATTTGGATTACTAGCATTAGGTTGAGAGTCCGGTCTTGTGTCCTTGTCTTGAGGAGCAAGCGCTACACTCTCAAGATCATCACTACCGCTTCGGTCGGGATCGGGATCCATTACTATAAAGAAACACATTTGCAATTGTCAGAAATCACCACACTATCAAATAATCACATAAAATGGCATGTATAGCTAGACCCAAACGCATCACGGTAGTCCTAGAATCAACTAAACCGTAGCTATGATACCAATAAAATTGTAACACCCCATACCCGAGTCCATTACCGGAGTCGAACACAAGGTGCACACAGACTTAACTTAATTATTTTCACAGTCCATTTAGAAATTTCCGGACAAAGTTGGTTCTTGCATCACTTTGTCGCCTTAAAAATCATATCTTGAGTTTCAAAGCTCGAAAATCAGTTTCGTAATTTTTCCCTGAAACTAGACTCATATCTACATATTTTTTTATAGAATTTTTGGTCGGGTCAATTAGTACAGTTTATTAGTTAAATTCTCCCATGTTACAGGGATCGACTACACTGACCTTCGCGCATTACAACTTGGGTATCTCCCTGTACAGGGTTTCAATACTGATGCCGTTTGTTTCTATAGAAACTAGACTCAAAGTGGAATCTATACATATATGGCATGACTCCTAATTATCTAAAGTCGGAACAGGGATTCCAGAAACTGTTCTGGCCCTGTCTCGCGAAAACTTCAATATCTCTTAACATACTGTTCATATGGTTGTTTCATTACTTTCCTATGAAAATAGATTCATCAAGGTTCATTTACACAATTTATTCACTATTTAATTCCATTCCTACTATATTTAGTGATTTTTCACATCCACATCACTGCAGCTGTCAACCTCTATCTTTAAGGTAGATTTTACCTACTTCATAATTTCCTTGTTTCAACTAGCCCTTTTAGCATACATGGCACAAAAGATGATCACGGTTAACCATTCCAAGGGCTAATCGATTCCAAACATTTCCACATCTCTTAATGAACAACATACAAAATGATTATGATACCATGCCAAAGTGTATATAAGCCATTTTCGCATGGCTATCCAAATTTATACAAAATCACGTGGTCTATGACCATCAAACGAAAGAGTAGTCCTATACATGCCATTTCAAAGTTCAACCAAAATTGTACCAAAAGGGGGGCTTTGATAGTGTGGGAGACTTCGACTTCCAAAATCCCGAGTCCGATGGTGACGAGCCAAAATCTATAAAACAGAGAACAAAGAAACGGAGTAAGCAATTTATGCTTAGTAAGTTTTGAGCAAGGGATTCCAAGACAACAAAAGCATAGCATTCATATAGCTAAACGGATAATTTCATATGCACACATTCTCAATATCATACTTAATTCACATTACCAACCCTTATGTTCATACACAAAAGATCGACTTAGCCAAAGGCCGGTAGCTCGTTTATCAACTGAGCGAATACTTATTTGTAAGGGCTCAACTAATTCAAAGCACATACGAACATACCTCATTGCTGGAATTTTTGCAAGCGTATTAACTGAAATTTTTACAGCAAGATTGCTCATTCCCGAATCACGTACCTTCGAAATTTAACCGGATATAGCGACTCACTCGATTGTCTTTGGGACATAGCCCGGTTATAGTAATTCGCACAATTGCCTTCGGGACTTAACCCGGTTTTGGTAACTCGCACAAATGCCTTTAGGACTTAAA
Organism: Gossypium arboreum; assembly: GCF_025698485.1. Taxonomy (NCBI): domain Eukaryota; kingdom Viridiplantae; phylum Streptophyta; class Magnoliopsida; order Malvales; family Malvaceae; genus Gossypium; species Gossypium arboreum. The sequence continues at coordinate 55,500,828 of NC_069072.1, forward strand.
CCGGTTTTGGTAACTCGCACAAATGCCTTCGGGACTTAACCCGGTTTTGGTAACTCGCACAAATGCCTTCAGGAATTGACCCGGATTTAGTCACTTAGCACAAAAGCCTTCGGGACTTAGCCCGGATACCATTCGAATAACCAAGCACATATATCAACAAATCATAACACATCCTTTTTACATTCTCATTACCAAAGCTCAAACACAAGACACTTATCATATTTACAATTTCGGCTCAATAGCCACATACAAGGGCATGATTTTGATTTGTTTATTACATAATCTAATTAGATTATAATCTAAGTTCCATTACTCGAAAACTTACCTCGGATGTTGTCGAACGATTTCGATGGCTATTCGACCACTTTTTCCTTCCCTTTATCGGATTTAGATCCCCTTTGCTCTTGAGCTTAATTAAATAAATAAATCGATTTAATCATTTGAGCATCGAAAAGAGGAACACAAGGCACTTAGCCCACATTTATACATTAGACATTAAAGTCACATACATGTGAAATCATGCATCAACTCAAGATATTAACCCACACTCCGTTTTTAGCCGATTGTCCTAACCAAGATAAAGGCATCAATATGCTTGCCTTTAACCGAATGCATGCACACTAATCCATCTCATGTGGCCGAATATGCATGTTGATGTTGAGGCCAATTACATATTTAATACCACACATAAATGGCATACATTTTACTAACTAATGCATTACATATTGTAGCTCAATACGCATCTATCATTTACTTCATAACCGAAACATCATCATAAGTAAATATATACCTTGAGATAGTATTTATGTCATACCAATACATCATGTGCAAACATATATACATATAGGTGTAAGGGCCGAATCTCAAGTCGATTATAACTAAACATGAACGTAAATCCAAAACACAAATCTTACCTACCATGCAATAAGCATAAATCATACTTATGGGTATACCATGGCCGAATACATCACAACACCATACCATTTCAATTTTGGTCATGGTTAAACAAAGAACTTAATGTCTCACTCAAAAAATGCTAAAAAGAAAATCCAAGAGTCCTCAATCCACCATCACATGTATCATTATCAAGCTTCATATTTAGCATGCAATGGCACTAACACAAAATCCACCTTGGCCGAATATCATCCCCATGACATAGCAAAAATTTGAACCATGGGCTAATTAGAACTCAAGCTAGCAACTAAAATCATGCATGAATCTCATGGCACAACCTCAAACATACCTTAATCTAGACACAAGTATGGCCAAACCTCCTCCTAATCCTCTTCCAAACCAAGCATGAAGCAAGAACTCCTTCCTTCTTCCTTAGAATTTTCGGCTCAAAGAAATGAAAAAGGATGAACAACAATTTTTTTTTCTTTTTTTCTTCAACTCACGGAAAAATGGGGGGGGGTAACACTCACACATCCTTTCTTTTTTTTTTTCTTTTCCATTTCTTTATTACCCATACTCATTAATTTATTTTTTCCTCCCATGATGCACCAACATAACAAGTCTATGACATGTTTTGCCCATAATCCTTTGTCATGGCCGGCCACTACCAATTAGGGGGGAAATTTGACATGCAAGTCCTCCCTTTTGATTACATGCACTATTAGGTCCTTATAGATTAGCCTATCACATTTCAAAAGTGTCACACAAGTCCTACTAACTGAATTCACATGCAATCGACTAAATCGAAGCTTGAAATTTTCACATATTCATAATTACATATTCTAGACAATAAATATTACATTCAAACATTTCAGTGACTCGGTTTAGCGGTCTCGAAACCACTTCCCGACTAGGGTCAATTTTGGGCTGTCACACCAAGCCTTTGATCCGCAGCCTCTAGATCACACTATTACCAAAATAAAACAATTATAACAACCCTTAGAGCTACAAGCCCAAATCGACAGCCTCCCTAACCTTTAGGGGGTTTTGGCTTTTTTTAAAACCTAAAATAAAGATTAGGTTCAAAAACTTACCACCAGTTCCTTCGGTCAATGATTCCAAATTAAATCCTACTCGATTCTAATGCAGATCTAACCCCTCAAATGATAACAAAAGTCGAGCCCTTAGAGATCTCAGAATTCGGCTATGTCCCTAAGGCTATGCATTTTCGGCTTTTTCTAATAGTGAAGAAAAGGTGAGGGTTTTGTAGTGGCTTTGTCGACAGAGGTTTGGGGTTCAGAAAAAGAAAGAATTGATGAAAAAGGATGAAGAAAGATCAGTAGGTTTTGCTAGGAGAATTCGGCACAAACAATATGAACCTTCGGGATTTCAGCTTTTATGATATTCGGCTATAAGGCTTAAAAATAATAGTAAGGAAGTGGTGTTGGGAAGAGTGGTAGAAGGATTCAGCTATGGAGAAAAGAAGAGGAGAAGGTAGATAGAGAGAAAAAGAAAAGAAAGGAGGAGGAAAGATGGTCAGAAAAATGGCACACTTACCCCTAAATGTCGAATTTATACTTAGGATTTAACCTAGCCGAAATTTGCCCCCTAAGCAAACCCTTGGCCAGCCAACTCTTGCTCCCCAAGAGTCCACTATTCGGCCAATACTGCTCTCCCTAATCAGCTCCTAAATCCTCTCCCTTATCCCCTCCTTACTCAATCCCTTGAGCAATTTAAACTCCTCCTGACAGTTTTTCACTTGAGTCCCATTACTTACCCTTTCCAACCATAAAAATAATTCCCTTAATATGCTTTCATTGTGACTTGAACCTTGGTTCTCCCTAGTATCCACACGCCACCTTTATAGCCTCCCCAGTGGCGTCACATGCCACTTTGCCACCTGTTTCCTTGTGTTCAATTTTTACCTAATTAATACTTAAAAGCCCAATTAACTAGAACCCCTTCTTCCTATGAAATCAAAACTAATTAAAATTACCAGGTTTTAACTTAAGCTTGGTCCTTCTAGAGGTCCACTAACCTGATTAAATCTACGCCAAGCAGACAGAACACCCAAAATTTAAATTTTGCCAACATCCACAGAATTCCTGAAAATTGAGGCGTTACACAAGATCATCATCAACATTAGCCCTGAACTTTTCAGCCCTATGCTTACGAAATTTATCAACTGGCAGCCTATTCAATCGTATTAGATTAATAACTTGAGGAACTATGGGTATTGATTGGGGATTTGGTGAGGGTGGAGGTTGTTAAGCAACCGAATTTGTCTGGACATATTGAGGGAACTACTCATTTATCATCTGGAAAAAGGCTTCTTTAGCCTCACCTCCGTGACTACTCGATACGGGTCTGTCCCTTGAGCGAGAGTTGGCGTATTACTCTTAACATCATCTGCTACAATTCGTATGGGATCCATTACCATATGAAAACATAGTTTATAATGTCAGGATTCATCACACTATCACATGTTATAAATGGCATGTGTAGCTAGACTCTCATATACGCTACGTTAGTCTTAGAATACACTAAACCTAGCTCTGATACCAATAAATGTAACACTCTTCACCCGTATTCAACGACAGAATAGGGTTTTAAAGCATTACCGGACTTATAATACATATAAACATACTTTTCTCATACATTCATTCATTTCATACAATCATCATTCAAATTCAATCTAATTATCCCTTATACGAGCCTACGAGGCCTTAAACATGCTTTGGGAGTGGTTCGGGACTAAATCGATAACTTATGAAACTTTTACGGAGCTTTGAAGAATTTCTCAAAACAGGGGACACACACTCGTGTGGCTAGGCCGTGTGTCTCACACAGCCACCAGACATGCCTATATCACAGGCCGTATGGACATTCGAAATGGAAGCACACGGCCGTGTCCAGCTAGTGTCCGACCCCGTGTAACTCTCTGACTTGGGTCACAAGGCCAACACACACACCCTTGTGGATAGCCTGTGTGCCTTAAAATGGCCATACACACCTGTGTGCCAGGCTGTGTACTAGGCCGTGTCTAACTTGTAAGGTATACTGACTTATGCCACGTAGCCGAGTCACACGCCCGTGTGTTAGGCTGTTTGGAGCATACTAACTTGTTTTCAAAATCAACACCACGGGACACACGGCCGTGTAACATGATTGTGTGTCACACACAGCTGAGACACACGCCCATGTCTCTACTCGTGTGGACAAAAATAGGCTGTTTACTAAGCCATTTTTCCACCCATTTTGCACATACCTATACAAGATCAATTGGTACTATTTTAAGAAAAAAATATGAGCCAAAAGTCATCAACCAGTACAAATCATACTATATCCATTTCAACCAATTCAATGCTCAATTCAATGCCATTTACCTATTTAAATACCTATCAGTTCAACTTGCCTTACTATACATAATTCACATATATATTTCATTTAGTTAAACCATTCCAAACATGCATTACTAATTCAACCCCATTTACTCAATATAGGTCAATTACCTAACTAAAAAAAAACCATTTCCACATCTTTATACATTAACAAATTCATCATCACAAGCCAACTCAAATGGCCTAATTACATGTTCATCAAACATACCAAAATGACACAAGCCTATACATATCATGTACCATATTTACACAACTCAAAAGTACCAAATAGATGTCCAATAATGCAATGAAGTCTCTGATGATCCACAGATTCGAGCTAGCTTCGTAAAACTATAAAACATCGAAAATTAAATAAAGTAAGCTATAAAGCTTAGTAAGTTCATATGTAAATATGAAATAATCCCAATATTCATTAACATTTCAAAATGGATAACATAATTAACATTTAAAGCATCAAACAACGAGCTAACATAAAGTTTATCCACATGATAACTCGTAAGTTCTTAACTTATTCTAACTTGTTACTTGAATTAGTTTTTTGTACATACCTGTACCGATACTTATCTATTTCTCAACAATTCTCTTATCAAACCACCCCTGCTTATAAATGCTTACGATACAAATACTTCAATTTTTTCGATGCCATAGTCCAATAATGGTCTGACACATACATTGCCAAGGCCCTACTGTGGTCTTATATTCACATGCCATAACCTAGTTATGGTCTTATTATTCGATTTGCCATAGCCCAACTATGGTCTTATTCATCATCTTGTTTACTTTAACCTACATTAAATTTAATATCTCCACATTTATCTATTATAATAAATACTATCTCAATTTCATCCATCAAATAATTAGGTACACATTAAAGTTCAATTATACAAACTTACCTCGTACACGGAAAGAACAGAACGGACCGACTATTCAATTACTTTGCTTTTTCCTCGATCTAAGTCTGAATTCCTCATTTCTTAATCTATAAATAATCAAAATTAACTTATTTAATCAATTATTCATTCAATAGTCCAAAATATACATTAAGGCATTTTTACACTTTTGCCCCACATATTTCACATATTTCACATTTTAGTCCTTATTTTATAAAATCACAAATTAATGAAAATTCACTATAGACCCATGCTCGCCGAATAACCATAATGCCCTTAACAGCCCATAATTTTCATTTATTTCACATTTTAACCACTAACTTTACACTTTTCTTAATTTAATCCCAATTTTGCATTTTTACTAAAAATCACTTAACAAAACTTGCTTATCTAACATCAAATATTCATAATCTTCATCAAACATCAAAATACTCATGTATTCATCAATGGCATCATTCAAACTCTTTAACAGTTTTGTAAATTAGTCCCTGAGCTAGTTAGTACTAGCTGCAACGATATTAAGAACATATAAATCATTAAAAACGGGACAAAAATTGTACCTTAATGAGCAAAAATGCCCTAGCAAAATGGTATCCCTAAAATGGTGTTTATTCTCTTCCAAAAATTGATGGAGAATATGATATCCACCATTAATTTGGTTTTGTTTTATTTATTATTATGATAATAACCAAATTACCCAATTAGCCTTACTCATAAACCATTTAACCACCTAACAATGTGTCCATATAAGTCCACTCGTACTAATATTGGTCGAATTACAACATAAGGACCTTAACTTTAATAAACCATAGCTAATAGAACAACGCTTTTGCAATTTATGCAATTTAGTCCTTTTTCTCAAATTAAGTAATTAAACGATAAAATTTCTTAACGAAATTTTCACATCAACATGATACCATACTGTAAACATTAAAATAATAATAAAATAATTATTTTGACCTCATATTTGTGGTCCCAAAACCATTGTTCTGATTTGACTAAAAACGGGTTGTTACATTGTTGGTCATGTGACCCAAGTCAGAGAGTTACACGGGGTCAGACACAGGTTTGGACACAACCATGTGCTCCCATTTCGAATGTCCACACGGTTTGTGACACAAGCGTGTCTGGTGGCCGTGTGAGACACACGGGCATGTGTCCTCTGTTTTTAGAAAAATTTAATAAGTGTTCCAAATGTTTTCAAGGTTATAGGTTTGGTCCCAAACCACTCTTAATGTATGTTTAGGGCCTTGTAGGCTCGTATTAGGGACAAATTGATTGAGATTGAATGATGAATAACTAAATTTTGAAAATGTATGCAAAGTAGTGGTTTAATTGTTTTATAAGTTTGTTAACACTCCGTAACCCTATCCCGGTGTTGAATACGGGTGAGGGGTGTTACAAGCCTATAGCAAAAATCAATAAGACACATGGTCGTGTGAAGTGACCGTGTGTGGCACACGACCATGGGGTAGATTGTGTGCACCTAAAATAACTTCAAAAACAAGCCATTTCAACAACCTTTTCTTAGGTCCCAAGCCAAATCATTTCCAACTATTTTTACCTATTCAAAACACATTCAAACATACCAAAAACATTCAACCTAAGTTCCTAACCAATATGCCCTCATTGGCACCACATTTCAAACGTTAAAACATAGATCGTTCAAACATAAACTGTTAGTTAACCATACTTTCCATTCCATGAATTAAATACCCAAGTAAACACATAACACCATTGCACACATTGCTAACATAACATCAACCAAATTTCACCAAGTTGCCTAAAGCAAAATGACTATTTCATCACCAAAGCACAAGAAAAGCATACAAATCAAACATTGGTTACTTATTCAACTATCAAATTTATCATCATAATATCATGTTCACATTCAGAAACTAAGTTCACCAAATGACTGAAACTTATGCACATTTCTTTACCTAAATAGCATGGGGAACACCAAATAGATATACACCATTACATTCATCAACACAACCATGAAAACTTACCATTTTTTTTTTTGGTTCATATACCAAAATGTTCAAAACATAACCAAATACTTATATTATATATATACATACCAAAACCCCACTTACATGCCACTTATAACCGAACCAAAGTGAACAATTAGTTACCGAACAAGATGCCGGATAGTGTGATCTCCAAAGCAATCCGATTGTCAACTTAAAATTGACGATCTATAAGGAACAAAAACCAAAACGAGGTAAGCTTGCATAAAGCTTAGTAAGTTTCTATTGAACATAAACTTTAACTTATTGTAAAGGACTTAACCTAAACCTTTCACAATAAAAATTATAATCAAGGTCACATCACAAGTCTCACAATGTTAGTAAATTGACATATACAAAAATGTGTAACTTCTTCATGTCATAAAACATATACAAGTAAACACATTCAAAGCTCAATTCAACCATCTCATATTCACTTAACATTTAACATTTTCATTTCAAGTATACATTTCAAATGCCCTTTTTTTTTTTTACATATGTATCCATATAAACATTTTTTATACACAATTAATATAACTATTTCCATATACCCAAATCTTAAAATCATTATGTATTTCTATTTCCATATAATCGATTCAAATAATCAATTTATATATTCATTTTACATATAATCTATTCATATAATCATTTTATATAATCATTTTCCATATAACTAATCCATAAAATCATTTTAAAAATTCATTTTCCACTTAATGAACCCTAATGAGATTGTAACAGCTTGATTTTAGGTCTAGTCAGAACAGTGGTTTTGGAACCACTATTCCGAGGTCGGAGAAAATTATTTTGATGTTATTTTATGTGATATAGCATGTTTATAAAGGAGCATGAAAATTTTGGTATATTAATTTTAGAGATTTCTAGTCCAATTTCGAAAAAGGACTAAATTGCGTAAAGGTAAAAGTTGTGTTTTGATGCCTAAAGGTGTTAAATTGCTTTGTATCTTAAATTGGGGGTCTTTAATGTGAAATTAGGCCATTGAAAGTGTGATGGCAGACCAAGGGAGACAAGATTGGTCAAAAGGCCATATTTTATGGGATTTAAAGTGACTTTTTGGGTAATAAAATAGAATAAAGAAAAAGTTGTCATTTTTCTTTCATTTTCTTCTTCTCTTTCATCGAAAATGGAAGCAAAGAAAGGGTTTAGAAGCTGGAAAATTTTAGCAAAGAAACTTCCATGCTAGTAAGTGACTTTTAATGTCTTTCTTGATGATTTTTACATTTTTGGAACCCCTAAAGCACGAGCTTTCAAAAGAGGGGACTATTTTGCAAAATGATTAACAGTCTAGGATTTTGCCATGAAAGAATAGGTGTTGTTTTCTGAGTTTTTATGGAATAATATGAGTCTTGGTAGTGTTATAAACAACTTTTGTGAAAGAAGTTTGCATGAAAACACCTAAAATGGGGTATTTTGCAAAGTTGTAAAACATGTTGTAAATGTGTGAAATAATTGAATTTGTGAGTTGATATAGTTATGAAAATGGTTTGTCTAGGCTAAATGAGTAAGAATATATTATAAAAAGGGAAATTTGGCAATTATGGTAAAGTATAGGGGCAAAATTAGAAATTTTGCCAAAATGTGTCATTGGACTAATTTGACTAGTATATTGTGTTAATTAGTTAAATGTGATGTTATAGATGATGAAAAATGAGATTCGGGCTTAGAACGAGGAAAAACGAGAAATTGATGTTTAGGCCTCTTTTACAAATTTGGTGTCGAGGTAAGTTCGTATGGCAATAATAATACAATATCATGCTTGTATTAAAATTCTTTATTGTTATGGCATTAAGTGTATGATTTAAAATATAAGAAGTTCGATGGAATATGATGTTTTTTTGAAACGAGTAAGTTGGTATGAAAGTAATTTATCAACTTCATTATCATGTGCTTAATACTTGATATTGTACGAAATATGGATATATGCCTTTATTGAAATTAACTTGTGATGATCCAATGAAAATGTCATGATATTTGTGCTAGTATAAGACCATGTCTGGGACATGGCATCGGCACTAACATGAGACCTTGTATAAGACCATACACGGGATATGGCAACGATATGTGGATCTATGTAAGACCATCTATGAGACATGGCTTTGGTATTCTATTTAGTGTATGATAATTTCGAACATCCTTTAGCATCCCGAGTGTTCAACGGGTAATGTAATGGATGACGTGATGAAAGCCCTAAGAAGAGCATATTAAAGAAGGTATGATTATATACTTTATTACAAGTTGGTATAGGTATGTACATTAAGCTTATGAGTAATGCCTTGATATGTGATAATCTATGATGTATATAGTATTTGGTGAATACTATGAAAATGGCATGATTTGGAATAAGTCTTTGATACTTGATGACATTGAGATTACGGGTCCATGCTTATGATGCATAGCTATGTGTTCTTGCCATGATAAATGAGATGAAGTATTAATTTGGTGAACAACAATTTTGAGTAAGTAAATTAGCCTGGACAGTTTTGGGCCATTACAGTGGTGTAACTTTAAAAATACACCAAAAATAGTAGAAAGTGAAGAATTAGAGGCTTAATAAAATACGAAGTTAAGGCGTATTGAGTTTATTTTCTTATAATAAAAACCTGTAAGCAAAAGAATTTCCTATAATGAGATATTTGAAGTTGTGTGAGATAGAGTCAGAATGACTTTGAAATCCCCTATTCTTATTTGAAAAAATCATTATAAATTGTAAAACAATAGTTAGGAAACATAATTTATATTTTTAGAATCCTGAATGAGTCTAGTTTCATGAAAAATAGACAAGAACATTATTCGAGTTCTGTGCTATGTGATAATTGAACTTTAGTGCATATGGGTCAGAACTGTCAGATAGTGAATCAGGGGTAACTTTGAGGAATAAACTGTACTATTTGGCTAAACCAAAAATTCTTAAAATTTTATGGTAGAAAGGTACATGAGTCTAGTTTCAATGAAAATTAACAGAACTTAATTTTGAGTTTCGTAGCTCCATATATAAATATTTTGTTGACTATTGTAGAAGAAGACAACTTATCATGAACTTGAGAATATAATGGGAACATTGATGAAATGTGTTAATGAGTTGCTTATTGTTTTCATATGAACTTACTAAGCGTAAAGCTTACCCCCCTTCGTTTCCCATGTTCTCTAGTGTAGCCAGGTTAGCTCGGGTTAGAGTTCGTCGGAGATATTATCACAATGTCAAGCTATCGCTATTGGTGTAAGTAATTTCAAGTACTTTGATTCTATGGCATGTATAGGTGTTTAAATATTTGAGTATGTGATATTGCTTTAGCCAAATGTATTGGCTTATTTTGATTATGTGGTTGGTAAACCTATTTATTTATGAGGAGTCTTTAATGGCTTGGTATGAATGGTATGTGGATGTGATCATGAATTCTTAGTGATGAAAATGAGGTTTGATGACATGTTGGTAGCTATAGCATTAATGTGGTAAAGATGAAGGTAAAATCTATGATATTGGTTGCATGTGAAATTGCTATGATCATAACATGTTTATGGATGTTTAAGTGTCTAATTTTTCCATGTTGTATTCTATTATATAAGTATGCGTGCATGTGTTGTGAGGGTGCCAAAATGGCTTGGAAAATAGCCTTGTATTTGTCCACACCGATAGACACACGGGCGTGTGTCTAGGCAGTGTGTGACACACGGTCTGTCCCCATGGGCGTATTATCCAGCCGTGGTCCCCTGCACATAAGTTTTTCCAGTCAGTATGCATGGTAGTAAGTACACAGGCAAGAGACACGGCCATATGTCTCAACCGTGTGAAGGACACGGCCATAGGACATGGGCGTTTGCCTTAGCCGTGTGGCTATAATTTGTTCATGACCAAATTGGCAGAATGTCCAGGTTATTAGACACGGGTAGGGGACACGGGCGTGTCCTTAGCACACTGGTGTGTGCTCTATACTCACACTGGCGCATGGAGCCTTAAAGCAAGAAATTTTCCCAAGTTTTTCTCAAGTTTTTGGTTTAGTCCAAACCATCTCTAATGCATGTTTTGGGCCTTGTTGAGCCCGTTTAAGGGACAAAATGTATGTGACATGAAATGTTTTAAATTGATCAAAATTTTACTGCTCGGTTTTATGTAGTTGGTTGGGTTTAAGTCCGGTAACACCTTGAACCCTGTCCCAGCTTTGGATACGGGTGAGGGGTATATCATTTAGTGGTATTAGAGCATGGTTTAGTCAATTCTCAGACTAACATAGTGTAAGAGAGTCTAACTATACATGCCATAGTACTACTCGTGATAGTGTGATATCTTCCGGCGCTAACGAAACTGTTTGCTAAGACAGGAAAGACTTCCAACCGAGCAAATCTTATTAATGATAGAAGTAATATTGAGATGATTGAAACGTGCTTGTGATATGTTGAAATTTGGAAAGGTATGGAAATAAATTCATTATTTTTACATGAATTAATACTCAATATGTGATAATCATAAGTTAATGAATGTAGAAATGTGGAATGAGACGAAAGATAAGTCGTGATAAGCTTTTCCATGCATGTTAGTATTCATACGATGTTATGTGCCTAACTCTTTTGGCCAAGTGATTATGAAAAGAAAAATTTACTCGAAATGACAGAGTGTGTGTATAAGTGCATCTATTGAATGATGTATAATCAGTATGTACATGTGATTGACATTTATGTTTAAATTTCTGAATTAAAGATGTCATAAATGTTATGATAGCATGAAAATTGAAATGAGAGATCAAAGAGTAGAACGTTGGAATTGAGTACGATCGCTTAATTATGAATTGACAGGTAAGACCATGGTTGGACCATGGCAGTGTAGGTGATATGTGCGCCAGCGTAAGACATGTCTGGGACATGCATCGGCCACATTGCGAAAGCTAGTGGAAGACATGTCTGGGACATGCATCGGTTTTGAGACGAGAGCTAGTGTAAGACATGTCTGGGACATGCATCAGCCTCGAGATATGTGTGCTAGTGTAAGACATGTCTGGGACATGCATCGCCTTTGACACAAGAGCCAGTGTAAGACATGTCTGGGACATGCATTAGCCACATCATCAAAGCTAGTGTAAGACCATGTCTGGGACATGGCATTGGCTTGATATGTGTCAGTGTAAGACCTGTCTAGGATACGGCATCGACACAGATGGACGAGAGCTAGTAGAAGAACATAGTTGGACTATGGCATCAAGTAAACGATGTACTCAAGACCGTAAGACGTTCAGTAATTTGATAAAGGTTGATAAGTAAATTAAGGCTAAGTGTTGAAACTTGATTAGACATTAATGGTGATTGGAGTAAAAGAAATGAAATTTGTATTGCGATAAATTCACTAATGTTTGGCTGGTATTCATATGAAATAAAGTTGCATGTGTTAGTAAGATATGTGAAAATGTTTTCGTAACAAGTTGGAAATTTGAGATGTTTGAATCAAATGTGCATGATATTGTGTTGTTGTTAGGTGTGTATATCTGTGAGAGTCAAAATTTAGAGGCTTTACAATCTTCACCCCCTTACCAGACTAGAGTTATATGATAAAATTCACGAGAAATATGTTGCATAAGCTTGCAAATGTGAAACTAAAGAGTGCAATAATGGAGTATTATGGGATTAGTGATGATAGAATTAATTAGAGGAATGATGTCGGAATTGCAAAGATGTCTAAGTATGACGGATTCAGTTAAGTAAAATTTTAGCTATCTCTCTCTTTTGAGTATTCTGTATTTTCCTTTATCCTTGGGAATATATATGGTTGCTCATTTCTAGTGAAATTCTTAGTGTATGAGGATGTTAGCGATTGTGATATCAGATGAAAGCTCTGTTGATCCGGTTAGTTATAATCAACATTTCTTATCTCCTTGGAATTCAATTCTGATATGTCGGAATGGAGTCGATGGTAAAGATTTATGTGAGACCATTTAGATATTTCTATTGATTATGGTTTTATATATATACGAGAAATATATTATCTCTGTTATGATGGAATTCTAGACCGTATAGACGGTAGTTTCCTTCTAGTTTTCTATGAGGGATTTTTCAGATTTTCCTCATTATTTTCTTCAGGGTTATATTCTCAGATTTTTGGTATGGTATTATATCTAGAATTCTTTATCTTGGTTTTTCCTCTTGTTTTTATTTTGAGAATTACCAAACTTGGCTTATCCTTAAGCGTATTCTTTGACTTGCGATAATGGTATCTATTATGATTATGCTTGTGGCTCGACTATGGAAGTATAGGGATTCTAGTATTTCAATTTCTCTAATCTTCTTGTAAAGGATTATTATCAGCAAAGGTAAATTAAGCCATGTGCATTAAGTTTATTCTCTGGTTCAGGAATAATGTTGTGCAATTATGGGTAAGTAAACATGCAGACTAAAATGAAGAAATTGTATTCTTGAAAGTATGATATGGAAACATATTAGTTGGATTTCTCTTATTCGAGAGATGTTGTTATAAGTATAGTTGTCCTGATTAATAAAGAGTCCACATCTATGAAGTTGGAATCATTTGATTCATGTTAGTAAAGTTTCTAAACAGTTGATGACCAAAGTATAGAAATGTGGCTATAAGTGGTAAATTAAACAAGTACAGCATGATTCGACTTTTAATTTGGAATTGCAGGGAGAATTTGATTTCTGGTTTTTGTTACTATTATTTCAGAGTAATATTTGAGTACTGAGAAACTCTGGGTTATACAGAGAATTGAGTACAGAGTTCACAACAGAATCTGGTCTATTCTTCCAAAGGATGTCGAATTGTCTATAGAGTAAAGTCGAATATCAAATGTATTCGAGATTATTACTATCAGTGATGACAGTGGGAAGAAAATGAGAAAGGACTATTATGAATTTCGTATCAAGATATCTCTATCCCTGGGAAAAAAGAGGGACGCAAGTTGAATTGTGATAGATTGATGATGGAAGTCCGCATAATTATTTAGTATGTGCAGATATATTATTCGATAGATTTGGCCAAACTATGTATCTGAGTTTATAGTTCTTATAATGTCAGCTCTAGTTTTTCGAATTGAGCCAAGGTTTATATCGTAGTTATGGAAAAGCTACAGGAAATCTTGAGTATGAGACTGAGTTGAACTGTAAGTTGTGAAGAAAAGGTGAAAGTAACTCGTGAAAGTGAAAGCAACTTCTTCTGGTAAGATTTTCGGGGATGAAAATCCCTAAGGGGGAGAATTGTAACAGTACGATTTTGGGCCTAGCCAGAACAGTGGTTTCAGAACCACTATTTTGAGGTCAGAGAAAATTATTTTGATGTTATTTTATATGATATAACATTTTTATAAAGGTGCATGAAAATTTTGGTATATTAATTTTAGAGATTTCTAGTCCAATTTCAAAAAAGGACTAAATCGCGTAAAGGTAAAAGTTGTGTTTTGATACCTAAAGGTGTTAAATTGATTTGTATCTTAAATTGGCGGTCTTTAATGTGAAATTAGGCCATTGAAAGTGTGATGGCCGACCAAGGGAGACAAGATTGGTCAAAAAACCATATTTTATGGGATTTAAAGTGACTTTTTGGGTAATAAAATAAAATTAAGAAAAAGTTGTAATTTTTCTTTCATTTTCTTCTTATCTTTCACCGCAAATGGCAGGAAAGAAAGGGTTTAGAAGCTGGAAAATTTCAGCAAAGAAACTCCCATGCTAGTTGTCGTAACCATTTTTTGGTAAAACGGTAGTCGACTTGGGTTTTGGAAATGAACAAAAAAATGGGAGTCGCCACCGATCCATTTTGACTAGGTGTGATCGGGTCACCTCGTTAAAGTGGTTGTTTTTAATAAATAACTTGATTTATTTAAGCAACAATTTTGGTCTACGTAAATCAAGAAAATAGGTTCGAGAGTCGATTACGCACGAGGAAGGATTAGCACCCTCGATACGCCCAAAATTAGTACCTAGTTGATTAATTAGTGTCTTAGTGTCGAAGATTAAAAAAATTTGAAAGACTTTTGAAATACGATCCCTTTTTTATAAAAAAGTTCAAGTGTTAAAGACCTTCTCGTCTCAAAATATGAAATGTCACATCCAGTGAGTAAGGACACGACATCTTGAATTTTTGAGAGCGAGCTTGCTTTTTATATAAAACTTACATATTTTAATTTGTTAGAAGGGTATTCGATTATTTAGAGTAAACGAGTAAAATCGAAACCCAGTAAGTTAGGGTACGTTTTCCCAAATTCTCAAACACCGAATATTGCCTTTGTTTTAAAATAAATTCATATTTCGAGGTGACAAAATGTCATACCCGGTAAGTTAGGGCACAACACTTCGTACCTCCGAGAGTGAGCATTTTCAAAACTCATATAGCAACTTAAAAGAGTATTCTGTTATTTAGATTAAACGAGAAAAATCGAAACCCAGTAAGTTAGGGCACGATTATCCCGAATTACCAAATACGGATTATCACTTTTATGAAAGAATTATTTTAAGGTATCGAGTGAAAGAAAAAAATATATAATGTGATTTGTAAAACATAAAACCAAATCGTGGTGCTAATACATAATAATAAGTGCGACAGTATCAATAACAATGATATAAGTGATTATAAAAGGATGAAAGCAAGGCTAGCGATATAAAAATATAAAACACAAGCATAAGGCAAATGAAATGATCGAATAAAAATAAAAATAAATAAAGCATGGCAAAATAAAATGACAATGATGACGAAAATGATAACAAAAATGATAATATAAATAATAATAGTAGAAAACGAAATATATATGGTATTAAAATATATACGTGATAATAGAAATAAAATATATATAATATTTAAAATATATATACAGGATACACATGTGAAATAAGCACATAATAGTTATAAAAAATATATATAATAGAATATATGAATAACATGATGTTTACAATATATATACATAATATACATGATATGTATGATATAATATTAATATACATGTGCATAATGCGAGTACTATATATATATGTATATATATATATATATATATTAAAAGGATGCATATCGACATACAAACAAAACAATAATACCAAAAATTACTAATAATATAAATGTATACGTATATATAGAGGTTAAAAATATAAAACATACAACGATTAATAGTAAATATGATAGAGGTAAAAGTAGATGAAAAAATGTATATAATATGGTATTAATGTGTGTATAATATAGTATTTAAATGTATATACATAATATGTACATGAAACAGGGTAAACACACATAATTAATAATCATGGCTATATATATATACATACTATATGTGAAATATATATATATATATAATGCTTAAAAGGAAAATACATGTAATAATGCTGATACATATATGTAGTACAATGTATATATACATTAAATGAATACGTATATAATATACAAGTATATTAATGCGACAATAATCTTAAGCTTTCTAATGATATAAATATAAACATTAAATAAATGTGAGATGTTTAATAAATAAGAATATAACATTAATACAGTATGATATTATGATTAATATTACAATTAAATTAGAAATATGAGGAAAAAGGACGAAATTGGGTTAAAAACGGAATTTTAGGGGGAAATTTTAAAATCATCAAAGGGGAAAAGGACTGGCTTGAACACGCGAGCAAATAGGAGGGACCGAAGGAGTAAATAGTCTCATTCTACCAAACGATGCCGTTCGGATGTTCCTCCTTCAGACAGTCAGGGGATAAAATTAAAATAGAATTAAAATTACGGGGCCAAATTTAAAACGTTAAAAGATCTGATTAAAACCAATGAAATTGCGGAGGGACTGCATGCGCAAATGTCCCAATCGCAAGAAAGCACGCGGATCCCGGGCGGGTCGGTCGATCTTGTGGGTTGAAGCTCGAACAATGCGCGTTTTGTATTATGAGGGCCTAAGTGAAACGGTGCCGTTTCACTAAGGCTATTTAAGCCATTTCTTTTTTAAAAAAAATCATTTCTTTCTCAATTAAGAAAAAAAAAAGAAGTGGGGCTTTGAAATTCTCTCCCCCTCTCAGTCTCTGACCTGGCTCCGGTCGTCGGACCACCGTCGTCTTGAAGCCATTTGTCTGTGATGGTGAAATCGCCCTAGGTAAAATTTTCTCTTCTTTTTTATTTATTTTTTATTTATTTAATATATGTATGTTGTTTTGTTAAAAATGGGGTAATATGTTTATTAGAAATGGGGATAATCTGTAAATAAATTCGAAAAGAAAAAAGGAAAATAGACCTTAGATTTTGTGGTTTTCGGTTCTCCGGTCTCTGATATGGGGCTATTCCCTGCTCTTGATGTTGTTAAAGTCTCTACTTTTTTACTGGAAATAGAACGTTGCTTGCTTTTTATTTTCATAAAAGTGCCCGAATCAGTACATGGTTTTTGGATTTGGCTTTTAAATAGCCATTACATTTCTTTGTTTTGCTTTATGTCACTTCCCGTTTAATGCTTGCAGGAGCGCAACTTGGACGACGGTGGGGCGGTGCTGCAGGCGTCGGTGGATGGGACAGGGGTCAGAGGCTGAACGGCTAGGGTTTTAGGTTTTCTTTCATTTTTCTTTTTATATTTTGTGTTTGGGCCATGTGGGTTGTTTAGTGGGTATTTAGGGGTTAGTGGGTTTTATTTGGGCCCCAAAATTGGGCTGTACACTAGTAAGTGAATTTTAAAGTCTTTCTTGATGTTTTTTACATTTTTGGAACCCCTAAAGCATGAGCTTTCAAAAGAGGGGACTATTTTGCAAAATGATTAAGAGTCTAGGGTTTTCCCATGAAAGCATATGTGTTTTGTGCTGAGTTTTTATGGAATAATATGAGCCTTGGTAGTGTTATAAACAACTTTTGTGAAAGAAGTTTGCATGAAAACACCTAAAATGGGGTATTTTGCAAAGTTGTAAAACAAGTTGTAAATGTGTGAAATAATTGAATTTGTGAGTTGCTATAGTTACGAAAATGGTCTGTCTAGGCTTAATGAGTAATAAAATGTGATAAAAATCATTTTACAAGCCTAGGGGAAATTCGATAATTATGGCAAAATATTGGGGCAAAATCAAAAATTTTGCCAAAATGTGTCATTGGACTAATTTGATTAGTATATTGTGTTAATTAGTTAAATGTGATGTTATAGATTATGTGAAACGAGATTCGGGCTTAGAACGGGAAAAACGAGAAATTAATGTTTAGGCCTCTTTTACAAATTTGGTGTCGAGGTAAGTTCGTATGCCAATAATAATGCAATATCATGCTTGTATTAAAATTCTTTATTGTTATGGCATTAAGTGTATGATTTAAAATATAAGAAGTTTGATGGAATGTGATGTTTCTTTGAAACGAGTAAGTTGGTATGAATGTAATTTATCAACTTCATTATCATGTACTTAATACTTGATATTGTAGGAAATATGGATATATGCCTTTATTGGAATTGACTTGTGATGATTCAATGAAAATGTAATGATATGTGTGCTAGTATAAGACCATGACCGGGACATGGCATCGGCACTGACATGAGACCTTGTATAAGACCATATCCGGGATATGGCAACGATATGTGGATCCATGTAAGACCATCTATGGGACATGGCTTTGGTATTCTATTTAGTGTATGATAATTTCGAACATCCTTTAGCATCCCGAGTGTTCAACGGGTAATGTAATGGATGATGTGATGAAAGCCCTAAAGAGAGCATGTTAAAGAAGGTATGATTATATACTTTATTACGAGTTGGTATAGGTATGTACACTAAGCTTATGAGTAATGCCTTGATATGTGATAATCTATTATGTATATAGTATTTGGTGAATACTATGAAAATGGCATGATTTGGAATAAGTCTTTGATACTTGATGACATTGAGAGTATGGATCCATGCTTATGATGCATAGCTATGTATTCTTGCCATGATAAATGAGATGATGTTGTATTAATTTGGTGAACAACAATTGTGAGTTAGTAAATTAGCCTGGACAGTTTTGGGCTAATGCAGTGGTGTAACTTTGAAAATACACCACAAATAGTAGAAAGTGAATTAGAGGCTAAATAAAATACTGAGTTAAAGATTATTGAGTCTAGTTTCTTAAGAAAGAAACCGTGTAAGGAAAACAGTTTCCTATAATGAAATGTTTGAAGTTGTGTGAGATAGAGTCAGAATGATTTTAAAATCCATTGTTATGATTTGAGAAATTCATTATAAATTTTAAAAAAAATATTTAAGAGATAAAATTTATATTTTTAGAATCCTTAATGAGTCTATTTTCAAGAGAAATAGACGGGAACATTATTGGAGTTCTGTGTTATGAGATAATTGAACTTTAGTACATAAGGGTTGGAACTATCAAATAGTGAATCAGGGGTAAATTTGAGGAAAAAACTGTACTATTTGGCTAAACCAAAAATTCTGAAAATTTTATGGCAGAAAGGTTCATGAGTCTAGTTTCAATGAGAATTAACAGAACTTAATTTTGAGTATCGTGCTTCAGATATAAATATTTTATTGACTATTGTACAAGAAGACAGCTTATCATGAACTTGAGAATATGATGGGAACATTGATGAATCATGTTAATGAGTTCCTTATTGTTTTCATATGAACTTACTAGGCGTAAAGCCTACCCCCTTCCTTTCCCATGTTCTCTAGTGTTGCCAGGTTAGCTCGAGTTGGAGTTCGTCAGAGATATTATCACACTGTCAAGCTATCACTATTGGTGTAAGTAATTTCAAGTACTTTAAGTCTATGGCATGTATAAGAGTTTAAATATTTGAGTATGTGATATTGCTTTAGCCAGTTTTATGTAGTTGATTGAGTTTAAGTTTGGTAACACCTCGAACCCTGTCCCGGCTTTGGATACGGGCCAGGGATGTTACAGAAATAGCATTAGATACATGAAAATAATGCTCACTCAAGTTGTAACTATAGATGTAAAATGGGCCTGGTCACATGAGCTGTGGGTTGGTATGTTAGACTACTCAATACTACTCACATGAGCTATAGAGAATTCACAACAAATGCAAAACCTCAGTCATTAGTAGGACATTCGAGATTAGCACCCGATATGGTAAATAACCCTAATGACATGTCATTTGTATCCTAAGCATTCACGAGGTTTAAACGGGTCGTGTTCATATCTATATAATTTAGTCATATACACATTGTTTCATCGTAAGAATTCATCTATGCAGTTTCCCATTTTCAAACATAACCTTTAATTTAATTAACATTACAACTTAGTCCATTCCATCCCTTTCTATTTAACAAGTAAATGAACTCAATCATAACATATATAAATAGATATTATATCACAAAATAGCAACTAATTATTTTAACTAATTTAGGAACTTACCTAATCACAACAGCTATGAACACTTCAACGATGACTATTTGACAACTTTTTATTTCTCGTGATTATCAACCAACTAATCTATTTCTTGATCTAAATATAACATTTTCATTCAATTAACTAATTCAAATACTTTAAAATACTTAAATTCACATATATAACCTTTTATCAACATTTTACACTTTTACCTTTTATTCAATTTATTCCCTAATCCCGAAGTTTCAATTTTAAAGACAATTAAACTCAAACCGTGCTGGGTGAATTTTCCATAGTCCTTTTATAGCCCATATTTATCACAATTTCACAAGAATTTCATGTAATTTTACTATTTTAACAATTTACAAAATAATCCTATTTAACTATCAAACTTTAGAAACATCTCAAACTCAACAATAAAATAATTAAAAAAATTTAACAATTTTACAAATTAATCCTCAGGTTAGCTAGATTAAGTTATAAGGATCTCAAAAGTATAAATTTTACAAGAAACGGGTGAGAATTTAGCTTACATGCAAGGAACTTAGCTTGGTCGAATCTTCTCAAGGTAGTAACAATGGTCTTTGGTTGGAAATAAAAGCAATGAAGAAGATGATATTTATGTCTTATGTTTTATTATTTTAATACATTTTAACATTAATTAATAAATATTTTAAATGATAAAACTTAATAAATTAAGCCTAAAACTGGCTAGTAACATAAAAAATGGATAAATTTCCATTTAAATCCATTCAAATATGCTTTTATATTCAATTTGCAACTTTTAAACTCACAACGATTGAATTTTGCAAGTTTTTACTGTTTAGTCCTTTTTACCTAATTAACTATCTGAAAACTAAAATTTTCTAACTGAAGTTCTATACAACTACATAGTAAGTAAATATTTAATAAAATATTTATGGGCTCGATTTACAAAAATTAGGTCCCGATACCTTATTTTTCTAAACCACTTGACTTAATGGATAAACCACTTGAACTTAACTAACAAAATTTATCAAATCAAAAGTCAATATAATACCATATTTGACTCATAATTATTAAATAATAATATTTAAGGGCATACTCATTAGATTTGTGGTCCTGAAACCACTGTTTCTGACACCATTAAAAAATGGGTTGTTACATCTCTCCCCCTTTAAAAAATTTCATCCTCGAAATTTCTCACCTAATAATAGTTTCAGTTATTATGTTCTCAAAAACTTTTCGATATTTTTTCCATTTCAAATTTGTTCCAATTAGCTTGTTCTCGCTCAATTTTGACTATTTTAATGGGGTTCTACATTTTTGTCCGTAAAAAGCTTCAAACAGTACATTTTAATACAAGACTAATAGTTATTATTATAAAACAATTTAGCCAAAGGTAAATATTTTCCTAGGTACCCTTGAACTCAATAGTACGATATTGTAATATGTCCTTCTGAATTTGAATTATCCATTCTAATTGTTCGTCTGTCTGTATCATAGCTTCGTGAATTTCAGATACATACAACTCAACTAGCATTTCAAGTGAATAATCTGTTCTGACTGAAATAACATGATTCAATTTCATTAGTCTAACAATAATAACCCAGATCATGTCTTTCCTTCTCAGCGTCAAAGGTAGTCCAAATAGGAATTTTATTGTGACTCGTCTTTATATCTAATTGGAAATCAAAACAAGGCGTAATAACTCAGACAGAACTTGATATTCATCTTTTAACTATTGACATACTAGACATTTCAGTCCAAACTCAGAAACTTCACATTTTCTTCCCAGCCACTACTATAAGCCTCTGCTGACACTTATTTGACCAAACAAATTCAACCTTTTCCTGTAATAGCTTCGGAAAATTATCAAGAAATTCTTAATAAATCATTTGTAATACTAATTTTTTAAATGTTAAGCACATTTTGAATTAATTAATAACAAATCATTACATCCTCAATAAAACAACAATGAATCCGTCGAAATGTGACTGAAAAACTCGATTCATCAAACTCATAAATGTTGCAGGGCATTAGTTAATCCAAAAGGCAGTACTAAAAACTAATAGTGCCCTTAACTGGTTATGAACGTTGTTTCTGGCACATCCGTATTTTTACTTCGCAATTGGTAATAACCAAATCGAATATCTATCTTCGAGAATACTGTAGCACATTTCAACTAATCAAATAGATATTCAATATGAGGGAATAACTTAATTTAATTACCGATAATCTAACACAATCCCATCGACCTATTTTTCTTTTTCACACATAGAAGAGGTGCGCCTCAAATTGATATACTAAGTCGAGTAAAATCTCTGTCAATTAATTCTTGCAACCGAGCTTTTAATTATTTTAATTCAATTGGAGCCATTTTGTATGGAGCAATCAAGATTGAAGTAGTTTTTGACATTAATTCTATAGCAATCTCGACTTTTCGCTTTGGCGGTAAACTTGAAAATTCCATAGAAAAAACATCTGTAAACTCACAAAATGTCGGTAATTGATCAACTTTCATTTCAGATACTCTAAAATCCAGGATATAAGCTAAAACACATTATAGAATTTTCGAATTAATTTCTGTGCGGATATTGCTAAACTCATATTTGAAACACAATCAGACTTAACAGATTCAACAAAAATCAATTGATCGTTCTGGCATTTCAAACAAATTCATATCTGTCAATAATTCACTATAGCATCGTGAACAATCAGTCAGTCCATTCCTAAGATAACAGTAAATTCATTGAATACAATAACATCAAATCAACATGAACGTCATAGCCCTGAATTTTCAATGGACACTGTTTGCAAACCAAATAAACTATAACACATAAGCCCAAAGGGTTCGTTACTTTTAATGACAATTGCAGTTAACTCAACTGGTAAACTCCTTTCCGTTACTAACATAATACATGTATATATATGAATGAGTTGACCCTGAATAAATTAACGCATACATAGTAACATTAAAGATAGAAAAAATATCAATTATAACATCAGAAGTTGAGGTCTCCTCGTGCTCTAGTATTGCATAAATTCTGACGGGAGCTCAAGATTTAGATCGAACTGTTGTGTATTTTGTAACGCTTCTACTGACTCTAGTTGTGCCTCAAATTGCTGGCCATCAACCTCTTGTAGAAGTAACAACAGGTCTTACATTTTGATTTCTGTTCAAATTAGTTCTAGTAGTTTTTATTATAATGATCTATAGATCCATAAATGAAATATGACTCATCTTTCAATCTACATATCCAGAATGATTCAATCCATAATGTCTATGTAACACCCCAAACCCGGCCTGGACGTTGTGACCGGATCTGATGCGCCACATTGATGCGTTCAAAACATTCCGTATTACTTAGTTTGGAAAAGCTGAGTTGGTGTTGTAAAAGACACTTTTAAAAGTAAGTTAAAGTGAATGGAAGCTGCGCACCAGGTAGGAAACCAGGAAGAAGAGGAGGTGAGTCCATCGGACTGCTTAAGTACCAAGCTCTCTTCGGATCCAATCCTAGACATGCACACCGCCATTGCCACACTCTAACATCTCGTATAATTTTGAGAAAACCGTTTGATTATGACCAGCTTAAGAAAATGATTAAGGTTGCAAATCGTTTGCTTAAAATATTTATTTTTCTTGGGAAAACATTTACTTTGCGGAAACTTTGCGCGTCATCGTGATCTTTTAAAAACAAGTAGATTTTATAAAAGCGAACCCTAGTGCTAGCAGTTTAATAATCCCCAAAATATAAGTAATTAAAAAGAGCGACCTTATTACAACTTTAAGCATAATAAAAATAATCCAAAATAAATGGTAAACTTATTTAAAATCGTCAATCAATCTTCATGGCCACTCTGAATCCCCCACTCCAAGTCCACCAATTCTAGGGCTCACCGCAAGGATGGAAGAGGAAGGGGTGAGTTTGGGAAAACTCGGTGTATCTGAAAACCCATCCAAAGCCCAAATCAGCTCGAGCCCATTGGGCCTAAGCCCTATTCAGATAACAGTACACAGTAGGCCGAAGCCCTTTTCAGAATACAGTAGCAAGGCCTTTGTAACACCCCGAACCCGAGACCATCGCCGGTGTCGGACACGAGGGGTTAACAAGCCAAATCCACATATTTCGCCCACCAATTGACATTTCCAGTCAGGCTGGAAAACTGCGTCACCGTCGCCTTAAAAATCATATCTCGAGTTTCAAAACTCAGAAACTGGTTTCGTAAATTTTTCCTGAATTTAGACTCATATATCCATCCATGGATTTATTTCTATAATTTTTGGTCGGGCCAATTGGTACAGTTTATTAGTTAAAGTCACCCATGTTACAGGGATCGACTGCTCTGACCTCCGCGCGTTACAACTTGAATATCCCTCTGTACAGGGCTTTAATACTGGTGCCGTTTGTTTCTAATGAAACTAGACTCAAAATGGAATCTGTACATATAAGGCATGACTCCTAATTCTTTCTGGATAATTTATAGTAAATTTTTAAATTTGCGACAGGGGACCCAGAAACCGTTCTGGCCCTGTCTAACAATAGCTTTAATATCTCTTAACATGTGACTCCTATGACCGTTTCGTTTCTTCCATATGAAAGTAGACTCATCAAGGTTCATTTACATAGCTTATTCACTATTTAATACCATTCCTACAAATTTTGGTGATTTTCACATTCACGTCACTGCAGCTGGCAGCATCTGTTTTAAGGTAGGTCTTACCTATTTTGTAGTCTCCATGAACCAACTAGTCTTGCCATACATAGGTTCACATATGATCATTTTAACCATACCAATGGCTGATCATGTGACCAACACTCCCATTTCCAATCCATAATCACATCATGACACCATATATATATATACAAACCGCAAATAGTCTAAGTTCAGTACTTCACTTTTACGAGCCATTTTCGCATGGCCGTACACATATACATCACAACATATTTGAACCAACAAGGGTAGTCCTATACATGCCATTTCAAAGTTCAACCAAAAATTTATACCAAAATGGAGGCTTTGATAGTGTAGATGACTTGACTTTAATGATCCCGAATCCGATTGCTATCGAGCAAAATCTATAAAACAGAGAGCCAAAGCAGCGGGTAAGCATTTTTATGCTTAGTAAGTCTCAAGGAATAAAATCAGCTTTAATTAAAGCAATACATTCACATAGCCAAATGCATCATTTCATTAATACACATTCACATATCATTCTTACTTCACACTTCATCATTATATACTTTCACAAGGTATCAACCAATTCAATAGCTGAAATTCGTTAGTCAATTGAGCGAATGTTGCTCAAGCATGTCGACTTTTCCAATGCACATATAATCATACCTTATTCTTTGGGCTTTTCGAGCGTACTAATGGAATTTATTACAGCAGGCAACACTCACCTCCAGCCCAAGCTTCTTCGGAATACAACCAGATATAACCACGTGCACGAATGCCTTGGTCTTAGCCGGATAGAACGACTCATACGAATGCCTTGGTCTTAGCCGGATGTAGCCACTAGCACAATTGCCTTGGTCTTAACCGGATATAATTTCCAGCATAAATGTCGTCGGGACTTAGCCGGATATCATTCAATTGCTCATGCACACATACATCAATAATCATTAGACATTCATGTTTCATTTTCGTTACTAAGGCTCAAACACAAATGTAATCACTAGCATAATCGCCTTCGGGACTTAGCCCGGGTATCATTCAAATACTCATACACACATAAATCAATAATCATTACACATCCATATTTCATTTCACATAATTCAAGTAGGGTCACTTCTTGAGGACTTACCTCGGATGTTGTCGAACGGCTTTTACGGCTATTCGATCACTTTTCCTTCCCCTTGTCCAATTGTGGCCCTCTAAGCTCTTGAGCTAATTCAAACAAATTCAATTTATTAAAACCTCATTATGCTAGCTTATGGCCGAATATGACAAGGAGTTTAAATGGTCATATGGCCACCCTTTAGCTTGAATACACAATGGTCATGCACATTTTATACTACATCAAGCAATTCAATACAATTCATTCAAGCATCAAGGAAAAGCCAAGGCCATCAATAGGCTACCTAAGGCCGAATATACTTAGTCATACTTGCACCAATTCAACAATAAATTCCAAGATTTCCACATCATATGTGTACTAGGCCGAATGTACTTGCAATTTCACAAGCATTCTTTAACATTTTCTTCTTTAAACAAACATATTCATCACTTACTTCATAACCAAAACATCATGTGCAAACATATATATACATATATGTGCATGGCCGAATTTCAAGGTGTCCCTAGCCATCCAAAACACAAATTTTAACTAACATGCAAGAAGCATGAACCATGCTCATGAATGCATCATGGCCGAATACATCACAATCATGCCCTTTCAACTTCAATCATGGTTAAACAAAAGAAAACTCAATGTCTTACTCAAGATGGCTACAAAGAAATTTCAAGAGTAGACAATCCATCATTGCATGCATCATCATCAAGCTTCACACTTAGCATGCAATGGCTTATTATCACAATATCAACTTTGACCAAATACCACTTCCATGGCATAACAAGGATTTGAACCATGGCTAACATGAACATCAAGTTGGCAACTAAAACATGCATGAATCTCATGACACAACCTCATACATACCTTAATCTTGGTGCAAGTTTAGCCAAATCTCCTTCTAGATCTCTTCTAAACAAATAAAATGAAGCAAAAATCTCTTCTTCCCTTAGTATTTTCGGCCAAAAGGAGAGAACAAGGATGAACAAAAATTTTTGTTTTCCTTCTTAGTTACACGACAATGGGGGAATGCTACACTCTCACACACATTTTTTTTTGTTTCTCTTCCCACATCTAATTATTAATTATTTCTTTCATGCTCCATTAACAAAACATGTTTCAACATGTTTTCTTTGCCCATAACCCATGTCATGGCCGCCACCACCTATAAAGGGAAATTTGACATGCAAGTCCATTATTTTGCATGCATGCTTTAATTAGTCATCACACATTTCCCTATCGTACTTTCAAAGTTCACTACTAAGTCCTTTCTAGTGGAATTCACCTTTATAACACTAAATCAATCATCAAAAAATGTCATACATGAGCATACACATATTATAGGCATCAAAATAAATTTTAAATTATTTTTATGCCTCAGTTTTGTGGTCCCGAAACCACATTCCGACTAGGGTCAATTTTGGGCTGTCACAACTCTCCCCCATATAAGAAATTTTCGTCCCCGAAAATCTTACCGGTAAATAGGGTTGGGTATCGCTCTTTCATAGAGTTCTCGGTTTCCCAAGTAGCTTCTTCTATCCCGTGCTTGAGCCATAACACCTTCACTAGCGGAACCCGCTTGTTTCGCAACTCTTTCACTTCCGTGATAGGATACGAATCGGTTCTTCCTCATAACTCATATTGGCTTGAATTTCAACTTCGATGGACTAATCACGTGCGATGGATCGGATCTATAGCGTCGAAGCATCGAAACATGAAAGACATCGTGAACCTTTTCGAGTTCGGGGCAAAATCAAGCGATATGCCACCGGACCGACTTCGCTCGGATATCTCATATAGCCCAATGAACCTCGGGCTCAACTTGCCCTTACGGCCAAATCGAGTATCTTTTTCCAAGGCGATACCTTGAGAAACACTTTATCTCCCACGATACTCGATGTCCTTACGCTCGATCCGCGTCACGACTTCTGACGATCGGAGGCTATCTTCAGACTTTCACGGATTACTTTCACTTTCTGTTCAGCATCTCTAATCAAATCCACCCCGAAAATTTTGCTTTCACCGAGCTCAGTCCAAAACAATGGTGTACGGCATTTACGACCGTACAAAGCCTCGTAGGGTGCCATCTTAATACTTGATTGAAAGTTTGTTGTTGTGGCGAATTCAATCATCGGCAAATACCGTTTCCATGAACCACTAAACTCGAGGACGCAACATCTCAACATATCCTCAAGTATCTGAATTATCCGCTCGGATTAACCATCGGTTTGGGGGTGAAAGGCGGTGCTGAAATGCAACTTGGTACCCAAAGCTTCTTGCAACTTTTTCCAAAATCGCGAGGTAAACCTCGGATCTCTATCCAACACGATGGAAATAGGCACCCCGTGCAATCTCACAATCTGAGAAACGTACAGTTCGGCTAGTTTGTCCATTGAAAAGTCCGTACGTACGGGGACAAAGTGAGCCGACTTAGTCAATCTATCTACAACGACCCAAACCGCATCCTTCTTACTCGCTGACAAGGGCAGTCCGGATACAAAGTCCATTGTGACTCGATCCCATTTCCACTCGGGTATCGTGATTGGCTGAAGTAATCCTGAAGGCACTTGATGTTCCGCTTTCACTTGTTGACATATTAAGCATCTCGAAACAAAGTCGGAGATGTCTCGTTTCATACCATGCCACCAAAACCGACGTTTCAAATCGTTGTACATCTTCGTACTCCCCGGGTGGATTGCCATTCGGCTACAATGGGCTTCGTTCAAAATTATCGAAATGAGTTCCAAATTCTTTGGAACACACAGACGACCTTTGAACCTCAAACAATCGTCATCATCGATTTGAAACTCCGAGTCCTTGTTCGGAACACACTCAGCTCGTTTTGCAGCCAACTCGTCGTCGACTTTCTGGAGCTTCTCGAATTTGATGCATCAATAGTGGTTTGGCTTTCAATTCACTACTAACACACTGTCGGATCGAACAGACAAGTGCACATCCATCGCTCGTAAAGTGAATAATGATTTACGACTCAAGGCATCCGCAACCACATTCGCCTTTCCGGGGTGATAGTCAATGACCAGCTCATAATCCTTTAACATTTCGAGCCAACGTCTTTGTCGCAGATTTAAGTCTCTTTGGGTCATCAAATATTTGAGACTTTTGTGATCCGAGTACACATGGCACTTCTCACCAAATAAGTAATGTCGCCAAATCTTTAAAGGCGAATACGATGGCGACTAATTCGAGATCATGGGTCGGATAATTTTTCTCGTGTGGCTTTAATTGCCTCGACGCATAGGCCACAACTCGACCTTCTTGCATCAATACGCAACCTAACCCGAGGAGGGGCGTCACTATAGATGACAAACTCTTTGCCGATTCGGGTTGCACTAGAATTGGGGCTCCCATCAAATAAGTTTTCGAGTTGATCGAAACTTTTCGACATTTCTCCGTCCATTCGAACTTAACATCCTTTTGGAGTAGCCGTCATCGGCGTGGCTATCGTTGAGAAACCTTTACAAATCGTCGGTAATAACCAAGCAAGCCCCAAAAAGCTCCGAACCTCGATAATATTTCTGAGGCTTCCAATTAAGTATGGCTGAAATTTTATTGGTCGACTCGAATACCCGTCTGAGATACCACATGACCCAAGAAGCTAACCTCTCTTAACCGAAACTCACACTTGCTTGAACTTAGCATATAATTGCTTATCCGTAAAATTTGCAAGACTAACCTCGGTGTTCAAGATGTTCGGTCTCATTTCTTGAATAGACCAAGATGTCATCAATGAACACGACTACGAATCGATCCAAATATGGTGCGAAGATCCGATTCATTAAATCCATAAATACCGCAGGGCATTAGTAAGCCCAAACGGCATCACTAGGAACTCATGTGACCATATCTCGCTTCAAGGCGGTCTTGGGCACGTCCGAATCTCGGATTCGCAATTGATAATAGCCCGATCTCAAATCTATTTTCGAGAACACCGAGGCTCCTTTCGGTTGATCGAACAAGTCATCGATACGTGGTAACGGATATTTGTTCTTTATCGTCGCTTTATTAAGTCGACGATAGTCGATCTACAACCGCATGGTTCCATCCTTCTTTTCACAAACAACACCGGCGCACCCAAAGGCGAAAAACTCGGGCGAGCAAAACCTCTATCCACCAATTCTTGCAACGAGCTTTCAACTCCTTTAATTCCGTTGGCGCCATACGATACGGAGCTATCGAAATTGAGTGGTACCGGTACCAATTCGATGCCAAATTCTATTTCCGAACAGTGGTAAACCCGGCAATTCTTCAGGAAAACATCCGGGTATTCACAAACCACGAACGCAGATTCGGGTTTCTTTTCGATTCCTTGTCATTGGGCACATACGCAAGGTACGCTTACCCTTTTCTTACATATTTCCGGCCAACATTGCGATATTACGGTGGCAACCCCTTTAAGTCCGTAGACTCAACCCGAATTATCTCGTTATTCGCGCACCTCAAATCGATAGTCTTGCTTTTGCAATTTACAACCGCATCGTGCATGGTCAACCAATCCAAACCAAGAATAACATCGAATTCATCGAGCGGCAAAAGCATCAAGTCCGCCGGAAAACAAGAACCTCGGAACACTAGGGACTTTTCTTGCACACTTTGTTGACAAGCACGTAATGACCCAAGGGTTTGACACCGAATTACAAACTCGATGAGACTCAATAGGCAAAGTCTTCTTTGGATGCTAAGGTTTCACATATATAAGAATGAGTAGAACCGGGTCAATCAAAGCAATCACATTAGTATTGAAAAGAGTGAAAGTACCGGTAATGACATCCGGAGAGGCAGCATCCTCGGCGTGCGCAGTATGGCATAAGTCCTAGCAGGGCAGAGCCTCGGATCGATGGTAGCATCTCTAGATCCTCTCTGACCGCCACTAACATTGCCCACATTTCTAGGTGGCCTACCTCGAGCAGTGGTAGCACCCGGGTTTCCACTCTGACTTACATTTTGTTCAAGCAACCCCGGGCAATCCTTCATAAGGTGGTCGGCCGATCCGCACTTATAGCAGGAGCGATCACGGAACCAACAGCTCCCCGAATGCCATTTGCCACAATGCAGACACTCCGCCCTCTCTCGGCGATCATTTCCACCATCAGCGATCGAAGTGACTCGTGTGGTCACGAGGGGTCGATCGCGTCCTCGTCTAGAAAAGCCCGTGGCGCCTCTAGACCGGCTCACATCATCTCGAAATCTCTTGATACTGTTGAAGAGACTTTCCGAGGACCTTTTCGAATTCTCTAGTTCCCACATCAACTTTTGTTTCTCTTTTCTAAGCTCTTGACTTTACAAGCTCGCTCAACAAGTACTACTGAACTCTCGTATTTCGAGAATGCCAACGAACATCCTTATATCATCATTCAGCCCATCCTCGAAGCATTTACACATAATAGCTTGGACGAAATGCATTCTCGCAGTGTCGGCTAAGCCTCACAAATTTTCATTCATAGTCGATGGCGACATAGAACCTTGCTTAAGATCAAGAAATTCCCTTCGCTTTTGGTCGATGAATCTCGACTAATATACTTTTTGAACTTGGTTTGAAAGAATTCCCAAGTCACTTGCTCTCTAGGCATCACGAAGTCGAGTACTCCACCAATAGTAGGCGGAATCACGTAGCCGGAGATGGTACATTATAAGCACTCATCGGTGTACAAGATAGCTCATCGAGCACCGGATAGTGTTGTCCAACCAAAATTCAGCTCGCTTGGCATCATCATCATCCGTAGCTTTAAATTCGGTGGCCCCATGTTTTCGAATCTCGTCATTGGGGGCTTACTTGACCTTATTTGGTCGGTTCGGAGGTATTGTAGGTGCGGGGTTGCATTTGTCGGGAATGGAGGTTGTGGAACAGTAGTGTTAGTTCGAATGTATTGGTTAAACCAATCATTCATCACACTATAAAAGGCTTCCTAGCCTCATCATTCGGATTGTTGGCCATAGGTTGAGAGTCTGCGGCTGCTGTCCCTTCTTGCGAGGCAGCGCCACACTCTCCACATCATCACTATCGCTCGGTTGGGATCGGGATCCATTACTATAAACAAACACAAAGTCAAATTGTCGAAATCACCACACTATCGATTCATCATTTAATGGCATGTATAGCTAGACCCCAAACACATCACGGTAGTCCTAGAATCGACTAAACCGTGGCTCGATACCAATAAAATTGTAACACCCGAACCCGAGATCATCATGGAATTGTCGGACACGAGGGTTAACAAGCCAAATCCACATATTTCGCCCACCAATTGACATTTCGGTCGAGCAGAAAACGCATCACCGTCGCCTTAAAAATCATATCGCGAGTTTCAAAACTCGGAAACTGGTTTCGTAAATTCTCCCTAAATTTAGACTCATATATACATCCATTTATTTATTTCTAGAATTTTGGTCGGGCCAATTGGTACAGTTTATTAGTTAAAGTCACCCATGTTACAGGGATTGACTGCTCTGACCTCCGCGTGTTACAACTTGAATATCCCTCTGTACAGGGCTTTAATACTGGTGTCGTTTGTTTCTAATGAAACTAGACTCAAAATGGAATCTGTACATATAAGGAATGACTCCTAATTCTTTCTGTATAATTTATAGTAAATTTTAAAGTTGCGACGGGGACCCGAAACCGTTCGCCCTGTCTCACAATAGCTTTAATATCTCTTAACATGTGACTCCTATGACCGTTTCGTTTCTTCCATATGAAGAAAGTAGACTCATCAAGGTTCATTTACATAGCTTATTCACTATTTAATACCATTCCTACAAATTTTGGTGATTTTTCACATTCACGTCACTGCATTGGCAAATCTCTGCTTTTAAGGTAGGTCTTACCTATTTTGTAGTCTCCATGAACCAACTAGTCTTGCCATACATAGGTTCACATATGATCATTTTAACCATACCAATGGCTGATCATGTGACCAACACTCCCATTTCCAATCCATAATCACATCATGACACCATATATATATATACAAACCGCAAATAGTCTAAGTTCAGTACTTCACTTTTACGAGCCATTTTAGCATGGCCGTACACATATACATCACAACATATTTGAACCAACAAGGGGTAGTCCTATACATGCCATTTCAAAGTTCAACCCAAAATTTATACCAAAATGGAGGCTTTGATAGTGTAGATGACTTGACTTTAATGATCCCGAATCCGATTGCTATCGAGCAAAATCTATAAAACAGAGAGCCAAAGCAACGGGGTAAGCATTTTTATGCTTAGTAAGTCTCAAGGAATAAAATCAGCTTTAATTAAAGCAATACATTCACATAGCCAAATGCATCATTTCATTAATACACATTCACATATCATTCTTACTTCACACTTCATCATTATATACTTTCACAAGGTATCAACCAATTCAATAGCTGAAATTCGTTAGTCAATTGAGCGAATGTTGCTCAAGCATGTCGACTTTTCCAATGCACATATAATCATACCTTATTCTTTGGGCTTTTCGAGCGTACTAATGGAATTTATTACAGCAGCAACACTCACCTCCAGCCCAAGCTTCTTGAATACAACCAGATATAACCACGTGCACGAATGCCTTGGTCTTAGCCCGATAGAACGACTCGCATACGAATGCCTTGGTCTTAGCCGGATGTAGCCACTAGCACAATTGCCTTGGTCTTAACCGGATATAATTTCAACATAAATGTCGTCGGGACTTAGCCGGATATCATTCAATTGCTCATGCACACATACATCAATAATCATTAGACATTCATGTTTCATTTTCGTTACTAAGGCTCAAACACAAATGTAATCACTAGCATAATCGCCTTGGGACTTAGCAGGGTATCATTCAAATACTCATACACACATAAATCAATAATCATTACACATCCATATTTCATTTCACATAATTCAAGTAGGGTCACTTCTTGAGGACTTACCTCGGATGTTGTCAAACGGCTTTTACTGACTATTCGATCACTTTTTCCTTCCCTTGTCCAATTGTGGCCCTCTAAGCTCTTGAGCTAATTCAAACAAATTCAATTTATTAAAACCTCATTATGCTAGCTTATGGCGAATATGACAAGGAGTTTAAATGGTCATATGGCCACCCTTTAGCTTGAATACACAATGGTCATGCACATTTTATACTACATCAAGCAATTCAATACAATTCATTCAAGTATCAAGGAAAAGCTAAGGCCATTAATAGGCTACCTAAGGCCGAATATACTTAGTCATACTTGCACCAATTCAACAATAAATTCCAAGATTTCCACATCATATGTGTACTAGGCGAATGTACTTGCAATTTCACAAGCATTCTTCAACATTTTCTTCTTTAAACAAACATATTCATCACTTACTTCATAACCAAAACATCATGTGCAAACATATATATACATATATGTGCATGGTCAATTTCAAGGTGTCCCTAGCCATCCAAAACACAAATTTTAACTAACATGCAAGAAGCATGAACCATGCTCATGAATGCATCATGGCGAATACATCACAATCATGCCCCATTCAACTTCAATCATGGTTAAACAAAAGAAAACTCAATGTCTTACTCAAGATGGCTACAAAGAAATTTCAAGAGTAGACAATCCATCATTGCATGCATCATCATCAAGCTTCACACTTAGCATGCAATGGCTTTAATACAATATCAACTTTGACCACATACCACTTCCATGGCATAACAAGGATTTGAACCATGGCTAACATGAACATCAAGTTGGCAACTAAAACATGCATGAATCTCATGACACAACCTCATACATACCTTAATCTTGGTGCAAGTTTAGCCAAATCTCCTTCTAGATCTCTTCTAAACAAATAAAATGAAGCAAAAATCTCTTCTTCCCCTTAGTATTTTCGGCCAAAAAGGAGAGAACAAGGATGAACAAAAATTTTTTGTTTTCCTTCTTAGTTGGACGGCAATGGGGGGGGGCGGAATGCTACACTCACACACACATTTTTTTTTGTTTCTCTTCCCACATCTAATTATTAATTATTTCTTTCATGCTCCATTAACAAAACATATTTCAACATGTTTTCTTTGCCCATAACCCATGTCATGGCCGGCCACCACCTATAAAAGGGGAAATTTGACATGCAAGTCCATTATTTTGCATGCATGCTTTAATTAGTCATCACACATTTCCCTATCGTACTTTCAAAGTTCACTACTAAGTCCTTTCTAGTGGAATTCACCTTTATAACACTAAATCAATCATCAAAAAATGTCATACATGAGCATACACATATTATAGGCATCAAAATAAATTTTAAATTATTTTTATGCCTCGGTTTTGTGGTCCCGAAACCACATTCCGACTAGGGTCAATTTTGGGCTGTCACAGCCTTAGCCCCTTTTTACATAACAGTGTGGCCCATAGGCCCAGTTCAGTAGCATGAGTAACAACAGTAATAATGAATGCAAACCCATCTGGGGAGACTACTCAACCCACCAACCGCTACACTGCCCCGTACCAACCCTACACACCATGTGGGGAATATCTCAACCTACCCAGCCCTACACACCACAGTTGCAGCAACGCTGCTCAACTTTCAGTCTGTTGAGGCAAAGCCTCTAATACGTGGTTGAACCACTTTCAGTACTTCCTCCATTAATATCCCAACCCCATGCAACAGATATTAATAAAAGCATATCATGTAAAATACAACATTGATCAATCATGCAGTTCAGCCAATTTAAAACTCTAGGGGTATATCGGTAATTTTGCTCTTTAGGGGTAATTTCGTGATCTACGCTACTACACAAGCTAATTCAGTAATTTTTATCAGTTTTATGCAATTTGATTCCACCATCTACCTAACAGGCTAATTTGCCCATCTCTTACCCATATTGGTCCGTAAGCCCATTGGGCCAGTTTTGGCCCATCGAGCCCCTTTTTCCGAAATACGCTAAAACGTCACACGAACGTGCTTACCACCTTGCGGTGCCAGATCTAACAATTACTCTATGACTTGAGAGCATTCACATACTTATATGACCATGAAATGCCGGAATTTCGGCATTTCGCTTTTCTTGAATTGAACTAAGAAAGGGTGTTCTACACACACCGATTCATGACGATTTATCTTGAGATCTCTTTCGATATCCTACAATTGATTAGCACAATTCTTATTTACAAACCATAATCACTAAATTCCAAAACTTACTCACCCATGATCGAACCATGTCCTTAAAAGCCTTTGAAGCGTTACCTTTTGCCACGATCGATAGCTAGCTCGAATCCGATTGTTCCAATGATTCACGCTTTCAATCCAACACTTAAGAAGACACTAATCATTGATGAAAACGTCGATTAAAACCTTTAGAGCCACATGCCCAATTCGACACCTCTCTATATTTTAGGGATTTCGCTTTTCTTAACTTTGCAAAATAAGAACAGATCCGAGATGATGAACACTTACCCCTTACTCCTTTTTGATCTCCACGCAATTGATGCAGATTTATCTTTCAAACGATGGTAAAACTCGACTCCGGAGTTCAAGTTTCGCTATAAGCCCCAATTCTATGGTTTTTCGGCTTTTGTGTGATGAAGGAGATTATAATGCGGGCTACAACCTTGAAGTAGAATTACGATCGAATCCAGGATTAAGAAAAGATAATTTGTAAATTAATAAAAGCAAAAGAACATAGGAGAACACGGCTTTGAAGAAATCGGCACAAGCAAAGGATCACGAGATTTCGCTTTTATGGATTCGACAAAAGTATTGATGAATAGCAGGTATGATGAATAGTTTTGAAGAAGAAAAATAGAAGAAGAAGAATAGGGGAGGTGGTAGTTTCGGCTAGAGAGGAAAAACAACCATAAGGTGTTCAAGTAGAAGAAAAACGGCACCACTCAATACCCTAAGTGCTGAAATACCAACCTAATACCCCCTGCCGATTTTTCCCTCTTCAATTCCCATAATTCAGCCAACTCCTAGCCTAATCCATATCCCTTAAATCTCTCCCCTTATCCCTCCTTAATCCAAGCATTTAAACTGATCCAACTCTCCTCTAGCAGAATCCACCTGAACTCCAACACTTACCCCTCCTGCACTTAAAAAATAAATGCCTCTATTTGCCAACACAGGGAATCGATCCCTTGCCTTCCCAAAGCTCCACACGCCACTTTTCTAGGAGCCTAGTGGCGTCACCCTTGCCACTTTACTACAGCTCTTTTGTGATGCAATTTCTCCAACAATATTCTTAAGGCCTACCTACTACACCTGTGGTTTGATCTACTTTAAATTTTTACTAGAGTCCGTGTTTGAACCCAAGACTTCTCCAACACTTCTCAAAGATACTTAACCACTAAAACAAGCCTTCATTAACAAAATTTACATGCACAACAAAATATTAAAAGCTGCCTTCAACCGCTCCCATGCTCAAGGCCCAAAACTTCTAGGCTCAAATTCAGGGTGTTACAGTCTACCTTCAAGTCTATTTACATTTCTGAAGCTACCCATACTAGCTATTGAACTCATAAGTGGTCTTTCGTTTCTTTGTTCCATTTTATCCCTGTCAGAAAACCTTGATGGCACTGAAAACAACTACTCGATTCTTTCATTTTCTTCGGTGGAGAAGCATAAAATACTCTAGATGTATTTCGCTTATTGAAGTCGCAAATTTTTGTTTCATTCTGTTTCTTATGGTTGTAAACTTCTTCCATTTTTTGAGCTCGATCAAACAAAACTATGAACTCTCGAATTTCCATTGTACCAACCAGCAGCTTGATCTTGTCGCTTAATCTATCTTCAAAATGAATACACATTTCTTTCTCTATAGATACAATTTCAAAGGCATATTTACTGAACTGAATAAACTCGCGCTCATACTCTACAACTGATCTATTTCCCTATTTGGACTTGAGGAATTCCTTTTTCTTCTTGTCAAGGTATCGCTTGCTGACGTATTTCTTTCAAAATTGAATTTTGAAAAATTTTTAATTAACCCGTTCTTTCGGTGCAACCGTAACTAGAGTTGACCACCAATGAAAAGCCTTATCTTTTAACTGTAACACTAAACATTTCAAACAATTTTTGAGAGATCACAACATTTCATCTAAAACTCTGTGTGTGTGTTCTAACCGAAACTCTGCCCTAGCCTGATCATCACTCACTTTACCATGAAATTATTTGGCTCCACATTTTTAGACTCTATTAATAGAAAGTCTATGAATATTCTTTCGTATGGGGGTTTGAGGGTGAGGGGGTGGAAGCCGTTGAGCCACGAAATTGAGTGCAAAATTGTAAAGCGTGCAAAAGTTGAGTTCTATGTGTCCAATTGCTATGAGATTTTAAATTAGAGGTCCTTATTTGGTAATTAGACCATTGGATAAGTTAGTGGAAAAAAATGGACATGAATAAATGAAATTTCAAAGTTATGCATTAAAGGCATTTTAGTCATTTGGTAAATAAATGAATAAAAAGGGAAAATAAAGCCAAAATTTTTGTCCACCTTCTTATCCATGTGTTGACAATTAGAAGGTCACCATAGCTAGGGTTTGTTCAACTTCCAAGCTTGATTGTAAGTACATC
Organism: Gossypium arboreum; assembly: GCF_025698485.1. Taxonomy (NCBI): domain Eukaryota; kingdom Viridiplantae; phylum Streptophyta; class Magnoliopsida; order Malvales; family Malvaceae; genus Gossypium; species Gossypium arboreum. Next base: position 55,539,635 of record NC_069072.1, read on the forward strand.
CTAGCCTTGTTATTAATGCTCTTTACATTTTTGAAGTCTTTATCATCTGATCTAGCTATTTCTACCATTAATTTGAGCTATGATTGAGGTCTAGGGTTTGACCCGTGTTAGATATTTGTGCATTTTGATGTCTAATGGTAGATTTTCCAAGTTTAATGTTAGATAAACAACTTTTACTAGGTGATTTTCGATGAAAATGTCAGAAGGACCTAATTGTAAAAAGATTTCAAAATGTGCGTAATAGTGTAATTTAATAAAAAAGTGGTCTGTTATAAGCATGTATAGGGTTCGGCTAGGCTTGGGTCTTGATGATATTGAATAGATTTCATTTTACGAGCCTAGAGACCAAAATATAAATATGACAAGTTTAGGGGCAAGAATGTAATTTTGCCATAGTGTGATTTTTGGACTGAATTGAGTAATGTGGTTAATAAATAAGTTAAATTTGCTAATATAGATCAAGAGAAATGAGGTTCGGACCTAGATCGGGGGGAAAAATAAATTTTTTGATGATTAGGTCCATTTCCACTATTCTTGTATCGAGGTAAGTTCATACGTAAATAATGCATTATTTTTTATGCTTTAATTGTGTTAATATTGTATGAATTATGATTGACTTCTTGGATGTAATCGACAAAGTTCGACAAGAGAGAAATCCTGGTTGAACTTTTGGAATAGATAGGATACAATCTTTGAAAACACTATTGCACCTTTTAACTGAACAAACCAATCATCTATTCTCGACAACGGATACTTGTTCTTTATCGTAACCTTGTTAAGATGTCGATAGTCAATACACATTCTCATTGACTTGTCTTTCTTCTTTATAAACAACACAGGTGCACCTTAGGGCGGAAAACTCAGTCATGCAAAACCTTTATATGTTAACTCTTGCAACTGAGCTTTCAACTCTGTCGGATCCATTCTGTATGGAGCTATAGATATCGGTGAAGTTCTCAATACTAAATCAATAGCAAACTCAACCTCTCCGACCGGTGGCAACCCAAGTAATTCTTCTAGAAATACATTCAGATACCCGCAAACTACAAGGACCAAGTCAATCTTCTTTTCTGACACCTTGGTACCTAAAACATATTCTGAGCTGACATTGACAAAATCACTAACTTATCAGATTCAATCCGAAGAATTTCATTAGTCTGAAATTTCAATTCTATATATTTTCATCTACAGTTCACAATAGCATCGTGCAGAGTCAACCAATCCATACCCAGAATCACATCGAACTCATCAAATAGTAAAAGCATCAAGCAGCCGAAAAATAGAAACCCCGAATCATTAAAGGACAGTTCTTGCATACTTTTTCAACTTGAACATACTTGCTTAAGGGGTTCGATACTTTAATTACAAATTTTGTAGACTCAACAGGAAATTTCTTACAAGACACTAAATTCTCACAAACATACGAATGTGTCGATTCAAGATCCATTAAAGCAATCACATTAGTGTCATAAAGAGAGAATGTAGAGGTAATAACATCAGGTGATGACGCTTCTTCGCGAGCCCGAATAGTGTAAGCTCTGGCTGGTGCTGTAGCTTTGGATCTCAAGCTGAATCCCTAGTCACACCTTTTCCACTAGACATATTCCCCATATTTCTCTATGGTCTTCCTCTCACAGTCGTATTGCTCGATCCATCATTCTGGAATTTATCTTTCTCGGATAACTCTGGCCAATCTCGAATAAAGTGATCTGGTAAGCCACATTTGAAACAAGATTTAACACTCTCCAAAATGTCTTCTCCTACATTGTTGACACTCGGGTTTGTTGTTTTTCGCACTGCCAGCACTTGAGACGGAAGTTGCTTGAGCTTTAGAACTCACATGTTGATTTCCACGATATCTATTCTAATATCCCACTGATACATTTGATTGACTATATGTATCTCGAGATTTCTTTGATGGAGAATGATAAGTTTTATTCATAAGTCTTTTCTTCGAATCTCTATCCACTTTTCTCGGCTAAAGTCTTCAGCTTTGCAAGCCCGGTCAAGTAACACAACAATTTTTTTCAAATCTAAAATCCCGACCACAAGTTTAATATCTTTGTTCAACCCATCAACAAACTGCTTGCACATAATCTCTTCGGTAGAAACATACTCTCGAGCATATTTACTCAACTGCACAAATTCTCTCTCGTACTCGGTTACAGTCATGTGACCCTGTTTCAATTTTAAATATTCTTTGTGCTTTTGATCCAAAAATTGTTGACTTATATATTTTTACCTGAAGTTGGTCTGAAAGAACTCCTAGATGACTCTCTCTTTCAGCACCACTGATACTAATGTACTCCACCACTGGTATGAGGTGTCCCTCAAAAGTGATATAGCACATTTTAAACATCCAGCCGATGTGCAAGAAAGTTCTTAAAATACTATGATAGTGTTTTCAAGCCAAAACTTGGCTTTCTTAGGATCATCGTCAACATTAGCTCTGAACTCTTCAACCCCGTGTTTACAAATCTTATCAACTGGAGGCTTATTCAATCTTAAAAGCTTGAATCTTTGAGGAGCTATGGGAATCGGTTGGGGATTAAGAGGGGTTAGAGGTTATTGAGCAGCTGGGTTCCTCCAGATATACTGCACGAACCATTCCTTCATCATTTGGAAGAAGGCTTCTTTAGCCTCTCCTCCCTAGCTACTCGTCACGGGTCTAGAATCAGACGACACTGTCCCTCGAGCGAGAGCGGGCACATTACTTTTAACCTCATCAACTATAGCTTGATTAGGAACCATTTACTATATGAAAACACATTTTAAAATGTCAGGAGTCATCACACTATCACAGTTTATTGATGGCATGTATAGCTAGACTTTGACGTACGCTACGTTAGTTCTAGAATCGACTAAATTGTAGCTCTAATACTAATAAATGTAACACCCCTCAACCGTATTCAACGCTGGAATAGGGTTACTGAGCATTACAAAACTTACAACACATTTATACATACTTTTATCATACATTTAATCAATACATACAATCCTCATTCAATCAAATCACTTTGTCCCTAATACGAGCCTACTAGGCCCTAAACATACATTGGGATTAGTTCAGGACTAAACTGATAACTTAAGAAACTTTCATGAAACTTTGAAAATTTTTCTCAAAACAGGGGACACACGGCCATGTGGCCAGGCCGTGTGTCTCACACGGCCGCTAGACACGCTCGTGTTACAAGCCGTGTGAACATTCGAAATGGGAGCACATGGCGTCTGACCCCATGTAACTTTCTAACTTGAGTCACACAGCTAACACACACACCCGTGTGGCTAGCTCGTGAGCCCTAAAAATGGCCACACATGCCTGTGTGCCAGGCCGTTTGCTAGGCCGTGCCAAACCTGTAGGGTATATTGACTAATGCCACACGGCCAAGTCACAAGCTCGTGTGTGAGGCCGTGTGGAGCATACTGACTTAATTTCAAAATCAACACCACGAGACACACAGCTATGTACTTGACTGTGTATCATACACAGCTGAGACACACGCCTGTGTCTCTGCCCGTGTGGACAAAAATAGGCTATTTACCAAGGCATTTTTCCACCCAAATTGTCACACACATACATCATAATTCAAAGCACCAACTCAAGGCATAATAGGCATTAAACCCACCTTAACAAAGTATCATTTAAACCATAATATACAAGACACACAATATTTCAATTTTGCATTCAATTCATACCAAAAATCAACTAATTCAAACATCAAAATGACCAAACTCATATATATGCTTTACATGATCAAATTACACAAACATACCAACATTCACAAATCATCAATTTAACATTCATAATACCTATTATCAACAATCATCACACAACATAGGCCAATTACCAAATCAAAGCAAAAGCCATTTGCACATTTATATACATCATCAAAATCACCATCCTATGCCAACTCACATGGCTATATATATACAAATGAAAACATATACATTTACAAGCCAAATCAAATGGCCAAAATCATTATCAAAACATAACTAAAATGACTCAAAATCCCTATCATACCATATACTTAAAATACCAAGTTCATAGATACCGAGTGATAGGTGGATAGTGTGAAGCGATGTAACACTCCTCACCCGTATTCAACGCTGGAATAGGGTTACAGAGCATTACCGGACTTACAACACATTTAAACATACTTTTCACATATATTTAATCAAATCATACAATCATCATTCAATATCAATCAATTTGTCCCTAATATGAGCCTACGAGGCTCTAAACATGCATTGGGAGTGGGTCAGGACTAAACTGATAACCTAAGAAACTTTCACGAACTTTGAAAAATTTTCACAAAACAGGGGACACATGCCCATGCCGTGTCATAGGCCATATAGACATTCAAAATGGGACTACATGGCCGTGTCCCACCCTGTGTCTAACCCTGTGTAACTCTCTGACTTGGGTCACACGGCGAACACACACACCCGTGTGACTAGCTCGTGTGCTAGGCCGTGATAAAACTTGTAGGGTATATTGACTTATGCCACACAACCAAGTCACACGCCTGTGTGTGAGGCTATGTGGAGCATACTGACTTAATTTCAAAATAAACACCAGGGGACACACAGCCGTGTACTTGAACGTGTGTCACACATTGCCAATACACACGCCCGTGTCTCTGCACGTGTGGACAAAAATAGGCTATTTACCAAGCCATTTTGCCACCCAAATTTGCATGTACCTACACAACCCAAATGGCACCAATTCAAAGCATAAATGAACATTTAATTTAGCCACAACCAAGGCTAATTCATACCATTTCCAATACTAACAACCAACATGCTTATAACTTTTGTTTTCCTTAGTCAAAACATACCAAAACAGTTATACAAATCAACTAACTAAGCCTTTACCAAACATTCATCATTTTGCACCAATTCACAAGCACAATTCAAATATAATATCAATCACTTAACATTTACTATATTAATATCCACAAGCCTCATAATATAAGTTATTCACATTTCCGTCCATGAACTCAAAATATCAACCATATATGCACATATATGCACATAACCAAATTCAACAAATTAAGCCAACTCTCATGGCTAAATTTACAAACCAAAATATACATTTACAAGACATTACAAATAACCAAAATCACTATCAACTCATAATCAAAATCACCCAAAATGCCTATACATGCCATATACTTAAATTACCAAGTTCATAGGTGCAAAAAGATAGGTGGATAATGTGAAGCGATTTTTGACGTTTTCTGAATTCGAGCTAGCTTGTTAACACTATAAACACGAAAAAAGGAACAAAGAAAGCTATAAAGCTTAGTAAGCTTATATGAAATAAACTTAATACAATCACTTAAACATAATTCAATAATTTAAATACTCCAATATGTAGCTTACATTAGCTAACAAACCTTTTAAATACTCATTGACAAAATTTTATACTTTCATCATGATTTCATTGATTCAGCACTAAAATAGTTTATGCACATACTTGTACTATCTTGTGTCAATCTCATTCACATTCTCGTCTTTCATTTACCCATTGAACCATTCAGAATAGAAGTTGGATACTCAAAGGTCTCAGACGATAAGTACCTATACCATAGCCCATAGCCAAGTCTCCAAAGTACTAATATCATGGCCCGAAGCCAAATCAATCGGTATGCATGTGGTCTCAGTTGGAGATGGGATTGCACGTGTTTATGGATTGAAAGTGCTATATCATGGCCTGAAACCAACTCAATATATATCCCCTAATGACATGTCACTAGTATTCTAAACTATTCCAAAGGTTCAACTAGGATTTCGAATGTCGAATCACTATCGTTCATATCCACAATCTTGTATTCACAATTTATGCAATATCAAAGCATACGAAATACATTTTTTTTTGAAATTTATCACATACGAACTTATCTCGAATGTAGAAATGACGAAATAAGTCGTTTAGTCGATAACTTCCTTTTTTCCTCAATCTAGATCTGAATTCTGCTTTTCTTGATTTAAATATATTCAAAATTAACTTATTTAATCATCTATTTATTCAATTCAATCCAAAATATACATTTGAGCTATTTTACACATTAGCCTCTAAACTTTCACATTTTTACAATTTAGTCCTTATTACACAAAATCACAAATTCATGCAAATTTCAAAACACCAATGCTTAGCTGAATTACGATTATATCCCTAATACTCATATTTTTCATTTATTTCACATTTAACAACAAAGTTTCAAAATTTCTCAATTTAATCCCTATTTTGCATTTTCACTAAAAATCACTTCACAAAACTTGTATATCTATCAACAAGCATTCAAAATATATCACGAAACTTCAAAAACCATATATATTCATCAATGGAATCATTCACAATGTTTAACAATTTTCCAAAATAGTCCCTGGGCTAGCTAGTACTAGTTGCAACGATCACAAAAATATAGAAATCATTAAAAAATTGAGCAAAATGGACTTACAATTAGATCATGAAGTAGCCTGTAATAGCCCTAATTTGACCCTAGTCAGGAAGTGGTTTCGGGACCACAAAATCGAGTCATGAAAATAATTAAATGTTAAATTTCATGTCTATTATATGAGATAATGCATGTGTGAAGAATTGATGCAAAGATTTTTATCATTTGAATGTGAAATCATTAAATAGGACTTAAGTTGGAAACTTAGAAAATGTGCTTGGTTAAATTTTTTTTAATGGCCAAACATTATATGATTTAATAGATGAGGATTTGCATGTAAATTTTGCCATTTCCAAATTAGTGGCCGACCATGTTGATTGCTTGAGTTAAATATATGTATTTTATATATATACATTATTAAATGAAATGAATTTAAAACATGAAAACAAAATTAAATAACAGGAAAAAGGGTGACAAAAAAAACCAATGTTTTCCATATTCCTTCTTCCATTGCCGTAAGTGAAAGAAAGGTTGAAGCTAAGCATTCGGTCCTTTAGATATATTGAATTAAGGTATTTTCCATGAGTTTTCTTTTAAAATTTTAGTGAATTTGAGATAGTTGCTAAGTCTTTTACTTAGCCCATGTGGAAATTTTAAGTTTGGTGTTGTCATGGAAGTTTTCTACTTCATGGATAGTGTGTTAATGTTTTGAAATAGATATGGTAGAAGGATAAGGTTTGAGCTTGTTAATTCTTAAATTGGTTGAGTTTGATAAAATTTAATATTTGTGGTTTAATTGTTTAATGACAATCGGCTATGTTGAAATGCTAAATTAGTGCTAAATTGTAAGTATTTAATTGAGTGTTAGCCGAAATTGAGCTTATGATAGTAATTAGAATTTTTGAAATTTATGCATTTTGTGGTCCAAGTGTGATAAGAACCATACGGTTATGGCATGTAAGCATGAAGATTAGATGATGGATAATTTTAAATGTGAGATGGTTAGAAGTTGATTTAAAGGCTTAATAAGTTAGTTTAAGGTGAAGTCATTAGCTTATGATATTCGGTTTTGGCTACTATGTGTTGGATCTTGAATATTTTAATGTTTTGAATTAGTAATGGATGAAAGATAATGTTTGAGTTTGCTAAATATTGAAATTAAAAGTTAATTATTTATTTGTTGTGTAAGAGCCAAAAGTGAACTTAGGAGATGAATTGAGGAAAATTGTTGTTATATGTTAAATGGTAGAGGTTTTGTTGTCATGTAGTGAAGGAGGGTTAAAATATTTAATATGTCAATTGAGTGAAATGTTAATGTACGAAATCTCATATTAGTTGATAGAAGAGGATGCTTAAATTGTTAAAATTTATTTTAACATAGCGAATGTGTTCATGAATGAATGAATTATATTGGTTTTGAAATGTATGTCTTTAGAATGCATTTTTAAGTAATAGTTGAAATTCTTGTTATGAGCGAATTATAATATAACCGAATAAAAGGCATGATTAATGAATTAGTGACAAGTGAATTTGTTTAATCTAGCTCAAGAGCTTAAGGAGCCTAATTTGGATAAGGGAAAAAGCTAAACTAACCGAATAGCATATTCGTAGTCATTCGACGACAATCAAGGTAAGTCTTTGAGTAATGAAACTTAGCTTATGATTTGATAAAATCATGGTATATAAGCATAATAAATAAATTGTGACCTATTGGTTCTACTTGAATTACGTAGTGGGATAAATAATTTGTGCATATGACTTGTAGCCGAATGGTTACAGAAATCATGTTGGATAGCGAAACGAAATCGTGTTCTTTGTATGTGGCTATTGAGCCGAAAGTGGAATGGTTGATAAGCATGTTGTGCTTGTGTTCAAGTAATGTAAATGAAATGCTAATGTGTTATGATATATATATATATATGTGTGCATGATAATGGAGAATTATATCCGGGCTAAGTCCCAAAGACATTTGTGCTGGTGTTATATCCGGGCTAAGTCCCGAAGGCATTCGTGCTGGTGTTATATCCGGGCTAAGTTCCGAAGGCATTCGTGCTGGTGTTATATCCGGGCTAAAGTCCCGCAGGTTTTGTGCTGGTATTATATCTGGGCTTAAAGTCCCGCATGCTTTGTGGTGGTGATTGGATTTTGGTTTTAAACCTAGCAGACTTAATGCCGATGATTGGAGTAAGATTATGATTTCGAATGTTCGTAGTAAACTACCATTGAATATGTTCAATACATTAAGTTGGTCAGGTATGTATTATATACTTTTATATGTTAGATTGATCGGAATTGAATCATGAATGCGAAATGAGAAGTGTATGTAAAAATCTCATATGTGTATGTGTGTATTTAGTTATGGTGAAAGGTTATATGAGATTGATTTGGTGATATACATGTTAAATAATATGAATGCAAAGAATGGGTAATAAATCTGCTTGGGACAGCAGCAGTAATGTGATTTCGGAAAATCACCATAAATTGTGGAAGTTGAGTTAGAGGCTGAATAAATTATTTCATGAAATCTTAATGAGTCTAGTTTCTTATAAAAGAAACCGTGTAAGCAAAAGATTTGTCAATAATGAGATATTTGAAGTGGCGTGGAACAGAGTCAAAATGACTTCGAGGTCCCCTGTTCTGTTTTCAGAAAATCATTATAAATGGTACAACAATTATTATAAGATAAAATTTATATTCTTAGACTCCTTAATGAGTCTAGTTTAAAATTAAATAAACGATAACATATTTTTAATTCTGTATAATGAGAAATTTGATTCGTAGTGAAGAGTAGTCAAATTAGTCAAACAGTGAAACAGGGGAAACTTCAATAAAAATCTGGTATTGATTGGTCAAACCAAAAATTCTGAAAATTTGATGGATGGAAGATATATGAGTCTGTTTTTAGGGAAAATTAACGGAACTTGATTTGGAGTTTCTTAGCTCCAGTTATAAATAATTTAGTGACTGTTGCTCAGGAAGACAACTTGTAGTGAATTTGTGATTTTGTTGCAAACATGGTTAAAACTTGTTAATGAGATGCTTTTCGAGTTCTTATGATCTTATTTGTAATTTCAATATTTCGTTTTAATTGAATTCGGATTCAAGTGAGGTGAATTTGCTAAATATGCATTATGTTCATGGATACTTGGCCAAAATGGCGATTATCTAGGAATGATTTCTTGAAAATTTGAATAATCGATCTATAAGTAAATTAATTGTTTGTATTGCTTAAAACTTACTAAGCATTGAAGCTTACTCCGTGTTCTCTTTTCCATTTCTTATAGGTATATACTTTAGCTCGAGTTGGAAGGGCTGGAGATATCATCACACTATCGAGTCATTATGTGAGTTGAGAAGATTGTATATCATCATGGTTTAAGGCGTGTATAGGATAGACTATAGGTAGAATGATATTTCGACTTTGTATACATTATAGCTATGCGAAGATGGCTTGCTCATTTTGTTTAGAGAAGCCTTATAATTGAACTAATGTGGTGAAATGTTTTTGTTATAACTTGATAGTAGTTAATTTGTTATTAGATATTCAGTCATGTTTTGATAGTGAGTCATTTTGGAAATTTATAAGAGCTCTTATGGAAAATCAATTAGACATGTTTGGATTGTTGATAATTTATGTCTGGTAAGTATCTTTGACCTTATAGAAGTTTTGTTTAGTCAAGTAATACCTCATAACCTTATTCTGGCAATGGATACAAGTTAGGAGTGTTACATAGCCAAATGTTAAAACATTAAATTTTGCTTCTTTTCTTCTTTAAAATTGGCAAGGTTGAAGATGAATAAAATTTTATGGCTTTGTTTTATTTTAATTTTACTTAGTAATTATCATTTCCCATTTTATCCTTAACTATAATTCATTAAAAATCATATAATGCATGGCCATGTTTGTCCACTCACAATTAAAATGGTCTAATTACAACATAAGGACCTTAAGTTTAAGTTTCTATATCTATTAGATGCCTTTAGCTATTAGAACTCAAGTTTTACGCTTTACGTGATTTAATCCTTTTTATCAAATTGAGCATTCAAACAATAAAGTTACTTCACGAAACTTTCACACATACATGCTATCATGCGGTAAACGCTTAAAATAATATTAGAATAAATTTTCAATAAAATAATATTAAAATAAATTTTCAATCTCAAATTTGTGGTTTCAAAAGCATTGTTCCGATTTAGCTAAAAACTGGCTGTTACAACTCTTCCCCTATAGGGTTTTTTGTCCTCGAAAATCTTACCAGTGAAAAGGTTAGCGTACTATTTTCTCAAGGCTTCCTCGGTCTCCCACGTAGCTTTTTCGACACCGTGAAATTGCCACAAGACTTTCACTAAAGCTATACGTTTATTTCTCAGTTTTTTAATCTCTCGATCCAAAATTCTAACTGGATCTTCATTGTACATCACGTCAGGTTGAATTTTAATCTCAACCGGAGAAATTACATGTGAAGGTCCGATCTAGATCGATGCAACATCGATATGTGAAACACATTGTGGATCTTTTCTAACTCAGTCGGTAAAGCTAGTTGATATGCCACTGGCCCTATTCTTTCAATAATCTCGTACAACTCGATAAAACGCGGACTCAATTTGCCTTTGTGACCAAAATGAAGAATTTTCTTCCACGAATGTACTTTCAGAAACACTTTATCACCGATCAAAAATTCAATGTCTTTCCGTTTCAAATCTGCATACGATTTCTGTCAATCTGAAGCTGCTTTCAAACAATCGCGAATTACTTTCACTTTTTCTTTAGTTTCTCAGATCAAATCAACCTCGTGAATCTTTTTCTAACTCAACTCGGTCCAATACAACGGAGTTTGACATTTGTGGCCATATAAAGCTTCGTACAGTGCCATCTTCATACTCGATTGAAATCTATTGTTATATGCAAATTCAACCAGCGGTAAATACTTCTCCCAATTGCCTTCGAACTCTAGAACACAACATCGGAGCATATCTTCGAGAATCTGAATTACTCGTTCAGACTATCTGTCGCCAGATTAGGGTTATGAGGTATTACTGATTAAACTATTATTCATACAAACGTTAATTATAAATTTCAAATCAAAATTCAGATCACATATAAGCTTATAACTCAATTCATTATCAAATCTTAGAAGAAATTTAAGACACACAATGCATCACAAATAATGTATAATCTAAAATGTATGTAAAATTTAAATATTTACTTCATACACGAAACGTGGAACATATCTATGGCTTCATTATTAATGATTTGGCTTGATGTACACATATGTCACGTGTATGCATAGGTTGCATTAAATGAAATACATTTCATTACTTTTTTTTTATCTACTAATATGGCATTACTACTTCAATTATTATGTTCTTCATAAGTAATACAATAAGGCAATCTAATTCACTTTCTAATTACTTCTAAATTTATATGTAGTTGTAATTGAACATGACCAAATAAAACTATAAGGCAACTTAAAATTTCAAATTGATGAATCATCATCACATAAAGAATGCAACTATTATTACCAAGCTCAAACACCTTTTTTTTTTTTACCATTTAGCATAAATCTCTCAAAGAACCCTAATGGTAATTTAATATTATATCATGCAAAAATTCATTAAATTATCAAACTAGCAATAAATTGCAAATAACAATCCTTGCACACACTTGATTTATGCACGCATGTCAAATAATTAATCAAAACAATTTTAACATGTATTTAATACTTGTTACCTATCATCACCGAATGGTAGTACTCAAATTTAGGTTTACTAATAATTATGCCATGCATTTACGAATCTAAACCCAAGCATAAGAGTAAATTCACATATATGTATTCTACCTTAACTCAGACATACTCAAATTAATATAATAAGCTTATGATCGAATTTATCATATCACTTACTAAGTTATAATCCAACTTTGATACACAATCACATAGCATCACTTATAACTGTTTATAAGTTGCGGCACATTTCTCTATACCTCATGCAAAGTCATTATCCTAATTCAACATTTCAACACATAACTCATACTATATCCATCCATGGCACAAAACATATGAGTCAAAATGAACTTATATCATCATCAATCTAAAACCGAACACAAGAAGAGCAATGACCACAACCCAAGCACAATCAAAACCAACTTAAGGAATTTAGCCATTTTCGCATGGCTTGTATATACATTCATTTTCAAAATATTTAACTCCAAAACCAGCCTATACATGCCATAATTCAAGTTTAGTTCAAAGGTACCACAGCTGTAGATAGTGTGATGATCTTGATTGTCGATCCCCAAACTTGTAGCTTGACTTCAAAATCTATAAAACAAAATAGACATAACACAAAGAGTAAGCTCTTAGAGCTTAGTAAGTCATAAGCAATTCAACAACTCAATGATTCATTCAACTTAACTAATTTAAACTAGAATTATTACATCAATTTACATTCATTTTCAGGCATGAATACATCCATATAACTTATATATAATCATATACATTTATATACAATCATATATTCACTTTTTCCAAACGCTTGCAAGATCAAAATATGCAAATTATTATCTAGTTTTCAAGGCCGAATAATCACTGGGTTCTTAGTTCATATATTCTTACATACTCAAACTCAAAGTTCATAGTATAATATTATGTAGTTATATTATTCACATGACCGAATGCACATGAGTTCTCATATACAAAATTTACACTTATTCAACAGTGTGCAATAGGTCAATTACACTACCTTATTTTTGTTAATTATTGGACTAACTCATACCTGGCCATTTAGCTCGTATCATAAGTTCCTTACACAATTATCTTTGTCCAATGAACCATTCAGAATTGGATAGGGCACTCGGATTATCACATCGTACAATGCCAACGTCCCAGACGTGGTCTTACATGTAGCCACATACCAATGCCACTATCCCAGACAGGCTCTTACTTGTAAGAACATATCGAAAACACAAATCGATGCCATGGACTTACTCGCACACATATATCGGAATCCTATGTCATGACATATGTATCCTAGCTATTCCTAAGGTTCATACGAGCTTTTGGACGTCGTAACTCGGTCGAATCGAATTTAGAAACGAAGTAACCAAGCCTTTCCATTTTCGGCTATATCAAATATAAACTTCAACATTTCATAACATCATGTATATTTAATATTTAACTACAATTAAACACGTCTATTTGCTTATAATCTTACCTTGGACTTCGTAGAACAAGACCGGGCTGCTAGTCGACAACTTTAGTTTTTCCCCTGTCCAGATCCGATTTCTTTGATTCTTGAGCTAAACATATTCAAATTAATCTCATTCAAACATATTTTCATTCAATTTAGCCCAAAAACACATAAATAGGCAAATTACCATTTTACCCCTAACATTTATAATTTTTTACAATTTAGTCCCTATTGCACAAAACACAAAATACACAAAATTTCACAACACCCATGTTAGGCCGAATGGTGCCCATGGCCATACAAGTCCATATATTTTATTAATTTCACATTTTAGTCCATCAAATTATTATTTTTACAATTAAGTCCTAATTACTCAAAATCATCAAAAACTCCAATACAAAATATGTTAATCTAAAACATATCTTTCATTTTTCATCTTCAAACAACAAAAATCACAAGTTATCAACAATGGTACAACTCAAAATATTCATCAAAATCAAAAATTAAAGCTTGGGTTTTGAAGATTACTAAGCAACGATAAAAAAAACGTAGAAATTATCAAAAACCGAAAAGAAAACAAACGTTGATTGAACTCCAAATAGGCCAAACCCTAGCTTTCTCCTTTTCTTTTCTTTTGTTTATGATTTCGGCGTATGAACAAAGATAATGACATAAGAATAGTTTATTTTATGTTTATTATAAGATATTTTTTAACATATTATTACATTTACTAATTTAACCTTAGTTAAAACAATATTTTATCACATTTTTAATGTCTTTAGCCATCCATTTATAATGCTAATGGTCCATTTACAACATAAAGTCTCCCATGTAATAAGCCATTATTAATTTGACCCTTTATACATTCAACTACCAAATTTCCAATTTATGCGAATAAGTCCATTTATTTAATGGGACACCTAAATGATAAAATTAAATCACAAAAATTTCACAGATATAAATTCACACAAAAAAAACATAGTAAATAATTTTAAAATATTTCTCTAACTCAGATTCGTGGTCCTGTAACCACCATTCCGATTAGGGTCTAAATCGAGCTGTTACAACTCTCCCCCCTTTAGGGATTTTCGTCTCCGAAAATCTTACTAGTGAATAGGTTTGGATTGCGTTCTTTCTTTGCATCCTCTGGTTCCCATGTTGCTTCTTCAACACCATGTTTATGCTATAGTACTTTAACTAATGGAATCTTCTTATTTCTCAACTCTTTAATCTCACGAGTCAGAATGCGAATTGGTTCTTCCTCATAGGTCATATCAGGCTGAATAACAATCTCTGACGGACTAATCACATGTGAAGGCTTAAATCGATACCTCCAAAGCATCGAAACATGGAATACATTGTGGGTCTTTTCTAACTTAGGTGGCAACAATAGTCTGTAAGCAACCGGTCCGATACTGTAATATCCTGATTTTGGGCCTAGTCAGAATAGTGGTTTCGTGACCACAAAATCCGAGATAGAAATAATTATTTTATGATTATTTTGAGGTCTATGATATGATTTCATGATTGTGTGAAAATTTCGTGAAGAAATTTTATGCATAAAGTGCTTAAATTGAAATTAGGGACTAAATCGAATAATTTGCAAATCTTGCATTCTAGAAGTTTCTAGTATGAAATTGTTTTGAAATATTAATTAGGAGGACTTAAATAGAAATTTTACCAATTTCTAAGTCTATGGACAAAAATTGGACATGGATGGAATTTTTGGAAAGTTTAGTAGTAAGGGCATTTTGGTCATTTAGGGGTAAAATAAATTAAAATACAAAATTAAAAGCCAATTTTGCTCATCTTCAACCCCATGGCCGAATATAGCAAGGAGAAACCATGGCTAGGGTTTTTGAAGCTTTCAAGCTCGATTAGCAAGGAAAATTAAAAGCCATTTTCGCATACGAGGTAAGTTCATGTGTAAATAATGTAGCATAATTGTTATTTTTAAGTTATTGATGTTAATTATATGATATGCTGATTTTTTTATTGTGAAATATTATGCTTTGGGGTTAATGTTGAGTAATATGCAAATTATGTTTACTACTTGATAAATATGAATTGCTACCGAGTATCGGTTCCGATATTCCATGGAAGACGGCAATGTGAGATCGAAGAAAAAAGCCCGTTTGAACCTTAGGAATAGATTAGGATACAAGTGACATGTCACTAGGATGGTTGAGCATCCGAACTCGTTGAGTTGAGTCCGAGTTCACTTATGGATGCGAATGTCCGAACTCGTTGAGTTGAGTCCGAGTTCATGAAATGTAACTTGGCATCCGAACTCGTTGAGTTGAGTCCGAGTTCACTTATGGATGCGAACGCCCGAGCTCGTTGAGTTGACTCCGAGTTCACTTAGGGGTGGGTTACATGATTTCTTGATTACATATGAGGCACTTATGTGCAAATTATCCGTATCCGAGTTGTATTCGATGTGTTCAACGGGTGAAATTTCTAGTGAAATGAAAGAACACTTAAGATGCAAGCGACGTTTTGGTAAGTGTTGTGAAATGGACACTTTGGATAGGTATGTTCTTAACCTTGGGTTGATAATAGATACAACAACGATAAGGTAGTAAGATGATGAATGATGTTTAGAAATATGATATATGTTTTGGTGATACCATGCTAAAGTTGTTTGGTATATTTGTATTGTTATGTTACTTGTTATTTACATATGAACTTACTAAGCATTTATGCTTACTCCTCCTCTTTATTTATTGTAGTTTTGAACAAGCCATTCGAGAATCGGACGGGTCAAGGTTCGATCACACTATCCAAAGGACTTTCATCCGGGTAAATGGCTTGTAAAACTTAAGTATGGCATGTATAGCAATATATTTATTTTGTGTAAATAATTTTATGATATGGCCATGATTGGTTGAGAAAATGTTTGATATTGATAAGTCATGGTGATGGTTAAATTTAGATCATGTTTGATATCATGGAAGTTTAATAGGTTATCTAGTTCATAACAACTCATGAAAAGATAAAATTTGCCTTAAAACAAAATATTGCTGCAAAGAATGACATGAATTGGAAAAATCACTAAAAATAGTATAAATGGAATTAAATGATGAGCAAGTTATGAAATTGAAGCTTAATGAGTCTATTTTCATATGGATAAAAAAAGGCATATAAATTATACTTTATGAGATATTTGAAACCTTGTGAAACAGGGCGAGTGATTTCTGGATCCTCTATTCGACTTTAAAATTCACAATAAATTGTAAAAAAAATAATTAGAAGTAATTCTTTATATTTACAGATTCCTTATTTAGTCTAGTTTTAATAGAAATAAACCTCATAGTCATTTAAATTCTGTATAGAGAGATATCTGGTTCGTAATACACGATGTCGAGCGATCGAACCACAAGCAGGGAGACTTTAACTAATAAATTGTACTAATTGGCCCAACCAAAATTCTAGAAAATAATTAGTAATAGATATATGAGTCTAGATTTAGGGAAAATTTACGGATATTGATTTCGAGTTTCATAACTCGAGATATGATTTTTCTTGTAACTGTGACGCTAGTAGCTAGAAAGCTGTGAATGTAGAAACAAAAGATTTGAAGTTCTTAATTTGATAAATTATGTTTGGTAACTCCTCAAGCTCGACTCCAGCGACGGTTTCGGGCGTGGGGGCATTATATTTAGTGGTATCAGAGCAGGCTTAGTCGGTTCTCGGACTAACATAGCATGTGTAAAAGTTTAGCTATACATGCCACTGATCTGTGATAGTGTGATGTCTTCCGACACGTATGAGTACCGTCTTATTTAGACAGGGTACTCTCCAACTGAGCTGCGCTGACCATGTTCAATGTTATGCAAAGGTATTTGAGTAAAGTTATGATTATGATAAGTCTCGGTTCAGAAAAGTATGAATAAAAGTTTATGATACATATGTGATAATATGTGAGATGAAAGTTCATGTTGTGATAAATATCCATATTTGCTTAATGCTCATACGATGTAGTGTATGTGGCTTACTTGATAAGATGAACGAAATAAATAGAAAGTAGTAGAGGTATGAATAAAGGTCATAGTATCATGATATGAATGAAAATGTCCTTGTCTTGATTGGACGTTGAATGTTGATGAATGTTAATGATATATAATTTTTTATGAGATAAAGGATTATAATGAAATGAACTTATCTATGTTAAATTGTTGGACTGAATTATATGATTGTAATGATATGTACATGATGATGCACGAAATGAAAGTTGTGATTGTGATGCAAATATCTATGTTTGTTTGGCCTTATATGATGTCATGAGCATGAATTAATTTAATTAAATGAATGGATAAGTAAAGCTACCTAGAAAACATAGAATGTATGCATAAGTATATTGTCTAAATGGGACAATAGGAAAATTGGTGTAAGCCAACATGAATGAATGACATGATTTTGATGATGTTGCTATGATGATGGGAGTTGTGTCATATGTGTATGTATAAGAAAGTCGAGTCAGAGGTCCTACAACCCCTCCCCCTTACCAAAGTGGTACTTATAATGGAATTTCATGAGATCTGTATTGAATAAGTTTTGGTTGAGAACCCAAAGAGTTCAATGATAGAATAATTATAAGTATGATCGGAGATTGAAAATGAGCTGATAAGTAAAGTCAGAGCCAGTAAAGTATCGGATTGACGTAAAGATTATTGGAGTTATGCTCTGTCCCAGTTAGAAAAGGAATTCTCCTTGGTAAACCGAATTACACATGTGCAAGGTTGAGAAAAGTGTAAATCGAAATTTATTCAAAACTGGCCTTCTTTAGTGAATGGTTTAATATGAAATTTGTGACGAGAACTAGTTGGGGAAATGATAATTGAAATGTGAACTATCCGAGTGTGACAGATTATGACCGGATGATTTAGCGTCTCTTTTGAAATGTTCTATGTGTTTACCCGTTCTCGAAATATTTCTATGGCTATTGATCTTCTGAAGAAATTCTTGTTATATGGGAATGTCTTTTAATCCTGGTGTTGGATGAAAGCATTGGTAATCTGACTAGTTTATAATTTATATTGCTCTATTTCATCGGGTATTCTATTTCATTTCGTCTGATAAGAATTGATGAGAGAACACATATGATATTATGATTCTGTTTCTTCTACTTGATGCTTCATCTGATATATATGTATAGGAAGATATATTGATCTTGTTATATTTGATTTCAGTGGGATTAAATAATGTTTTCTTTTGGACATTCTTTCTTTGAAGAATTATCAGGGTATTCTGTATTTTCTCTATGAGATTGGTTTTTGATTCTCCGGCATAGTATCGTATCTTGGGTTTCTTTATTCTGGATTTCTTTATTCTGGATTTCTCTATCTTGGATTTCTTTATTCGGTTTCCTTGTTATCTTTGTTCCATAATTTGTCAATTATGACTCGTGTTTGAAGTGCGTTCTTCAGCTTGTGATAATCATGTCAAATATGACTATACTTCTAATTTGATCTTGGTAATGAGGTGATTTTAGTATTGAGATTTTTTCTAATTTCTGTGTAAGGATTTGACATCCGTAAAGGCATAGGTGATAAAAGCGCGAGTTTCAGTCGGTATGGTGAATTATTTATTTGAAAGATTTCATGTGACAATTATGTCAGGATTATTTTTCTCAAGTCTGATAATAGAATTTCATTTTGTACAGATAAAAGAGTAAATAGTCTGAACGAGAAGTGTATATTTATTAGAAAGAGTTGGATATTAGTTAAAGTCACTACGAATGATAAGGTTTTCGTCTTGTGAAAGCTGAAAAGTTTATTACATGTTGACAGAGTTTGGATAGATGAGAATATTGGTAACTGAAGCGTCTGAACTAGACTAGTCTACATTGAGTAAAGACTTCGACTTTCGATCACTGTTGTATGAATTGTGATGTGTTTCAAGACGGTGAGGTAATGTGATAGTTTAGAGCATTCGATGTTACATAAAATCGAGTTGTTAAAAGGTTAAAGCCAAGCATTGGGATCTATCAAAATTATCCTTGCCAGTGTTGATATTGGGATGGAAATGAGAAGGATTATTCTTGAGGCCATATCGAATTATTTCCATGGCGGAAAGAGGAAAATGTGATGTATCCTATTGTTAAATGTTTGGCGAGATCTATAAATCATATCAAGATTGAATGAATTCCTACTCATCGATTCATGGAATTTTAGGTCTTTTGATTGTTGAATTTCTTGGAATTCTAGTCTCCATTAACCAAATTGAGATCTGGTTTTATGTCAAGATGACAAGGGAAGCGGAGAAAGGTTGAAAATTTAAGAACAATTAAGAGATGAGTTCGTAAACTTTCGAATATATGAGAAATTAATGAGATATATTGGAGGCACCGCTTTGAGTGAAAGTTCTTCACACCGAATATGAAATTGAGGAATCTAAGTGAAAACCACTTTTACGGTAAGATTTTGGGACGAAAATCCCCAAAGGGGGAGAGTTGTAATATCCCGATTTTGGGCCTAGTCGAATAGTGGTTTCGTGACCAAAAATCCGAGATAGAAATAATTATTTTATGATTATTTTGAGGTCTATGATATGATTGCATAATTGTGTGAAAATTTCATGAAGAAATTTTATGCATAAAGTGCTTAAATTGAAATTAGGGACTAAATCGAATAATTTGCAAAACTTGCATTCTAGAAGTTTCTAGTATGAAATTGTTTTGAAATATTAATTAGGAGGTCTTAAATAGAAATTTTACCAATTCCTACGTCTATGGACAAAAATTGGACATGGATGGAATTTTTGGAAAGTTTAGTTGTAAGGGCATTTTGGTCATTTAGGGGTAAAATGAATTAAAATACAAAATTAAAAGCCAATTTTTCTCATCTTCAACCCCATGGCCGAATATAGCAAGGAGAAACCATGGCCAGGGTTTTTGAAGCTTCCAAGCTCGATTAGCAAGGACAACTGAAATTCAAGCTAAAATGGAAAAATACCAAGTTGTGGACGAAATGGTAAAAGTAGCCATTTTCGCATACGAGGTAAGTTCATGTGTAAATAATGTAGCATAATTGTTATTTTTAAGTTATTGATGTTAATTATATGATATGCTGATTTTTTTATCGTGAAATATTATGCTTTGTGGTTAATGTTGAGTAATATGCAAATTATGTTTACTACTTGATAAATATGAATTGCTACCGAGTATCGGTTCTGATATTCCATGGAAGACGGCAATGTGAGATCGAGGAAAAAAGCCCATTTGAACCTTAGGAATAGATTAGGATACAAGTGACATGTCACTAGGATGGTTGAGCATCCGAACTCGTTGAGTTGAGTCCGAGTTCACTTATGGATGCGACTGTCCGAACTCGTTGAGTTGAGTCCAAGTTCGTGAAATGTAACTAGGCATCCGAACTCGTTGAGTTGAGTCCGAGTTCACTTATGGATGCGAATGCCCGAGCTCGTTGAGTTGACTCCGAGTTCACTTATGGGCGGGTTACATGATTTCTTGATTACATATGAGGCACTTATGTGCAAATTATCCGTGTATCCGAGTTGTATTCCGATGTGTTCAACGGGTGAAATTTCTAGTGAAATGAAAGAACACTTAAGATGCAAGTGACATTTTGGTAAGTGTTGTGAAATGGACACTTTGGACAGGTATGTTCCTAACCCTCGGGTTGATAATAGAATTAACAACGATAAGGTAGTAAGATGATGAATGATGTTTAGAAATATGATATATGTTTTGGTGATACCATGCTAAAGTTGTTTGGTATATTTGTATTGTTATGTTACTTGTTATTTACATATGAACTTACTAAGTATTTATGCTTACTCCCTCCTCTTTATTTACTGTAGTTTTGAATAAGCCAGCTCGGGAATCGGGACGGGTCGAAGGTTCGATCACACTATCCAAAGGACTTTCATCTGGGTAAATGGCTTGTAAAACTTAAGTATGGCATGTATATCAATATACTTATTTTGTGTAAATAATTTTATGATATGGCCATGATTGGTTGAGAAAATTTTTGATATTGATAAGTCATGGTGATGGTTAAATTTAGATCATGTTTGATATCATGGAAGTTTAATAGGTTATCTAGTTCATAACAACTCATGAAAAGATGAAATTTGCCTTAAAACAGAATATTGCTGCAGCAATGACATGAATTTGAAAAATCACTAAAAATAGTATAAATGGAATTAAATGATAAGAAAGTTATGAAATTGAAGCTTAATGAGTCTATTTTCATATGGATAAAAAACCAGGCATATAAATTATACTTTATGAGATATTTGAAACCTTGTGAAAGCAGGGCGAGAGTGATTTGGATCCTCTATTCGATTTTAAAATTCATAATAAATTGTAAAAAAATAATTAGAAGTAATTCTTTATATTTACAGATTCCTTATTTAGTCTAGTTTTAATAGAAACAAACCTCATAGTCATTTAAATTCTGTATAGAGAGATATCTGGTTCGTAATACACAGATGTTAGAGTAGTCGAACCCTGAAATAAGGGTGACTTAAAGTAATAAACTGTACTAATTGGCCCAACCAAAAATTTTAGGAAAAAAGTAGTAAATAGATATATGAGTATATATTTAGGGAAAATTTGCGGATATTGATTTTGAGTTTCGTAACTCGAGATATGATTTTTCTTATAACTGTGACGCTAGTAGCTAGAAAGCTGTGAATGTAGAAACAAAAGATTTGAAGTTCTTAATTTGATAAATTATGTTCGGTAACTCCTCAAGCTCGACTCCGGTGACGGTTTTGGGTGTAGGGGCGTTACAGATACGCTCTATAACTTCATACGACCCAATAAATCTCAGACTCAATTTGCCTTTACAACTGAATCTGAGTATTTTCTTCTACGGTGATACTTTCAAAAAGACTTTATCTCCGATCTGAACTCTATATCTTTACGTTTCAAGTCCGCATAAGATTTCTGACGATCTGACACTGCTCTCAAAATTTAACGGATCACTTTCACTTTCTGTTCAATTTCTCTGAACAAGTCAATCCCGTGTATCTTAGTTTCACTAAGCTCAGTCCAGTACAATGGCGTATGGAATTTACGACCATACAAAGCTTTATAAGGTGCCATTTTGATACTCGATTGATAACTGTTATTATACGCAAATTCAATCAAAGGCAGGTATCATTCCCACGTACCTTCGAACTCGAGAATACAACATATCAACTTATCCTCAATTATCTGAATGATTTGTTTAGATTGACCATCTGTTTGTGGATGAAAAGCAGTACTGAAATGTAAATTTGTACCTAGTGCATCTTGCAGTTTCTTCCAAAACTGCGAAATAAACCTCGGATCTCTATCTGAAATAATAGATATAGGCACACAATGTAATCTCACTATCTGAGAAACGTACAATTCAGCTAACTTATCAAGCGAGTAATCCGTACGTATTGGAATAAAATGTGTCGATTTAGTTAATCTATCAACAACAACCCAGATTGTATCTTTCTTGCTCGGTGTCAATGGTAAACCAGATACAAAATCCATCGTAACCCTATCCCATTTCCACTCAGGTATCATGATGGGCTAAAGTAATCCTGAAGGCACCTGATGTTCAGCTTTTACTTGTTGATAGATTAAACAGTTTGTAACAGAGTCAAAAATGTCTTGCTTCATACCATGCCACCAGTAAAGCTGTTTCAAATCATTATACATCTTTGTACTACCTGGGTGAACAGATAATCAACTACTATGTGCTTCATTCAAAATCATCTAGATGAACTCTATATTCCTCGGAACGTATATCCGGTCTCTGAATCTCAAACAGTCATTAGCATCAACTCTGAACTCTGAATCAACATCTATTTCACACTGAGCTTGTTTTGCAATCAATTCATTATCAACCTTCTGGGCATCACATATTTCTTGAACAAATAACGGTCTAGCTTTCAATTCAGCTACTATCGAACCATCATCAGACATGGCCATATGTGTATTTTGTAACACCCCAAACCCGGCCCAGACATTATGGCTAAATCCGACGTGCCACATTGAAGTTAAGAACCCATGTTTCACTTTAGTGTTTTAATAAACCGTCTTTTGTTAAGGCTTAAACAAGTGAATGGAAGCTGTGCACCAGGTAGGTATCCAAAAAAAGAGGAGATGAGCCATAAAGGCTGCTTAAGTACCAAGCTCTTCGATTGGATCCAATCCTAGACATGCCCACAACCATTTCCACACTTTGTTAACCGAGTTTGAAATTCATTTGGGTAGATATCTTTGATATACCAATTAATCATGTTGTTACATTATTTTGAAAATGAGTATCATTTTGAAAACGCGCCCTAAGTCTAGCCCATTTGAATTATTATCAGAAAAATTTAGAGTTTTTGAAAATAAAGTAATCCCAGAAAGAGAATAAAGTTAAAATGGCATTATTACAACCCAAAAATAAATAGTAATTAAGATTAACTAACGAAAACCAATTACTTATTTTAAAGTCCAAAAGTGTTCACCATGGCCACTCAGAATCCCCTCTGGCTCCAAGTCTCCACTTCAAGGCTCACCTACAAGGTCAAGGAAAGGGTGGTGAGTTTGAAAACTCAGTGTGCAACAAGCCCCTTTCAGAGCCCAAACCAAGATCAGCATATTGGGCCTAAGCCCAAATTCAGTCTCAATAAATATTGGGTCGAAGCCTTTTCATAATTCACATTACTAGCCGAAGCCTTTACTGTATACGGCGTGGTCCATAGGCCCATTTCAATGTCATATGTAACATCGAAGAATGTATGCAAGCCCATTTGGGGAGACTACTCAACCCACCATCCGCTACTCTCCACCCGTACCAACCAACACACCATGTGGGGAATGATTCAACCCACCCAACCAACACACCACTGGTAGCATAGCTTCTTTATCATATAACTGGAGGCCTAGCCTCTTTTAATAATTGGGGCAAAGCCCTTTTCGGTAAACTGGGGCAAAGCCCTTTTTCACTTCCTCTATTCATATAAAACCCAACCCATGCATATATGAATATATCATGCGCATTTCATACATATCATGTGCATATCATGTCAAATCATGTATATAAAAATCTCATGCATCAAATTCATAATTAAACCCTAGGGGTATAATGGTCATTTTTTTACCTAAGGGCAAAACAGTCATTTTTCATATTATCAGGGTAATTTCGTAATTTTACCAAATATCAGGGTTTTCCATGTTTATTAACAATTATCAATAACTCCAAGTGTTTAAACAATGATTTTAACGCACTTAATCAAATTTGGGCTTTTGGGTCAAAAACCCCTAATGGGCCCCACGAATGCCGATTTAGCCCCTTAGGCCCCCATAATCAAAATTTTACATCAAATCTACCCGTTTAACATGCAATATATCCAAGTTCCATTTTCTATCAAAATTTACCCAAATGGGCCCGAAAGCCCATTGGGCCCAATTTCAGCCCATTGAGGCCCAACTTACCAACGTGCACAGAATTGCGCTCTTACCTGTTCCATCGATCCAAACACCGATTGTATCGCTTTAATCGTATCTAAAACCACATGCAAAATCTCAGGTTCCCGAAATGCCGAAATTTAGGCATTTTGACTTTTCAGCGAAAATTAGTCTAAGATCTTACGGGGGTTATTACACACCTGTTTTGTGATGTTCACCAACGAAGTCTCCCACGGAAACTTACAATTTATTCACCACCTTTCTTAGTCTATAGATCATGCTAATCAAACCCCAAATCTTACCCTACCAAAATCAGCCCAAAGAATCCCTAATGGCCACGGCTCACTTACCTTCTCCGAGTCCGATGCTCGATCCAAGTTTTCTAAATCGATACCCTAAGCCTTGCTACTCTTCCAAAGTATCTAAAAATCATAAAAACAAAAGAAAAAGCCAAATAAGGCCTATATCTCAAATCGGAAACCACCCCTAAACTATAGGGGTTTCGGCTTTTGTCCATAGTTACTACTGAATCGATTTAGAGTACGAATACTTACCCCAGTCTCCCTTCTTGAACCGTTTAAAGCTTAGTAGATGAATGGATTGGCCACCAAAAAGTGAGGGAAAAGAAGGTTGCTGGTCAACAAGAAATCGACACCACCAAGTTTCACAGGTTTCGGCTTTTGTGGTTTTTTGGCAAAAGTAATGATGGGAAAGGGAGTAGTAGATCGAAAGAAAAGAATAGTGAACTGGTTTTGGAGAAGAAAAGAAAGAAAGATGATTGGGAATGGTGATTTCGGTTTAGAGAAGGAAAAAGGAAGAAAGAAAAGAATAACTCTCTGAAGTTTACTCAAGGAAAACGGCACAACCTAAGTCCCTAATGCCGAAATACTAACCTAATACCCCTTGTCGAAACCATTTTTAAATTGAGTTTTAGGAAAATGGGAATCAACTTAAAAAAAACAAAAACAGGAGTCGCCACCAATCTTTTTAGGTGTGATTGGATCATCTTTAAAACATTTTGTTTTAAAATCATTAGTTTTGGTCCATGAAATAAAAGAACGGGTTTGGGAGTCGGTTACGTACGAGGAAGGATTAGCACCCTCGTAACGCCCAAAAATTGGTACCTAATTGATTATCAAATGTCTTTAATGTCGAAAATTTAAAAAAAATTAAGATGTAATCCTCTTTAAAATACTTTGATTTTGAAAATTTGGGTTCACTCGTATCAAAGTATTGACACTAAGTTAGCCTTTTTGGATATCCCTATCTCGAAACGACAAAACACCATATCCAGTAAGTTAGGACACATTGCTTTGAAATTCCAAGACAGTTGCTCGCATTTTGAAAACCTTTAAAAACTTAGAAGGGTACTTAATTATTAGAACTCAACGAGTAAAGTCGCAACCCAATAAGTTAGGGCACTACTTTTCTCGAAATTTCCAAACACCAGGCATTGCCTTTATATTTTTTTTGAAAACTTGGAATCTCATTTTTAAATTGATGCATGAGAAATCGTATTACATTATAAACCATGCATGATAACATATTATCGTAATAGGTAAACCAAAACATGCATTTAAGCAATATGATAGCAATAGTATAAAAACCATGCATTAGATACATACATATATAAAAAGTAATAAATATAGCAAATCTTAATAACATACGTACAAAGATATCGTAGCATATATTGAAGATGAATAAGCAAAACATACGAACATACAAAGTGATAATTAAAAATGATGTATGATATACAATTTAATATATATAAAAAGAGTAATAATATCAATGTACATGTTCATACAATATAATATCAAATTACAAAATAACATTTAATACATAAATGATATATATAGAATATAAAAATATATAAAAGAATAAAATATAAAATAAAGTGAGTAATTGCTAACAAAATATACTTTAAAAAATATGATATTTAATAATAATTTTAAAATAATATTTAATATATAATATATAATAACAAAAAAAATTATAAAAGACTAATAATTATATATAAAATAAAAATATATTGGTTTAGAAAAATAATATATAAAATATCAAATATGTGAAAGAATTTATAGTTATAATAAAATAACTATATAATATATACTAATATAAGTTTAGAATAATATGAAATAAATAATTAATGATGAAATATACATATTATATAAATTGTTATATTATAATATCTTCAAAATGTGTAATAATAGAATATAAGTAAAGTAATTATTAACATAAAAATAAAAATAAGTATATAACACAAGTTAAAACTTTTGATAATAATAATATAGATAAAAATATATATATAATAGTATAAAAAATGACATAATAATATAAAATAAATATAATATATAATATGAAAGTATATATGTAAAAATAATATATAATATATATAAATAATATGAATAATAAATAATAAAATAATTATATAATATAATATAAAAATAAGATTAAAAATAAAACCGATAAAAATTTTATATTTATATAATAACAACGAAAATAAATATATATAGGGTTAAATTTGAAGTTCAATAAAATTACGGTAATTTAAAAGATAAAGCTGAATTAGGGTCCTAATTAAAACATGCATAAAACAAAAGGGACTCATTGGGCAAATCGTCCTATTCCCCAAAACGACAGCGTTTTAAATCGGGGTTTAAAATAGCTATTGCAAGGACTAAATCAAAACTGAAACAAAATATTAAGGCTAAATTATAAATAAAACATAATTGTAAACACAAAAAGATGGAAGGACCGATTGAGTAATTAACCCAATCCCCAAAAACACATAGATCCTCCTCGGGTAATCGGGTCAGCGCGCAGATCCCGTGCCTAGAAACGACGTCGTTTTATGGTTATTGGATTAAGACAAAACGGCGTCGTTTCATTTATGCTATATAAGTTAAACCTTTAGTTTTAAAATCATTTGTGACCCAAGTTTTTAAAAAAAAACTAAAATTCTCTCTGCAGAGGGGAAGAGAGAGACCCCGGCTCTGTCCTCCGACCACAGGGATGCATTCGTGCACGCGCTTCACGCGCCACATTGATGCCATCGCGTACGGCGGTTAGGGTTTTCAAAACTCTATTTTTCGCAGCCAATCAAAAAGGTAGCTCTGTTTTCTTTTTGTTTCCTTTGATTATATTCTAAGATAGGCGCATTCACACCAGAAAATAAACATGTAAATGGAAAATAATAATAAAGTGATTCGATTACATCAAAAACAAAGACTGTCTTTTATTTCTTCTGTTTTTTATGAATACAACCATCTATAACTTCCTATCTTTCTGTGTTTTTCTCTCCGTATATCTATGTGTATCCTATTTACAAGTGAAAGGGAAGGCTTTATAGCCTTAATCCTTTACATATTCTGGGAAAGAAATCTATGATTTCTTTCCATTTTCGTGTCCTCTGTATCTTTGACTGATATGCTATGATTTTCTTTCCCTTTCCTGCTCTAGTTTTTCGCGTATCTGCTGTTTGTTTCCTTTTCTTGCAGGTGACTCGCGATGATCTCGTGATTCAAGGGCTGCTGGAGCGATTTGGGGCCAGATAGAGGGACGACCGGTGACTGGGGCACTGGTGAGCGTTGAAGACCCTGGGGACAGCGCATTAATGGTGGCCTCGATTTCGGGGACTAAACAGACGCTCCCCGAATTCTCTAAAACCTCTTGCGGAGCCACAGTATTTAGAAAACCCTAGGGTTTCCTGTTTACCTTAAGTCTTTTGGGCCTTTTGGGCTGTTTCAGATTCGAGCTTGGGTATTTTGGGTTATGGGTGTAATAGGGTTTTCTGGGTAGTTTTGATTTTGGGCCTACTATTTGGGCTTTGTAACCTGGACTTGGACTGTTTAATAAATAAATATTATTTATATATTTTCATTTGGTCTTAAGGCCCGGTTGAATTTGGGCTATTACAGCTGCCCCTCTTTGCTTATTACTGTGTAATGGGAATCGAGCAAAGATTTAGAAAGACCAAATTTGACCGGTCCTATCAAATCATGGTCTTTAATCTTCTTGTAAACTTGTGACTGGCATGTTGATATCTTCGATCTGCTCTCCGCCAAACACAGAGACGCCAAATTTGCTTCTTTGGTTTGTTCTCTGACAATACAAAGATAACAAATCATCTTAGATTTGCTTCAACGTAAACACGTGAAAGCCAAATCAGCTATGTCTTCGATTCACTCCTTGTAAGCACAAGGATACTAAATCATCTTGGATCTGCTTCAGTATAAACATCTGAAGGTGAGATCTGCTATGTATCTGCTCCCCGTTGAACTGGAGATGCAAGACTTCAATTTGCTCTCTAACAATACAGAGATGCCAAATCATCTTAGATTTGCTTCAACATAAACACGTGAAAGCCAAATCAGCTATGTCTTTGGTTTGTTCCTTGTAAACACAAGAATTCTAAATCATCTTGGATCTGCTTCAGTCTAAACATCTGAAGGTGAGATCTGCTATGTATCTACTCCCCGTTGAAGTGGAGATGCCAGACTTCGATTTGCTCTCTAACAATACAGAGATGCCAAATCATCTTAGATTTGCTTTAACGTAAACACGTGAAAGCCAAATCAGCAATGTATTCGATTCACTCCTTGTAAGCACAAGGATGCTAAATCATCTTGGATCTCCTTCAGTATAAACATCTAAAGGTGAGATCTGCTATTTATCTGCTCCCTGTTGAAGTGGAGATGCCAGACTTCGATTTTCTCTCAGACAATAGAGAGATGCCAAATCATCTTAGATTTGCTTCAACATAAACACGTGAAAGCCAAATCAACTATGTCTTTGATTCGCTCCTTGTAAACACAAGGATACTAAATCATCTTGGATTTGCTTCAGTATAAACATCTAAATGTGAGATCTACTATTTATCTGCTCCCCGTTGAAGTGGAGATGCCAGACTTCAATTTGCTCTCTGACAATACAGAGATGCCAAATCATCTTAGATTTGCTTCAACGTAAACACATGAAAGCCAAATCAGCTATGTCTTTGGTTTGTTCCTTGTAAGCACAAGAATGCTAAATCATCTTGGATCTGCTTCAGTATAAACATCTGAAGGTGAGATCTGCTATGTATCTGCTCCCCGTTGAAGTGGAGATGCCAGACTTTGATTTGCTCTCTGACAATACAGATATGCCAAATCATCTTAGATTTGCTTCAACGTAAACACGTGAAAGCCAAATCAGCTATGTTTTTGGTTTGTTCCTTGTAATCATAAATCATAAATCCTCGGCAATGGGTACTTGTTCTTTATAGTCACCTTATTAAGCTGACGGTAATCAATGCAAAGTCTCATTGAACCATCCTTCTTCTTCTGAATAATACAGAGCACCCGGGGAGAGAAACTCGGTCTCACAAATCCCTTGTCTGTTAACTCCTGCAATCGAGCCTTCAATTCTTTTAATTCATTGGAGCCATTCTATATGGAGCAATCGAGATCGGTGCGATGCAAGCAACAAATCAATGGCAAAATCTATCTCTCTGTTCGGAGGCAACCTGGGCAATTCCTCCGAAATACATCCGAAACTCACATACTATCGGTCTGATTAAAATTTCAGTTGAGGCAACTCAATATTCATTACATAAGCCGGATAAGCTTCACACCCTTTTCTCATGTATTTACATGCGGACATGTGCGAAATCACCATAGGCAATTTATTTGATTCATCTGTTTCAACCCACGTAATTTCTCCATTTTCACATTTCAACTCTAGTGTCTTTTGTTTACAATCTACCTTAGCATCATACAATGTTAACGGTCCATTCCCAAGATAACGTCAAACTCACCAAATGGTATGACATCAAGTTGGCCGGAAAACAGTGACCTTGAATCATTAATGGGCAATTCTTGCAAACCTTGTCAACTAGCACATATTGGCCTAAGGGTTTGACACTTTAATCGTAAACTCAAGAAATTCAACAGCAACTTTTTATTGGATACTAAATTCATGCAAATATAGGAATGAGTGGACCGGGATCAATCAATGCAATAACAATAGTATCATAGAGAGAAATGTACCAATAATGACATCGGAGATGATGCATCTTCTCGACACGTATAGCATAAGCTCTAGCAGTGCTCTAGCTTCGATCTTACTGTTAAATCTTTCATCACAGTTTACTACTAGTCCCACCTCCAGTATTTCTCGGTGGTCTACCTCTACTAGCGATGGTATTCATCTAGCACTCTGAAATCTTTCTTCTTTAACTTTCTCCGGACAATCACTAATAAAATGCTCGCGAGAACCGCACCTAAAACAAGCTCGCTCGGTCCCCAACACTCACCATAATGTTGCTCGCCACATTGCGACACTCGGGCTTTCTAGGTCGCATTACCCACACTTGCCACCAAGTAGCTTGAGCTTTAGACCCGAATATGCTCTACCACGATCTCTGTGAATCCCCAATTGAAACTATCATTCGAGGGTTTGTCTCTTTGGACCTCTTTGGTTGAGATTGAAATGGCTTGCTTATCTGTCTTTTTCGACATCTCGAGCCTCAATAGCGACTTTTCTTCTTTCTTTGTTCAATTCTTGACTTTAAGAGCTCGATCAACCAATACTACAAATTCTTTCAACTCCAAAATTCCTACAAGCACTTTAATGTCCTCATTCAGCCCATCTTCAAATCTTCTACACATAATGGCCTCGGTGGACACACATTCTGGGCATACTTGCTGAGTCTTACAAATTCGCGTTCATACTACTTTCTGAGACATTTTCCCTGCTTCAATTCAAGAAACTCCTTCCGTTTTGATCAATAAATCCTCGACTTATGTATTTCTTTCTAAATTCTTCTGGAAGAAATCCCAAGTAACTTTTCTTTTGGCACCACTGCAACCAAAGTCTTCCACCAATGGTAAGTCGAATCTCTCAAAAGTGATCTGACACTTTAAGCATTCCTCGGGTGTACATGAGAGCTCATCAAATACGGGTAGAATTTTCAAGCCGAATTCCGCTTTCTCGGGATCATCATCGACCTTTGCTCTAAACTCTTGACCCCTTGTTTTCGAATCTTGTCAACCGGAGGATTGTTCATTCTTACCAAATCTATACCTTGAGCAGCTCTGAGGAATCGTCCGAGGTATAGGAGGGGTGGAGGAGGTTGAGCATTTGGATTTGCTCGAATAAATTCAGATACCAATTGTTCATCATTTGGAGAAAGGCATCCCAAGCCTCATCTCCTTGTCTCAATGTCTCAGTCTACTTTCCACAGCGTGGTCCCTTGTGCGGGAGCCGGCGCATTACTAAACATCATCACCGCAGCTTCCTTGAGGATCCATTACTATATTAAAACAAAACACAGTTTAGAATAATCAGAGTCACCAAACTATCACAATATTTTTATGGCATGTATAGCTAGACTTTTACACACACTTTATTAGTCCGAGAACCGACTAAACCATGGCTCGATACCACTAAATGTAACACCCTTACCTGTTACTGTCATAGGAGCAGATACAAGGTATTACGAACATAACACATACCATTAAACATAACAGAGATATAAATATGTCATCCAATTTGATAGTGCATCGTATAACATATGTCTTGAACAATATTAGCCAACTTTAATGGCTTGTACAAAGTAGCTGGTCGAGTCTCAGTAACTAATATTTTAAACCTAGACAAATATGACACGTAACAAAATAATTAAGCCTACTATACATGCCATAATTCAAAACGTTTAGTTCAAATACCTAAAGTATGATAGTGCGGGTAGATCTTCACGATCCTTAACTCTGAGCAAGCCAAAGGACACTATAAGACAAAGAGAGAAAAAAAGTAAGCTTATAGCTTAGTAAGTAAGTATGTAAATACTAATTAAAGAATCTAACATGTTTACACAACAATTCAAGTATATCTACTTTAACTTCACTATTCATTCCACTTTAATTAAGCTGTCTCTGCTGCGTCATATTCACTAAATAAATCATAACTCGAGTTACAAAACTCAAAATTCAAATCCGTAAAATTTTCCTGAATCTAGACTCATAAAGCTTTTTGATAATATTTTTCTATAATTTTTGGTTCAGCCGATTAGTACAGTTTATTAGTTAAAGTTTCCCCTGTTACACAGCTCGACTGATCTGACCTCTGTTCACTACGAATTGAATTTCTCTCAGTACACAATTCAAACAACCCTGATGTCTATTTCATTTAAAACTAGTCTCAATAAGGAATTTAGGCATGTAAACTATATTTCCTAATTTTCTTTGTACAATTTTTAATGATTTTTCAAAGTTGGAACAGGGGATCACGTATTCATCCTGAGCAAGTCACATACAATTATAAATATCTCAAAATATAGAATTCCTTTGCTTGCTCTGTTTCTTTTATATGAAAGTAGACTCATTAAACTTTAATTTCACATCTCATTCAACCTCTAATTATATTCCTCCTATTTTTGGTGATTTTCAAAATCACGTCACTGCTACCATCTAAAAACAGTTTTAATGCTAATTTCACTCTTTCACACATTCTTTATGCTAACCTCATTTTATCTTATATATGTATATACCACAAATCATTTTCACCACATTTCATTCACCATAAGTGTAGGTCCAAACCACAATATCACCACAAAACCATCCCGTTGAACAATTCGGATCAATCCTCGATATTTAATGGTTTCAGCACACAGCCCCACCATCATACTTCGTTTAGTTCGGCTCTCTTGTACACATGGTGAACACTTAGTACCACTCATGCGACCTAACCGATTTGTCTCAGTAGCTCTCTTGTCTACATGGTGTCCTTCACTTGGAATCACGCATGCGACCTAGCTACATTTATCTTTCACGTAGCTCTTTTGTCTACATGGGATACATCTCGTATCACACATGTGACCTAGCTACTACTGAGGTGTCTCGTAGCTTTCTTGTACACATGATGTGCACTCGGCATCATACATGTGACCTAGCTACCTCCCTCTATTTCATTCGATCTCTCAGAATGTTCAACCGGATCTCTCTCTCTATATTTATTTCCATTCTTCCAATAGTCGATTTATATTTTAACATCAGCTAGTATATTTATATAATAGGCTGAAATATAAGAATGTACATGAAATTATTGTAATATTTACATACAAACTTACCTTGGTGCAAAATGTGGAAATTTTGCAATTTAGTCCAAAACTTTTCCTTCCCCGTTCGAGATCAATTCCGTGTCTTTCTTGATCTATAATAACACATTTAGCTCATTTAATACTCATACTATTTATTTCAATCCAAAATCACATCATGGAAAAATTACATTTTGCCCCTAACTTTACAAAATTACAATTTTGCCCCTAGGCTCGGAATTTAATTTCAGCCCTTATTCTTATATTTTATGATATGCTGAACATTTTCTCTTCTACAACAACATCAAATTCTCACTCTATCATATAGTTATGAACAATAGGTATTTTTACCGATTATCTTGCTTTACTCGTTTTCACTTAAAACCGAGTAGCACAAGTTATTTAACATAATTTAAAACCTCATATTCTATCATAAAACATCAAAATACACAAATTTCACCTATGGGTATTTTTCCAAATATGAACCCTAGGTCAAATTATTACTAGCATAAGCTTAATCGAGCTTAAGGATTCCAAAAGCGTAAAGAACATTAAAAGCGGGCTTGGAATCACTTACTATGGAGCTTGAAAATTGAAGAAACCCTAGCTATGGAGAGAGGGAGAATTCGCAGCAACTAAGGAGGATGATGATCAATTTTGTGTTATTTTTCCCATTTTATTTCATTTAATATCCAAATGACCAAAATGCCCTCCTTACTAAACTTTCAAAATTCCTTCCATGTCCTAATTTTGTCCATGAACTTAAAATTGGTCAAATTGCTATTTAAGACCTCCTAATTAATATTCCAAAACAATTTCATACTAAAAACTTCCGGGATGCAAATTTTGCAACTTATTCGATTTAGTCCCTACTTTCAATTTAAGCACTTTAGGCATAGAATTTCATCACGAAATTTTCACACAATCATGCAATCATATCATAAACCCCAAAATAATTATAAAACAATTATTTCTATCTCGGATTTGTGGTCACGAAACCACTATTCCGATTAGGCCCTAATTCGGGTTGTCACAAAAATGGTCTTATTACAACCCAAGAATAAATAGTAATTAAGATGAGCTAACGAAAACCAGTTACTTATTTTAAAGTCCAAGTGTTCACCGTGGCCACTCCGAATCCCCTCCAGCTCCAAGTCTCCACATCAAGGCTCACCTGCAAGGTCAAGGAAAGGGGGGTGAGTTTGAAAACTCAGTGTGCAACAAGTCCCTTTCAGAGCCCAAACCAAGATCAGCATACTGGGCCTAAGCCCAAATTCAGTCTCAATAAATACTGGGCCGAAGCCTTTTCATAATTCAAATCATCGGCAAGCCTTGATCAGATACTGGCGTGGCCCATAGGCCCATTTTAATGTCATATGTAACATCGAAGAATGCATGCAAGCCTATTTGGGGAGACTACTCAACCCACCATCCACTACTCTCCACCCGTACCAACCAACACACCATGTGGGCAATGATTCAACCCACCCAACCAACACACCTCTGGCAGCATAGCTGCTTTATCATATAACTGGAGGCCTAGCCTCTTTTAATAACTGGGGCAAAGCCCTTTTCTGTAAACTGGGGCAAAGCCCTTTTCACTTCCTCTATTCATATAAAACCCAAACCATGCATATATGAATATATCATGCGCATTTCATACATATCATGTGCATATCATGTCAAATCATGTACATCAAAATCTCATGCATCAAATTCATAAATAAACCCTAAGGGTATAATGGTCATTTTTTTACCTAAGGGCAAAACAGTCATTTTTCATATTATCAGGGTTATTTTGTAATTTTTCTAAATATCAGGGTTTTCCATATTTATTAACAATTATCAATAACTCCAAGTGTTTAAACAATGATTTTAACGCACTTAATCAAATTCGGGCTTTTGGGCCCAAAACCCCTAATGGGCCCCACGAATGCCATTTAGCCCCTTAGGCCCCCATAATCCAAATTTTACATCAAATCTACCCGTTTAACATGCAATATATCCAAGTTCCATTTTCTATCAAAATTTACCCAAATGGGTCCGAAAGCCCATTGGGCCCAGTTTCAGCCCATTGAGGCCTAACGTACCAACGTGCATAGAATTGCGCTCTTACCTGTTCCATCGATCTAAATACCAATTGTATCGCTTTAATCGTATCTAAAACCACATGCAAAATCTCAAGTTCCCGAAATGCCGGAATTTAGGCATTTCGGCTTTTTAGCGAAAATTAGTCTAAGATCTTACGGGGGTTATTACACACCTGTTTTGTGACATTCACCAACGAAGTCTCCTACGTCAATCTACAATTTATTCACCACCTTTCTTAGTCTACAGATCATGCTAATTAAACCCCAAATCTTACCCTACCAAAATCGGACCAAAGAATCCCTAATGGCCACGGTTCACTTACCTTCTCCGAGTTCGATGCTCGATCCAAGTTTTCCAAATCGATACCCCAAGCCTTGCTGCTCTTCCAAAGTATCTACAAACCATAAAAAACAAAATAAAAAGCCTAATAAGGCCTATATCTCAAATCGGCAACCACCCTAAACTATAGGGGTTTTGGCTTTTGTCAATAGTTACTACTAAATTGATTTAGAGTACGAATACTTACCCCAGTCTCCCTTCTTGAACCGTTTAAAGCTTAGTAGATAAAGGGATTGGCCACCAAAAAGTGAGGGAAAAGAAGGTTGCTGGTCAACAAGAAATCGACACCACCAAGTTTCACAGGTTTCGGCTTTTGTGGTTTTTCGGCAAAAGTAATGATGGGAAAGGGAGTAGTAGATGGAGAGAAAAGAATAGTGAACTGGTTTTGGAGAAGAAAAGAAAGAAAGATGATTGGGAATGGTGATTTTGGTTTAGAGAAGGAAAAAGGAAGAAAGAAAAGAATCACTCTCTAAAGTTTACTTAAGGAAAACGGCACAACCTAAGTCCCTAATGCTGAAATACTAACCTAATACCCCTCTACCGAAATCCCCTCTCCACTCCCCTCTATTCGGCCAACTCTATCTCTCTCTCAAATCCCTAAAATCCTCCCCTTATCACTCCTTAATCCATGCATCTGACTGATTCAAACTCTCTCCAACAGAGTTCCATTCATCTTCAAACTTCTGCTTGCTCAAGGCATAAAAATAACATCGCATTTGCCATCATAGAGAATCGAACCTAGGTTCCCCCAACCACTTACACGCCACCTTTTTAGCTCTTAGTGGTGTCACTTAGCCAATTTACCAGAGGCTCTTTTTGTGTTACATTTTACCCACAACTTTTAATAAAGCCATCTACCCAAAGCCCCTAACTCCTTAAGTCCAAAGTTAAAAAATTCTTCCGGGTTTTGGTCATCACATGGGCCTTCCATAAGCCCATTTACATATTCCAACTATGAATTTTTACTACCAAATACCAAATTTTAAAAACTTTACCAAATTCTCAGAAATTATAAAAACCCAAAAATCAGGATGTTACATATTCATTGCACGTAAAGCAAACAGTGACTTCCGGCTTAAAGCATCAGCAACAACATTAGCCTTTCTCGGGTGATACTCAATCACAAGTTTGTAGTCTTTTAGCTATTCTAACCATCGACGCTGTCTCCAATTCAGATCTTTCTGACTCATCAAATATTTTAGGCTTTTATGATCAGAATAAACATGACATTTCTCACCGAACAGATAGTGACGCCAAATTTTCAATGCAAACACAATGGCTGCCAGTTCCAAGTCATGTGTTGGATAGTTCTTTTCATGTGGCTTTAACTATCTCAAGGCATAAGCTATCACTCTGCCTTCCTGCATCAAAACACAGCCCAAACCATTTATTGATTCATCACTATAGATAACAAATTCTTTACCCGATTCTGGCTGAACTAGCACTGGAGCTTCAGTCAAAAGGACTTTCAACTGATCAAAACTTTTTTGACATTTCTCTGTCCACTCAAGCTTAACATTTTTCCGTAGTAGCTTTGTCATCGGAGCTGCAATCATAGAGAAACCTTTCACGAATCGTCTGCAATAACCACCAAGTCCCAGAAAGCTTCGAACTTCAGAAACATTATTTGGAGGTTTCCAATCCAATATAGCTGAAATTTTGCTCGAATCCACCCCAATACCTGATGCTGATACCACATGGACCAGAAAACTAACTTCATTTAACCAGAACTCACATTTAATGGATTTTGCATACAACTGTTTATCCCGTAAGGTCTGTAACACAAGTCTCAAATGTTCGGCATGTTCAGTTTCATCGCGAGAATAGATCAAAATGGCATCTATAAACACAACCACAAACTGGTCTAGGTACGGTCTGAAGATCCAATTCATCAAATCCATGAAAATAGCAGGTGCATTAGTAAGTCTGAAAGGCATAACCAGAAATTCATAATGTCCGTACCTCGTTCTGAAAGTGAACTTTGGAACATCTGAATCCTTAACTTGCAACTGATAGTAGCCTGATCTCAAATCTATCTTCGAAAACACTGTGGCCCCTTTCAATTGATCAAATAGATCATCGATCTGTGGAAACGGATACTTATTCTTTATAGTCACTTTATTAAGCTATCTATAGTCGATACACATTCTCATAGTTCCATATTTCTTTTTCACAAACAACACTGGTGCACCCCACGGAGAGAAACTTGGCTGCGCGAAACCTCTATCTGTCTTCTTTTAATTCTGTAGCTACCATTCTATATGGAGCTATGGATATCGGAGTCTTCCCAGGCATTAACTCAATACCAAACTCTACTTCCCGAATAGGTGGCAAACCCGGTAATTCTTCTGGAAATACATCCGGATACTCACACATAACAGGTATTGATTCAATGTTTCTTTTAGCCGCTTTACTATCGAGCACATAGGTACAATAAGCTTCACACACTTTTCTCACATATTTCTGAGCTACCATCGAAGAAATCGCTGCTGGCAAACCACATAAATCACTAGATTCAATTCGAATAACTTCATCATTCTGGCTCCGTAGATCAATGGTCTTTCTTTTATAGTTTACAATAGTATCATGTAAAGTCAGCCAATCCATACCCAGAATTATGTCAAACTCATCAAATGGCAGTAGCATCAAATCAGTCGGGAAGCACAGATCTCAAACTATCAAAGGATAATTTTTACACACTTTATCGACTATAACACACCGGCCCAAGGGGTTTGACACTCTAATCACAAACTCAGTAGACTCAACAAGCAGAGTCTTGCTGAATACTAATGTCTCACATACATAAGAATGAGTAGAACAAGGATCAATCAATGCAATTACATTAGTATCATAAGGAGTAAATGTACTAGTAATAACATCAGGGGATAAAGCCTCCTCTCGTGCACATATGGCATAGGCTCTGGCATGTGAACGAGCCTCAGATCTGATTGCCGTATCTTTAGTCCCTCTCTAACTACCACTCATATTACCAGCATTTCTGGGTGGTCTACCTCGAGCTGTAGTGTTACTCGATCGCGTATTCTGCAGTGGATTTTCCTCATCTCACATTTGGCAGACTCGAATATAATGATCTGTCGATCCACATTTAAAACAAGCCTGATCATGCAACCTAAAACTACCGGGATGTCGTTTACCATAGTTCTTGCACTCGGTTTGGTTTGATCTAACATTACCTTCACTCCTACTGAGGTAGCTCTCGACCTCACTGGTGGTCTATTTTGATCCCGTCTGGAGTAACCTGAAGTGGCTTTAGAACGGCTAAAATCATCTCGAAACTTCTTTGATGTCGACTAGAATGACTTACCGGATGTTCTTTTGCGTGCATCTCTAGCTTCAAAGTTAGCTTTTCTTTTCTCTTTTTCGAGCTCTTCAGCTTTGCAAGCTCGCTCAACAAGTACCACAAACTCTTTTATCCTGAGTATGCCAACTAACAGTTTGATATCTTCATTCAGCCTATCTTCAAATCTCTTACACATTGTGGCTTAAGTGGAAACACACTCTTGGGCATACCATCTGAGTCTCAGGAATTTCCGCTCATACTCTGTCACTATCATCCTACCCTATTTCAGCTCTAGAAATTTTTTACGCTTCTGGTCGATAAATCTCTGGCTGATATATTTCTTACGGAACTCAATCTGAAAGAATTCCCAGGTCACCTGCTCTCTTGGAACTACTGATACTAGGGTATTCCACCAGTGGTATGCTGTGTCTCAAAGTAAAGATATGGCACATTTCTAGCACTCATCTGGGGTACAGGATAACTCATCAAACACACAGATGGTATTATCAAGCTAGAACTCAGCCCGCTCAGCATCATCTTTATCAATGGCTTTAAACTCTTCAACTCCATGTTTTCTGATTTTATCAACAGGTGGCCTACTCAATCGCAATGGATCACATACTTGAGGTATAGTAGGCACGGAAGATGGATTAGTCGGGGTGGAGGTTGTTGTGCAGCCAGGTTAGTCCGGATATATTGAGTGAACCAATCATTCATCATTTGATAAAAGGCTTGTTTAGCCTCACTTTCTAGATTACTTGAAGTCGGTCGAGAATCAACCTGAGTTGTCCCTTGCACGAGAGCAGGTGCAACACTCTCAACATCATCAGCTACAACTCTGTCGGGATCCATTTACTATATAAAAATACATTTCAAATGTCAGAAGTCATCACACTATCACAGTATATAATTATGGCATGTATAGCTAAACTCTCATGCTATGTTAGTCTAGAACTGACTAAATCGTAGCTCTGGTACCAATAAAATGTAACACCTCTAACCCGTATCTATCTCCAAATTAGGGTTATGAGGTATTACCGATTAAACTATTATTCATACAAACGTTAATTATAAATTTCAAATCAAAATTCAGATCACATATAAGCTTATAACTCAATTCATTATCAAATCTTAGAAGAAATTTAAGACACACAATACATCACAAATAATGTATAATCTAAAATGTATGTACAATTTAAATATTTACTTCACACACAAAACATGGAACATATCTATGGCTTCATTATTAATCATAACACTTGATGTATACATATGTCACGTGTATGCATAGGTTGCATTAAATGAAATACATTTCATTACTTTTTTTTTATCTATTAATATGGCATTACTACTTAAATTATTATGTTATTCGTAAGTAATACAATAAGGCAATCTAATTTACTTTCTAATTACTTATAAACGTATATGAATGTAACACCCCTAACTCGTGACCGACGCCGGTGTCGGACACGAGGGGTTAACGGCCAAACCCTCTCAAGATACCAACCAATTTGACGTTACCAGTCAGGCTGGAAAACTGCGTCACCGTCACCTTAAAAATCATATCTCGAGTTTCAAAACTCGGAAACTGGTTTCATAAATTTTCCCTGAATTTAGACTCATATACCCATCCATGGATTTATTTTTAGAATTTTTGGTTGGGAAAATTGGTACAGTTTATTAGTTAAATTCACCCATGTTACAGGGACCGACTGCTCTGACCTTCTTGCATTACAACTTGAATATATCTCTGTACAGGGCTTTAATACTGGTGCCGTTTGTTTCTAATGAAACTAGACTCAAAATGGAATCTGTACATATAAGGCATGACTCCTAATTCTTTCTGGATAATTTATGGTAAATTTTCAAAGTCGCGACAGGGGACCCAGAAACCGTTCTGGGCCTGTCTCACGAGAACCTTAATATTTCTCAGTATACTGCTCATATGGTCGTTTCGTTTCGTCCATATAAAAATAAATTCATCAAGGTTCAGTTCCATAATTTACTCACTATTTAATTCTACTTCTACTATTTTTAGTGATTTTTCAATCTCATCTCACTGCTGCTGTCCGCAACAGTTACTGCAGTAGACTATGCCAATTTCATGAATTTTTCCTTGGCCTTAATCATCCATCATACATGACACAAATTATGGCCACCTTATCAAAATTTGAGTTTCTAAGACTCGTGGCTATAGGTTCTAGCATCCCACTCGACGACCACATAGGCCATTTTCACATGGCTTAAAGTTTACAACCCACAATTCGACAAAATATAATAGCCTATACATGCCAAATGTTCTTCAACAACAAAAACAATACCACAAGATTTCAGCCGGTGTGATGACTTCAACGACGATCCCGATCACGCAAACAATACGAGTCCGAGAGACCTAAAATGGGTGACAAGAAAAACACCGAGTGAGTTTACAACTCAGTAAGTCATAAGCATTCATCAATCCACTAATAAAGTTACTACTACATGTACAACAAATGAGGCTAGGTACTCGTCCATATCGAATCTATACCATAATACCTCGGACCTTTCGGTCCAATCTCGTACCAATTCATACATCCACATTTCATATTCTACACAACAAGATAATCGAAGCATTTTTACACATTAACTCATTTTCCAGCACAACCATACAATTTCAATCATCACATAGATTTAAGGCTTACCAATTTCAACCCCAAGCATGAACGTATTCTCTATTCGTCATGAGCTCGAGGTACTTACCCGATCCGCTGTCCATACTCAATTCAATGGAGACACACCCTCCATATATTTAAAGTACGCACACACAGTGCTTACTACTCGATTTCGCACACTTAGTGCCACGTAATTTAAGCCCGCACACACAGTGCCATACCCTCCGAGCTCGCACACCCAGTGCCGTATTTTTCCAGCTTGCACACTTAGTGCCATATGTTTCCAGCACGCACACTTAGTGCCATATATTTCCAGACGCACACTTAGTGCCGATCTCGTCACCGTACACACGTATTGCCCGACACTTAGTGCCGAAAGCAAACTTTCTACACATTTCACTATTTCTTTTACATTCAACAAATGTCATCACTCCATACACATACATTTTCATTCATATATATATATATCATCCCATTAAACACAATTGTATAAATTTTACAATCATTTAAGCAATATCAAATACGTGCTTAATGACTTACCTTGTTTGGGGTAGAACGGTTCCAAATCGGCTACTCGTTTGCTTTCTCCTTTCCTTTGTCCAATCTAGTTCCCTTTGCTCTTGAGCTAAATCAAACAATTTACCTCTCCATCAAACACAAACATACGGCATTCACATGCATTATTATGGTTATTGCGAATACTTAACACAACTAAGCTGAAAATTTACTCAATCTCATCTTAATTTATTGCTACTTATTTATCAAAGTTTCCAATACAAGGTATTTAACACCTATGCCCATTTGTACCCCATATGGCGAATGCTTCATTCCTTACCCAATTAACCATCCAACAATTTTTCAGCCTCATTACCACCCTTTTCATGTCTAATTGTTTAAATACTCTCAAGCTCATTCACAAGTACTATTATACATCTCATTAAGCATTAATCATGTTTCAACATAAATTCTATAGCATGGCCGAATACTCATGCACACACACATAACAACAAGAACTCAATGGCACAAAATTTCCTTTTTGTTAAACATTCGAACTTACTCATTTCCATGCTTTCATCACAACAACATCAAAACACTCACCAAGGAAAACAACATGCATGGCCGAATTTTAACTCACCTAACAACTTAGTTTCGATTTGAGATTCAAGGAAAATTTTGAACCAATCCTCCAAATCATGCATGCATTTTCAAGAGTGGCATAAAACATACCTTCTTGTATCAAAACACCTTAGTCTAGTAAGCTCCCATGGCTGATTTTCTCAAGCTTTTTCCCCCCTTTCTTCTTAGTATACTCGGCCAAGCAAGGAGAAAATGAGAGAATGAACACCCTTTTTTTTTTTCTTTCTTTCTTTGCTTTTGTTTCTCTCATGTACGGCAAGGGGGGGGGGAAGCATCCACACTCTTTTTTTTTTTTTGTTATCATCATTTTCTTTTTTCTATTTCTTTAATGCTAACTTTCTTATTTTATTGTTTCCTACATGCATCACTAGTCTAGCATGTTGGAGACATGTTTCCACCCATAGCATGGCCGGCCATCATGCTTCATTTTGGCTAATTTGACATGCAAGGACAACACATTCCCACATGTATTAATAGGCCACCTTACATTTGCCTAGCACATTTCTAAATTTTCTCACATAAGTCCTATTTGATAAAAATTCACTTACAATTAACAAAATCCAAACATGAAATTTTCACACATGCATATATACATATAATGAGCATCAATTATGATGGTTAATTATTATTATGACTTCGGTTTAGTGGTCCCAAACCACTTTCCGACTAGGGTCAATTTAGGGATGTCATAACTCTCCCCACTTAAGAAATTTTCGTCCCTAAAAATCTTACCGTAAATAGGCTCGGTATCGCTCTTTCATAGAGTCCTCAAGTTCCCAAGTGGCTTCTTCCATTCCGTGTTTATGCCACAACACCTTCACTAACGGGATTTTCCTATTGCGCAACTCTTTACTTCACGCCTCATAATGTGAACCGGTTCCTCTTCATAGCTCAAATTAGGTGAATCTCAATCTCGGATGGAGCAATTACGTGCGATGGATCAGACCTATATCGTCAAGCATCGAGACATGAAAACG
The DNA here is from genome assembly GCF_025698485.1 of Gossypium arboreum. Taxonomy (NCBI): domain Eukaryota; kingdom Viridiplantae; phylum Streptophyta; class Magnoliopsida; order Malvales; family Malvaceae; genus Gossypium; species Gossypium arboreum. The sequence goes on from NC_069072.1 coordinate 55,584,200, forward strand.
TTGTGAATCCTTTCGAGCTCGGGGGCAAAATTAATCGATATGCGATCGCCCAATTCGTTCGGATACTTCATATGGCCCGATGAACCTCGGACTCAATTTGCCCTTACGACCAAATCTAAGCACCTTCTTCCAAGGTGAAACTTTGAGAAAGACCTTGTCTCCAACCCGATATTCAATATCTTTTCTTTTCAAATCCGCATCGACTTTTGGCGATCCGGCGACTTTCAAACTTTCACGAATTACTCGAACCTTTTGCTCGGCATCCTTAACCAAATCAACCTCAAGAATTTACCTTCACTAAGTTCACCCGAATAATGGGTACGGCATTTACGATCCGTATAAAGCCTCGTAAGGCGCCATCTTAATACTTGATTGAAAGCTATTGTTGTAAGCGAATTCAATCAAAGGCGATCTGCTCCCATGAACCGCTAAACTCAAGGATGCAACATCTCAACATATCCTCGAGTATTTGAATTATCTGTCGGATTGACCATCGGTTTGGGGGTGAAAAGTGCTAAAATGCGCTTTGGTACCCAAAGGCTCTTGCAATTTCTTCCAAAACCGCGACGTAAATCTTGGGTCTCTATCCGACACGATAGAAATAGGTACCCCATGCAATCGAACAATTTGGGAGACGATAATTACGCCAACTTATCGAGCGTAAAATCCGTGCGACAGGATAAAATGAGCGAACTTGGTCATCTATCAACAATGACCCAAACCGAGTCTTTCTTATTCGAGTCAATGGTAACCCGGACACAAAGTCCATTGTTACTCGATCCCATTTCCATTCGGTATCATGATCGGTGAAGTAATCCCGATGGCACTTGATGTTCGCTTTCACTTGTTGACATATCGACACCTTGAAACAAATTCGAAATGTCTTGTTTCATACCGCCACCAAAATTGGCGTTTGGTCATTATACATTTTAGTACTACCCGTGGATTGACATTCGACTACAATGGGCTTCATTTAGAATTATCGAAATAAGTTCAATCCTTTGGAACACACAGACGACTTCGAACCTCAAACAATCGTCATCATCAATTTGAAACTCGATTCCTTGTTCGAACACACTCATTCGCTTTTGCAAGCAACTCCTCATCAACTTTCGAGCTTCACGAATTTGATGAGCCAATAATGGTTTGGCCTTTAATTCGGCTACTAACACATTGTCGGGTAGAATAGACAAGTGTACATTCATCGTCAGAAAGCAAACAAAGATTTCGACTTAAGGCATCTGCAACCACATTAGCCTTTCCCGGGTGATAATCAATGACGAGTTCATAATCCTTTAACAACTCGAGCCATCGTCTTTGTCGCAGATTTAAGTCTCTCTGAGTCATCAAATATTTGAGACTTTTGTGATCCGAATACACATGGCACTTCTCACCAAATAAGTAATGTCGCCATATCTTTAAGGCGAACACGATGGCAGCCAATTCGAGATCATGGGTTGGATAATTTTTCTCATGTGGCTTTAATTGTCTCGACGCGCAGGCCACAACTCGCCTTCTTGCATCAATACGCAACCCAACCCAAGTAGGGATGCGTCACTATAAATGACAAACTCTTTGCCCGATTCGGGTTGCACTAGAATTGGGGCTTCATCAAATAAGCTTTCAGTTGATCGAAACTTTTCTCGACATTTCTCCGTCCATTCGAACTTAACATCCTTTTGGAGTAAGCCGTCATTGGCGTGGCTATCGTCGAGAAACCTTTACAAATCGTCGGTAATAACCGCAAGCCCCAAAAGCTCCTAACTTCGGTAACATTCCTTGGTGGTTTCCAATCGACTATGGCCAAAATTTTGTTCGGGTCCACCGACGACACGATCACGGACACCACGTGCCCTAAAAGCTAACCTCTTTCAACCAAAATTCACATTTACTGAACTTTGCGTATAACTGCTTATCTTGTAAGAGTTGCAACACTAGCCTCAGGTGTTCAGCATGTTTAGTTTCATCTCTCGAATAGACCAAAATGTCATCGATAAATACAACTACGAACCGATCCAAGTATGGCCTGAAAATTCTATTCATTAAATCCATAAACACCGCAGGGGCATTAGTGAGCCCAAACGGCATCACCAAGAATTCTTAGTGACCGTACCTCGTTCTAAAAGCGGTTTTGGGTATGTCCGATTCTCGAACCCTCAACTGATAGTACCCCGACCTCAAATCTATCTTTGAAAACACCGAGGCTCCCTTTAATTGATCAAACAAATCATCAATTCGTGGCAATGGATATTTATTCTTTATCGTCACTTTATTGAGTTGACGATAGTCGATGCACAACCTCATGGTTCCGTCCTTCTTCTTCACAAACAATACAAAAGCGCCCATGGAGAAAAACTCGGTCGAGCGAAACCTCTATCCGTCAATTCTTGCAATTGAACCTTCAATTCCTTTAATTCGTTAATGCCATACGACACGGGCTATTGAAATCGGCGTAGTACCCGGTACAACCGATCTTCAATTCCACTTCTCGAACCGGTGGCAATCCGGTAACTCCTCGGAAAAACATCCGAATACTCACAAACCATCGGTACCGATTCGAGTTGCCTTTCCGTCTCTTTACTTCCAAACACATACGCAAGGTATGTTTCACACCCCTTTTCACATACCTCCGAGCGGTCATAGAAGATATTATCGTTGGCGCTCCTTTTAAATCGATGAGACTCGACTCGGACTACCTCATTATTTGCACTCCTCAAATCAATGGTTTTCCTTTTGCGATCCACCACCGCATCATGTACGGTCACCAATCCATACCAAGAATAACATCAATTCATTAAATGGTAGAAGCATCGGATCGGTAGGAAAACAGATTCTCGAATTATTAGGGGCATCTCTTGCACACTTTATCAACGAGCACGTATTGACCCAAAGGGTTTGACACTCGAATTACGAACTTAGTAGACTCAACGTGTAGAGTCTTCTTGGATGCTAAGGTTTCACATACATATGAGTGAGTAGAGCGGGGTCAATCAATGCAATCACAATAGTATCAAAGAGAGTAAAAGTACCAAGGATAACGTTAGGGAGGATGCCTCCTCTCGTGCGCGGATGGCATATGCTCTAGCAGGAGCACGGGTCTCGGATCGGACAGCCATATTAGAGGCTCCTCTCGATTACCACCCCGCCTCCAGAGATTCTCGGGGCCTACCTCCACCGTCGTTCCACTAGGTCTTGCACCTTGCGTCTTATTCCTCTCATCTAGCTCCGTGCAATCTCTAATGAAGTGGTCCTTGAACCGCATCCATAACAACCCTATTAATGACTTACCCCAACATTCACCTAGGTGTCGTCTTCCACATTGGGGGCATTCAGTCTCTCTTGACGATTATTGCCCACACTAGCTACTGAAGTAGCTCGGAGTCCGTCAATGGTCGGGCTCTAATGGAAATTCCCGCATCGTCCTCGACTTCTTCGGTGTCCTCCCCGAACCTCTTTACAGCCGAGAACGGAGCTTTACTCGTCGATCTTTTACGGTAATCTCTTGCTTCAAATTCAGCCTTCTTCTTCTCCTTCCCAAGTTCTTCCGCCTTGCGTGCTCGTTTGACTAGTGTCACGAACTCCTTTATCTCTAAAATTCCCACTAGTAACTTTAACTCTTCATTCAATCCTTCTTCAAATCTTTTGCACATCGCAACCTCATCAGCCACACACTCCCGAGCATACCGACTAAGTCTTACGAACTCATGTTCAGATTCAGATCTGATCATCCGCCTTGCTTGAGTTCCAAGAATTCCTTACGCTTCGATCGATGAACCGTTGACTAATGTATTTCTTTCAAATTGGATTGGAAGAAATCCCAAGTAACTTGTTCATTTGGGACTATGGAAATTAAAGTCCTCCACCAATAGTAAGTCGAGTCTCAACAACGATATAGCACACTTAAGACATTCATCGGTGTGCATGATAGTTCATCTAACACTCTAATGGTGTTATCGAGCGAACTCGGCCTTTTCGGCATCATCAAGAACTATGGCCTTGAACTCCTCGGCCCCACGCTTCCTAATCAAGTCCACGGTGGTTTACTCAGCCTCACAGGATCAATGAATCGGAGGCATTGCGGGCTCTTGGGGTGGAGTATTTAAATTCGGGAATGGTTGGACAGCCGGGTTGGTTCGGGCATATTCGCGACCCACTCATTCATCATGGTGAAGAAGGCTTGTTTCGCCCTTCATTTTGATTATTCGCGGATGATCGAGGCTCAACAGGCGGTGTCCCTTGCGCAGAGCAGCCGCTACACTTTCAACGTCATCCGCCAAGGGTCTCTACCCCCGGGTTCCATTGCTAATCAAAACAAAAATTCCAACCGTCAAGTCATCACATTATTAAGCGCTAACAATTTGGCATGTATAGCTAGACTCACACGCGCTATGGTAGTCCTAGAACCGACTAAACCATAGCTTTGATACCAATAAAATTGTAACACCTAACTCGTGACCGACCCGTGTCGGACACGAGGATTAACGCCAAACCCTCTCAAGATACCAACCAATTTGACGTTACCAGTCAGGCTGGAAAACTGCATCACCGTCACCTTAAAATCATATCTCGAGTTTCAAAACTCGAAACTGGTTTCATAAATTTTCCTGAATTTAGACTCATATACCCATCCATGGATTTATTTTTAGAATTTTGGTTGGGCCAATTGGTACAGTTTATTAGTTAAAGTCACCCATGTTACAGGGACCGACTGCTCTGACCTTCGCGCGTTACAACATGAATATCTCTCTGTACAGGGCTTTAATACTGGTCACGTTTGTTTCTAATGAAACTAGACTCAAAATGGAATCTGTACATATAAGGTATGACTCCTAATTCTTTCTGGATAATTTCTGGTAAATTTTCAAAGTCGCGACAGGGGACCCAGAAACCGTTCTGGACCTGTCTCACGAGAACCTTAATATTTCTCAGTATACTGCTCATATGGTCGTTTCGTTTCATCCATATAAAAATAGATTCATCAAGGTTCAGTTCCATAATTTACTCACTATTTAATTCTACTTCTACTATTTTTAGTGATTTTTCAATCTCATCTCACTGCTGCTGTCCGCAACAGTTACTGCAGTAGACTATGCCAATTTCATGAATTTTTCCTTGGCCTTAATCATCCATCATACATGACACAAATTATGGCCACCTTATCAAAATTTGAGTTTCTAAGACTCGTGGCTATAGGTTCTAGCATCCCACTCGACGACCACATAGGCCATTTTCACATGGCTTAAAGTTTACAACCCACAATTCGACAAAATATAATAGCCTATACATGCCAAATGTTCTTCAACAACAAAAACAATACCACAAGATTTCAGCCGGTGTGATGACTTCAACGACGGTCCCGATCACGCAAACAATACGAGTCCGAGAGACCTAAAATGGGTGACAAGAAAAACACCGAGTGAGTTTACAACTCAAGAAGTCATAAGCATTCATCAATCCACCGATAAAGTTACTACTACATGTACAACAAATGAGGCTACGTGCTCGTCCATATCGAATCTATACCATAATACCTCGGACCTTTCGGTCCAATCTCGCACTAATTCATACATCCACATTTCATATTCTACACAACAAGATAATCAAGCATTTTTACACATTAACTCATTTTCCAGCACAACCATACAATTTCAATCATCACATAGATTTAAGGCTTACCAATTTCAACCCCAAGCATGAACGTATTCTCTATTCGTCATGAGCTCGAGGTACTTACCCGATCCGCTGTCCATACTCAATTCAATGGAGACACACCTCCATATATTTAAAGCACGCACACACAATGCTTACTACTCGATTTCGCACACTTAGTGCCACGTAATTTAAGCCCGCACACACAATTGCCATACCCTCCGAGCTCGCACACCCAAGGTCAGTATTTTTCCAGCTTGCACACTTAGTGCCATATATTTCCAGCACGCACACTTAGTGCCATATATTTCCAGCACGCACACTTAGTGCCGATCTCAATCACCGTACACACGTATTGCCCAGACACTTAGTGCCGAAAGCAAACTTTCTACACATTTCACTATTTCTTTTACATTCAACAAATGTCATCACTCCATACACATACATTTTCATTCATATATATATATATATCATCCCATTAAACACAATTGTATAAATTTTACAATCATTTAAGCAATATCAAATACGTGCTTAATGACTTACCTTGTTTGGGGTAGAACGGTTCCAAATCGGCTACTCGCTTGCTTTCTCCTTTCCTTTGTCCAATCTAGTTCCCTTTGCTCTTGAGCTAAATCAAACAATTTACCTCTCCATCAAACACAAACATACGGCATTCACATGCATTATTATGGTTATTGCCGAATACTTAACACAACTAAGCTGAAAATTTACTCAATCTCATCTTAATTTATTGCTACTTATTTATCAAAGTTTCCAATACAAGGTATTTAACACCTATGCCCATTTGTACCCCATATGGCCGAATGCTTCATTCCTTACCCAATTAACCATCCAACAATTTTTCAGCCTCATTACCACCCTTTTCATGTCTAATTGTTTAAATACTCTCAAGCTCATTCACAAGTACTATTATACATCTCATTAAGCATTAATCATGTTGCAACATAAATTCTATAGCATGGCCGAATACTCATGCACACACACATAACAACAAGAACTCAATGGCACAAAATTTCCTTTTGTTAAACATTCGAACTTACTCATTTCCATGCTTTCATCACAACAACATCAAAACACTCACCAAGGAAAACAACATGCATGGCAATTTTAACTCACCTAACAACTTAGTTTCGATTTGAGATTCAAGGAAAATTTTGAACCAATCCTCCAAATCATGCATGCAGTTTCAAGAGTGGCATAAAACATACCTTCTTGTATCAAAACACCTTAGTCTAGTAAGCTCCCATGGCTGATTTTCTCAAGCTTTTTCCCCTTTCTTCTTAGTATATTCGCCAAGCAAGGAGAAAATGAGAGAATGAACACCTTTTTTTTTTTCTTTCTTTCTTTGCTTTTGTTTCTCTCATGTACGGCAGGGGGGAAGCATCCACACTCTTTTTTTTTGTTATCATCATTTTCTTTTTCCATTTCTTTAATGCTAACTTTCTTATTTTATTGTTTCCTACATGCATCACTAGTCTAGCATGTTGGAGACATGTTTCCACCCATAGCATGGCCGGCCATCATGCTTCATTTTGGCTAATTTGACATGCAAGGACAACACTTTCCCACATGTATTAATAGGCCACCTTACATTTGCCTAGCACATTTCTAAATTTTCTCACATAAGTCCTATTTGATAAAAATTCACTTACAATTAACAAAATCCAAACATGAAATTTTCACACATGCATATATACATATAATGAGCATCAATTATGATGGTTAATTATTATTATGACTCGGTTTAGTGGTCCCGAAACCACTTTCCGACTAGGGTCAATTTAGGGATGTCACAATGAAGTTGTAACTGAACATGACCAAATAAAACTATAAGGCAACTTAAAATTTAAAATTGATGAATCATCATCACATAAAGAATGCAACATTTATTACCAAGCTCAAACACTTTTTTTTACCATTTAGCATAAATCTCTCAAAGAACCCTAATGGTAATTTAATATTATATCATGAAAAAATTCATTAAATTATCGAACTGGCAATAAATTGCAAATAACAATCCTTGCACACACTTGATTTATGCATGCATGTCAAATAATTAATCAAAAAAATTTTAACATGTATTTAATACTTGTTACCTATCATCACCGATTGGTAGCACTCAAATCTCGGTTTACTAGTAATTATGCCATGCATTTACGAATCTAAACCCAAGCATAAATGTAAATTCACATTTATATATTTTACCTTAACTCAGACATACTCAAATTAATATAATAAGCTTATGATCGAATTTATCATATCACTTACTAAGTTATAATCCAACTTTGATACACAATCACATAGCATCACTTATAAATGTTTATAAGTTATGGCACATTTCTCCATACCTCATGCAAAGTCATTATCCTAATTCAACATTTCAACACATAACTCATACTATATCCATCCACGACACACAACATATGAGTCAAAATGAACTTATATCATCATCAATCTAAAACCGAACACAAGAAGAGTAACGACCACAACCCAAGCACAATCGAAACCAACTTAAGGAATTTAGCCATTTTCGCATGGCTTGTATATACATTCATTTTCAAAATATTTAACTCCAAAACCAGCCTATACATGCCATAATTCAAGTTTAGTCCAAAGGTACCACAGTTGTAGATAGTGTGATGATCTTGACTGTCGATCCCCGAACTTGTAGCTTGACTTCAAAATCTATAAAACAAAATAGACATAACACAAAGAGTAAGCTTTCAGAGCTTAGTAAGTCGTAAGCAATTCAACAACTCAATGATTCATTCAACTTAACCAATTTAAACTAGAATTATTACATCAATTTACATTCATTTCCAGGAACGAATACATCTATATAGCTTATATATAATCATATACATTTATATACAATCAGATATTCACTTTTTCCGAACGCTTGCAAGATCAAAATTTACAAATCATTATCTAGTTTTCAAGGTCGAATAATCACTAGGTTCTTAGTTCATATATTCTTACATACACAAACTCAAAGATCATAGTATAATCCTGTGTACTTATATTATTCACATGACCGAATGCACATAAGTTCTCATATACAAAATTTACACTTATTCAACAATGTGCAATAGGTCAACTACACTTACCTTATTTTTGTTAATTATTGGACTAACTCATACCTGGCCATTTAGCTCGTATCATAAGCTCTGTACACGATTACCTTTGCCTGGTGAACTATTCGGAATCGAATAGGACACTTGGATTATCACATATATCGTATAATGCCAAGGTCCTAGACGTGGTCTTACATGTAGCCACATACCGATCCCACTGTCCCAGATAGGGTCTTACTCGTAAGCACATATCAAAAACACAAATCGATGCCATGGACTTACTCGCACACATATATCGGAATCCTATGTCATGACATATGTATCCTAGCTGTTCCTAATGTTCATACGGGGCTTTCGAACGTGGTAACTCGGTCGAATCGAATTTAGAAACGAAGTAACCAAGCCATTCCGTATTCAGCTATATCAAATATAAACTTCAAAATTTCATAACAGCATGTATATTTAATATTTAACTACAATTAAACACGTCTATTTGCTTATAATCTTACTTCAGACGTCGTAGAACAGGACTGGGCTGCTAGTCAACAACTTTCGTTTTTCCCCTGTCCAAATCTAATTTCTTTGGTTCTTGATCTAAACATATTCAAATTAAGCTCATTCAAACACATTTTCATTCAATTTAGCCCAAAAACACATAAATAGGCATATTACCATTTTACCCCTAACATTTAAATTTTTTACAATTTAGTCCCTATTGCACAAAACACAAAATACACAAAATTTCACATCACCCTTGTTAGGCCGAATGGTGCCCATGCCCATACAAGTCCATATATTTTTATTAATTTCACATTTTAGTCCATCAAATTATTATTTTTGCAATTAAGACCTAATTACTCAAAATCATCAAAAACTCAAATACAAAATATGTTAATCTAAAAATATCTTTCATTTTTCATCGTCAAACAACAAAAATCACAAGCTATCAACATTGGCACAACTCAAAATATTCATCAAAATCAAAAGTTAAAGCTTGGGTTTTGAAGAGTACTAAGCAACGATAAAAAAAACGTATAAATTATCAAAAACCGACAAGAAAACGAACGTTGATTGAACTCCAAATAGTCTGAACCCTAGCTTTCTCCTTTTCTTTTCTTTTGTTTATGGTTTTAGCGTATGAACAAAGATAATTACATAAGAATAGCTTATTTTATGTTTATTATAAGATATTTTATAACATATTATTACATTTACTAATTTAACCTTTGTTAAAACATTATTTTATCACATTTTTAATGTCTTTAGCCGTCCATTTATAATGCTAATGGGCCATTTACAACTTAAAGTCTCCCATTTAATAAGCCAGTATCAATTTGGCCCTTTATACATTAAAGTACCAAATTTCCAATTTACGCGATTAAGTCCATTTATTTAATCGGACCCTTAAACGATAAAATTAAATCACGAAAATTTCACAGATATAAATTCGCACAAAATAAACATAGTAAATAATTTTAAAGTATTTCTTTGACTTGAATTCGTGGTCCCAAAACCACCGTTTTGATTAGGGTCTAAATCGGGCTGTTACAGAGCTTCTTGCAATTTCTTCCAAAACTGTGACGTAAACCTTGGATCTCTATCCGAAATAACCAAAACTGGTACCCCGTGCAATCTAACGATCTCAAAAATGTACAACTCAGCCAATTTATCAAGTTAATAGTCAGTACGTACCGGGATGAAATGTGCAAATTTCGTCAGTCGATCAACGACAACCCAAATTGCATCTTTCTTTTTTGGATACAAAGGTAATCCCAATACAAATCCCATCGTAACTCTGTCCCATTTCCACTCTAGTATCATCACAGGCTGAAGCAAACCTGAAGGCACCTGATGCTTGTCTTTCAGTTGTTGACAAATCAAACACTTCTATACAAACTCAGGAATGTCTCGTTTCATATCCGACCACCAATACCATTGTTTCAAATCATTGTACATTTTAGTACTTTCGGGGTGGACAGATAGGCATCCACTGTACGCTTCATGCAAAATTTTCTGAATCAACTCTAGATTTTTCGGTATGCAGATTCTATCTTGGAACATCAAACAATCATCAGATCTGATTTGGTACTCTGAATCACTATTTGACTCGCATTGCAATCTATTAGCTTGCAATTCACTATCACATTTCTAAGCTTCAAAAATTTGCTGAAGAAATACTGGTTTAGCTTTTAACTTAGCAAAAATTGAACCATCATCAAATAATGTCAACTGTGCATTCATTGATTTCAAGGAAAATAATGATTTTCTACTCAAAGCATCCGTGACTACATTTACTTTTCCCGGGTGATAAGTAATCACTAACTTGCAATCTTTCAATAGCTCGAGCCATCTCCGTTGTCGTAAATTCAAATCTTTCTGAGTCATTATATACTTTAAGCTTTTATGATTAGTAAAGATGTGGCATTTTTCACCGTACAAATGATGACGCCAAATTTTCAATGCAAATACAATAGCGACCAATTCTAAATCATGCATCGAATAATTCTTTTCATGTGGTTTCAACTGTCTGGAGACATAAGATACAACCTTTCCCTCTTGCATCAATACACAACCCAAACTGTTCAATGATGTGTCACTGTAAATCACAAATTTTTTACCCGATTCAGGTTGAGCCAACACTGGTGCCCCAGTTAACAATGTTTTCAATTGATCGAAACTTTGTTGACATTTCTCTGACCACTCAAACTTTACATCTTTCTGTAGCAGTCTGGTCATCAGTATAGCAATCATCGAAAACCCTTTTACAAAACGTTGATAGTAACCAGCCAATCCCAGAAAGCTTCTGACCTCATATACATTTCTAGCTGGTTTCCAGTCAATAACTGCAGAGATCTTACTCGGATCAACTCGAATGACATCCACCAAAACAATGTCCCAAAAATCTAACCTTCTAGAGCCAAAACTCACACTTACTAAATTTAACATACATTTGCTTATCTCTCAAGGTTTGCAACATAATCCTCAAGTGCTCGGCATGCTCAGACTCATCTCGTGAATAGATCAGAATGTCGTCAATGAACACAACAACAAATCTATCTGATATGGTCTAAAGATCCGATTGATCAAATCCAAAAAAATAGCAGGAGCATTAGTCAATCCAAAAGGCATAACAAGAAATTCATAATGTTTGTACCTCGTTCTGAATGCAGTTTCTGGCACATCTGAGTTTTTAACTCGCAACTGATAATAGCAAGATCTCAAAACAATCTTTGAAAACACGGTTGCACTTTTCAACTGATCAAACAAATCGTCTATTCTCGATAACGGATACTTATTCTTTATCGTAACCTTGTTGAGCTGACGATAGTCAATTCACATTCTCATTGACCTGTCTTTCTTCTTTACAAACAACACAAGTGCACCATAGGGAAAAAATCTCAGTCATGCAAAACCTCTATCTATTAACTCTTTCAACTTAGTTTTCAACTCTTTCAACTCTACTGAAGCCATTCTAGACGGAGCTATACATATCAGAGATGTTTGCGGTACCAACTCAATAGCAAACTCAACCTCTTTGACCGGTGGCAACCCAAGTAATTCCTCTGGAAATACATCCAAATATTCACAGACTACAGGCACCAATTCAATCTTCTTTTTAGACACTTTGGTATCTAAAAGATAATCGAGATAAGCTTCACAACCTTTTCTCACATATCTCTGAGCTGACATAGTCGATATCACAACTGGTAATCCACCCAATTCATCATATTCAATCCAAAGAATTTTATGATTCTGACATTTCAATTCTATAATCTTTCATCTACTATTCACAATGGCATCATGTAGTGTCAACCAATCCATACCCAGAATCACATCGAACTCATCAAATTGCAAAAGCATTAAGTCAGCCGAAAAATAATAACCCCAATACATTAAAGGACAGTTTTTGCATACTTACCTAAGGGGTTCGATACTTTAATTACAAATTCTGTGAACTCAATAGACAATTTCTTACTAGACACTAAATTGTCACAAAAATACGAATGTGTCGATCCAGGATCAATTAAAGCAATCACATTAGTGTCGTAAAGAGAAAATGTATAGGTGATAACATCTGGTGATGACACTTCTTCGCGAGTGCGAATAGCGTAGGCTCTAGCAGGTGCTCTGGCCTCAGATCTCACAGCTGAGTCCTTTGTCACTCTTTTTCCACTCGACACATTTCTCATATTCCTCGGTGGTCTTCCTCTCGTAGTCATATTGCTCAATTTTGCATTTTGAAATTTATCTTTCTTGGACAACTCTGGGCAATCTCTAATAAAGTGATCTGGCAAACCACATTTGAAACAAGTTTTATTACTCTTTGTAACAGCTTGGTTTAGACTCGGAATATTGCTTTCGGGACCACAAATTTGAATTAGAAAATTATTTTAATATTATTTTTTGTGTTTACAGTATGTGGTTAAGCATGTGTGAAAGTTTTGTATGAAAATTTAATCGTTTGAGTGCTTAATTTGATAGAATGACCTAATCGCATAAAATGTAAAAGTGGTCATCTATTTGATAAAGTGTCTATTTGTTATGTCTTTATAATTGAGAGGTCCTTATGTTGTTATATGACCATTAAACATATGAGTAGACATTAATGGCTTTAATATAATGGTTTAGTAATGTTTTGTTGCAAGGGTAAAATGGCAAAATGAATATTTATGTTAATTAAAATTAAACAAAACATGAAATAAGGCCATTTTGTGTTCATCCTTGCTGAAAATAAAACAAAAAGAGATAGTTAGGGTTCGGCTAGTTCAAGCATCAATTAAGGTATGAGTTTTGTTTGGTTTTTGATAATTTCTACGTTTTTGTGATTGTTGCTTAGTATTTTATCAAGCCCATGTCTCAATTTCTAAAATTTTTGATGATTTTGAGTTGAGCCATTGATGAAACCATGAGTTTATGAAGTTTGATGATAGTATATGGAAGCTTGATGTTATGTTAACATGTTTTATCTTTGAATTTTTAATGAATTTGAGTAAATTGGGTTAAATTGTGAAAATAGAAAATTGAGGGACTAAAATGTGAAATAGACGGAATATATGGGCTTATATGAACTCTATGCACATTCGGCTTAACATGTGTAAAAGGATATTTTGTGTATTTTGTGATTTTATGAATTAGGGACTAAATTGTCAAAATGTGAAAATGTGAGGCGTAATTTGTAAAATGCCCTAAATATGTGTATATGGATTGAATTGAATGATATTTTTGAAAAAAAAGGTTAATTTTGAATATATATAGATCAAGAAAAGAGGAATTTAAATTTAGATAGGGGAAATCGAAGGTTATAGAGTAAACGATCCAAATCATCATTTTTGAGTATGAGGTAAGTTTGTACGTGATAAATGAGGTTATAGTTATGTTTTTAATGCTAATGCATAAATTATATAGATATTTGATTACAATTTGAGCATGATGATAATCAACTATGTTTGGCACTAAGTGTGCGGTTCAAAATAGCTTCGACTACAAATGGCACTAAGTGTGCGAGTTGGAATAGCTTTGGCTATATGAGGCACTAAGTGTGCTATACTGAGATAGCTTCGGTTTATTGAAATGGCATAAAGTGTGCGAGATTGTTATGGCTTCGGTAAATCACTAATGCACTAAGTGTGCTAATTCTTAAAGCATGGAAAGACTTTCAAATGAATTAATGTATTTGAACTAGAGGTGGCAATGAAATGAATAAATATGGAAAAGTTTAAGTATGTTCAATACCAATATGGTAGATGATACTATGTGTATGAAGCTCAATGAATTTGTATGAACATATTAAATGAGATAGAATAGAATTGATGGATGAATTGTGAATTACTAAGTGTTTATTAGTTGAATGTTTCATATATTATAAACTATTGATTATTTATGGTGTGAACTTACTAAGCTTTAAAGCTTACTGTGTGAAATGTTCTCTGTTTTATAGTGTTATAAAGCTAGCTTGAATCCAGGGATCGTTAGCGATTCAGTCACACTATCGGACATCTATTTTGGTACCATTTTGAGAATTGTATATATGGTTTATGACATGTATAGGCTAGATGTATTTTGATTTGTTTTGTGATGTGAATATCTAGCCATGAAATTTGGCTTGTAAATATTGGTATGTATGGCATATTTAGTTGGCCTAAATGGTATGTTTGATAAGTAAGATATGTGATGTTTATAATGTTTATGTGATGGTTTATTATGGGATATTGAAGTAATGAGTTTGAGCATTTAGAGCTTTGGTAAATTGTGATGATGTTGGCATATTGAATTGGTTGAGGCTATATAGTTTGATATGTGATTGAATTGGTTGATTTGGTTGCCTATAAATGATGCAAAAATGTTGTGGATTTGGAGTGTTTGAGATAGGTGGGAAATGTGGCTTAAACCAAGCCTAATTTGACCCCACACTGTTGAGCACACGAGCTTGTGTCTTGACCGTGTGTCTGTTGTAATTTAGCTATTTAAGTCAGTCTCAAGCATGGCCTAGACACACGGGCGTGTCTGATGGCCATGTGAGGCACACAGCCTTGGTACATGGGCGTGTGTGGCCATTTCGAAGGGTACACGGGCTAGACACATGGGCTGTGACATCCCTAATTTGACCCTAGTCAGAAAGTGGTTTCGGGACCACAAAACCGAGACATAAAAATAATTTAATATTCATTTTGATGCCTATAATATGTGTTAATTCATGTGTGACATTTTGATGTTTTAACTTAGAGTTATAAATGTGAATTTCACTAAAAGGGCTTAGTAGTAAACTTTGAAAGTATGATGGGGAAATGTGTGATGACTAGTTGATTCATGCATGCAAAATAGTGGAGTTGCATGTCAAATTTCCCTTTAATGTTAGTGGAAGGTAATGATGACTTTGTTTTGGCATTTTGTGCTTTGTATGTTAGTAAATAATGTTAATAATATATTTGTTTATATTAAAGAAAATGGTTTCATAAAATAGAAATAATAAAAGTTAATAAAATAAATGAATAAAATATGTTTGAGGTGAAAATAACAAGGCCATTTCTTCTTCTTCTTGCCGTGAGTTGAGAAAGAAAATAGAAACCTTTGAGCTTAGGGCATTCGGCAAAAGAAGGCTTCAAATAAGGTAAGGTTCATGTTATTTTCTTTGAAAATTTGTGAATTTTGGTTGGTTTTGAAGCTTGCAACAAGACCCATGTGAAAATTTTGTGTTCATGAAGCATGTAGCAATCGGTCATGAGCTTAATAGGGTATATTTTGTATGTTTGATGATTTTGGGAGGATAATTGATTCTAGTTGAGTATGAACAAACTAAATGTGCTTGATGGCTCAAATGAGCTTGGAAAGTTGGCCAATGTTGTTTAAGTTCATGAATTAGGGCATAATTTCTTTCGGCAAACTAGGATAAATTGTAAAAAAAAAAATTCTTAGCATTAATAGCATTTGCTTAATTGGTGAATTGAACTTTGAGTGGATAGGGTGAGCCCTTGTGACTATGTTGATTGTGAAAATCGGCAATGTGGGGGCTTACACAAAAAATTAATGTGTATTGATAATAGTTGTATGAGAATTATTCAAATTAGCACCTAAGTGATAAATTGATTATGTAATTGGGTTGATTGTTGCATTCGACCATGAATTCAACTTGTCATTTGAATTGGTAGATAAATGCCGCATATTAAGTTGAGTAATTAAATTTAGTTTTAGCTTGATTTTGAATGAATATAAATTGAGATGTTCTTTATGTGTTATCCGAATTAGTTGTTGAATAAGATATTGGGCTACACTTAGTGAAAGTGTTGAATGGATATGATAATGTGAAGTGCAAAAGGGTATGTGAGAGAGTGAATTATGTATTTGTGCTTTCTTCAAATGAGGGAAAATCTTATATTCATATACATATGTTTGACTATAGGTGTGTTTGAAAAGTAGGTTTTTCAAGATTTGAGTTTGATTCCTTTGTAAGTTTTAAGTACTTAAATGGAATGAATATGAATTATGTATATGTATGCCTTATGTATATACCATGTACACATAAGGACATTTGGCAATATGATTAAATTCTTGTATAAGAAAGAATGATAAATTAAGTGACTCTTTGCTTGTGAATGTGAATTAGATATAGATTAAATAAGCATGAAATCGAGTCATGGCATGTTTTATTAATTAATACATATTGAAAATGATATGTGATTGCCAAATGTGATTGTCAAGTGAATAATATTAGTTAAGTACCTAAGCCAATCTATTGTTTCACTTAAGCTTAAGAGCAAAGAGGATCAAAGTCGGATAAAGGAAAAGAGAAAGTAAACGAATAGCCGTGGATATCTAGTCGTCGACCACTTCCGAGGTAAGTTTTAAGTGATTAAACGTTGAGTAAATTCAATCATAATAGAACATATTGAGTTGATTTAATAAGATATGGTGGGCCATGATATGTTCTAAGCTCAAATGGTAAGTTCTTAAGTGTTTGAGCTTGGAAATTTAAGTGTAATTTGAAATAATCTCCTTAGGACAGCAGCAGTAACGTGATTTTAGAAAATCACCATAAATTTATGGAATTGAATTAGAGGCTCAATAAAACATAAAATTAAATCTTAATGAGTCTAGTTTCTTATAAAAGAAACCGTGTAAGCAAAGGAATTTCCGATAATGAGATATTTAAAGTTGTGTGAGACAGTGCAGAATGACACTGTAATCCTCTGTTCTGTCTTTAGAAAATCATTATAAATTGTACAAAAATTTTTAAAAGACAAAATTTATATGCTAGATGTCTTAGTGAGTCTAGTTTCAAATTAAATAAACTAGAACATATTTTGAATTTTGTACAATGAGAAATTTGATTCATAGTGAAGAGTGGTCAGAATAGTCAAACAGTGAAATAGGGGAAACTTTAAGAAAAATCTGGTATTGATTGGCCAAACCAAAAATTATGAAAATTTTTTGGATAAAATATGTATGAGTCTATTTTTAGGGAAAATTAACGGCACTTCATTTGGAGTTTCGTAGCTCCATTTAGAAATAATTTAATGACTGTTGCTCAGGAAAAACAGCTTGTGCTGAATTTGTGATTATGTTGTAAACCTTAATAAAACTATTTGAGTTGCTTATAAGCTATCGATTAAATATTGGTAATCAAAGTACCAAATCCATATTAAAGTAAAGCTATAAGCCGTAAATGACTAGTATACCTAGTCAATTTTGTTATGATGAAATTGATGTACAAGATATGTATATGTGATAAGGCCGAATGGCCAATGTGATAATGTGAAAGTGTATATATGTGACAAGGCCTAATGGCCGATGTGATGAATGTGAAAGTGTATATATGTGAGAGTTAAGTGATGCATTTATTGATATTATAGTTCGAGATGAAGCTCTAGATTAACTTCATCGAACAGTTGAAATGAATGACCAAAGATATTGAATGAAAACACTTTGCGACTTAAAGCTCAGGGCTAAAGAAAGGCAATTAAATTATGTGAAATTGTGGTTAGGTATATTGGGTCAAATGAGATTTTATCTAGATTAAGTATATGTGAAAAACGTCATTGATTCAACAAAATTATCGTTTTGGTTAAAACTTACTAAGCTTACGAAAGCTTACTCGTTCGTTCATGTTTTTGGTGCATGGTTGTGGATTCGACTACTAGCTCGGGATCGTCAAGACTTCATCACACTATCTACCATTACGGTAGCCATGAGATTGGATTATCTTATGGCATGTATAGAATAGACTAGTAGCGAAAGAATAATTTGGTTATTGTATATAAGCCATGCGAAAATGACATCTTTTGAATGTTTACTTATAGAAGTTTACATTTTATCCCTGGCTGTGTTTAGTGTTTATCCAAATGAATGATCTTAAAAAAAAAAAGTTTTACCGTTCTGTCATGAGTTACAAGTCCGATAATGCCCCTTACTTATTCCGGCGATGGTTACGGGATAGGGATGTTACATGGGCTGTGGTCGGTCGTATGACCCAACTCAGTTTCGACCACGACCAAAGCACACGGGCGTGTCTTGTGGCTGTATGGTGAAGTCAATATGTATGCCCTGTTTTGGCACGGCCTTGACACATGGGCATGTCTAATGCTGTGTGAGGCACATGGCTTGTTCACACGGGCGTGTGACTTTTATAACTTAGAAAAATGTTTAAGTTTTGGAAAATTTTGTATGAGCTCGGTTTACTCCAGATCCCTTTCTAAAGCATAATTAAGGTATCATTGACCTTCGTAAGGGACTCTTTAATGATGTGTGACTTTGATGTTATGATGTTTGGGAAATGAATGAGAGATGTTTAGATTTGTCTGGTAACGCCTTTAACCCTAGTCTGGCGATAGATATGGGTTAGGGGTGTTACATTTTATTGGTATCAGAGCTACGGTTTAGTTGATTCTAGGACTAACGTAGCATATGTGAGTCTAGCTATACATGCCACTTATATGAACTGCGATAGTGTGATGATTCCTGACAGTTAAAATTTGTTTTTCATATAGCTAATGGATCCCAAACGAGCGATAGCTGATGATGTTGAAAGTAATGCGGCAGCGCTAGCCAAATCTACGCCGATATCTAGTAGTCAGGGAAGAATGGCTAAGCAAGCCTTCTTCTAAATGCTGGCTGAGTGGTTCACAGAGTTTGTTTGAACAAATCTGACTACTCAACAACCTTCACCCCCACTTGTTCGTCAACAAGTCCCAGTTGTGCCACAAGTAATATATCCAATTTGACTGAGTAAGCCACTTGTTGATAAGATTCGTAAACATGGGGCTGAAAAGTTTTGGGCTATGGTTGATAATGATGCTAGGAGGGATGAGTTCTGGCTTGAGAACACTATCCGAGTATTCGATGAGTTATCATGTACTCTAGAAGAATGTATTAAATGCGTAGTATCTTTGCTTAGAGATAATGCATATCATTGGTGGAAAACGTTAACATCAGTGGTTCCTTATAACGCCCTGAATTTTGGGCCTAGAAGTATTAGGTCTTGAGCATGGGAACAGTTAGGAGGATGCACATAAATTTTTAATTGTGCAAGAAAGTGACACAAATACATGTCTGCTTCAGTGGTTAAGTGTTCTGGGAAGAGTATGAGAAGTCTTGGGTTCAAGCCTTGGCTTGCACAAAAAATTCGTTTCTTACTTGAATTAACCCTGTCTCTAGTCAGTAGGCTTCTTAAATATGGGTAAAGCATGTCACAAAAAGCCTGCTAGTCTAGGGGGTAAGTGGCGTGTTACCTATGTCAGAGGACAGAGGTTTCAATCATGGTGGGCACAATAGGTGTTTTATTTTGCTACGGTGCCGTGGGAGTGTTGTGGGCTGACTGAAACACTGAAGTGGTTGAGGTGAATTTGAATTGAGTAGTTGGAGAAGGTGTGATCGACTGGAGGGATTTGAGAAGGGATTTTAGGAGAAAATTGTGGGGATTTGTGGTTGGAGAAGAGTTGGTGCGGAATGGGGAATTGTAGGCACTCAATGCATTCGATTTTTGGATTGGCATATTGCTCTTCAATTTTCGGTAACTGTTAATAATTGTTTCTTTTCTTTTCCTTAAAGATTGAATTGTTCTAGTAAGTCTTGCGGTATCTTTTGCTTTTGGCTATTTTGAGTACCATTCGGGTTCATTTATTTTGGTTTGTCGACTTTACTTTCCCCTAGAAACCCTTGTCTAACCGATTCTTTTGTAATATCCTGAATTAGTGTAACACCCCGAACCCGAGACCATCGCCGGTGTCGGACACGAGGGGTTAGCAAGCCAAGTTCACTTGTTTTGCCCATCCATTGGACATTTCCAGTCAGGCTGGAAAAACTGCGTCACTGTCGCCTTAAAAATCATATCTCGAGTTTCAAAACTCGGAAACTGGTTTCGTAAATTTTCCTGAATTTAGACTCATATATCCATCCATGGATTTATTTCTAGAATTTTGGTCGGGCCAATTGGTACAGTTTATTAGTTAAAGTCACCCATGTTACAGGGATCGACTGCTCTGACCTTCGCGCGGTATAACTTGAATATCTCTCTGTACAGGGCTTTAATGCTGGTGCCGTTTATTTCAAATGAAACTAGACTCAAAATGGAATCTGTACATATAAGCTATGTCGCCTAATTCTTTCTGGATAATTTATAGTAAATTTTAAAGTTGCGACAGGGAACCCAGAAACCATTCTGGCCCTGTCTCACAATAGCTTTAATATCTCTTAACCTGTAACTCCTATGACCATTTCGTTTCTTCCATAAGAAAATAGACTCATCAAGGTTCATTTACATAGCTTATTCACTATTTAATTCCATTCCTATGAATTTTGGTGATTTTTCACATTCACGCCACTGCAGCTGGCAGCATCTGTTTTAAGGTAGGTCTTACCTATTTGGTAGTCTCCATGAACCAACTAGTCTTGCCATACATAGGTTCATATATGATCATTTTAACCATGCCAATGGCTGATCATATGACCAACATTCCCATTTCCAATCCATAGCCACATCATGACACCAAATATATACATACAAACCACAATTAGTCTAAGTTCATGCTTCCTTTTCGAGCCATTTTCGCATGGCCGTACATACTTACATTACAACATATTTAACAAACAAGAGGTAGTCCTATACATGCCATCTCAAGTTCAACCAAAATTTATACCAAAATGGAGGCTTGATAGTGTGGATGACTTCGACTTCAACGATCCCGAATCCGATTGCTATCGAGCGAAATCTAGAAAACCGAGAGCCAAAGCAATGGAGTAAGCATTTTTATGCTTAGTAAGTCTCAAGGAATATAATCAACTCTAATTACAGCAATACATTCACATAGTTAAATGCATCATTTCATTAATGCACATTCACATAATCATACTTACTTCACCATCCCAACTCTTATGTTCATACACAAATAACGGCTTCATTAAGGCCGATAACTCGTTCCATCATAGGAGCGGATATTCACACGCTCTTACTCCTAGCGCATAAAGCACACACCGCACTTACCTTGTCATTGGGAAATTTCACAAGTGCATTAGCTGAAATTTTCCAGCAAGCTTATAATTTTCAAATCACATACCTTCGGAGTTTAACCGGATGTCGCTACTCGATCAATCGCCTTGGGACATAGCCGGTTATGGTAACCCGCACCAAGGCCTCACGGGACTTAACCCGGATATCACGATTTGCACAAATGCCTTGGTCTTAGCCGGATAGAATGACTCGCACGAATGCCTTGGTCTTAGCCGGATGTAGCCACTAGCACAATTGCCTTGGGTCTTAACCGGTTATAATTTCCAGCATAATTGTCTTGGGGCTTAGCCCGATATCATTCAATTTCTCATGCACACATACATCAATAATCATTGGACATACATATTTCATTTTCGTTACTAAGGCTCAAACACAATTATAATCATTAGCATATTCGCCTTGGGACTTAGCCCGGTGGAATTCAAATACTCATACACACATAATCAATAATCATACACATCCATATTTCATCTCACATAATTCAAGTAAGGTCACTTCTTGAGGACTTACCTCGGATGTTGTCGAACGGCTTTTACGGCTATTCGATTACTTTTTCCTTCCCCTTGTCCAATTGTGGCCCTCTTAGCTCTTGAGCTAATTCAAACAAATTCAATTTATCAAAACCTCATTGTGCTAGCTTATGGCGAATATGACAAGGAATTTAAATGGTCATATGGCCACCCTTTAGCTTGAATACACAATGGTCATGCACATTTTATACTACATCAAGCAATTCAATACAATTTATTCGAGCATCAAGGAAAAGCTAAGGCCTTCAATAGGCTACCCAAGGCCGAATATTCATGTACATGTTGAGGTCAATTTTGCATAATACCTCACAAAAACAGCATGCAATTTACTAATTAATGCTTTGCACATTGTGGCTCAAAACTTATAATATAGCATCAAGCACTTATATGTGTGCTAGGCGAATTGTGCTTGCAATTTCACAAGCATTCTTCCACATTTTCTTCTTTAAACCAATATATTCATCACTTAGTTCATAACCAAACATAATGTGCAATCATATATATGCATATATGAGCATGGCCGAATTTTCAAGGTGTCCATAGCCATCCAAAACACAAATTTTAACTAACATGCAAGAAGCATGAATCATGCTCAAGAATGCATCATGGCGAATATGACAATCATGCTCCTTTTCAATTTCAATCATGATAAAACAAAGAGAAAACTCAAAATCTTACTCAAGAGTAGACAATCCATCATTGCATGCATCATCATCAAGCTTCACACTTAGCATGCAATGGCTTTATCACCATAACAACTTTGGCCAAATACCATTTCCATGGCTTAACAAAGATTTGAGCCATGGCTAACATGCACATCAAGTTAGCAACCAAAGCATGCATGAAACTCCTAACACAACCTCATACATACCTTAATCTTGATGCAAACTTAGCCAAATCTCCTTCTAGATCTCTTCCAAACCAAGCATGAAGCAAAAATCCTCCTTCTTCCTTAGTTTTGGCTCAAAGAAAGGATGAACAAAATTTTTTCTTTCCTTCTCTACAACTCACGGCAATGGGGGATTACCACACTCACACACATTTTTTTTTCATTTTTTATCACCCATACACCTTTGTTTATTATTTCACCCTAATGCACCAACAAAACATGTTTCATGACATGTTTAGCCCATCCTCCTTGTCATGGCCGCCACCACCTATAAAGGGGAATTTGACATGCAAGTCCATTATTTTGCATGCATGCTTTAATTAGTCATCACACATTTCCTATCATACTTTCAAAGTTCATTACTAAGTCCTTTCTTGTGGAATTCACCCTTATAACACTAAATCAATCATCATAAAATGTCATACATGAGCACACACATATTATAGGCATCAAAATAAATTTTAATTATTTTTATGCCTCGGTTTTGTGGTCCCGAGACCACCTTCCGACTAGGGTCAATTTTGGGCTGTCACAACTCTCCCCACTTAAGAAATTTTCGTCCCCGAAAATCTTACCGTAAATAGGTTTGGATATCGCTCTTTCATAGAGTTCTCGGTCTCCCAAGTAGCTTCTTCTATCCCGTGCTTGAGCCATAACACTTTTACTAGCGGAACCCACTTGTTTCACAACTCTTTCACTTCTCGTGATAGGATACGAATCGGTTCTTCCTCATAACTCATATTAGCTTGAATTTCAATTTCTGATGGACTAATCACGTGCGATGGATCGGATCTATAGCGTCGAAGCATCGAAACGTGAAAGACATCGTGAACCTTTTCGAGTTCAGGGGGCAAAATCAAACGATATGCCATGGATCGACTCGCCGGATATCTCATATGGCCCATCGAACCTCGGGCTCAACTTGCCCTTACGGTAGAATCGAGTATCTTTTTCCAAGGCGATACCTTGAGAAACACTTTATCACCCACGATACTCGATATCCTTACGCTTCAGTCCGCGTCGACTTCGACGATCGGAGGCTATCTTCGACTTTCACGGATTACTTTCACTTTCTGTTCAGCATCCCTAATCAAATCCACCGAAAATCTTGCTTTCACCGAGCTCGGTCCAAAACAATAGTGTACGGCATTTACGACCGTACAAGGCCTCGTAGGGTGCCATCTTAATACTTGATTGAAAGTTTTGTTGTGCGAATTCAATCAATGGCAAATACCGTCCCATAAACCACTAAACTCGAGGACGCAACATCTTAACATATCCTCAAGTATCTGAATTATCCGCTCGGATTGACCATCGGTTTGGGGTGAAAGGCGGTCTTGAAATGCAACTTGGTACCCAAAGCCTCTTGTAATTTTTTTTCCAAAATCGCGACGTAATCTTGGGTCTCTATCCGACACGATAGAAATAGGCACCCCATTCAATCGAATAATTTGGGAGACGTATAATTACGCCAATTTATCGGCGAAAAATCCGTCTGAGACAGGATAAAATGAGCGGACTTGGTTAGTCTATCAACAATGACCCAAATCGCATCTTTCTTACTTGCCGACACCGGTAATCCGGATATAAAATCCATTGTCACTCGATCCCATTTCTATTCGGTATCATGATTGGTGAAGTAATCCGATGGCACTTGATGTTCCGCTTTCACTTGTTGACATATCGACACCTTGAAACAAATTGAAATATCTTATTTCATACCGGCCACCAAAATTGGCGTTTGGTCATTGTACATTTTAGTACTACCGGGTGGATTGACATTCGACTACTGTGAGCCTCGCTCAAAATCATCGAAACAAGTTCGAATCCTTGGAATACATAATCGACCCTTGAACGTCAAGCGGTCATTGTCGTCAATCTGAAATTCGATTCTTCATCCAAACACATTCGCTCGCTTAGCGACCAATTCAGCGTCGACCTTTTGAGATTCAAGTATTTGATGAATCAATAATGGTTTGGCCTCTAATTCGACTACTAGCACCTCCTCGGGTGAAACGGATAAATGAGCATCCATCGCTCTCAAAGCGCAGCGAGTGCCTTGCGACTTAAAGCATCGGCTACCACGTTGGCCTTTCCGGGTGATAATCAATGCCGAGTTCATAGTCTTTCAACAACTCAAGCCAACGTCGTTGTCGCAGTTTAAATCTTTACGAGTCATCAAATATTTTAGACTCTTGTGGTCCGAATAAATATGACACCTTTCTCCAAACAAGTAATGCCGCCATATCTTCAAGGCGAACACTATGGTCTGCTAGTTCAAGGTCATGGGTCGGATAGTTTCTCTCATGCGGCTTTAGTTGTCTCGACGCGTAAGCCACAACTCGACCTTCTTGCATCAACACACAACCTAACCCAAGCAAGGATGCGTCCATCAGATATGACAAACTCTTTACCGGACTCTACTGTACTAGCACTGGGGCCTCGGTTAAACAAGTTTTAGTCGATCGAAACTTTCTTGACAGCGTTCACCACTCGAACTCAACATCTTTTTAGAGTAGTTTCGTCATCGACGCAGACTATCATCGAAAAACCTTTCACAAATCGTCGATAGTATCCAAGCAAGCCCCAAAAGCTCCTAACTTCGGTAACATTCCTTGGAGGTTTCCAATTGACTATGGTCGAAATTTTGTTCGGGTCCACCACGACACCGATCGGACACCACATGCCCCAAAAAACTAACCTCTTTCACCAAAATTCACATTTACCGAACTTTGCGTATAATCGCTTATCTCGTAAGATTTGCAACACTAGCCTCGGTGTTCGGTTTCATCTCTCGAATTGACCTAAATGTCATCGATAAATACAACTACGAACCGATCCAAGTATGGTCTGAAAATTCTATTCATTAAATCCATAAACACCGCAGGGGCATTAGTGAGCCCAAACGGCATCACTAGGAACTCATAGTGACCATATCTCGTTCTGAAAGCAGTCTTAGGTACGTCCGAATCTCGGATTCGCAATTGATAATAGCCCGATCTCAAATCTATTTTCGAGAACACTGAGGCCCCCTTTAGTTGATCGAACAAGTCATCGATACGTGGCAACGGATATTTGTTCTTTATTGTCGCTTTATTAAGCTGACGATAATCGATGCACAGCCGCTGGTTCCATCCTTCTTTTTCACGAACAACACTGGCGCACCCCAAGGCGAAAAACTCGGGTGAGCAAAACCTCTATCCACCAATTCTTGCAACTGAGCTTCCAACTCCTTTAATTCCGTTAATGCCATACGATACGGAGCTATCGAAATTGGAATGGTACCAGGTACCAATTCGATGCCAAATTCTACTTCCGAACAGTGGTAAGCGGCAATTCTTCGGGAAAACATCCGGTATTCACAAACCACGTGCACGATTCGGTTTCTTTTCGATTCCTTGTCATCGAAAGCACGTCGCAAGGTACGCCGCCCCTTTTCTTACATATTTACGGGCCAACATCGCCGATATTACAAATGGCAACTCCTTTAAGTCCGTAGACTCAACCAGTATTATCTTGTTATTCGAGCTCCTCAAATCGATAGTCTTGCTCTTTCAATTTACAACCGCGATCGTGCATGGTCAACCAATCCGGACCAAGAATAACGTCGAACTCATCGAACGGCAAAAGCATCAAGTTCGCGGAAAACAAGAACCTCGGAACACTAGGGGACTTTTCTTGCACACTTTGTTGACAAGCACGTAATGACCCAAGGGTTTGACACCAATTACAAACTCGAGACTCAATAGGAAAAGTCTTCTTGGATGCTAAGGTTTCACATATATAAGATTGAGTAGAACCGGGGTCAATCAAAGCAATCACATTAGTATTGAAAAGAGTGAAAGCACCGGTAATGACATCCGGAGAGGCGAGATCCTCGTCGCGCGTATGGCATAAGTCCTCGCAGGAGCACGAGCCTCGGATCGATGGTAGCATCTCTAGATCCTCTCGACCGCCATCGACATTGCCCATATTTCTAGGTGGCCTACCTCGGCGGCAGTGAGTACCCGAGTTTCCACTCGACTCACATTCTGCTCAAGCATCCTCGGGCAATCCTTCCTAAAGTGGTCGGCCGATCCACACTTATAGCGAGCGATCACGAAACCAACAGCTCCCGAATGCCATTTGCCACAATGTTGACACTCGCCCTCTCTCGGCGATCATTTCCACCATCAGCGATCGAAGTGACTCGTGTGGTCACGGGTCGATCGCGTCCTCGTCTAGAAAAGCCCAAAGCGCCTCTAGACCGGTTCACATCATCTCGAAATCTCTTGATTGCTGTTGAAGAGACTTTCCGAGGACCTCTTCGAATTCTCCGGTTCCATATCAGCTTTTGTTTCTCCTTTCTAAGCTCTTCGACTTTACAAGCTCGCTCAACAAGTACTACGATCTCTCGATTTCGAGAATGCCAACGAACATCCTTATATCATCATTCAGCCCATCCTCGAAGTGTTTACACATAATAGCTTGGACGAAATGCATTCTCGCGTGTCTGGCTAAGCCTCACAAACTTTCGTTCGTAGTCGGTAACGGACATAGAACCTTGCTTAAGATCAAGGAATTCCCTCCGCTTTTGGTCGATGAATCTCTGACTAATATACTTTTTTCGGAACTCGGTTAGAAAGAATTCCCAAGTCACTTGTTCTCTAGGCACCACGAAGTCGAGTACTCCACCAATAGTAGGTGGAATCACGTAGCAAGGAGATGGTACACTTTAAGCACTCATCGGTGTACAAGATAGCTCATCGAGCACCGGATAGTGTTGTCCAACCAAAATTCAGCTCGTTCGGCATCATCATCATCCGTAGCTTTAAATTCAGTGGCCCCATGTTTTCGAATCCTATCGATTGGGGCTTACTTGACCTTATTTGGTCGGTTACGGAGGTATTGTATGTGCGGGGGTTGCATTTGTCGGGAATGGAGGTTGTGGGACAGCCGTGTTAGTTCGAATGTATTGATTAAACCATTCGTTCATCACACTATAAAAGGCTTGCCTAGCCTCATCATTCGGATTGCTGGCCATAGGTTGAGAGTCCGCCGGCGCTGTCCCTTGTACGGGAGCAGGCGCCACACTCTCCACATCATCAGCTATTGCTCGGTTGGGATCGGGATCCATTGCTATAAACAAACTCAAAGTCAAATTGTCAGAAATCACCACACTATCGATTCATCATTTAATGGCATGTATAGCTAGACCCCAAACACCTCACGGTAGTCCTAGAATCGACTAAACCGTGGCTCGATACCAATAAAATTGTAACACCCCGAACCCGAGACCATCGCCGGTGTCGGACACGAGGGGTTAGCAAGCCAAGTTCACTTGTTTTGCCCATCCATTGGACATTTCCAGTCAGGCTGGAAAAACTGCGTCACTGTCGCCTTAAAAATCATATCTCGAGTTTCAAAACTCGGAAACTGGTTTCGTAAATTTTCCCTGAATTTAGACTCATATATCCATCCATGGATTTATTTCTAGAATTTTGGTCGGGCCAATTGGTACAGTTTATTAGTTAAAGTCACCCATGTTACAGGGATCGACTGCTCTGACCTTCGCGCGGTATAACTTGAATATCTCTCTGTACAGGGCTTTAATGCTGGTGCCGTTTATTTCAAATGAAACTAGACTCAAAATGGAATCTGTACATATAAGCTATGTCGCCTAATTCTTTCTGGATAATTTATAGTAAATTTTTAAAGTTGCGACAGGGAACCCAGAAACCATTCTGGCCCTGTCTCACAATAGCTTTAATATCTCTTAACCTGTAACTCCTATGACCATTTCGTTTCTTCCATAAGAAAATAGACTCATCAAGGTTCATTTACATAGCTTATTCACTATTTAATTCCATTCCTATGAATTTTGGTGATTTTTCACATTCACGCCACTGCAGCTGGCAGCATCTGTTTTAAGGTAGGTCTTACCTATTTGGTAGTCTCCATGAACCAACTAGTCTTGCCATACATAGGTTCATATATGATCATTTTAACCATGCCAATGGCTGATCATATGACCAACATTCCCATTTCCAATCCATAGCCACATCATGACACCAAATATATACATACAAACCACAATTAGTCTAAGTTCATGCTTCCTTTTCGAGCCATTTTCGCATGGCCGTACATACTTACATTACAACATATTTAACAAACAAGAGGTAGTCCTATACATGCCATCTCAAGTTCAACCAAAAATTTATACCAAAATGGAGGCTTGATAGTGTGGATGACTTGACTTCAACGATCCCGAATCCGATTGCTATCGAGCGAAATCTAGAAAACCGAGAGCCAAAGCAATGGAGTAAGCATTTTATGCTTAGTAAGTCTCAAGGAATATAATCAACTCTAATTACAGCAATACATTCACATAGTTAAATGCATCATTTCATTAATGCACATTCACATAATCATACTTACTTCACCATCCCAACTCTTATGTTCATACACAAATAACGGCTTCATTAAGGCCGATAACTCGTTCCATCATAGGAGCGGATATTCACACGCTCTTACTCCTAGCGCATAAAGCACACACCGCACTTACCTTGTCATTGGGAAATTTCACAAGTGCATTAGCTGAAATTTTCCAGCAAGCTTATAATTTTCAAATCACATACCTTCGAGTTTAACCGGATGTCGCTACTCGATCAATCGCCTTGGGACATAGCCCGGTTATGGTAACCCGCACCAAGGCCTCACGGGACTTAACCCGGATATCACGATTTGCACAAATGCCTTGGTCTTAGCCGGATAGAATGACTTCATACGAATGCCTTCGGTCTTAGCCCGGATGTAGCCACTAGCACAATTGCCTTGGTCTTAACCCGGTTATAATTTCCAGCATAATTGTCTTGGGGCTTAGCCCGGATATCATTCAATTTCTCATGCACACATACATCAATAATCATTGGACATACATATTTCATTTTCGTTACTAAGGCTCAAACACAATTATAATCATTAGCATATTCGCCTTGGGACTTAGCCCGGTGGAATTCAAATACTCATACACACATAATCAATAATCATACACATCCATATTTCATCTCACATAATTCAAGTAAGGTCACTTCTTGAGGACTTACCTCGGATGTTGTCGAACGGCTTTTACGGCTATTCGATTACTTTTTCCTTCCCTTGTCCAATTGTGGCCCTCTTAGCTCTTGAGCTAATTCAAACAAATTCAATTTATCAAAACCTCATTGTGCTAGCTTATGGCGAATATGACAAGGAATTTAAATGGTCATATGGCCACCCTTTAGCTTGAATACACAATGGTCATGCACATTTTATACTACATCAAGCAATTCAATACAATTTATTCGAGCATCAAGGAAAAGCTAAGGCCTTCAATAGGCTACCCAAGGCCGAATATTCATGTACATGTTGAGGTCAATTTTGCACTTAATACCTCACAAAACAGCATGCAATTTACTAATTAATGCTTTGCACATTGTGGCTCAAAACTTATAATATAGCATCAAGCACTTATATGTGTGCTAGGCGAATTGTGCTTGCAATTTCACAAGCATTCTTCCACATTTTCTTCTTTAAACCAATATATTCATCACTTAGTTCATAACCAAACATAATGTGCAATCATATATATGCATATATGAGCATGGCGAATTTTCAAGGTGTCCATAGCCATCCAAAACACAAATTTTTAACTAACATGCAAGAAGCATGAATCATGCTCAAGAATGCATCATGGCGAATATGACAATCATGCTCCTTTTCAATTTCAATCATGATAAAACAAAGAGAAAACTCAAAATCTTACTCAAGAGTAGACAATCCATCATTGCATGCATCATCATCAAGCTTCACACTTAGCATGCAATGGCTTTATCACCATAACAACTTTGGCCAAATACCATTTCCATGGCTTAACAAAGATTTGAGCCATGGCTAACATGCACATCAAGTTAGCAACCAAAGCATGCATGAAACTCCTAACACAACCTCATACATACCTTAATCTTGATGCAAACTTAGCCAAATCTCCTTCTAGATCTCTTCCAAACCAAGCATGAAGCAAAAATCCTCCTTCTTCCTTAGTTTTGGCTCAAAGAAAGGATGAACAAAATTTTTTCTTTCCTTCTCTACAACTCACGGCAATGGGGGATTACCACACTCACACACATTTTTTTTTCATTTTTTATCACCCATACACCTTTGTTTATTATTTCACCCTAATGCACCAACAAAACATGTTTCATGACATGTTTAGCCCATCCTCCTTGTCATGGCCGGCCACCACCTATAAAAGGGGAATTTGACATGCAAGTCCATTATTTTGCATGCATGCTTTAATTAGTCATCACACATTTCCTATCATACTTTCAAAGTTCATTACTAAGTCCTTTCTTGTGGAATTCACCCTTATAACACTAAATCAATCATCATAAAATGTCATACATGAGCACACACATATTATAGGCATCAAAATAAATTTTTAATTATTTTTATGCCTCGGTTTTGTGGTCCCGAGACCACCTTCCGACTAGGGTCAATTTTGGGCTGTCACAATTAGGGCTTAATCGGAATAGTGGTTTCGTAACCACAAATCCGAGATAAAAATAATTATTTTATAATTATTTTGATGAATATGATATGATTGCATGATTGTGTGAAAATTTCGTGATGAAATTCTATGCCTAAAGTGTTTAAATTGAAAGTAGAGACTAAATCGAATAAGTTGCAAAATTTGCATTCTAGAAGTCTTTAGTATGAAATTGCATTGAAATATTAATTAGGAGGTCTTAAATAGCAATTTGACCAATTTCTAAGTCTATGGACAAAATTGGACATGGATGGAATTTTGGAAAGTTTAGTAGTAAGGCGTTTTGGTCATTTAGTTATTAAAATGAATTAAAAACAAAATTAAAAGCCAATTTTGTCCATCTTCTTCATTAGGCCGAAATTTCAAGGGTTCTCCATAGTTAGGGTTTGTTTCAAGCTTCCAAGCTCCATAGTAAGTGATTCCAAGCCCGCTTTTAATGTTCTTTACGCTTTTGGAATCCGGTAGCTCGATTAAGCTTATGTTAGCAATAATTCAACCTAGGGTTTATATTTGGAAAAATACCCATAGGTGAAATTTGTGTATTTTGATCTTTAATGATAGAATATGGGGTTTTAAATTATGTTAGATGTGACACCCCTAATTTGACCCTAGTCGAAAAGTGGTTTCGGGACCACAAAATCGAGTCATAAAAAATAATTAATCGTCATAGTTGATGCTTATTATATGTATATATGCATGTGTGAAAATTTCATGTTTGAATTTTGTTAATTGTAAGTGAATTTTATTAAATAGGACTTATGTGAGAAAATTTAGAAATGTGCTAGGCAAATGTAAAGTGGCCTATTAATGCATGTTATGAAAAATGATGGGTTTGCATGTCAAATTACCCAAAATTGAGCTAGTGGCCGGCCATGCTATGGGTGGAAACATGTTGTGTTAGTGTGTTATGTTAGAAAGAATAAAAAAAAGGGGTTAGTATTAAA
This sequence comes from Gossypium arboreum, assembly GCF_025698485.1. NCBI lineage: Eukaryota > Viridiplantae > Streptophyta > Magnoliopsida > Malvales > Malvaceae > Gossypium > Gossypium arboreum. Next base: position 55,616,873 of record NC_069072.1, read on the forward strand.
GTAATGCAAAGGGAGGAGTGATGAAAAAAAAATTGTCTCATCCATGTTCCCCCGCCCCAATGCCGTGAATTGAAGAAAGAAAACAAAGAGAAAAAAAAGTGTTCATTCTTGAACATCTTTGGCCGAATAGAGGAAAGAAAGGAAGGGAAAGAGCTTGGAGAAAAATCGGCTATGGTGGTTCACTAGATTAAGGTATGTTTAATGTTGCTTTGAAAGTTCATACATCCCTTGGATGATTAGTCTAAATTCTAACTACCTCATGGATGGATTTGGGGTTATTAGAGAGTTAGTATTCGACTAAGAGGCTTCAAAAGTTTCGGTTGAAGCCTTGATACTATTAGCATGTTAGCTATATGGATGTGTTATGATGCTTGAGGTGTTAGATAAATTTGAACTCATCACCAAGTTCTTTAAGCAATCCAAGTTAAAAGTTTCTGTATTGAGGTATCTTGAGAATCCGGCCATGGTAGGAAGTAGAAGAAAAATATGGTTGTTGTTAGATGAAGTAGAGTCAAACAAATGAGCACACATGTGCATTAGTTGCTAGATGGAGAAGAATCGGCTAGCAAGTTGTGTGCTAAGGCCGAATATAATTTTGAACATTATTGAGTAATGTATGTGTTTTGAAATTGATGGAATGGAGAGTATGCTTAAATTGTGTTATGAACAATTATATGTTAAATCAAGGTTTGCTAAGCTAGCTATTAAGGTGAAGTGCAAATGTTAGTATTTGATTTCTAGTGTATATATGTGTATTAGCCGAGTTTTGAACTTGAAACAAAATAGTATTTAGTCAATACAAGTGACCATATTTGTAGAATGTATTAAGTATACAATCGGCCTCAACATAGACATGCATATTCGCCACATGAATGAGTACATAGGTTGTTGTGTATGTTCGCCATAGGTAAGCATATTGATGGCTTTATCTTGACTTAGAAAATTGACTAAGGAGAATATTGGTTAATATGTTGAATTTGATTCGTGATTTCATACATATATAACTCTAATGCCTAATATATAAGGGCTAAGTACCTTGAATTCCTCTTTGATGTTCAAAATGATTAAATCAATTTATTTGTTAATATTAAGCTTAAGAGCAAAGAGGATCAAAGTCGATAGGGAAAAGAGAAAGTAAACGAATAGCCGTGGACATCTAATCGTCGACCACTTCGAGGTAAGTTTTAAGTGATTAAACGTTGAGTAAATTCAATCATAATAGGACATAATGAGTTGATTTAATAAGATATGATGTGGCCATGATATGTCTTAAATTCAAATGGTAAGTTCATAAGTGTTTGGACTTGGAAATTTAAGAGCAAATTGTAATAATTTGCTTTGGACAGCAGCAGTAACGTGATTTTAGAAAATCACTATAAATTGTTGGTGTGGAATTATAGGCTGAATAAAATATGTAATCAAAGCTTAGTTAGTCTAGTTTCTTATAAAAGAGACCGTGGAAGCAAAGAAATTTCCTATAAAGAGATATTTAAAGTTGTGTGCAACAGTGTCAGAATGACTCCGAAATCCCCTGTTCTGTTTTTGGAAAATCATTATAATTTGTACAAAAATGGTTATAAGATAAGATTTATATGCTTAGACTCCTTAATGAGTCTAGTTTCAAATGAAATCAAATATAACACATTATGAATTCTGTACAATGAAAAATTTGATTCGTAGTGAAGAGTGGTCATATTAGTCAAACAGTGAAACAGGGGAAACTTTAAGAAAAATCTGGTACTGATTGGCCAAACCTAAAATTCTGGAAATTTTATGGATGGAAGATATACGAGTCTATATTCAGGTAAAATTAACAGCAAGTGATTTGGAGTTTTGTAGCTCCAGTTATAGATAGTTTAGTGACTATTGCTCAGGAAAACAGCTCGTAGTGAATATGTGATTTTGTTGTAAATATGGATAAAACTTGTTTTAGTTGCTCATAAGCTATTGATTAAACCCATACATGAATTCTAAATCGTGATATTATAAAATAATATATGAGTGCTAGACGGATCTTCAATATTAGAATTTGTGAAATTGTAAGTTTATGAGTATTCGAATATGAAATGATAGTATGGCGTGAAATTGAATTATTCATTGGAAAATGATTGGTGTAGATTCGGCCAAGACAAAGTGTATACATGATAGTATATGTGGTATGTGAAGTATATTTGGATAATTGTGATGTGAATACATGAAAATTTATATTTTGATTTAGGATTTTATGTGATGAATGTGAATGTGTATATATGTGATAAGGCCGAATGGCCAATGTGATGAATGTGAGCATGCATATGTGGGATAAGGCCGAATGGCCAATGTGGTGAATATGAACATGTATATATGTGATAAGGCCGAATGGCCAATGTGATGAATGTGAGCATGCATATGTGTGATAAGGCCGAATGGCCAATGTGGTGAATATGAACATGCATATATGTGATAAGGCCGAATGGCCTATGTTATGAATGTGAACATGCATATATGTGATGAGGCCGAATGGCCAATGTGATGAATGTGAGCATGCATATATGTGATAAGGCCGAATGGCCAATGTGATGAATGTGAGCATGCATATGTGTGATAAGGCCGAATGGCCAATGTAGTGAATATGAACATGCATATATGTGGTAAAGCCGAATGGCTAGTGTGAAATATGTAGGCAATGTGCGTATATTGTGGCCGAACGACCAAATGTGAAAGGTGTGTATTATTAGATATTTGATGAGGCAAATGAATTACAAATATGACAGTTGATGTGAATGTTGTAAAATGTGATTAAATGTACATGAAACTTGGAAATATATTCCGGGTAAGACCCGATGACTACGTGTGGAGAGTATGTCCGGGTAAGACCCGATGACTACGTGTGGAGATTTTGTCCGGGTAAGACCCGATGACTACGTGTGGAGATTTTGTCCGGGTAAGACCCGATAACTTCGTGTGGAGATTTTGTCCAAGCTAAAGGTCTCGCCGATAATCCGAGTAGAGGTTAAAGCTATAAGACTTTGTAATAAGAATTGCTTATAAATATATTCAATGCGAAAGGTTAAACAGGTATGTACTCCAAGTTTATATGTGAGCTTGATTTGAACTAAATCATAAGGTATTTATGTGATGCATACGAGAGCAATCTATGAGACTATTCCTATGATTATGTGACATCGGATCAGTGTGAGAGGTTATGTGAAATCATACGATATATCTATGTCACATGAGCTCACTTTTATGTGACAGTTTATCTTCCTATTGTATATGATGAGATGTGCATATTCGGTAAAGGGATGGTATGCCCGAAGGAAGAGTGAAATAAAAATACGAACAACTATGTTATAATTTGATTGTTATCTGTTGACACTGCTTAAAACTTACTAAGCATTGTAATGCTTACTCCTTTTACTCCGTTTACTCTGTTTCCTCTGTTTTATAGATCTCATTGCGAAGCTACAGTGCTCGGGATCGTCAAAGAACTAGTCACACTATCACTATCCACCGCTTGTTACAAGTTATGTTTAGAATTATTTTATGGCATGTATAGAATAGACTAGTGGCGGAAGAATATTTTTGGTTAATGTATATAAGCCATGCGAAAATGGCATCTTTTGAATGTTTACTTAGTGAAGTTTAAATTTTACCTCTGGTTGTGCTTAGTACTTATTTAAACGAACGATCTTTATTTCAAGAAAAAGTTCAAAATTTTACTATTCTGACATGAGTTACAAGTTCGGTAATGCCCCTTACCTATTCTGGCGACGGTTACGGGATAGGGGTGTTACATTTTATTGGTATCAGAGCTACGGTTTAGTCTATTCTAGGACTAACGTAGCTCGCGTGAGTCTATTTATACATGCCATAAAGTGATAAAATGATAGTGTGATGATTTTTGACTATTAAAATGTGTTTGCTATATTGTAATGAATCTTGATCCCGATCGAAATGTAGCAAGCTTCCGACTATGAGAATTTGCGATATAACTTCACTTAGATATGCCTAAATTATTAAGTTGATCGTGCACGATCATGTACTCGTATTTGAATTTCGATTTGGATTGAATTATAAGGGTATAAGTGATGCAATTTTGAAAGAGTCTTATGACCATAAATGTGATTTTTGTATGTGGCTATGGCACTGGAAGTTGAATGGTCGATAAGCATGTTGTGTTTGTATTCAAGTAATGTAAATGATATACTAATGTGTATTGCTATATGTGTATATGTACATGAGAATTGAGAGTGATATGTCCGGCTAAACTCAAGAGCATTCGTGCTAGTGATATATCCGGCTAAACTCAAGAGCATTCGTGCTAGTGATGTATCCGGCTAAGTCCCAAGAGCATTCGTGCTAGTGATATATCCGGCTAAACTCAAGAGCATTCGTGCTAGTGATGTATCCGGCTAAGTCCCAAGAGCATTCGTGCTAGTGATATATCCGGCTAAATCAAGAGCATTTGTGCTAGTGATGTATCCGGCTAAGTCCCAAGAGCATTCATGCTAGTGATATATCCGGCTAAACTCAAGAGCATTCGTGCTAGTGATGTATCTCGGACTAAGTCCCAAGAGCATTCGTGCTAGTGATGTATCCGGACTAAGTCCCAAGAGCATTCGTGCTAGTGATGTATCCGGACTAAGTCCCAAGAGCATTCGTGCTAGTGATGTATCCGGACTAAGTCCCAAGAGCATTCGTGCTAGTGATATATCCGTGCTAAACCCCAAGAGCATTCGTGCTGGTGTTATATCCAAAGCTAGGTCCCAAGAGCAATCATGTCAGGTGACGTGTATTCGGCCTTCGTGCCTAGTAGGCTTCGTGCGGTAATTTGAGCAAAGTTTAAGTGTTCATTACTATACTAATTCAAATTTAAATGAGATGATATGTTTACAAGTGTACATACATGATGTTTATAGACTTGGTTAAGTCATTTCAATGTGTAATAACGAATGAATAAGAGCACTATGTGTGTGAATGATTAGAGGCACTGTGTGTGTGCGAATTCCTTTAACCGAGCACTATGAGTGAGAGATCAGTCAGTGGGCACTAAGTGTGTGAAGTGGAATTCATGTAAGACCTCGTCTGGGACGAAGGCATTGATTTTAGATAGTGTGTAAGACCATGTTTGGGACATGGCCTCGGCTCGATATGTGAGAATATGTAAGACCATATCTAGGATATGGCATTGTAAGAGCTATATGTGCTTAATGAGTATCCGTAATGATTTCGAATGATTCAACGGGTATATTTAAGATGATAAATTAAGTAAGATCAGAATAAGTGATACAGGTATGTACGGAAGGTATGAGAAAATCAAATGAAAGTAAAAAGATGGTGGATATGTTGTTAAGAAATGAATTCATGTTATAAATGTGTTACGGATTTAGTCTATGGAATGCTTGGTATATGAAGTCATATGTGCTATTGCTAAATGACCCCTATTTTTTTGTTAATCATATTCAAGAAATTATTTCGATTAAGTTCGACATTTGAAAGTCTGTAAGAATTTTTGATGAATGCTGATAATTTTGGATATATGGGTTATGTGCTAAAATAAATCCCATGCCGGTATACAATATGAGGCTTGATGCCAAATCGATTGTATACGGGTATCGTTAACGGTGATTGAATGTGCTAAATGAATTCAATGTTCAGGTATGTGGAAGTTGATTTTCTGTTGGAAATAGGTTAAGTTGAATAGTGAGATATGATGGAGTTATAAAGGATATTTATTGGGATGTTTGAGTATATGTGTACTTTCGTCAAAGTTACAAACTTATACATGAATGAAAATGTGGGTTACAAATATGTGGGTTGATGATGTGAATTATACATATTAATATGTGCTTAATATGTGTTTGAAATGCATTTGTGAATTAAATTAAGTTATTATTGCTTATGAAATCAAGAAAATGAGATATATGTGCATACTTGTAGAAATGTTTATGTATTTGTTTTAAGATAAGAAAATGATTTTATTCATCGATGCGAAATCAATAATGAATTACAATTGCTATCGATGAGCTAATGTTTATATGAATATAATTCAATAAGAGGACGTTATCCTAAACTATGCATCGGTAGAAATTTTCGGGGACGAAAATCCCTAAAGGGGGGAAGAGTTGTGACACCCCTAATTTGACCCTAGTCGAAAAGTGGTTTCGGGACCACAAAATCGAGTCATAAAAAATAATTAACCGTCATAGTTGATGCTTATTATATGTATATATGCATGTGTGAAAATTCCATGTTTGAATTTTGTTAATTGTAAGTGAATTTTATTAAATAGGACTTATGTGAGAAAATTTAGAAATGTGCTAGGCAAATGTAAAGTGGCCTATTAATGCATGTTATGAAAATGATGGGTTTGCATGTCAAATTACCCAAAATTGAGCTAGTGGCCGGCCATGCTATGGGTGGAAACATGTTGTAAACATGTTGTGTTAGTGTGTTATGTTAGAAAGAATAAAAAAAAAAAGGGGTTAGTATTAAAGTAATGCAAAGGGAGGAGTGACGAAAACAAAATTGTCTCATCCATGTTCCCCCCCCCCCAATTGCCGTGAATTGAAGAAAGAAAACAAAGAAAAAAAAAAGTGTTCTTTCTTGAACATCTTTGGCCGAATAGAGGAAAGAAAGGAAGGGAAAGAGCTTGGAGAAAAATCGGCTATGGTGGTTCACTAGATTAAGGTATGTTTAATGTTGCTTTGAAAGTTCATACATCCCTTGGATGATTAGTCTAAATTCTAACTACCTCATGGATGGATTTGGGGTTATTAGAGAGTTAGTATTCGACTAAGAGGCTTCAAAAGTTTCGGTTGAAGCCTTGATACTATTAGCATGTTAGCTATATGGATGTGTTATGATGTTTAAGGTGTTAGATAAATTTGAACTCATCACCAAGTTCTTTAAGCAACCCAAGTTAAAAGTTTCGGTATTGAGGTATCTTGAGCATCCGGCCATGGTAGGAAGTAGAAGAAAAATATGGTTGTTGTTAGATGAAGTAGAGTCTAACAAATGAGCACACATGTGCATTAGTTGCTAGATGGAGAAGAATCGGCTAGCAAGTTGTGTGCTAAGGCCGAATATAATTTTGAACATTATTGAGTAATGTATGTGTTTTGAAATTGATGGAATGGAGAGTATGCTTAAATTGTGTTATGAACAATTATATGTTAAATCAAGGTTTGCTAAGCTAGCTATTAAGGTGAAGTGCAAATGTTAGTATTTGATTTCTAGTGTATATATGTGTATTAGCTTTAGTTTTGAACTTGAAACAAAATGGTATTTAGTCAATACAAGTGACCATATTTGTAGAATGTATTAAGTATACAATCGGCCTCAACATAGACATGCATATTCGGCCACATGAATGAGTACATAGGTTGTTGTGTATGTTCGGCCATAGGTAAGCATATTGATGGCTTTATCTTGACTTAGAAAATTCGGCTAAGGAGAATATTGGCTAATATGTTGAATTTGATTCGTGATTTCATACATATATAACTCTAATGCCTAATATATAAGGGCTAAGTACCTTGAATTCCTCTTTGATGTTCAAAATGATTAAATCAATTTATTTGTTAATATTAAGCTTAAGAGCAAAGAGGATCAAAGTCGGATAGGGGAAAAGAGAAAGTAAACGAATAGCCGTGGACATCTAATCTTCGACCACTTCCGAGGTAAGTTTTAAGTGATTAAACGTTGAGTAAATTCAATCATAATAGGACATAATGAGTTGATTTAATAAGATATGATGTGGCCATGATATGTCTTAAACTCAAATGGTAAGTTCATAAGTGTTTGGACTTGGAAATTTAAGAGCAAATTGTAATAATTTGCTTTGGACAGCAGCAGTAACGTGATTTTAGAAAATCACTATAAATTGTTGGTGTGGAATTATAGGCTGAATAAAATATGTAATCAAAGCTTAGTTAGTCTAGTTTCTTATAAAAGAGACCATGGAAGCAAAGAAATTTCCTATAAGGAGATATTTAAAGTTGTGTGGGACAGTGTCAGAATGACTCCGAAATCCCCTATTCTGTTTTTGGAAAATCATTATAATTTGTAAAAAAATGGTTATAAGATAAGATTTATATGATTAGACTCCTTAATGAGTCTAGTTTCAAATGAAATCAAATAGAACACATTATGAATTCTGTACAATGAAAAATTTGATTCGTAGTGAAGAGTGGTCAGATTAGTCAAACAGTGAAACAGGGGAAAATTAAGAAAAATCTGGTACTGATTGGCCAAACCTAAAATTCTGGAAATTTTATGGATGGAAGATATACGAGTCTATATTCAGGGAAAATTAACGGCAAGTGATTTGGAGTTTTTTAGCTCCAGTTATAAATAATTTAGTGACTATTGCTCAGGAAAACAGCTCGTAGTGAATATGTGATTTTGTTGTAAATATGGATAAAACTTGTTTTAGTTGCTCATAAGCTATTGATTAAACCCATACGTGAATTCTAAATCGTGATATTGTAAAACGATATATGAGTGCTAGACAGATCTTCGATATTAAAATTTGTGAAATTGTAAGTTTATGAGTATTCGAATATGAAATGATAGTATGGCGTGAAATTGAATTATTCATTGGAAAATGATTGGTGTAGATTCGGCCAAGACAAAGTGTATACATGATAGTATATGTCGTATGTGAAGTATATTTGGATAATTGTGATGTGAATACATGAAAATTTATATTTTGATTTAGGATTTTATGTGATGAATGTGAATGTGTATATATGTGATAAGGCCGAATGGCCAATGTGATGAATGTGAGCATGCATATGTGTGATAAGGCCGAATGGCCAATGTGGTGAATATGAACATGTATATATGTGATAAGGCCGAATGGCCAATGTGATGAATGTGAGCATGCATATGTGTGATAAGGCCGAATGGCCAATGTGGTGAATATGAACATGCATGTATGTGATAAGGCCGAATGGCCTATGTTATGAATGTGAACATGCATATATGTGATGAGGCCGAATGGCCAATGTGATGAATGTGAGCATGCATATATGTGATAAGGCCGAATGGCCAATGTGATGAATGTGAGCATGCATATGTGTGATAAGGCCGAATGACCAATGTGGTGAATATGAACATGCATATATGTGGTAAAGCCGAATGGCTAGTGTGAAATATGTAGGCGATGTGCGTATATTGTGGCCGAACGACCAAATGTGAAAGGTGTGTATTTATTAGATATTTGATGAGGCAAATGAATTACAAATATGACAGTTGATGTGAATGTTGTAACATGTGATTAAATGTACATGAAACTTGGAAATATATTCCGGGTAAGACCCGATGACTACGTGTGGAGAGTATGTCCGGGTAAGACCCGATGACTACGTGTGGAGATTTTGTCCGGGTAAGACCCGATGACTACGTGTGGAGATTTTGTCTGGGTAAGACCCGATAACTTCATGTGGAGATTTCGTCCGAGCTAAAGGTCTCGCCGATAATCCGAGTAGAGGTTAAAGCTATAAGACTTCGTAATAAGAATTGCTTATAAATATATTCAATGCGAAAGGTTAAACAGGTATGTACTCCAAGTTTATATGTGAGCTTGATTTGAACTAAATCATAAGGTAGTTATGTGATGCATACGAGAGCAATCTATGAGACTATTCCTATGATTATGTGACATTGGATCAGTGTGAGAGGTTATGTGAAATCATACGATATATCTATGTCACATGAGCTCACTTTTATGTGAAAGTTTATCTTCCTATTGTATATGATGAGATGTGCATATTCGGTAAAGGGATGGTATGCCCGAAGGAAGAGTGAAATAAAAATACGAACAACTATGTTATAATTTGATTGTTATCTGTTGACACTGCTTAAAACTTACTAAGCATTGTAATGCTTACTCCGTTTACTCCGCTTACTCTGCTTCCTCTGCTTTATAGATCTCATTGCTTGAAGCTACGTGCTCGAGGATCGTCAAAGAACTAGTCACACTATCACTATCCACCGCTTGTTACTATTATGTTTAGAATTATTTTATGGCATGTATAGAATAGACTAGTGGCGGAAGAATATTTTTGGTTAATGTATATAAGCCATGCGAAAATGGCATCTTTTGAATGTTTACTTAGTGAAGTTTAAATTTTACCTCTGGTTGTGCTTAGTACTTATTTAAACGAACGATCTTTATTTCAAGAAAAAGTTCAAAATTTTACTGTTCTGACATGAGTTACAAGTCCAGTAATGCCCCTTACCTATTCTAGCGACGGTTACGGGATAGGGGTGTTACATTAGACAGCTTGTGCTACTCGGTTTTGAGTGAAAACGAGTAAAAGGGCTTAATCGGGAAAAATACCTAATAGTCACAAGTATATGTTAGAGTAAGAATTTGATGTTGCCATAGAAGAGAAAAATGATCAGCATGTTATAAAACATAAGAATAAGGAATAAAGTTTAATTCCCGAGCCTAGGGGCAAAAGTGTAATTATGCAAAAGTTTAGGGGAAAAAGTGTAATTTTTCCAAAGTTCATATTAAATGTTGTTTTGATGAATGTATGTATTGAATAAGATTAATTTGGCATTATAGATCAAGAGAAACGAGATTCAAGTCGCGATCGAGGAAAAGAAAAGATTGTGGACTAAATTACAAAATCTTTATATTTTGGTACCAAGGTAAGTTCATGTGTAAATAATGTAGCATAAATGTTATTTTTAAGTTATTAATGTTAATTATATGATATTCTGATTTTTAATCGTGAAATATTATGCTTTGTGGTTAATATTGAGTAATATGCAAATTATGTTTACTACTTGATAAATATGCATTGCTACCGAGTATCGGTTCCGATATTCCATGGAAGACGGCAAATGTGAGATCGAGGGAAAAAGCCCGTTTGAACCTTAGGAATAGATTAGGATACAAGTGACATGTCACTAGGATGGTTGAGCATCCGAACTCGTTGAGTTGAGTCCGAGTTCACTTATAGATGCGAATGTCCGAACTCGTTGAGTTGAGTCCGAGTTCGTGAAATGTAACTAGGCATCCGAACTCGTTGAGTTGAGTCCGAGTTCACTTATGGATGCGAACGCCGAGCTCGTTGAGTTGAGTCCGAGTTCACTTAGGGCGGGTTACATGATTTCTTGATTACATATGAGGCACTTATGTGCAAATTATCCGTGTATCCGAGTTGTATTCGATGTGTTCAACGGGTGAAATTTCTAGTGAAATGGAAGAACACTTAAGATGCAAGCGACGTTTTGGTAAGTGATGTGAAATGGACACTTTGGACAGGTATGTTCTTAACCCTCGGGTTGAAAATAGATACAACAACAATAAGGTGGTAAGATGATGAATGATGTTTAGAAATGTGATATATGTTTTGGTGATACCATGCTAAAGTTGTTTGGTATATTTGTATTGTTATGTTACTTGTTATTTACATATGAACTTACTAAGCATTTATGCTTACTCCTCCTCTTTATTTCTTGTATTTTTGAACAAGCCACTTCGAATCGGGATGGGTCAAGGTTCGATCACACTATCCAAAGGACTTTCATCTGGGTAAATGGCTTGTAAAACTTAAGTATGGCATGTATAGCAATATACTTATTTTGTGTAAATAATTTTATGATATGGCCATGATTGGTTGAGAAAAGGTTTGATATTGATCAGTCATGGTGATGGTTAAATTTAGATCATGTTTGATATCATGGAAGTTTAATAGGTTATCTAGTTCATAACAGCTCATGAAAAGATGAAATTTGCCTTAAAACAGAATATTGCTGCAGCAATGACATGAATTTGAAATGATGAGAAAGTTATGAAATTGAAGCTTAATGAGTCTATTTTCATATGGAAAAAAAAACAGGCATATAAATTATACTTTATGAGATATTTGAAACCTTGTGAAACAGAGCCAGAGTGATTTCAGGATCCTCTATTCTAACTTTAAAAATTCATAACAAATTGTACAGAAATAATTAGAAGTCATTATTTATATGTACAGCTTCCTTGTTGAGTCTAGTTTTAATATAAATAAACCTCGTAGTCATTGAAATTCTGTATAGAGAGATATCTGATTCGTAATATACAGAGGTCAGAGCAGTCAAACCCTGAAACAGGGGAGACTTTAACTAATAAACTGTACTCATTGGCCGAACCAAAAATTCTAGAAAAAAATTAGTAAATATAAATATGACCCTAGATTTATGGAAAATTTACGGATCTTGATTTTGAGTTTCGTAACTCGAGATATGATTTTTCTTGTAACTGTGACGCGGGTAGCTAGAAAGCTGTGAATGTAGAAACAAATAATTTGAAGTTCTTAATTTGATAAATTATGTTCGGTAACCCCTCAAGCTCGACTCCAGCGACGGTTTCGGGCGTGGGGGTGTTACATCTTTTTTCTCCTCTACTTCTCCATACCTTGGCCGAATATTGTTGGAGTTATTTCGAGTTGCACTTTTTTCAGGCTTTGCTCTTTTTTCCTCTAACCTTCTGTCAGTTGTTTTGGCCGAATATTGCTTCTCTCCCCCTCTCTTATTTTCGATTTTTGGGCAGTCCCTCCTTTCTCTTCACTTGCTTCTCTACTGATCTCCCTCCTCTATTCTTTCTCTTGTCCTCCAAGAGGTGTGCGTTGGCTGAATATTTATAGTTCAACCCTCATTTTTAGTTCTCTGCCGAATCTTCTTCCCCTTGCGCTTAACTCTTGTCACGTGTCTTCTGGTAAGGGGGAAATTATGCCCAATTGATTAGGGAATGAGGCCATTTTGGTTAAACTATCTTAAGGTTCTAATAATGTTTGGCAACATCTAATCGTGTTGGACTTGGTTTACCTTCGGAATTGTAAGGCTACATCGGTTGAAGTAGTGGAAGTAAGTGACGGTAACAAGTTTGTTTAGGGACTGTTTTAGTATTAAGCATGACTAAAGTTGGTCATGGTTTTGTCCTGTATTTTAGGTGTAGTTCATCTCAGGAGAGGTTGCGAACCTAGAATCCTATCAGATGTGTAGACACTTCAATAATCGTAAATCGACAAAAGCTGAAATAGGTGACTGTTGATGCTACATGAACATGCGCTCGCTCGTGTGGTAGTCCGTATGACTAAACATGGGTGTAAAATCGTTGAGGCCACCATGAGCAATTTCACGGGCTTAGGCCATTTTGGGCAAACTGAGCTGTGTGGGCCCCACACAGGTAAAAATGCATGGACATGTGGAGAATATTGGGCCAGGCTATGTATCCACACGACTAAGGCCATTTTTAGGCTATGAGGGCTACACGGGCTTGTGGGCCCATATGGGCCCATATTATGAGCCTTGGGCCTATTTGTACTGTTTGAATGATAAGGTTGCACGGGTCGCCCGAGACGACTGTGGACCTACTGTTGGGTCGTTAAGTATGTCTAGACCCCAAATTAATTAAATGACTGTTTTGTCCTTTTGAGATAAAATGATTGTTTTGCCCTTTTAAGGTAAAATAACTATTTTTCCCTTTTGAGGTAAAATGACTATTTTGCCCTTATGTGGTAAAATGACTGGTTTTCCCTTTTGTGTTAAAATGACTGTTTTTCCCTTATGTGGTAAGATGACTTCCTTGCCCAAAGTGTTGTATTTATATATGTGCACGTATGACCGTATTTTTGCATGTTATTTAAACTGTAATGGATACATGTATGATTCTATGATATGACATGACATGACTGTATGATGCATTGCATGGGAATGGGTTTATATTGATCAGAGGAAGTGAACTGAAAGGCTTCGAGCCTAAATTACTAGCAGCCCAGCTGTATATTACTATTTAGTGCCGCAACCGGTGCTAATTCTGGAGTGTAGGGATGGGTGGGTTGATTATATCCCCACATGGAGTGTAGGGTTGGACGGAGATGGAGTGTAGAGGCTAGATGCATAGGACTCGTATATCATTACTGCATTGATTATTGTTACTGCACTGTGTTGTAACACTCCTAACTCGTGACCGTCGCCGGTGTCGGACACGAGGGGTTAACGGCCAAATCCTCTCAAGGTACCAACCAATTTGACATTTCCAGTCAGGCTGGAAAACTGCGTCACCGTCGCCTTAAAAATCATATCTCGAGTTTCAAAACTCGGAAACTAGTTTCGTAAATTTTCCCTGAATTTAGACTCACATACCCATCCATGGATTTATTTCTAGAATTTTTGGTTGGGCCAATTGGTACAGTTTATTAGTTAAAGTCACCCATGTTACAGGGATCGACTGCTCTGACCTTCGCGCGTTACAACTTGAATATATCTCTGTACAGGGCTTTAATACTGGTGCCGTTTGTTTCTAATGAAACTAGACTCAAATTGGAATCTGTACATATAAGGTATGACTCCTAATTCTTTCTGGATAATTTATGGTAAATTTTCAAAGTTGCGACAGGGGACCCAGAAACCGTTCTGGCCCTGTCTCACGAGAACTTTAATATTTCTCAGTATACTGCTCATATGGTCATTTCGTTTCGTCCATATAAAAATAGATTCATCAAGGTTAAATTTAATAATTTACTCACTATTTAATTCTACTTCTACTATTTTTAGTGATTTTTCAATCTCATCTCACTGCTGCTGTCCGCAACAGTTACTGTAGTAGACTATGCCAATTTCATGAATCTTTCCTTGGCCTTAATCATCCATCATACATGACACAAATTATGGCCACCTTATCAAAATCAGAGTTTCTAAGACTCGTGGCTATAGGTTCTAGCATCCCACTCGACGACCCCATAGGCCATTTTCACATGGCTTAAAGTTTACAACCCACAATTCGACAAAATATAGTAGCCTATACATGCCAAATGTTCTTCAACAACGAAAACAATACCACAAGATTTCAGCCGGTGTGATGACTTCAACGACGGTCCCGATCACGCAAACAATAAGAGTCCGAGAGACCTAAAATGGGTGACAAGAAAAACACCGAGTGAGTTTACAACTCAGTAAGTCATAAGCATTCATCAATCCACTGATAAAGTTACTACAACATGTACAACAAACGAGGCTAGGTACTCATCCATATCGAATCTATACCATAATACCTCGGACCTTTCGGTCCAATCTCGCACCAAGTCATACATCCACATTTCATATTCTACACAACAAGATAATCAAGCATTTTTACACATTAACTCATTTTCCAGCACAACCATACAATTTCAATCATCACATAGATTTAAGGCTTACCAAATTCAATCCCCAAGCATGAACGAATTCACTATTCGTCATGAGCTCGAGGTACTTACCCGATCCGCTGTCCATACTCAATTCAATGGAGACACACCTCCATATATATAGCGTCGCACACACAAGTGCTTACTACTCGATTTCGCACACTTAGTGCCACGCAAATTTAAGCCCGCACACATAGTGCCATACCCTTCGAGCTCGCACACCCAAAGTCAGTATTTTTCCAGCATGCACACTTAGTGCCATATATTTCCAGCACGCACACTTAGTGCCATATATTTCCAGCACGCACACTTAGTGCCAATCTCGTCACCATACACACGTATTGCCCAAGACACATAGTGCCGAAAGCAAACTTTCTACACATTCCACTATTTCTTTTACATTCAACAATTATCCTCATTCCATACACATACAATTTCATTTATACATATATAGCATTCCATTAAACACAATTGCATAGATTTTCCAATCATTTAAGCAATATCAAACATATGTGCTTAATGACTTACCTTGTTTGGGGTAGAACGGTTCCAAATCGGCTACTCGCTTGCTTTCTCCTTTCCTTTGTCCAATCTAGTTCCCTTTGCTCTTGAGCTAAATCAAACAATTTACCTCTCCATCAAACACAAACATACGGCATTCACATGCATTATTATGGTTATTGCGAATACTTAACACAACTAAGCTGAAAATTTACTCAATCTCATCTTAATTTATTGCTACTTATTTATCAAAGTTTCCAATACAAGGTATTTAACACCTATGCCCATTTATACCCCATATGGCGAATGCTTCATTCCTTACCCAATTAACCATCCAACAATTTTTTCAGCCTCATTACCACCCTTTTCATGTCTAATTGTTTAAATACTCTCAAGCTCATTCACAAGTACTATTATACTTCTCATTAAGAATTAATCATTTTGCAACATAAATTCTATAGCATGGCCAATACTCATGCACACACACACATAACAACAAGAACTCAATGGCACAAAATTTCCTTTTGTTAAACATTCGAACTCACTCATCTCCATGCTTTCATCACAACAACATTAAAACACTCACCAAGGAAGACAACATGCATGGCCGAATGTTCTAGTCACCTCAAAATCACAATTTCTAACATGGGTCACCTTATTTATGGCTTAGAAACCACATGGTTGCTCTCTTTTTCTCCCTTAGAATCGGCCAAGAAGAATCAAGAACAAGGACTTGTTTCTTTCACCCATTTCTAATTATTCCTTACATCATAAAGGCAACAACCATCTCCCTTAAACATCCTCCATGGCCGAACACTTGTATTACTACCACCTTCAAATTTTTTTTTGACATGAGCAAGTAAAGGACTTAGTAACTAGCTTCATACATGCAAAGATTTCAAAGACTAACATGGATTCCATACCTTAGTTCAAGCTCAAGTGACCGAATGCTAAGTCTTCCCTTTTCTTCTTGAAGGATCGGCTAAGCTAGGAGGAAGATGAACCAAACTTCTCTTTTTTTTTTTCTTTGCTCAATACACGGCAATGGGGAGGGGGCAACCACACATACCCCTTTTTTTTTCTTCCTATTAACACCAATATAATAACCATTCTAACATCATCCATTAGCAAGACATGTTGGGAACATGTTTCCCCTTACCCATAATTTGTCATGGCTGGCCATCCACCTTAGGAAATGGGATAATTGACATGCAACTCCATTTATTTCACTTCATGCATTATTAGGCCACTTCAACATTTGCCTATCTCATTTCTAAGTTTTCTCACACAAGTCCTTTCTAGTGAAATTCACCTTTATAACACTAAATCAATCATCATAAAATGTCATACATGAGCACACACATATTATAGGCATCAAAATAAATTTTAATTATTTTTATGCCTCGGTTTTGTGGTTCCGAAACCACATTCCGACTAGGGTCAATTTTGGGCTGTCACACTGTGTATTCTTACTGCAATGGGCCAAGGCCCGAACACATAACTGTTTCTGTATTGAGATGGGCTAAAGCCCAAACTAATATTGTCACTGTTGCTAAACAGGGCTTAGGTCCAGACTGTGCTTGTTTTCGGACTGATTGTTTATATGGGATTACACACTAAGTTTTCGTAAACTCACCCATCTGTTTATCTATACAGGTAATCCCCCAGGTTAGGCGAATTAATGCTGCGACGGACTTAAGGGCGGCCACACACCAACATTTACTATCATATTTGCTTAATTTTTATAAGTAATTTAATTTGGGTATTTGTTTATGTAATAAGGCCTCTTTAAATTTTTAACTTTTAATTTGGGGTTTTAATTGTTTTGAATTATAACTGCTATCAGTAGGACAGAAGGTGTTTTCTCAAAAGACTGATGTTTTCCAAAAATACCAAAAATGCGTAATTGTTTAAGAGCTTCTCAAGAGACAACATTTTAAATATTAAAGACATTTTAACATGATTAACATTTTATGAACGACATGTTTTAAGAACATCATCAAGAATATGTGGCAAAGGTGAATATGGAAAAAAGGATTTTTATCGATATTTCCCTGTACGAAAGACACTCCTATGTCACATCACCTGACTAAGCCATAACGTCCAGGCCGGGTTTGGAGTGTTACATTCCTATGGAACGAGTTACCAGGGAATTCTTTCAGACTAAGTTTCAGAAGAAGTACATAAGCCAGAGATTCCTTGATCAGAAAAATAAAGAGTTTCTGAAATTGAAACAAGGCCGGATGACCGTTACTGAATATGAAAGAGAATTTGTACATTTAAGTAAATATGCTTGAGAATATGTGTCTATTGAAGAGATCATGGGTAAAAGATTTGTTGATGGATTAAATGAATATATAAACCTGTTAGTCGAGATACTTGAGCTGAAAGAATTTGTAGTACTGGTTGAGAGGGCTTGTAAAGCCGAGGACCTTACAAAGAAAGGAGAAAAGTTGATGTAGATGTGAGAGATTCGAGGAAGAGGTCGATGAATAAATCTTATCATCCCTCATCGAAGAAATTAAGAGATTACTTTAATCGATCGACAGCTTCAACGAGATATCAGAATAGAGATCGCGGAAAGCAATACACTAATCCTAAAGCTCAAGCCACATCGGCATTGAGCGTTGGTAACATAAAAGATGTTAAGCATGAGTGTCAACAATGTGGAAGACGACATTTTGGAGATTGTTGGGGAAAAGTAACAACCGAGCTTTGTTACAGTTGTGGTTTACGATATCACTTTATAAAAGATTGCCTAGAGCTAGTTGAAAAAGATAATGCTCAGAACACGAGGCTGAGTAACACTATAGCTAGAGGTAAACTACCAAGAAACATAGGAAATGCGGGTGGTGGTAAAGGTGTGGCGTGAGACATTGCAGCTAGATCTGGTGCTAGAGCACCTGCACGAGCTTACACTATTCGAGCACGTGAAGAAGTGTCATCTCTAGATGTTATTACTGGTACTTTTACTTTCTATGATACTAGAATGATGAAAATGTACAAGTGTACACAATCGCAACAAGTAATAAAGTGACAAGCAAATGTCGAGTTATCGTATGCACAAGGACTATGAAAAGGATTATTTCTGAATGCAAGTTAAAACACTTTGGTGAAGAAAAATATTTTGTTTAAAGAGGGTGATTAAAAACTTAAGAATATTAAAATAAATAAATAAATGAAGTAAAAGAAAGTTCTAATGCACGATTTCAAAATAAGATTTAATCAGGATGATATAATTGTGTTGGATTAATTACACTTCTCATCTTATAATTATTAAACTTATGTTTATATTGTTACGAATAAAATCACGGCAACCCGGTAATTTGCTAACTTATGAACATACTTACATACCAAAATCCATTCATCTCTTGACATATCCCTATGTCAATTCAACCGACTAAGTAGATTCTAGTAAGCAAACATGTTATTGCACATACATACTCATTAAACTGAACTAATCTCTTGCTTATCCTTATGTCAGTTCAAATGATTAATTAAATCTAACAAGCATATAAAAGACTATGTGAGGTAACAAGGTATCCCTACCTTGAAATAGCTTAATCACAATAATCTTGCAAGTTATGCAAGGTAATAATATCACCAGATACATTGCTAATTTAACCTTCAACTACCTTAGAAGAATAAACATGCACTGATCAAGTACTGTGTCAATTAATTACAATTTCAATCCGTTTAAATAATTAATTCATTAGTTACCTCACAGTCATAACGCAAGAATAACTTAGGCATGATTTTACTTAATCAAGCATTTTACCGAGGCATATAACAACATAAACATAATTTTAACAATTTAAGAAGATGAAATGTAATCAATCCAACACAAAATAAATTCAAGCTAAGTTGATTAAATTAACCATTCCAACAAAAATAATACTCATAGATATGTTCATCATAAAAACAACAAAAATTAAAGAGATAGGGAACAAGAATCAAATCCGGTGGTTTTTCGAAGCTTGACTTGGTTGCTCTGTTCTTCCTTCTTGTTGTCCTCGCTGATCAAGTCTTCGATGAACACTCAATTGCTTCTCTAAAATGGTTGAAGAAAACCCCTTTTCCAAGGGAAGAAATCGGCAAAAGAGTAAGGGAATTGAAATAAAAAAATGAGAGAAAAAGAATGAGAGAGGAGAGAAGTGTTGTGAAATGAATGAGGAATGAATGACATGCTTTGAATGATCAGCAAAGGGGGGCTTTTATAGCTGAGTGTGGCAGCTAAAATTTGCTAAAAATAACAGCCAAAGAGACACCCCTTGTCCAGCCACCTATGTGGCAAAGTTGATGCTTTCAACTTTGCTAAAAATGGCTTGGGGCAAATCCAAAAATCCACCAATTGTAGAGGGGTTTGAATGCAACTTTGACAATACTTCAAGGAATTATTTGCAAGCTTAATTAATCAGCTAATAAGATGATTTGAATCAGGATATGGCCAGTTTTGGGCTGCCCAATCTTTGGCCGATTCACTTCAACCAGTTCTGTTCAACTAGACCACTTTTTCCATAATTAATTAATATTAATTTATATAGCCCAAATTAAATTGGGTATAAATCAAAATTAATTTTATTATGAATTAATACACATAATTGGAATGTCTTAGGTTGGAAATTAATTCGCCTTGATACTTCAAATTACTTCTCAGTTTTGTGCTTCAAGTAGTGTTTGTCGAGCCATTTTTCGCCCTCTGCACAATTCTGTCGAAAATAACCAAAATTACTCAAAATTAATTATAAAATTCATCATGTTCATAATGTTCATATTTTAAGTATAATTTAATTATTTTATAAAAATTAATTGTTTTTCAATAAGAATTTAATCGAAATGGTATGATTTTAAGCTAAAAAGGGTATGTAAAAATGTGTGAATTTTCGTGTTTCCAGATACTAAAGTTATTGCATTGATAGATCCAGGGTCTACTCATTCATATATTTGCATGAATTTAGTATCTAGTAAGAATTTTCCTGTAGAGTCTACTAAATTTGTAATTCGAGTATTGAACCCTTTAGGCAAGTGTGTATTGGTTGATAAAGTGTGCAAGAATTGTCCATTGATGATTAGGGATAATTACTTTTCGGCTGATTTGATGTTGTTACCATTTGACAAGTTTGACATAATCTTAGGTATGGATTGGCTATCGATGCATGATACTGTTGCGAATTGCAAACGAAAAATGATTGATTTGAGATGTCAGAGTAATAAGATTATTCGAATTGAATCAGACGATTTGAATGGATTGCTAGCTGTGATTTCAGTGATGTTAGCTCTGAAATATGTGAGAAAGGGTTGCAAAGCTTACATAGCTTCTGTGCTTGACATGAAAGTGGCTGAAAAGAAGATTGAATCAATGTCAGTTGTGTGTGATTACCCAGATGTGTTTCCTGAATATTTTTTGAAAAAGAAAGACGGCATGATGAGAATGTGCATTGATTATCGTTAGTTGAACAAAGTGACTATAAAGAAAAAATATCCTTTGCCCAGGATTGATGATATGTTTGATCTGTAACACCCCGAATTTGGGCCTAGAAGTATTAGGTTTTGAGCAGGGTTGCAGTTAGGAGATTGCACATAAATATTTAATTGTGCAAGAAAGTGGCACAATTGAGTGTTTAGCTTAGTGGTTGTGTGCCCTGGAAGTGTCTAAGAAGTCATGGGTTCAAGTCCTGGCTTCCGTAAAATTTTGGTTTTTAAGGATAAAACCCCTAGCTTTGAGCCAATAGGCTTATAATTAAATATGGGAAAACCATGTCACAAAAAGCCTAGTGGTAAATTGGTAAGTGGCGTGTAGAGTGTACAAGGGGTTTGAGGATCGAGTGATGGGGAAAAAAAAGGAGTATTTATTTTGGTTTATTGCCATGGGAGTGTCCAAGGTTGACCAAAGTTGAAGTGATTGAAAGAAATTTGAACTGAGTAGTGGAGGGATTTAAGGAGTGGTCAGTGGAGAGATTTGAGGAGATATTTAAGGGAGGAAAAAGTGGGATTTGAATAGAATGGAAGAGTTGTGCCGAAATTGAACTTTAGGAACTCAAAAATTCAGCTAAAGGCTAGTGATTCCTTTCTTCTCACTTTCGGTTACTAACTCTGGCAGTTTCGTTCTTTTCTTTCATTTATTGGTGTCGAAATATTGCTTCTTTCGGGTTTTTGCTCGTTTTGGTCTATTCCTGAATTGGTTTTTCTCTAAAATTCTTTTGGTTGACAGATTGCTTTCTCTTTTCCTTCCCTCTTTTGGTTTAACTTTTTGACCAAAAGACCTGGCTTACTACCTCTTAGTTCTTTTGACAACTTCTTACTCAACTACCAATTGCTCTCCTCTTCTCTTCTCTTATTTCCCTCTCCTTTGATTCTTTCTGTATTAACAGATCCTCTCTCTTTTCCATATTGTTAATATTACTAATTCTTTCCCCTTTGTGCCGTTGTTTCTATACTCGCTGATGACATATGTGGTAATACAACTAGTTGACTATGCTCTCGTTTCTCTTTTATCCTCTCTATCTATTAGTCTTGCACCTAACCTCTTCCTGTGATGTCGTTTTCTGTTAGGGGTGTAATTGTTCCATTTTGCCTCTATCATTCTCTGTACTTTAGGCTTTGGTGTGAGTGTGGCTAATTGATCTGGACTCTGCGTTTTCGTACGTTGTTTTTCCTTGGTTCAAGTTATTTTACGCTTATGGTAATGGTTAACAAGAGTAGGTTGTAATACAAATATTCAACAATGAGCGTGTGATCAGTCTTAGCCAGTGATCTAAGTGGGCTAAGCCACATCTGTTCGATCAAGGTTGGAGTTCTCGTGGGTTATTCACACTTTTCGCAAACAGGTGTGTATTCACACACTGAATAGACTGTAGAGCAGCAAATCTTAAAATGTCGAAAGAATGTCAATGGTTACTACACGAGCACGTAAACATTCGTGTGCAAAATCTGATGCGATAGTAGAGGCCACCATGAGTGAACTCATAGCCTGTGGCCGTAGTAGGCCACATTGGGCTAAGTTGGGTCATTTAGGTCCAATGGGCCCATAGGCCCTAGATGTGTAAAACTTACCAATAGGTGGGAAAACGTTGGACTAGCCGTGTCACTCACATTGCTTGGATCGGATTCGAGCTTAGAGGGTAATGGGTCGTGTGGGCCTTTGGGCCTCCTTAAATGGGCTTTGGGCCCAACTGCACTGTTGTTTGCTAAAGGTTGCACTGGTTGCACGGGTTGCACAAGACGACTGTGAACCTACTGATGGGTCAGTAAGTGTACTTAGACCTCGATTTACGAAGTGGCAGTTATGCCCCCGAAGGGAAAAATGACTAAAATGCCCCTGCATGTTATATGATTGTTATTGTATGCCATTTATGATATGTTTGCATTCATGTGATACTATGCTACATTGTAACACCCCAAACCCGGGACCATCGCCGGTGTCGGACCCGAGGGGTTAACAAGCCAAGTTCACATGTTTTTGCCCACCAATTTGACATTTCTAGTCAGGCTGGAAAACTGCGTCACTGTCGCCTTAAAAATCATATCTCGAGTTTCAAAACTCGGAAACTGGTTTCGTAAATTTTCCCTGAATTTAGACTCATATATCCATCCATGGTTTTATTTCTAGGATTTTTGGTCGGGCCAATTGGTACAGTTTATTAGTTAAAGTTACCCATGTTACAGGGATCGACTGCTCTGACCTTCGCGCGGTATAACTTGAATATCTCTCGGTACAGGGATTTAATGCTGGTGTCGTTTGTTTCTAATGAAACTAGACTCAAAATGGAATCTGTACATATAAGGTATGTCTCCTAATTCTTTTTGGATAATTTATAGTGAATTTTTAAAGTTTCGACAGGGAACCCAGAAACCATTCTGGCCCTGTCTCACAATAGCTTTAATATCTCTTAACCTGTAACTCCTATGACCATTTCGTTTCTTCCATATGAAAATAGACTCATCAAGGTTCATTTACATAGCTTATTCACTATTTAATTCCATTCCTATGAATTTTGGTGATTTTCACATTCACGCCACTGCAGCTGGCAGCATCTGTTTTAAGGTAGGACTTACCTATTTGGTAGTCTCCATGATTCAACTAGTCTTGCCATACATAGGTTCATATATGATCATTTTAACCATGCCAATGGCTGATCATATGACCAACATTCCCATTTCCAAGCCATAGCCACATCATGACACCAAATATATACATACAACCCACAATTAGTCTAAGTTCATGCTTCCTTTTCGAGCCATTTTCGCATGGCCGTACATACTTACATTACAACATATTTAACAAACAAGGGTAGTCCTATACATGCCATCTCAAGTTCAACCAAAATTTATACCAAAATGGAGGCTTGATAGTGTGGATGACTTGACTTCAACGATCCCAAATCCGATTGCCTCGGCGAAATCTAGAAAACGAGAGCCAAAGCAACGGGTAAGCATTTTTATGCTTAGTAAGTCTCAAGGAATATAATCAACTCTAATTACAGCAATACATTCACATAGCCAAATGCATCATTTCATTTGTACACATTCCTACTTCACACTTCATCATTATATAATTTCACAAAGTATCAATCAATTCAATAACTGAAATTCATTAGTCGATTGAGCGAATGTTGCTCAAACATGTCGACTTTCCAATGCACATATAACGTACCTTATCCTTTGGGCTTTTCGAGTGTGCTAATTGAATTCATTACAGCAACCAACACTCACCTCCAGCCCAAGATTCTTCGAATATAACCGGATATAATCACGTGCACAAATGCCTTCGGTCTTAGCCCGGATAAAATGTCTCGCACGAATGCCTTGGTCTTAGCCGGATGTAGCCACTAAGCGCAATTGCCTTGGTCTTAACCGGATAAAATTTCCAGCATAATTGTCTTGAGATTTAGCCGGATATCATTCAATTTCCCATGAACACATACATCAATTATCATTGGACATACATAATTCATTTTCGTTACTAAGGCTCAAACGCAATTATAGTCACAAGCATATTCGCCGGGACTTAGCCCGGTAGAATTCAAATACTCATGCATACACAATCAATAATCAATACACATCCATACTTTATTTCACACAATTCAAGTACGGTCACTTCTTGAGGACTTACCTCGGATGTTGTCGAACGGCTTTTTCGGCTATTCGATCACCTTTTCCTTCCCCTTGTCCAATTGTGGTCTTCTAAGCTCTTGAGCTAATTCAAACAAATTCAATTTATTAAAACCTCATTGTGCTAGCTTTTGGCGAATATGACAAGGAGTTTAAATGGTCATATGGCCATCCTTTAGCTTGAATACACAATGGTCATGCACATTTTATACTACATCAAGCAATTCAATACAATTTATTCGAGCATCAAGGAAATGCTAAGGCCTTCAATAGGCTACCCAAGGCCGAATATTCATGTACATGTTGAGGTCAATTTTGCACTTAATACCTCACAAAAACAGCATGCAATTTACTAATTAATGCTTTGCACATTGTGGCCCAAAACTTATAATATAGCATCAAGCACCTACATGTGTGCTAGGCAATTGTGCTTGCAATTTCACAAGCATTCTTCCACATCTTCTTCTTTAAACCAATATATTCATCACTTAGTTCATAACCAAAACATAATGTGCAATCATATATATGCATATATGAGCATGGCAATTTCAAGGTGTCCATAGCCATCCAAAACACAAATTTTAACTAACATGCAAGAAGCATGAATCATGCTCAAGAATGCATCATGGCGAATATGACAATCATGCTTCTTTTCAACTTCAATCATGATAAAACAAAAAGAAAGCTCAAAATCTTACTCATGAGTAGACAATCCATCATTGCATGCATCATCATCAAGTTTCACACTTAGCATGCAATGGCTTTATCACCATAACAACTTTGGCCAAATGCCATTTCCATGGCATAACAAAGATTTGAGCCATGGCTAACATGCACATCAAATTAGCAACCAAAACATGCATGAAACTCCCAACACAACCTCATACATACCTTACTCTTGATGCAATTTTAGCCAAATCACCTTCTAGATCTCTTCTAAACAAAGGAAATGAAGCAAAAATCCCTTCTTCCTCTTAGTATTTTTGGCCAAAAAGGAGAGAACAAGGATGAACAATTTTTTTGTTTTCTCTTCTTGGTTGCACGGCAATGGGGGGGGAATGCTACTCTCTCACACACATTTTTTTTCATTCTTTTCTTACCCATGCTTATTTGTTTATTATTTCTCCCTAATGCCCAACAAAACATGTTTCATGACATGTTTAGCCCATATCTCTTTGTCATGGCGGCCATCACTTGTAAAAGGGAATTTGACATGCAAGTCCATTATTTTGCATGCATGCTTTAATTAGTCATCACACATTTCCTATCGTACTTTCAAAGTTCACTACTAAGTCCTTTCTAGTGGAATTCACCTTTATAACACTAAATCAATCATCATAAAATGTCATACATGAGCACACACATATTATAGGCATCAAAATAAATTTTAATTATTTTTATGCCTCGGTTTTGTGGTCCCGAAACCACATTCCGACTAGGGTCAATTTTGGGTGTCACAACTCTCCCCACTTAAGAAATTTTCGTCCCCGAAAATCTTACCGTAAATAGGTTTGGATATCGCTCTTTCATAGAGTTCTCGGTCTCCCAAGTAGCTTCTTCTATCCCGTGCTTGAGCCATAACACTTTCACTAGTGGAACCCGCTTGTTTCAGCAACTCTTTCACTTCCCGTGATAGGATACGAATCGGTTCTTCCTCATAACTCATATTGGCTTGAATTTCAATTTCGATGGACTAATCACGTGCGATGGATCGGATCTATAGCGTCAAGCATCGAAACATGAAAGACATCGTGAACCTTTTTGAGTTCGGGGGCAAAATCAAGCGATATGCCACTTGACCGACTCGCTCGATATCTCATATGGTCCAATGAACCTCGGGCTCAACTTGCCCTTACTACCGAACTCGAGTATCTTTTTCCAAGGCGATACCTTGAGAAACACTTTATCACCCACGATACTCGACATCCTTACGCTTCAGATCCGCGTCGACTTCGACGATCGGAGGCTATCTTCAGACTTTCACGGATTACTTTCACTTTCTGCTCAGCATCCCTAATCAAATCCACCGTAAATCTTGCTTTCACCGAGCTCGGTCCAAAACAATGGCGTCGGCATTTACGACCGCATAAGGCCTCGTAGGTGCCATCTTAATACTTGATTGAAAGTTTGTTGTTGTGCGAATTCAATTAACGGCAAATACCGTTCCCATGAACCACTAAACTCGAGGACGCAACATCTTAACATATCCTCAAGTATCCGAATTATCCGCCGGATTGACCATCGGTTTGGGGGTGAAAGGCGGTCTGAAATGCAACTTGGTACCCAAAGCTTCTTGCAACTTTTTCCAAAATCGCGAGGTAAATCTCGGATCTCTATCCCACACGATAGAAATAGGCACCCGTGTAATTTCACAATCTAAGAAACATACAATTCCGCTAATTTGTCCATTGAAAAATCCGACGTCGGGGGGACAAAGTGGGCCGACTTAGTCAATCGATCTACCACGACCCAAACCGCATCCTTCTTACTCACGACAATGGCGGTCCGGATACAAAGTCCATTGTGACTCGATCCCATTTCCACTCGGGTATCGTGATTGGTGAAGTAATCTCAAGGCACCGATGTTCCGCTTTCACTTGTTGACATATTAAACATCTCAAACAAAGTCGGAGATGTCTCGCTTCATACCATGCCACCAAAACCGACGTTTCAAATCATTGTACATCTTCGTACTCCCGGGTGGATTGCCATTCGGCTACAATGGGCTTCATTCGAATTATCGAAATGAGTTCAATTCTTTGGGACACACAGACGACTTTTGAACCTCAAACAATCGTCATCGTCGATTTGAAACTCCGAGTCCTTGTTCGAACACACGCAGCCCGTTTGCAACCAACTCGTCATCGACTTTCTCGAGCTTCTCGAATTTGGTGTGTCAATAATGGTTTGGCTTTCAATTCAGCCACTAACACACCGTCGGATCGGATAGACAAGTGCACATTCATCGCTCGTAATGTGAATAACGATTTACGACTCAAGGCATCCGCAACCACATTCGCCTTTCCGGGTGATAGTCAATGATCAGCTCATAATCCTTTAACACTCGAGCCAACGTCTTTGTCGCAGATTTAAGTCTCTTTGGGTCATCAAATACTTGAGACTTTTGTGATCCGAGTATACATGGCACCTTTCACCAAATAAGTAATGTCGCCAAATCTTTAAAGGCGAATACGATGGCGGCCAATTCGAGATCATGAGTCGGATAATTTTTCTCATGTGGCTTTAATTGCCTCGACGCGCAGGCCACAACTCGACCTTCTTGCATTAATACGCAACCTAACCCAAGTAGAGAGGCGTCGCTATAGATGACAAACTCTTTGCGGACTCGGGTTGCACTAAAATTGGGGCTTCATCAAATAAGTTTTCGATTGATCGAAACTTTTTGGCATTTCTCCGTCCATTCAACTTAACGTCCTTTTGGAGTAGCCGTCATCGGCGTATATCGTTGAGAAGCCTTTACAAATCGTCGGTAATAACCTAAAGCCCCAAAAAGCTTGAACCTCAAGAATATTTCTGAGGCTTCCAATTTAGTACGGCTGAAATTTTATTCGGTCGACTCGAATACCGTCGAGATACCACATGACCCAAGAAGCTAACCTCTCTTAACCGTAACTCACACTTGTTGAACTTAGCATATAATTGCTTGTCCCGTAAAATTTGCAAAGACTAACTGCAGGTGTTCAAAGATGTTCGGTCTCATTTCTTGAATAGACCAAGATGTCATCAATGAACACGACTACGAATCGATCCAAATATGGTCTAAAGATCCGATTCATTAAATCCATAAATACCGTAGGGCATTAGTGAGCCCAAACGGCATCACTAGGAACTCATAGTGACCATATCTCGCTCAAGGCGCCTTGGGCACGTCTCAATCTCGGATTCGCAATTGATAGTAGCCCGATCTCAAATCTATTTTCGAGAACACCGAGGCTCCCTTCGCTTGATCGAGCAAGTCATCAATACGTGGCAACGGATATTTGTTCTTTATCGTCACTTTATTAAGTCGACGATAGTCGATGCACGATCGCATGGTTCCATCCTTCTTCTTCACGAACAACACCGCGCACCCCAAGGCGAAAAACTCGGCGAATAAAACCTCTATCCACCAATTCTTGCAACCGAGCTTTCAACTCCTTTAATTCCGTTGGTGCCATACGATACGGAGCTATCGAAATTGGAGCGGTACGGTACCAATTGATGCCAAATTCTATTTCCGAATGGTGGTAAACCCGCAATTCTTGGGAAAACATCCGGTATTCACAAACCACGGGCACAGATTCGGGTTTCTTCTCGATTCCTTGTCATCGAAAGTACGACGCAAGGTACGCTTCGCACCCTTTTCTTACATATTTACGGGCCAACATCGGCGATATTACACCGGCAACCCTTTAAGTCCGTGGACTCAACCCAATTATTTCATTATTCGCGACCTCAAATCGATAGTCTTGCTCTTGCAATTTACAACCGCATCGTGCATGGTCAACCAATCCAAACCAAGAATAACATCGAACTCATTGAACGGCAAAAGCATTAAGTCCGCCGGAAAATAAGAACCTCGAACACTAAGGGACTTTTCTTGCACACTTTGTTAACAAGCACGTAATGACCCAAGGGTTTGACACCGAATTACAAACTCGATGAGACTCAATAGGCAAAGTCTTCTTGGATGCTAAGGTTTCACATATATATGAATGAGTAGAACCGTGGTCAATCAAAGCAATCACATTTGTATTGAAAAGAGTGAAAGTACTGGTAATAACATCCGGAGAGGCAAGATCCTCGCGTGCAGTATGGCATAAGTCCTAGCAGAGCACGAGCCTCGATCGATGGTAGCATCTCTAGATCCTCTCGACCGCCAACGACATTGCCCATATTTCTAGGTGGCCTACCTCGGCGATGGTAGCACCCGGTTTGCACTCGACTTACATTCTGCTCATGCATCCTCGGGCAATCCTTCATAAAGTGGTCGGCCGATCCACACTTATAGCGAGAGCGATCACGAAACCAACAGCTCCCGAATGCCATTTGCCACAATGTGGACACTCGCCCTCTCTCGTGATCATTTCCACCATCGGCGATCGAAGTGACTCGTGTGGTCACAAGGGTCGATCGCGTCCTCGTCTAGAAAAGCCCAAACGCCTCTAGACCGGCTCGCATCATCTCGAAATCTCTTCGATGCTTGTTGAAGAGACTTTCCGAGGACCTCTTCGAATTCTCCAATCCCCACATCAGCTTTTTGTTTCTCCTTTCTAAGCTCTTCTACTTTACAAGCTCGCTCAACAAGTACTACGAACTCTCGTATCTCGAGAATGCCAACAAACATCCTTATATCATCATTCAGCCCATCCTCGAGCGTTTACACATAATAGCTTCGGACGAAATGCATTCCTGCAGCGTCGGCTAAGCCTCACAAACTTTCGTTCGTAGTCGATAACGGACATAGAACCTTGCTTAAGATCAAGAAATTCCCTCCGCTTTTGGTCGATGAATCTCGATGATATACTTTTTCGAACTCGGTTTGAAAGAATTCCCAAGTCACTTGCTCTCTAGGCACCATAGAAGTCGAGTACTCCACCAATAGTAGGCGGACTCATGTAGCAAGGAGATGGTACACTTTAAGCACTCATCGTGTACAGATAGCTCATCAAGCACCCGGATAGTGTTATCTAACCAAAATTCAGCGCTTCGGCATCATCATCATCCGTAGCCTTAAATTCAGTGGCCCCATGTTTTCGAATCCTATCGATGGGGGCTTACTTGACCTTATTTGGTCATCACCGGAGGTATTGTAGGTGCGGGGCTGCATTTGTCGGGAATGGAGGTTTTGGAACAGTAGTGTTGGTTCGAATGTATTGATTAAACCATTCGTTCATCACACTATAAAAGGCTTGCCTAGCCTCGTCATTAGGATTGCTGGCCATAGGTTGAGAGTCCGCCGCGCTGTCCCTTGCGCGGGCAGGCGCCACACTCTCCACATCATCAGCTATCGCTTCGGTTGGGATCGGGATCCATTGCTACAACAAACACAAAGTCGAATTGTCGAATCATCACACTATCGATTCATCATTTAATGGCATGTATAGCTAGACCCCAAACACATCACGGTAGTCCTAGAATCGATTAAACCGTGGCTCGATACCAATAAAATTGTAACACCCCAAACCGGGACCATCGCGGTGTCGGACCCGAGGGTTAACAAGCCAAGTTCACATGTTTTTGCCCACCAATTTGACATTTCTAGTCAGGCTGGAAAACTGCATCACTGTCGCCTTAAAAATCATATCTCGAGTTTCAAAACTCGGAAACTGGTTTCGTAAATTTTCCCTGAATTTAGACTCATATATCCATCCATGGTTTTATTTCTAGGATTTTTGGTCAGGCCAATTGGTACAGTTTATTAGTTAAAGTTACCCATGTTACAGGGATCGACTGCTCTGACCTTCGCGCGGTATAACTTGAATATCTCTCTGTACAGGGCTTTAATGCTGGTGTCGTTTGTTTCTAATGAAACTAGACTCAAAATGGAATCTGTAAATATAAGGTATGTCTCCTAATTCTTTTTGGATGATTTATAGTGAATTTTTAAAGTTGCGACAGGGAACCCAGAAACCATTCTGTCCCTGTCTCACAATAGCTTTAATATCTCTTAACCTGTAACTCCTATGACCATTTAGTTTCTTCCATATGAAAATAGACTCATCAAGGTTCATTTACATAGCTTATTCACTATTTAATTCCATTCCTATGAATTTTGGTGATTTTTCACATTCACGCCACTGCAGCTGGCAGCATCTGTTTTTAAGGTAGGACTTACCTATTTGGTAGTCTCCATGATTCAACTAGTCTTGCCATACATAGGTTCATATATGATCATTTTAACCATGCCAATGGCTGATCATATGACCAACATTCCCATTTCCAAGCCATAGCCACATCATGACACCAAATATATACATACAACCCACAATTAGTCTAAGTTCATGCTTCCCTTTTGAGCCATTTTCGCATGGCCGTACATACTTACATTACAACATATTTAACAAACAAGGGTAGTCCTATACATGCCATCTCAAGTTCAACCAAAATTTATACCAAAATGGAGGCTTGATAGTGTGGATGACTTCGACTTCAACGATCCCAAATCCGATTGCCTCGAGCGAAATCTAGAAAACTGAGAGCCAAAGCAACGGGGTAAGCATTTTTATGCTTAGTAAGTCTCAAGGAATATAATCAACTCTAATTACAGCAATACATTCGCATAGCCAAATGCATCATTTCATTTGTACACATTCCTACTTCACACTTCATCATTATATAATTTCACAAAGTATCAATCAATTCAATAACTGAAATTCATTAGTCGATTGAGCGAATGTTGCTCAAACATGTCAACTTTCCAATGCACATATAACGTACCTTATCCTTTGGGCTTTTCGAGTGTGCTAATTGAATTCATTACAGCAACCAACACTCACCTCCAGCCCAAGATTCTTCGGAATATAACCGGATATAATCACGTGCACAAATGCCTTCGGGTCTTAGCCTGGATAAAATGTCTCGCACGAATGCCTTGGTCTTAGCCCGGATGTAGCCACTAAGCGCAATTGCCTTGGGTCTTAACCGGATAAAATTTCAACATAATTGTCTTGATTTAGCCGGATATCATTCAATTTCCCATGAACACATACATCAATTATCATTGGACATACATAATTCATTTTCGTTACTAAGGCTCAAACGCAATTATAGTCACAAGCATATTCGCTTCGGGACTTAGCCCGGTAGAATTCAAATACTCATGCATACACAATCAATAATCAATACACATCCATACTTTATTTCACACAATTCAAGTACGGTCACTTCTTGAGGACTTACCTCGGATGTTGTCGAACGGCTTTTTCGCTATTCGATCACCTTTTCCTTCCCTTGTCCAATTGTGGTCTTCTAAGCTCTTGAGCTAATTCAAACAAATTCAATTTATTAAAACCTCATTGTCCTAGCTTTTGGCGAATATGACAAGGAGTTTAAATGGTCATATGGCCATCCTTTAGCTTGAATACACAATGGTCATGCACATTTTATACTACATCAAGCAATTCAATACAATTTATTCGAGCATCAAGGAAATGCTAAGGCCTTCAATAGGCTACCCAAGGCGAATATTCATGTACATGTTGAGGTCAATTTTGCACTTAATACCTCACAAAACAGCATGCAATTTACTAATTAATGCTTTGCACATTGTGGCCCAAAACTTATAATATAGCATCAAGCACCTACATGTGTGCTAGGCGAATTGTGCTTGCAATTTCACAAGCATTCTTCCACATCTTCTTCTTTAAACCAATATATTCATCACTTAGTTCATAACCAAAACATAATGTGCAATCATATATATGCATATATGAGCATGGCCAATTTCAAGGTGTCCATAGCCATCCAAAACACAAATTTTAACTAACATGCAAGAAGCATGAATCATGCTCAAGAATGCATCATGGCGAATATGACAATCATGCTTCTTTTCAACTTCAATCATGATAAAACAAAAAGAAAGCTCAAAATCTTACTCATGAGTAGACAATCCATCATTGCATGCATCATCATCAAGTGTCACACTTAGCATGCAATGGCTTTATCACCATAACAACTTTGGCCAAATGCCATTTCCATGGCATAACAAAGATTTGAGCCATGGCTAACATGCACATCAAATTAGCAACCAAAACATGCATGAAACTCCCAACACAACCTCATACATACCTTACTCTTGATGCAATTTTAGCCAAATCACCTTCTAGATCTCTTCTAAACAAAGGAAATGAAGCAAAAATCCTTCTTCCTCTTAGTATTTTTGGCCAAAAGGAGAGAACAAGGATGAACAATTTTTTGTTTTCTCTTCTTGGTTGCACGGCAATGGGGGATGCTACTCTCTCACACACATTTTTTTTCATTCTTTTCTTACCCATGCTTATTTGTTTATTATTTCTCCCTAATGCCCAACAAAACATGTTTCATGACATGTTTAGCCCATATCTCTTTGTCATGGCCGGCCATCACTTGTAAAAAGGGGAATTTGACATGCAAGTCCATTATTTTGCATGCATGCTTTAATTAGTCATCACACATTTCCCTATCGTACTTTCAAAGTTCACTACTAAGTCCTTTCTAGTGGAATTCACCTTTATAACACTAAATCAATCATCATAAAATGTCATACATGAGCACACACATATTATAGGCATCAAAATAAATTTTTAATTATTTTTATGCCTCGGTTTTGTGGTCCCGAAACCACATTCCGACTAGGGTCAATTTTGGGCTGTCACATACATGGGGGACGGGATCATTGATTTGGAGGAAGTATATGATTTGTTAGGGTCGCATGGTAGCTTTACGACTGTGGATCCACCGACGGCTTAAAGCCATTATGTGGTTGGCAGCTCTGCTGCGAAATTGGTTAGTGCTGCAATCGATGCTACAACAGGAGTGTAGGGATGGGTGGATCGATTAAATCCCCACAAGAGTGTATGGTTGGACTGGATACGGAGTGTAGGGTTGGTTGGGTATTTTTGCATTGAATAATCTGATTCTGATTATGAAATGGGCTCTGGCCCAACTGAGGCTACAATGGGCTAAGGCCCAAGTGCCACAGTTATTGAAATGGGCTTAGGCCCAAACTGATGTGATGCATGCTTTATGATTGATAAGGGTTGTACACACTGAGTTTATGTAAACTCAACCCCTCTTTTAAATTTTTCAGGTAATCCTTAGTAGGCGGTTCGACGTGTGGGAGGACTTTGAGGTGGCCACACTACGAACAGTTTTAAATTTTCGTATTACTTTTACATTACTTAAATTACTTTCTCTTTGGGTTTTTGATGTAATAAGGCCTTATCTCTAATTGTCCAGCTTTTAATTTGGGGGTTTTTAACCGTTATGATTTATTTCTATTAAAAGTTGAGTGCGGTTTTCCAAAATGATATATGTTTTCATAACATCACGTTTTCGCAACGTTGTTGAAGTGCTTCTGCAACAAACGTGTTTTTAAAAAGTAAGGCTGGTTTAAAATTGTTAACAAATAATTATGTTGACTTTAGAATTAAACAAAGGGGCTTTTATCTTTCAAGCGAGATTTATTGCTAAGACAAAGCTTTCTGAAAAGGCATTTTAATGTGACACGCCAGATTCGGCCATAACGTATAGGCCGGGTTTAGGGTGTTAAATGATCAGTTAAAAGGAGCTACTATGTTTTCAAAGATAGATCTGAGATCGGGATACTATCAGCTGAGAGTTCAAAAAATGCTTTCTGAAGTAGGTACGATCACTATGAGTATTTAGTTATGCCTTTAGGATTAACAAATGCACCTACTATGTTTATAGATTTGATGAACAAAATTTTCAGATTGTATTTGATCAATTTGTTGTCATATTCATTGATGACATTTTTATTTATTCCCATGATGAAACTAAGCATGCCGAACATTTAAGAATAGTGCTACAGAATTTGTGAGATAAACAATTGTTTGTGAAGTTTAGCAAATGTAAATTCTGGTTATGAGAAGTCAGTTTTCTGGGACATGTTGTGTTGGCCTCTAGTATCTGAGTTGATTCGAGCAAGATTTCAGCTATTTTGGATTGGAAGCCTCCGAGAAATATTTCTGAAGTCCGTAGTTTTCTTAGACTTGCTAGTTATTATCGAGGGTTCGTAAAAGGCTTTTCGATGATTGTGACTCTACTACCGAAATTACTTCAGCAAGATTTAAAATTTGAATGACCTAAAAAGTGTCAGAAAAGTTTTGATCAGTTGAAAGTTCTATTGACTGAAGCTCTGATGTTAGTACAGCTAGAATTAGGTAAAGAATTTGTGATCTACAGTGATGCTTCATTGAATGGTTTAGATTGCGTTTTGATGCAAGAAGGCAAAGTTATAGCCTATGCTTCGAGACAGTTAAAGCAGCATGAAAAGAACTATCCAACGCATGACATTGAGTTAGCTGCGATTGTATTTGCTTTGAAGATTTGGTGCCACTATCTATTTGGTGAGAAATGTCATGTATATTCTGATCACAAAAGTTTGAAATACCTATTGACTCAGAAAGATTTGAATCTGTGATAGAGAAGATCGCTAGAATTGCTAAAAGACTGCGAGCTTATTATTAATTATCATCTAGGAAAGGCCAATGTTGTTGCTGATGCTTTGAGTCAGAAATCACCATTTGTATTGCATGCCATGAATGCTTGTTTGATTCTGTTTGATGATGGTTCGGAATTAGCTGATTGAAGGCGACACCATTGTTTTTACAACAGATTATTGATGCTTAGAAAGTTGATAATGAGATAATAGGAAAATGAGCTCAATGTGATTTGGATTCTGATTCTGAATTATTAGTTCATAATGATGACTGCTTGAGATTTTGAGATCGGATTTGTGTTCTGAGAAATTCAAAGTTGATTCAGATGATTTTGAATGAAGCTTACAATAGTCGTTTATCTGTACATCCCGGTAGTACAAAAATGTATAACGATTTGAAACAACATTACTTTTGGTCTGAAATGAAAAGAGATATCTCCGATTTGTTTCAAAAATGTTTGATATGTCAGCAAGTTAAAGTTGAACATCAGGTGCCATTTGGTTTGTTACAACCAATTATGATTCCTGAGTGGAAATGGGACAAAATCACGATGGATTTTATATCAGGTTTACCTCTGTCACCAAGTAAGAAAGATGCAATTTGGGTTGTGGTTGATAGATTGACTAAATCGGTTCATTTCATTCTAGTTCGTATAGATTATTCACTTGATAAGCTTGCTGAGTTGTACATTTCTTAGATTGCGAGATTTCATGGAGTACCTATTTCAATTGTTTCAGATAGAGATCAGAGGTTCACATCACGCTTTTGAAAAAATCTGCAAGATGCGTTAGGTACGGAACTACACTATAGCACTACTTTTCACCCACAGACAGATGGTCAATCCAAACAGATTATTCAGATACTCGAGGATATGTTGAGATGTTGTATTCTTGAGTTTGAAGGTATATGGGAACGATACTTGCCATTAATTGAATTTGCATAAAATAATAGCTTTCGATTGAGTATCAAAATGACTCCTTACGAGGCTTTGTACGGTGGCAAATGTCGAACAGCTTTGTATTGGATTGAGTTCAATGAGAATAAGATACACAGGGTTGATTTTGTCAAAGAGACTAAACAGAAAGTGAAAATAATACGTGATAGTCTGAAAGCAGCACCGGATCGTCAGAAATCGCATGCCGATTCAAAAAGAAAAGATATTGAGTTTCAAATCGGAGACAAAGTGTTTTTGAAAGTATCTCTATGGAAGAAAATACTTTGATTCAGTCGTAAAGGCAAATTGAGTCCGAGATTCATTGGACCATATGAAATTATTGAGCGTGTCAGGCCAATTGCTTTTAGATTGTGGTTGCCACCAGAATTGGAAAAGATTCACAATGTATTCCATGTATCGATGCTATGAAGATACATATCAGATCCCTCAAATGTTATTTCGCGATTGAGGTTGAAATTCAGCCTGATATGTCTTATAAAGAAGAACCGGTACAGATTTTAGCTCGTGAGATCAAAGAGCTGAGAAATAAAAGAATAGCGTTAGTGAAAGTGTTGTGGCATTGGCACGGGGTTGAAAAATCTACGTGGGAGCCCGAGGATGCTATCAGAAAACAATATCAAAACTTATCCAATGGTAAGATTTTCGGGGACGAAAATCCCTAAGGGGGGAGAGTTGTAACAGCCTTGTTTAGACTCTAGTCAGAATAGTAGTTTTGGGACCACAAATCTGAGTTAGAAAAATTATTTTAATATTATTTTCAGTGTTTACAGTATGTTGTTAAGCATGTGTGAAAGTTTCGTATGAAAATTTAATCATTTGTGTGCTTAATTTGATAAAAGGACCTAATCGCATAAAATGTAAAAGTGACCTTTTATTTGATAAAATGCCTATTTGTTATGTCTTTATAACTGAGAGGTCCTTATGTTGTTATTTGACCATTGAACATATGAGTAGACATTAATGGCCTTAATGTAATGGTTCATTAATGTTTTATTACAAGGGTAAAATGGTAAAATGAATATTAATGTTAATTAAAATTAAACAAAACATGAAATAAGGCCATTTTGTGTTCATCCCTACCGAAAATCAAAGAAAAAGAAAAAAAAAAAGAGATAGTTAGGGTTCGACTAGTTCAATCATCAATTAACGTATGAGTTTTGTTTGGTTTTTTGATAATTTCTACGTTTTTGTGATTGTTGCTTAGTGTTCTATCAAACCCATGTCTAAATTTCTAAAATTTTTGATGATTTTGAGTTAAGCCATTGATGAAACTATGATTTTTATGAAGTTTGATGATAGTATATGGAAGCTTGATGTTAAGTTAACTTGTTTTGTCTTTGAATTTTTGATGGATTTGAGTAAATTGGGTTAAATTGTGAAAATGGAAAATTGAGGGACTAAATTGTGAAATAGATGGAATATATGGGCTTATATGAACTCTATGAACATTCGGCTTAACATGTGTAAAAGGATATTTTGTGTATTTTGTGATTTTATGAATTACAGACTAAATTGTCAAAATGTGAAAATGTGAGGGGTAATTTGTAAAATGCCCTAAATATGTGTATATGGATTGAATTGAATGATTTGTTGAATAAAAGGCTTAATTTTGAATATATATATAGATCAATAAAAGAGGAATTCGGATTTATATCGGGGGAAATCGAAGGTTATAAAGTAAACAATCCAGATCGTCAATTCCAAGTAGGAGATAAGTTCGTACGTGGTAAATGAGGTTATAATTATGTTTTTAATGCTTTGATAATGCATAAATTGTATAGATATTTGATTATGGTTTGAGCATGATTATAATCGACTATGTCGAGACTAAGTGTGCGGTTCAAGCTTCGGCTACAAATGGCACTAAGTCTGCGAGTTAGAATAGCTTCGGCTATATAAGGCACTAAGTGTGCGATATTGAGATAGCTTTGGTTTATTGAAATGGCACTAAGTGTGCAAAATTGTTACGGCTTCGGTAATTCACTAATTCACTAAGTGTGCAAATTCGTAAAGCATGAAAATACTTCTGAATGAATTAATGTATTTGAATGAGAGGTGAGAATGAAATGAATAAATACGAAAAAGTTAAGGTATGTTCGATACCTATGATGTAGATGATATTATGTGTATGAAGCTTGATGAATTCTTATGAACATATTAAATGGATGAATTGTGAATTACTAAGTGTTTATTAGTTGATTGTTTCGTATATTATAAACTGTTGATTATTTATGGTAAGCACTTACTAAGCTTTAAAGCTTACTGTATGAAATGTTCTCTGTTTTACAGTGTTATAAAGCTAGCTCGGATCTAGGGATCGTCAGCGACTCACTCACACTATCGGACATCTATTTTGGTACCATTTTGAGAGTTGTATATATAGTATATGGCATGTATAGGCTAGAAGTATTTTGGTATGTTTTGTGATGTGAATATCTAGCCATGAGATTTGGCTTGTAAATATTAGTATGTATGGCCTCTTTAGTTGGCCTAAATGGTGTGTTCGATAAGTAAGATATGTGATGTTTATAATGTTTATGTGATGGCTTATTATGGGATATTGAAGTAATGAGTTTAAGCATTTAGAACTTTGGTAAATTGTAATGATGTTGGCATATTGAATTTGTTAAGGCTATATAGTTTGATATGTGATTGAATTGGTTGATTTGGTTGCCTATAAATGATGCAAAAATGTTGTGGATTTGGAGTGTTTGAGATAGGTAGGAAATGTGGCTTAAACCAAGCCTAATTTCACCCCACACGATTGAGAAAAAAAGCTTGTGTCTCGACCGTGCGTCTATTGTAATTTAGCTATTTAAGTCAGTCTCGTGCATGGCCTTGACACATAGGCATGTCTGATGGCCGTGTGTGGCCATTTCAAGGGTACACGGGCTAGACACACGGCTGTGTGGTCGGCCGTGTGACCCAAGTCAGTTTCGACCACGACCAACGTACACGAGCATGTCTTGTGGCCATGCAGTGAAGTCAGTATGTATGCCTTGTTTTTCCACAGCCTTAACACACGGGCGTGTCTAATGCCGTGTGAGGCACACAGCCTGTTCACACGGGTGTGTGACCTTTATAACTTAGAAAAATGTTTAAGCTTTAGAAAATTTTGTATGAGCTCAGTTTAGTCCCAACCCTTTTCTAAAGCATAATTATGGTCTCATTAACCTTCGTAAGGGACTCTTTAATGAGGTGTGACTTTGATGTTATGATGTTTGGGAAATGAATGCGAGATGTTTAGATTTGTTCGGTAACGCCTTTAACCCTGGTCCAACGACAGATACGGGTTAAGGGTGTTACACTCTTATTCCAGCACTCTCCAAAATGTCGACTCCCACATGTTGACACTTGGGTTTATTATTTCTCACACTACCAACACTCGAGACAGAAGTTGCTTGAGCTTTAGAACTTACATGTTGATTTTCACGATCTCTATTCTGGTATCCCACTGACGCATTCGATCAACTATACAAATCTCAGGATTTCTTTGATGAAGAATGATAAGATTTATTCTTCGGTCTTTTCCTCGAATCTCTAGCCTCTGAATTCGCTTTCCTCTTTTCTAGACTAAAGTCTTCGGTTTTACATGCCCGGTCAACTAATACAACAAATTCCTTCATATCAAAAATTCCAACCAGAAGTTTAATATCTTCGTTCAACCCATCAACAAACCATTTGCACATGTTTTCTTCAGTTGAAACATACTTTCGAGCTCAACCGTACAAATTCTCTCTCTTACTCAGTTACGGTTATAAGGCCCTGTTTCAGTTCTAAAAACTCTTTATGATTTTGATCCAAAAACTATTGGCTTATATATTTCTTCCTGAACTCAATCTGAAAGAAATCCAGGTGACTCTCTTTCGGCACCACTGATACTAGCGAATTCCACCACTGATACGCTGTGTCCTTCAACAATGATATAACACATTTTTAACATTCAGTCGGTGTGCAAGAAAGATCATCAAGTACTTTAATAGTGTTTTCAAGCCAAAACTTGGCTCTCTCAGGATCATCATCAACATTAGCTCTGAATTCTTCAACCCTGTGTTTACGAATCTTGTCAACTGGAGGCTTATTCAATCTTAAAACCTTGACTCTTTGTGGAGCTACGGGAATTGGTTGGGGATTAGGAGGAGGAGGAGGTTGTTGAGCAGTCGGATTAGTCCAGATATACTGAGTCAATCATTCGTTCATCATTTGGAAGAAGGCTTATCTAGCCTCTCCTCCCTGGCTACCTGACACGGGTCTAAAGTCAGACGGCGCTGTCCCTTGAGCAGGAGCGGGTGCATTACTTTCAACCTCATCAGCTATAGCTCGATTGGGATCCATTTACTATATGAAACACATTTTAAAATGTCAAGAGTCATCACACTATCACAATTTATATATGGCATGTATAGCTAAACTCTCACATACACTATGTTATTCCTAGAATCGACTAAACTATAGCTTTGATACTAATAAATGTAACACCCCTCACCCGTATTCAACGCTAGAATAGGGTTACAGAGCATTATCGAACTTACAACACATTTAAACACACCTTTCACATACATTTAATCAAATCATACAATCATCATTCAATCTCATTCAGTTTGTCCTTAATATAAGCCTACGAGGCCCTAAACATACATTGAGAGTGGTTCAAGACTAAACCGATAACTTAAGAGACTTTCATGAACTTTGAAATTTTTTCTCAAAACAAGGGACATACGCCCGTGTGGCCATGTAACACCCCTAGCTTGTATTCGTCGCCAGACTAGGGTTAAAGACGTTACTAGACAAATTGGAATATTTTACAAACAATTCATATACATCATTCAGAATCATGGTCAAACATTACTATAGAGTCCCTTATATAGGTCATCGAGACCTTTAGCATGCATTAGAAAGGGGTTGGGACTAAACTGAGCTCATACAAAATTTTTCAAAACTTAAACATTTTTCAAAGTTGTACAAGTCACGCTCGTGTGAATAGGCCGTGTGAAAATTAGGGAGGCTACTAACTTGGCCACACGGCTGACCACACACCCGTATGTCTAGCCCATGGTCAAAACTGACTTGGCCATACGACCTAGCACACTGCCATGTGTACGACCGTGTGGTTTACCCAGGCTCATTTTGAAATGGCCCTCGAGCAACACGGCTGAGACACACATCCGTGTCTCTGCCCATGTGGGCAAAAATAGGCCATTTACAAGGCCAATTTGCCACCTATTAAGGGTCCTCCCTACAATCATCAAATAAACACCAATTGCACATCAAATTTCAACCATTTCATAATCAAAACATTCAACATTCATGGCATATCATTATCAACAAATCTCATGTTCATAACATATACCAATTCATGGCATTCCATAAGCCAAAAACATGCCAAAACATATGGTTTATAACCTTGATACATTCCATTCATTCTTATACCAAATTCTTACCCAATTGTAAAATATGTACATACAAAAACTTACCAAATTGACCATTTCTTTTGGCCAACCAAATGCACATCATAATGACATACTTGCATCACATAATTCATACTAAAAACACATTCATATACACAACCAAAACCAAGCCAAATCACATGGCTAAATATATACATTACCAAACATATTCACGCATTTCTAGCCTATACATGCCATACTTCAATAAATACATTTTCAAAAGGTACCAAAATATAGTTCGATAGTGTGGTGATGATCCTCGATGATCCCTGAGCTCTCAGTAGCTTTGATATCTATAAAAACAGTTGAAAAACACACAAAGTAAGCTTTCAAAAGCTTAGTAAGCTATATACAAATAAACTTATCATTCAAAACATGAAAGCATCATCAAATTACATATACTCGATAGCCAAATACTATCTCATACCAAATATTTAATATACATTTCATATATTCCCAATTCATTTACACATATAGCATATTTTCTCATACTTATAACACATACCATCACTTGTACATATACTTATCTTTTATTCTCAAACATAGTATATGTTTCAAACTTACTTGAATTGGATACACATCTCATATAATCATTCATTTCTCGGAATGCCCGTTAAACCGTTTAGAATCATATCGATATGCGGATAACTTGGAAAGCTCGTACAATGCCAACGTCCCAGACGTGGTCTTACATGTAAACAAATATCGATGCCACAGTCCCAGACAAAATCTTACACGAAATCAAATATGATGCCGCTCTCC
This sequence comes from Gossypium arboreum, assembly GCF_025698485.1. Taxonomy (NCBI): domain Eukaryota; kingdom Viridiplantae; phylum Streptophyta; class Magnoliopsida; order Malvales; family Malvaceae; genus Gossypium; species Gossypium arboreum. The sequence continues at coordinate 55,659,981 of NC_069072.1, forward strand.
CAGACATGGTCTTACATTTAAATCATAAGTTGATGCCAATGTCCCAGACATGGTCTTACACGATAACACATATCGGATCCTATGTCATGACATATGTATCCTAACTATTCCTACGGTTCGTATGGGGCTTTTCGGACGTTGGAATTTTGTCGATATTTTCTCGGATATCTCATATTCAATTAAATAAGCCATTCATCATTGTTCAATAGCATTTAAACATAAGTAAACCATTACAAACACATTTATTTGTATATAGACTTACCTCGTACGAGTATGAAAAGAAATGAACAGCTATTCGACGACATTCGACTTTCCCCGATCTAATTTCGTTTTCTTTGGTTTCTTGATCTACATAAATTCAAACTTAACTCTTTTATTCACCAAATCATTCAAATCAATCCACAAACATATATTTAGGGCAATTTACAAATTAGCCCTCATATTTTCATATTTTGACACTTTAGTCCGTAATTCACAAAATCACAAAATACACATAATTTCTTTGCACACATGCCTAGCCGAATTCTCATAGTGTTCATACAAGTCCACATATTTCTTTTATTTCACTTTTGAGTCCCTCAAAATATCATTTTTACAATTTAGCCTAAATTACTCAAATTCATCAAAAATTCAAAGACTAAACATGTTAATCCAACATCAAACTTCCATATATTATCATCAAACTTCATAAAACTCATAGTCTCATCAATGGCTCAACTCAAAATCATCAGCAATTTCAAAAATTCAAACATGGGCTTGATAGAACACTAAGCAACGGTCACAAAAACGTAGAAATTATCAAAAACGGAATAAAACTCATACCTTTATTAGACAAATTCTTAGTTGAAACCTTAAACACATTCAACTTCTTCTTTTTCTTTAATTTTCGGTGCAAAATGGATGATAATGGCCTTTATTTTAATGTTGGTTTAATTAAAATAACTTAAATTACTAAATACCAATTTTGCTATTGATTTATAACATATAAAACACTAATATACAAGGCCATAAATGTCCACATACCTTATCAGTGGTCCAATTGCATCATAAGGACCTCACAATTAAAAAGCCATAACAAATAAGCACACTTAACATATATCATGCAACTTTTACATTTTCTATGATTTAGTCCTTTTATCAAATTAGACACACAAACGATCAAATTTTCATACGAAATTTTCACACATACTAATTCGCATATAATAAGTAAGGAAAATAATATTAAAATATTTTAACCCAGATTTGTGGTCTTGAAACCACTATTCTGATTAGGGTCTAAGCCAGACTGTTATAGGCTAGGCTGTGTGTCTCTCACGACCACTAGACACGCCTGTGTCATAGGCCGTGTGGACATTCAAAATGGATGCACGTGACCGTGTCCCAGCCCGTGTCTGACCTCGTGTAACTCTCTAACTTGAGTCACACTGCCAACACACACGCCCGTGTGACTAGCCCTTGTGCCAAGTCGTGTGCTAGGCTATGCTAAAATTGTAAGGTATACTGACTTATGACACATGCCAAGCCACACACCCGTGTGTCAGGCCGTGTGGAGCATACTGACTTAATTTCAAAATCAACACTAGGGGACACACGGCCGTATACTTGATCGTGTGTCACACACGACTGAGACACATGCCAGTGTCTATGCCCGTGTAGACAAAAATTGGCTATTTACCAAGCCATTTTGCCACCCAAATTTGCATGTACCTACACATCCAAAATGGTACCAATTCAAAGTGTAACACCCCTTACCCGTATCCAACGCCAAAATAGGGTACAAGGCATTACCAGACTTATATGCAAGCAATCATACAAAACCAAGACGTAAATTTCCATCCAAATTTAAAACTTTTCATATACATTTATATAGTCCCTAAAACGAACCTAGAGGCCCAAAACATGCATTGGAAGTGGTTCGCGACTAAACCGAGAACTTTAGAAAATTTTACAATACTTAGAAAAGTTTTCACTAAACAATGGTCACACGCCCGTGTGGGCAGGCCGTGTGGTCATACACACCAGTGTCTTTAACCCGTGTAACTCTCTGTTTGTTATTGAAGAAAAAATTGAAGTCACACGACCAATGTACACGCTAGTGTACTTAGGCTGTATGGTCAATTTAATTTGCATAATTTTCATAAAATAGGTGCGAACTTCACACGACTAAGACACATGCCCGTGCCTGAGGCTATGTCATCCACACGGATAAGACACACGCCCGTGTCTCTGCCTGTGTGCTCAATCCTGACCATTCTGTTTTGCAACAATTAAGGTATAGGGGACACACAGCCGAAACACACGTCCATGGGGGAAGCCGTGTGTCACACACGACCTAGACACATGCCCATGTGCCTACCCATGTGGACAAAAACAAGGCTATTTACCAAGCCATTTTGTCACCCTTTTATGTTCACACATATACATCAAAAAATAGCACCAATCCAAGCAATTACATTCAACCACAATCAAGACATCCACATATCATTCACATGCTACCATTTATCACATACAAACATCACATACTTATCAACTTAAACCATACAAATTTCCACATCCATGAAAACATCATCATATGCATATATACTTAAACCAATATTAGCCAATTTCAATGGCCATTTATAAAATAAATTGTCAACCAACATAAACCAACACATTTGGCCGAATCAATTATGACACATAACAAAATAACCAAGTCCTTATACATGTCATAACTCAAAATGTTGAATTCAGTGGTACCCAAAAAAATAAGTTGATAGTGTGAGTGGATCTCTGACAGTCTCCAATCCCTGAGCTAGCTTGGTGACACTAAAAGACAAGGGAAAAGAAAGGGGAGTAAGCAATAAAGTTTAGTAAGGTCCTATGCAAATAATAAGAATCATAAACACACATTTAACATACAATTAACATGAGGTAAATTAACATAAATATTATTATAAATCTCATAGTCAAACTTACACAATTACAACCTTACCGAGGGTTTACCTCATATCGAGCTCATTATATGAGTGTTTTTTGTACATACCTATACCAATTTAAAACATACCATAACCTTTCATAACTTCAACATTCCCGTTGAATTTCCCGTTGAATTGCTTGGAATAATAATGGATACTCGGGAATCTCGCACACACAGTACCATACCAATGCCATATCCCAAATATGGTCTTACATGGGATCTCATATCGATGCCAATAGCCCAGCTATGGTTTTACACGAAATCTCATATCGATGCCATATCCCAGATATGGTCTTACACTTAATCTTTAATAACCCTAATGTCATGACATTTGTATCCTATCTATTCCTAAGGTTCAATTGGGATTTTACACTTTTCGAAACTTTGTCGAATACGTCCAAGGTTCAATCGCAACTCATATAAAGCATCTAAAACATAATTAAAACAATGCATTATTTACATACGAACTTACCTCGGTACAAAAATAGTAGAAATAGGACCTAATCGTCAAACATTTTATTTTTCTCCTGATCTAGGTCCAAACCTCATTTCTCTTGACCTATAATAGCAAATTTAACTTGCTTATTATTGACATTACTCAATTTAGTTAAAAAATCACATTATGGCAAAATTATATTTTTGCCCTAAACTTTGACATTTTTACACTTTGGTCTTTAGGCTTGTAAATTGAAATAGATTCAATTTCTTCGATTCCCAAGCCTAGCCGAATTGCTTTCATTCTTATAACAGCCCAAAATTTTCATTTAATCACACTTTTACATACATTTTATAATCTTTTACAAATAGGTCCTTTTGACATTTTCAACAAAAATCACCTAGCAAAAGTTGTTTATCATATTCCAAACATGCATTTTCTACCATTAGACATCAAAATACACATATCTAACATGGGTATAATTTTAGACCTTGATTATTTCTTAAATTAGTGGTAAAAATAGATAGATCAAGTTACAAGGATCTCAAAAACATGAAAATCATTAAAAATAGGGCCAGAATGGACTTACAATCAAGCTTGAAAGTGGGCAAACCCTAGCTATGGCTTCCCTTTGAAAAATTCAGCTATGGAGAGAAAGATGGACAAGATTTTGGCTTGATTTTTTCTTTTTAATTCATTTAATTACTAAATAACCAAAATGCCCTTTTCTTAACACACTAAAATTCTCTTACCTCATGTCTATTTTTGTCCAACTTAAAGTAAAATGGTTTAATTACCATCTAAGGACCTTCGCTTTAAAATTTCATAGCATTTAGACACCTCTAGCATGTAGAACTTAACTTTTACACTTTTTACAATTTAGTCCTTTTTGCTAAATTGAATGTTCAAATATCAAAATTTTCGAACAAAATTTTCACGATATCATTCCATAATTTAGACCATAAAAATGTAATAAAAAAGTTTTACTACGTTAGATTCATGGTCCCGAAACCACTGTTCTGACTAGCCCCAAAATCGGGCTATTACAATTCTCCGAAAATCTTACCAGAAAATAGGTTTGGGTACTATTTTCTCATAGCCTCCTCGGGTTCCCACGTAGCCTGTTCGACCCCATGTAGTTGCCATAAAACTTTCACTAGGGCTATACTCTTATTTCTCAACTATTTAACTTCCCAAGCTAAAATCTTAATCGATTCTTCACCATACATCATATTCGGTCGAATCTCAATCTCTGTTGCAGAAATCACATGTGAAGGATTAGAACGATACAATTACAACATCGACACATGAAACACATTATGGGTCCTTTCCAACTCTATCAGTAAAGCTAACCGATATGCTACTGGCCTTACTCTTTCAACGGCTTCATACAGTCCAATGAAACATGGACTTAAGTTGCCTTTATGACCAAATCTGAAAATTTTCTTCCATGGCGATACTTTCAGAAATACTTTATCACCAGTCTGAATTTTGATCTCTTTTCTTTTCAAATCTGTGTATGACTTTTATCTATCAGGAACGAAATAATCCTTTACTTTTTCTTCAATTTCCCTAACCAAGTCAACCCCGTGAGTCTGTTTCTCTCTAAGCTCGGTCCAATACAAGAGTGCTCGGTACTTGCAGCCATACAATGCCTCATAAGGTGCCCTTTTTATACTCGACTGAAAATTGTTGTTGTAACAGCCTGATTTTAGGTCTAGTTGGAATAGTGGTTTCGGGACCACAAATTCGATGTAGTAAAGTTCATTTTTATTATATTTTTATAGTCTACAATTTTACGAAATGATTTCATGAAAATTTCGTTCGAAAATTCTGACGTTTGGGCACTCAATTTAGTCAAAAGGACTAAATTATAAAAAGTACAAAAGTTGAGTTCTACATGTTAAAGGTGTCAATTGTTATGAAATTTTAAATTGGAGGCCTTTAAATGGTAATTAGACTATTGGTTAAGTTGGTGGAAAAAAATGGTCATGGTTGGGCATATTTCTAAAGTTTTTCATTAAGGGTAATTTGGTCATTTGGTAATTAAAATAAATTAAAAACAAAATTAAATGCCAATTTTTGTCCATCTTCAACCCCTTGGACGAATTTCACATGAGGAAGACATAGCTAGGGTTTTTCAAGCTTCCAAGCTCGATTGTAAGTCGTTTTAGCCAAGTTTTTAATATTCTTTACATTTTTGAGATCCTCGTAACTTGGTTTATCTATTTCGACTATTATTTTGAGCTAAAGTTTGTGTTTAAAAATTTACCCATGGATGACATGCATGTTTTTTGATTTTTTATGGAAGAATATGGAAGTTTGGGGTGTGATAAACAACTTTTACTAAGTGATTTTTGATGAAACTGCAAAAAGGACCAATTTGTAAAAGTTATAAAATTATGTGTAGAAAATGTGATTTAGTGACAAATGTGAGCTTCTATAAGAGGGAATATGAATTTCCTAGGCTTAGGATTTGAGAAAAATAAGTGTTTTTCATCTTACGAGCCTAGGGGTAAAATTGTAAATATGTGAAACTTTAGGGGCAAAAATGTAATTTTTCCATAGTGTGATTTTTGGACTAAATTGATTGATGTGAGTATTAAATGAGTTAAATGTGTTATTATATATCAAGAAAGACGAGGAACTAACCTTGATCGGGGAAAAGAAAAGGTTGTGGACTAAATTGCAAATTCGTCATATTTTGCATCGAGGTAAGTTTGTATGTAAATAATGCATCATTTTTACTTACGTTATCACATTATTTTATGTTTTATTAAATGTGACTGAATATTGACTGAAATTGACAAGTATCGAAAAGTGAGAAATTTCCCAGTTGAACATTAGGAACAGAATAGGATACAAGTGGACATGTCACTAGTGACTCAAGTGTGGTACTATGTGAAGGCCACTTTGAGAAGAGATAGCTTGGTCACAAATGTGGTACTATGTGAAGGCCACTTTGTGAAGAAAGATAGCTTTGGTCACAAGTGTAGTACTATGTGAAGGCCACTTTGTGAGGAAGGTAGCTTTGACTACAAGGGTGGTACTACGTGCAGGCCACCGTGTATCTGTTAGTATTTCGATCTGTTCAACGGGAAATGACTAGGTGTAATTCAATATGACTATATGATGAATAAGTGTAGGTAGTGTGTGTAAACGTATGAGCAATGTGCTCGATATGTGATTGAACTTTGGTAAGATTGATATAGAGTAAGTGTTACAATGAAAGTTACTACAAAGAAAACATGAAAGAGTGAAATTTAGTAATAAAATAGTTTTGGACAACAGCAATTGTGTGACTTTGAAAAATCACCAAAAATGGAGGAAATTAAATTAGAGGTATAATAAGATATTCAATTAAATCTTATTGAGTCTATTTTCATATAAAAGAAACGGTGTAAGCAAAAGAATTTCATATTATGAGATATTTTAATTTTTGTGAGACAGTCAGGATGATTTCGGAATCCCCTATTCTGATTTGGGAAAATCATTAAAAATTGTACAAAAATAATTATGGGTTATAATTTATATGCTTAAAATCCATAATGATTCTATTTCCAAAAGAAACAAATGGGAACATCATCCGAATCTCGTATGAGAAGATAATTAATTTTTTATTGAAGAGGGGTCGGAACTATCGGATAGCGAAACATGAGTGATTTTAAAGATAATTATTTTTTTATTGGATAAACCAAAAATTCTGAAAATTGTATGGTAAGAATATATGCGAGTCTAGTTTCTAGAAAAATTAGTAAATCTTAATTTGGAGTTCCATAGCTCCAGATATAAAAAATTTAGTGACTGTGACTCGAATAGATAACTTATTTTGAACTTGAGTACACAGTGGATCTATGTGTACTTATGACTGTATTATTTTGAAAACATATTTTGAGGATTTATAAAAACATGTTAATAATTTGTTTATTATTTACATACCTACTTACTAAGCTATATGCTTACTCCCTTCTCTTTTCCCTTGTTTTATAGTGTCACCAAGCTAGCTCGGGGTATAGAGATCGTCGGAGATCGATCACACTATCATCATTCTTTTGGTATTTTGAAATTTATATTTTGAATTATGGCATGTATAGATGACTTGGTTATTTTTTTAATGTCATAATTGATTTGGCCTAAAATGTTAGCCTTTAATATTTGGTAACTCATTTTGTATAACGCCATCAATGTTGGCTAATATTTGTTAAGTTATATGTTATGATGATGCATTTTGTGAGAGGCATGAGTTGGTTGAATGAGTGTGTAATGAAAAAGTATGAAAAATGCAGCATGTGAATGGTTGTGTGAAGGACACGGCCCTAGACACAAGCGTATGCCCCTATTTTTAAAAAAAATTCCAATTTTTTCCAAAGTTCTCGGTTTAGTCCCGATTGCTTCCATAGTATGTTTTTGGCCTCGTAGATCCATATTAGGGACTTAGTGATGAAAATTGAAAAGTTTGATTTGGATGTAAAAAAATATGTCTCAATTTTGTACGATTGCATATGTATGTTCCGGTAATGCCTCGTACCTATTTCGGTGTCAAGCACAGGTAACGGGTGTTACATTTTAGTGGTATCAGAGCTATGGTTTAGTCAGTTCTGAGACTAACATAACGTGTGTGAAAGTCTATCTATACATGCTATAAATATACTGTGATAGTGTGATGACTCCTAACAATTTAAATTGTATTTTTATATAGTAAATGGATCCCGACCGAGCTGTAGCTGATGACGTAGAGAGTAATGCACCGAATCCCGTGCAAGGTACAAGTAGATTTAAAACACGTAGTCAGGGAGATGGGGCTCAGGAAGCCTTTCTTCATATTATGAGTAATTGGTATACATAATTTGTTCGAGCAAATCCAAATGCTTAACCTCCTCCACCCCCTCCTATTCCCCAATCGATCCTCATAGTTCCTCAAGGTGTTGATTTGGTAAGATTGAATAAGCCTCCGGTTGATAAGATTCGAAAGCAAGGGGCTGAAGAGTTTAGGGCTAATATAGATGATGATCCCGAGAAAGCAGAGTTTTGGCTTGAGAATTCTATTCGGGTATTTGATAAACTTTTTTGTACTCCCGAAGAATGCTTAAAGTGTGCTATATATTTATTGAGGAACTCAACATATCACTGGTGGAAGACACTAGTATCTGTGGTTCTGAAAGAAAGGGTTACATGGGATTTCTTCCAAGAGGAATTCAGAAAGAAGTACATAAATTAGCGGTTCATTGATCAGAAGCAGAAAAAGTTTCTCGAGCTAAAGCAAGGTAAAATGTCTATGGCAGAATATGAATGTGAATTTGTTAGACTTAGTAAGTATGCTCAGGAATGTTTGTCTACTCAGGCTATTATGTGCAAGAGATTCAAGGATGGATTAAACGATGACATCAAAATGTTAGTTGGGATTTTAGAATTGAAAGAATTTGTTGTGTTAGTTGGTCAAGCTTGCAAGGTCAAAGAACTAAACAAAGAAAAGAGAAAAGTTGTGATTGAGGCCCAAGATGTAAGAAAAAGGCCAATGAGTAAGTCATTCCAGTCTCAATCAAAGAAGTCCAAAGAGATGTATCCTCAGTTGATTGCTTCAGCTGGGTATTCGCACCGAGACCCTAGGAGACCATATTCGGGTTCTAATGCTCAAGCTACTTCAATGGAAAGTGAGGGTAATGTGAGGTCTAATAAACCCGAGTGTCAGCATTGTGGTAGGCAACATTTCGGTGAGTGTTGGTTAATTAGCTGAGCTTGTTTCGAGTGTGGTTCTCGAGAGCACTACATTAAAGATTGCCTTGAGATGGTCGAAGAAGAAAAATTTTAGAGTGTTAGACTGGGTAATACTGCCAGCAGAGGTAGACCACCGAGAAATACCAGAAGCAGAGCTAGTAGTAAAAGTGTGGTGAAAGATTCAGTTGTAAGATCAGAAGCTAGAGCACCTGCTAGAGCTTATGCCATATGTGCTCATGAGGAGGCGTCATCTCTCGATGTGATTACTAGTACATTCTCTCCCTATGATACTACTGTTATTGCATTGATTGACCCCGGATCTTCTAATTCCTATGTTTGTGTGAATTTGGTATCTAGTAAAGATTTACCTATTGAGTTTACTGAATTTGAGATTAAAGTGCCAAATCCCTTAGGCAAATATGTGTTAGTTGATAAGGTTTGCAAGAATTGTCCTTTGATGATTCAAGGTCACTGTTTTCTAGCTAATCTGATGTTGTTGCCATTTGATGAGTTTGATGTTATTCTGCGTATGGATTGGTTGACATTGCATGATGCTAAGATAAATTGTAGATAGAAAACCCTTGAGTTGAAATGTGAAAATGGTGACATTCTTTGGGTTGAAACAGATGAATCAAATAAATTTCCTATGGCGATCTCTCACATGTCTGCTCAGAAGTACATGAGGAAAGGGTATGAAGCTTTTCTTGCGCATGTGTTGAATACTGAAATGTCTGAGTCGAAACTTGAATTAGTACTAGTAGTTTTTTAATTCTCAGATGTGTTTCCGGAAGAATTGCCTGGGTTGCCTCCGGTTAGAGAGATTGAATTTGCTATTGATTTATTTCCTGGGACTGCACCAATCTCGATTGTTCCGTATAGAATGGCTCCGACTGAATTGAAAGAATTAAAAGCTTAGTTGCAAGAGTTGACAGATAAGGGATTTGTGAGACTAAGTTTTCTCCCTGGGGTGCTCCCATACTATTTGTAAAGAAGAAAGACGAATCTATGAGGCTTTGTATTGACTACCGTCAGCTCAACAAAGTGACTATAAAGAACAAGTATCTACTACCGAGGATTGATGATTTGTTCGACCAGTTGAAAAGGGAAACAATGTTTTCAAAGATTTATTTGAGATCCGGTTACTATCAGTTGAGAGTTAAAGAGTCAGATGTGCCAAAAATCGCTTTCAGAATGAGGTATGGACATTATGAATTTCTTCTGATGCCTTTCAGTTTAACGAATGCTCCAGCTATTTTTATAGACTTGATGAACTGAATTTTTTTTACCGTATTTGGATAAGTTTGTAGTTGTGTTTATAGATGACATCCTGATTTACTCCCGAGATGAGTTCGAGCATGCCGAACACTTAAGAACTGTGTTGCAGATTTTGAGAGAAAAGAAATTGTTTTCTAAGTTCAGTAAAAGTGAGTTTTGGCTTTGTGAAGTTAGATTTTTGGGACACATAGTTTCAGGTGATGGTATTCGGGTTAGAAGCTTTTTGAGCTTAGCTGGGTATTATAGACGTTTTGTCTAGGGATTCCCAATTATTGCCTTTCCTATGCCTAAGTTGCTGCAAAAGAATGTTAAGTTTGAATGGACCGATAAATGTCAGCAAAGTTTCGAGAAATTGAAAGTATTATTGACTAAGGCGCAAGTTTTGGTGCCACCTGAGATAGGGAAAGAGTTCGTGATTTATAGTGATGCGTCATTGAATAGTCTCGGTTGTATGTTGATGCAAGAGGGCAAAGTAGTAGCTTATGCCTCGAGACAGTTGAAACCGCACGAGAAGAATTATCTGACGTATGACTTGGAATTAGCTGCCATCGTCTTTGCTTTGAAAATTTGGTGTCATTATTGGTATGGCGAGAAATACTGAATCTTTACCAATCACAAGAGTTTGAAGTATCTGATGAATCAAAAGGATTTGAATTTACGACAACAGAGATGGCTTGAATTAATAAAAGATTCTGAGGTGGTGATTGATTACCACCCAGTAAAAGTGAATGTAGTCATTGATGCCTTGAGTAGAAAATCCTTATTTTCTTTGAGAGCTATGAGTATGAGTTTGGCTTTGTCTGATGATTGTTTGATTTTGGCCGAGTTAAGGGATAGACCATTATTTCTTCAGCAAATTTGTGAAGCACAGAAGAATGACAGTGAATTGCAAGCCAAGAGAGCTCAATGTGAATTGGGTTGTGATTCAGATTTTCAAATCGAATCAGATAATTGCTTGATGTTCCGTGATAGGGTATGTGTACCGAAAAATGATGAGTTGATTCGAAAAATTTTACATGAGGTACACAGTGGTTGTTTATTAGTTCATCTAGGTAGTACGAAAATGTATAATAATTTGAAGAAATTTTATTGGTGGTCGGGTATGAAAAGAGATATTTCTGAATTTGTATCACAGTGTTTGATTTGCCAACAGGTGAAAGCCGAACATCAGGTACCTTCGGGTTTACTTCAGCCATTGATGGTTCCTGAGTGAAAATGGGACAGAATCACGATGGATGTTGTGACAGGTTTGCCTTTGACTCCAAAAAAGAAAGATGTCGTTTGGGTTGTGGTTGATAGATTGACGAAATCGGCTCACTTTATATTGGTATGTACTGACGACTCACTTGATAAGTTGGCTGAGTTGTATAGTACTGAAATTGTGAGATTGCACGGAGTGCCTATGTCAATTATTTCGGATAGAGATTCCACGTTCACTTCGAGGTTTTGGAAAAAGTTGCAAGAAGTCTTGGGTGCAAAATTGAATTTTAGTACCGCATTTCATCCGTAAACCAACGGTCAATCGGAAAGGGTAATTCAAGTTCTTGAAGACATGCTCCAATGTTGTGTTTTAGAATTCAAAGGTAGTTGGGAGAAATACTACCTTCAGTTGAGTTTGCCTACAACAACAATTTCCAATCGAGTATACAGATGGCACCATACGAAGCATTGTATGGTCGTAAATGTCAAGCTCCTTTGTATCGGACCAAGCTTAGTGAGAAACAGATTCATGGGGTTGATCTGGTTAGAGAAACCGAAGAGAAAGTGAAAGTAATCCGTGATTGTCTAAAAGTTACTTCACATTGACAAAAGTCATACGCGGATTTGAAAAGAAAAGAGATCGAGTTTCAAGTGGGTGATAAAGTGTTTTTGAAAGTATTTTTGTGGAAGAAAATTCTAAAATTTTCCAAAAGGGCAAGTTGAGTCCGCGTTTCATTGGGCCGTATGAAGTTATTAAAAGAATTTGACCAGTGGCGTATCGATTAGCTTTACCAGCAGAGTTAGAAAGAATTCATAATGTATTTCATGTATCGATGTTATGACGATATCGTTCCAATCCTTCACATGTGATTTCTCCGACTGAGATCGAGATTTGGCCGGATATGACCTATGATGGGGAAAAGATAAAGATTTTGTCTCGGGAAGTTAAACAGTTGAGAAATAAAAGTATAGCCTTAGTGAAAGTGTTGTGGCAAAGACATGGAGTAGAAGAGGCTACGTGGGAACCGAGGAAGCCATGAGAAAATAGTACCCAAACCTCTTTACCAGTAAGATTTTCAGGGATGAAAATCCTTTGAAGGGGGAGAGCTATAACAGCCTGATTTTGGGTTTAGTCGGAACAATGGTTTCCTGACCACAAATTCGACGTAGTAAATTTCACTTTTATTATATTTTTATAGTCTATAATTTCACGGAACAAGTTCGTGAAAATTTCGTTCGAAAATTTTGATGTTTGGGCACTCAATTTAGTTAAAAGGACTAAATTGTAAAAAAGTGAAAAAGTTAAGTTCTACATGTTAGAGGTGTCCAATTGTTATAAAATTTTAAATTGGTGGTCTTTAAATGGTAATTCTACCATTGGTTAACTTGGTTGACAAAAATGGATATGGTTGGGTACATTTCTAAAGTTTTTCATTAAGGGTAATTTGGTCATTTGGTGATTAAATTGAATTAAAAACAAAATTAAAAGCCAATTTTTGTCCATCTTCAACCTCTTGGCAGAATTTCACATGCGAAAGACGTAGCTAGGGTTTTTGAAGCTTCCAAGCTTGATTGTAAGTCCGTTTTAGCCTCATTTTTAATGTTCTTTACGTTTTTGATATCCTTGTAACTCGGTTTAGCTATTTCCACCATTATTTTGATCTAGGATTTGTGTTTAAAAATTTACCCTTGGATGACATGCATGTGTTTTGATTTTTTTATGGAAGAATATGAAAGTTTGGGGTGTGATAAACAACTTTTACTAAGTGATTTTTGATAAAATTACATAAAAGGACCTATTTGTAAAACTTGTAAAATTATGTGTAGAAAATGTGATTTAGTGAAATATGTGAGATGCTATAAGAGGAAATATGAATCGGCTAGGCTTAGGATTTGAGAAAACTAAGTGCTTTTCATCTTATAAGCCTAGGGGTAAAATTGTAAATATGTGAAACTTTAAGGGAAAAAATGTAATTTTTCCATAGTTTGATTTTTGGACTAAATTGAATAATGTGAGTATTAAATGAGTTAAATGTGTTATTATATATCAAGAAAGACGAGAAATTGGCCTTGATCAGGGAAAAGAAAAGGTTGTGGACTAAATTGCAAATTCGTCACATCTTGCACCGAGGTAAGTTTGTATGTAAATAATGCATCGTTTTTACTTACATTATCACATTTTATTATGTTTTATGAAATGTGGCTGAATATTGAATGAAATTGACAAGTATCGAAAAGTGAGAAATTTCCCTGTTGAACATTAGGAACAGAATAGGATACAAGTGACATGCCACTAGTGACTCGAGGGTGGTACTATGTGAAGGCCACTTTGAGAAGAGATAGCTTGGTCAATAGTGTGATACTATTTGAAGGCTACTTTGTGAAGAAAGATAGCTTTGGTCACAAGTGTGGTACTATGTGAAGGCCACTTTGTGAAAAAGGTAGCTTTGACTACAATGGTGGTACTATGTGCTGGCCATCAAGTATCTGTTATTATTCTAATGTGTTCAATGGGAAATGACTAGGTGTAATTGAATATGACTATGTGATGAATAAGTGCAGGTACGTGTGTGTAAAATTATGAGCAATGTGCTCGATATGTGATCGAACTTTGGTAAGATTGATATGGATTAACTGTTACAATGAAAGTTACTACAAAGAAAACATGAAAGAGTGAAATTTAGTAATAAAACAGTTTTGGACAGCAGCAGTTGTGTGGCTTTGAAAAATCACAAAAAATGGTGGAAATCAAATTATAGGTTTAATAAGATATGAAATTAAAGATTATTGAGTCTGTTTCATATAAAGGAAACGGTGTAAGCAAAAGAATTTTATATTATGAGATATTTGAATTTTTGTTAGACAGCGTCAGAATGATTTTGGAATCCCCTTTTCTGATTTGGGAAAATCATTAAAAATTGTAAAAAAAATAATTATGGGTTATAATTTATATTCTTAAAATCCTTAATGAGTATATTTTCAAAAGAAACAAACAGAAACATCATCCGAATCTCGTATGAGAAGATAATTAATTTTTTAGTGAAGAGGGGTTGGAACTATCGGACAGTGAAATAGGGGTGATTTTAAAGAATAAACTGTTCTTATTGGCTAAACCAAAAATTCTGAAAATTTTATGGTAATAATATATGCAAGTCTAGTTTCTGGAAAAATTAGCAGATCTTAATTTGGAGTTCCATAGCTCCAGGTATAAATAATTTAGTGACTGTGACTCAAATAGACAACTTATTTTGAACTTGAGTAAATAGTGGATCTATGTGTAGTTATTATTGTATTAATTTGAAAACATATATTGAGGTATTATTTACATACCTACTTACTAAGCTATATTCTTACTCCCCTCTCTTTTCCTTTATTTTATAGTGTCACCAAGCTAGCTCGGGGTA